>NC_053390.1:710085357-710726923 GCF_905171765.1 Bufo bufo
ATCAGTTTGCCTAAAATGGCAGCTGCACATTTTAGAAAGGAAAACTAAGTGTAGAGGAGAAAGAAACAGGAATGCAAGATCACCCATAATGCCGTGCAGCCAGCCAATTCAGCCATCCCCTGTGATTTTACAGCCCTATGAAACCTTCATCACTTGCGGTCATGCCATTGTCCTGTGAGCTGAGCATAGGGAGAGACGTAGCAAGCTATCATGCGCTAGGGACAGTGTTGCTGAAAATGAATAATAGCAAAATATAGGAGAGGGAGAGTGCAGGGACAGTGCAAGGGGAGTGCAGGAAGGGCGCAGGGAGACTTATTCAGTTTAATTTATTCCAAAAAATGTAGAAACACAGTCGGCACTGCTCAATGCGGTTTAATATCCAGCAGGATTCACACCAATATGAACTATCATGGGGTAATACTGGTGGTGCTCAGCTCAAACTAATGTTGAAAAAACCATATGAAC
This sequence comes from Bufo bufo, assembly GCF_905171765.1. Classification (NCBI taxonomy): domain Eukaryota; kingdom Metazoa; phylum Chordata; class Amphibia; order Anura; family Bufonidae; genus Bufo; species Bufo bufo. The sequence continues at coordinate 710,085,823 of NC_053390.1, forward strand.
GAAGAACAGAAAAATAGCGGCACTCACCAAATCTTTTACTACTTGCAGCTTTATTCCAGGTTAAAAACACAGCAGATGCGGGTCACTGCACAGAGAGTGCCGCTATTTTTCTGTTCTTTGTTCATATAGTTTAATTTATTCCTACATTTACTTATTCCTACATCATCCATAAACTAAGATATGTAATTCAATACCAATAAGATGGAAGCCTTTATTATTCCAGTGCCAGCGTGCCAACCAATACCATCCAGTCAGCACCCATTAGGGGAGCCAGGTCTTAATGATGACCATCCTCATCTTTTGCTGTCTTTACTTCCTCCAAATTATTCTTCAAAGCCTCCATGTCCTAGAAAAGCCAGAAAGATGCAGAATAAGGAGGAGCTGGATGTCCCTGATGACATAATCTCATCAATATTAGATGATGTGGAAAAGGAGGAAAAGCAGATGGCAGAAGAAGGGCTCCCATCTGTAGGGCAGGAGAGCACTGCGGTTGGAGAAGTGGGTATGCCAGAGCTGAATAATATTCTGTTTTACTGTCAAATAACCTTCAGGAGATTGCAGTCCAGAACAGCAATAATATGCATATTGTCTCCCCACCTAACCAGCCAAACCCCATACCAGCAACAGCCCCTGTTTAAAAGTGCTGCATGACCATTAACAATGAAGAAGGACTATAAAGTGTGGTCTTCATTATTAATGAAAGGCAGCTGTGGGCTAATTGGCCACGCAGTTCTTCTCTGCAGCATGACCACAACCCGTCCTCAGTATGTCCTCTCCGTGTGGTCGTATCTTAAAGGGTTTCCATAAAAAAAATCAATTGTTACTGCTGCAGCAGCATTATGCATAAAATAATCTTTAGTTTCTTCACATACCACTATTTTCCTTGATTTTCCCCTTAGTTATGGCTGTTTAAACACTTGCAATATGAGGACCTTCTCAAGATGGCTCCTCTGTCAGTTCTCTGAAGCCAAAACTGCTTTCCCTCACTTCCTATACACATTTGCTGTAGCCAGCAGCTCCCTGCCAGTCAATCAGATTGGATTACTGAGAGACACGCCTCCTCACTCTGAAGCCTAATCCAGGCATGCAGTGTGAAGGACAGCCCCTCTGACTTCTGTTTATACTAAAAGGAAGACAGACAAGCCCTAGCAACCATATTTTAAGGGAGCAGTGGAAAGGGACAGAGGACATTAATGAAAGCTGTTATTATAAGGTAATTATAGCTATTTTGACAATCATTGACAGACTAACTCAAGTACACATGTCTAGCTCTAATAAACTAGCAAATAAAAAAATAAAAAAATTAAAAGTTACCCTTTAAGGCACAGTGACAAATTTATTCGTAATTAATCAAATTTATTGGCAAACTTCTGCAAAGTTGCTGAATCAAAGTTTTCAAAGTTTTGCTCATCTCTAGTAATAACCCTTTAAATGCCAAAAAAACATTGTTATTTCAAGAGAATAGGCTGGGAAGATGGATGAATCATTATACTTCACCAGACTATTACAAAAAAAAATTAATCAATCTCAAGCACTCAACATTAATGTGGAAACGTTTACTGGAACAAAAAGCTAGGAAAGAACTTGATAAGGTACACGTAAACTGAGCAATGTAGTATTAGACGATTATGTTGAGGAGATGTATTTTCAAAAGCAAATGAAAGGTAATGCACAGTAATGCGCCATTGTTTGTGAGAAACTGTATATCTTCAAAATGTCATTGCTCACATGAGATGTTTTGATGCACTTGTGTTAGTAATAAAATGTGCATGACATTTACTTAGAACCTTTATCTCCAAAAATGATTTTGTTAGTTTTGTACTGTAAATAGATTATGGCGTGAGAGCACTGCATTGTAGATAGTAATCTGAAGATATAAGTAAAATGCTTGCTCACATACTGCACTAAAACAGGCTTACCTTCTATGAACAGTAATGATAAAATCTATGGTGCTGTGCTTTATAAGCTGCAAGAAGGCTGCAACGCTTACAAGAGCACCAGTGCCTTCTCAAACAGCTGATCAGCGGGGGTCTCTGGTGTTGGACCCTAATGGATCAAATACTGATGACCTATCCTGAGCATAGGTAATCAGTAGGGATTCGCATAAAACTTTGTTCCGATACCGTATGGAGCAGGAGCTATGTACAGTATTAGAATGTATTGGCTCATATGAGCCAAATTTTTTTGCTTCACAAAGTCTCGCAAGACTTCAGGTAATAACTTCATAAATCTATTTGTACTGTAAAAAAACATTTCCCGTACACATCTAATAAACCTTATCTCTAAACTACAGACAGGTCATAAATAATTATTTAAGCCACATTCTTATCACTAAGATAAGAACTGAACTATAATGAGTGTTTATAATGTCAGAGAGCTGAGATACGGAGTCCGTCTGCTCCCCAGATGACGGAAATGCCAAAAAATCTAGTAGAGCATGTCAGTAGAGTTGAGCGAACACCTGGATGTTCGGGTTCGAGAAGTTCGGCCAAACTTTCCGGAAATGTTCGGGTTTGGGATCCGAACCCGACCCGAACTTCGTCCCGAGCCCGAACCCCATTGAAGTCAATGGGGACCCGAGCTTTTCGGCACTAAAAAGGCTGTAAAACAGCCCAGGAAAGAGCTAGAGGGCTGCAAAAGGCAGCAACATGTAGGTAAATCCCCTGCAAAAAAATGTGGATAGGGAAATGAATTAAAATAAAAATAAAATTAAAAAAAATTAACCAATATCAATTGGACAGAGGTCCCATAGCAGAGAATCGGGATTCACGTCAGCAGAGAATCAGTCTCTTCATGCCATAGCAGAGAATCTGGCTTCATGTCAGCAGAGAATCAGTCTCTTCATGCCATAGCAGAGAATCTGGCTTCATGTCAGCAGAGAATCAGTCTCTTCATGCCATAGCAGAGAATCTGGCTTCATGTCAGCAGAGAATCAGTCTCTTCATGCCATAGCAGAGAATATGGCTTCATGTCAGCAGAGAATCAGTCTTCATGTCATAGCAGAGAATCAGGCTTCACGTCACCCACCACTGGAACAGGCCACTGTCACATATTTAGGCCCAGGCACCCAGGCAGAGGAGAGAGGTCCCATAACAGAGATTCAGGCTTCATGTCAGCAGAGAATCAGTCTTCATGTCATAGCAGAGAATCAGGCTTCACGTCACTCACCACTGGAACAGGCCACTGTCACATATTTAGGCCCAGGCACCCAGGCAGAGGAGAGAGGTCCCATAACAGAGATTCAGGCTTCATGTCAGCAGAGAATCAGTCTTCATGTCATAGCAGAGAATCAGGCTTCACCTCACCCACCACTGGAACAGGCCACTGTCACATATTTAGGCCCAGGCACCCAGGCAGAGGAGAGAGGTCTCATAACAGAGATTCAGGCTTCATGTCAGCAGAGAATCAGTCTTCATGTCATAGCAGAGAATCAGGCTTCACGTCACCCACCACTGAAACAGGCCACTGTCACATATTTAGGCCCAGGCACCCAGGCAGAGGAGAGAGGTCCCATAACAGAGATTCAGGCTTCATGTCAGCAGAGAATCAGTCTTCATGTCATAGCAGAGAATCAGGCTTCACGTCACCCACCACTGGAACAGGCCACTGTCACATATTTAGGCCCAGGCACCCAGGCAGAGGAGAGAGGTCCCATAACAGAGATTCAGGCTTCATGTCAGCAGAGAATCAGTCTTCATGTCATAGCAGAGAATCAGGCTTCACGTCACCCACCACTGGAACAGGCCACTGTCACATATTTAGGCCCAGGCACCCAGGCAGAGGAGAGAGGTCCCATAACAGAGATTCAGGCTTCATGTCAGCAGAGAATCAGTCTTCATGTCATAGCAGAGAATCAGGCTTCACGTCACCCACCACTGGAACAGGCCACTGTCACACATTTAGGCCCCGGCACCCAGACAGAGGAGAGGTTCATTTAACTTTGGGTTGCCCCGCAATATAATGGTAAAATGAAAATAAAAATAGGATTGAATGAGGAAGTGCCCTGGAGTACAATAATATATTGTTAAGGGGAGGTAGTTAATGTCTAATCTGCACAAGGGATGGACAGGTCCTGTGGGATCCATGCCTGGTTCATTTTTATGAACGTCAGCTTGTCCACATTGGCTGTAGACAGGCGGCTGCGTTTGTCTGTAATGACGCCCCCTGCCGTGCTGAATACACGTTCAGACAAAACGCATGCCGCCGGGCAGGCAGCACCTCCAAGGCATAAAAGGCTAGCTCTGGCCACGTGGACAATTTGGAGACCCAGAAGTTGAATAGGGCCGAACCATCAGTCAGTACGTGGAGGGGTGTGCACAGGTACTGTTCCACCATGTTAGTGAAATGTTGCCTCCTGCTAACACATTCCGTATCAGGTGGTGGTGCAGTTAGCTGTGGCATGGTGACAAAACTTTTCCACATCTCTGCCATGCTAACCCTGCCCTCAGAGGAGCTGGCCGTGACACAGCTGCGTTGGCGACCTCTTGCTCCTCCTCTGCCTTCGCCTTGGGCTTCCACTGGTTCCCCTGTGACATTTGGGAATGCTCTCAGTAGCGCGTCTACCAACGTGCGCTTGTACTCGCGCATCTTCCTATCACGCTCCAGTGAAGGAAGTAAGGTGGGCACATTGTCTTTGTACCGGGGATCCAGCAGGGTGGCAACCCAGTAGTCCGCACACGTTAAAATGTGGGCAACTCTGCTGTCGTTGCGCAGGCACTGCAGCATGTAGTCGCTCATGTGTGCCAGGCTGCCCAGAGGTTAGGACAAGCTGTCCTCTGTGCTGTGGGAGGCGTATCGTCATCGTCCTGTGTTTCCCCCCAGCCACGCACCAGTGATGGGCCCGAGCTGCTTTGGGTGCCACCCCGCTGTGAACATGCTTCATCCTCATCCACCTCCTCCTCATCCTAGTCCTCCTCGTCCTCCAGTAGTGGGCCCTGTCTGGGCACATTTGTACCTGGCCTCTGCTGTTGCAAAAAAACCTCCCTCTGAGTCACTTCGAAGAGACTGGCCTGAAAGTGCTAAAAATGACCCCTCTTCCTCCTCTTCCTCCTGGGCCACATCCTCTTCCATCATCGCCCTAAGTGTTTTCTCAAGGAGACATAGAAGTGGTATTGTAACGCTGATAACGGCGTCATCGCCACTGGCCATGTTGGTGGAGTACTCGAAACAGCGCAACAGGGCACACAGGTCTCGCATGGAGGCCCAGTCATTGGTGGTGAAGTGGTGCTGTTCCGCAGTGCGACTGACCCGTGCGTGCTGCAGCTGAAACTCCACTATGGCCTGCTGCTGCTCGCACAGTCTGTCCAGCATGTGCAAGGTGGAGTTCCAACTGGTGGGCACATCGCATATGAGGTGGTGAGCGGGAAGGCCGAAGTGACGCTGTAGCGCAGACAGGGTGTGAACACCGGAAGCGCGAACAGACGGCCCGCACTTTATGCAGCAGCTCTGACATGTCGGGGTAGTTGCGAATGAACTTCTGCACCACCAAATTCAGCACATGCGCCAGGCAAGGGATGTGTGTCAAACCGGCTAGTCCCAGAGCTGCAACGAGATTTTGCCCATTATCGCACACCACCAGGCCGGGCTTGAGGCTCACCGGCAGCAACCACTCGTCGGTCTGTTGTTCTATACCCCACCACCCCGCCTGCTGACGTTTTCCCCGGGCTGTGCTGAAGTTGGTGGTGAAGGTGTGTGGCTGACTGGATGAGCAGGTGGAAGAAGAGGAGGAGGAAGCTGAGTAGGAGGAGGAGGAGACAGGAGGCAAAGAATGTTGCACTGCGATCCTTGGCGGCGGAAGGACGTGTGCCAAACAGCTCTCCGCCTGGGGCCCAGCCGCCACTACATTTACCCAGTGTGCAGTTAGGGAGATATAGCGTCCCTGGCCGTGCTTACTGGTCCACATATCTGTGGTTAGGTGGACCTTGCCACAGATGGCGTTGCACAGTGCACACTTGATTTTATCGGACACTTGGTTGTGCAGGGAAGGCACAGCTCTCTTGGAGAAGTAGTGGCGGCTGGGAACAACATACTGTGGGACAGCAAGCGACATGAGCTGTTTGAAGCTGTCTGTGTCCACCAGCCTAAATGACAGCATTTCATAGGCCAGTAGTTTAGAAATGCTGGCATTCAGGGCCAGGGATCGAGGGTGGCTAGGTGGGAATTTACGCTTTCTCTCAAATGTTTGTGAGATGGAGAGCTGAACGCTGCCGTGTGACATGGTTGAGATGCTTGGTGACGCAGGTGGTGGTGTTGGTGGTACATCCCATGTTTGCTGGGCGGCAGGTGCCAACGTTCCTCCAGAGGCGGAGGAAGAGGCCGAGGCGGCGGCAGCAGAAGAAGAGGCCGAGGCGGCAGCAGAAGAAGAGGTAGCAGGGGGAGCCTGAGTGACTTCTTTGTTTTTAAGGTGTTTACTCCACTGCAGTTCATGCTTTGCATGCAGTTGCCTGGTCATGCAGGTTGTGCTAAGGTTCAGAACGTTAATGCCTCGCTTCAGGCTCTGATGGCACAGCGTGCAAACCTCTCGGGTCTTGTCGTCAGCACATTGTTTAAAGAAGTGCCATGCCAGGGAACTCCTTGAAGCTGCCTTTGGGGTGCTCGATCCCAGATGGCGGCGGTCAGTAGCAGGCGGAGTCTCTTGGCGGCGGGTGTTATGATTTTGCCCACTGCTCCCTCTTTGTCTTTTGCTACGCTGTTGGCTCGGTCTCACCACTGCCTCTTCCTCCGAATTCTGAAAGTCAGTGGCACGACCTTCATTCCATGTGGGGTCTAGGACCTCATCATCCCCTGCATCGTCTTCCACCCAGTCTTCCTCCCTGACCTCCTGTTCAGTCTGCACACTGCAGAAAGACGCAGCAGTTGGCACCTGTGTTTCGTCATCATCAGAGACGTGCTGAGGTGGTATTCCCATGTCCTCATCATCAGGAAACATAAGTGGTTGTGCGTTAGTGCATTCTATCTCTTCCACCCCTGGGGAAGGGCTAGGTGGATGCCCTTGGGAAACCCTGGCAGCAGAGTCTTCAAACAGCATAAGAGACTGCTGCATAACTTGAGGCTCAGACAGTTTCCCTGATATGCATGGGGGTGATGTGACAGACTGATGGGCTTGGTTTTCATGCGCCATCTGTGCGCTTTCTGCAGAAGACTGGGTGGGAGATAATGTGAACGTGCTGGATGCACTGTCGGCCACCCAATTGACTAATGCCTGTACCTGCTCAGGCCTTACCATCCTTAGAACGGCATTGGGCCCCACCAAATATCCCTGTAAATTCTGCTGGCTACTGGGACCTGAGGTAGTTGGTACACTAGGACGTGTGGCTGTGGCAGAACGGCCACGTCCTCTCCCAGCACCAGAGGGTCCACTAACACCACCACGACCATGTCCACGTCCGCGTCCGCGTCCCTTATTAGATGTTTTCCTCATTGTTCCCGTTCACCACAATTTTGAAAATGGCAAATTTGGGAATACTTTTTCAACCCAGAACAAAAACTGTGCTTTTACGGTCACTACAAATAATTTGACTAGCTAAAACAGTACAGATTTAGTTGAATAGAAATGTGAGGCCTATTTTTTACGCGCTGTGTGACAGATATACCTTTAATCACAGAATTAGACTTGTATCTGCACGGTAGCGTGTGTGTTAAGTTTTTCAGAATGACACTATCAGCACTTTCAATCTAAGATATCCTTTTTGTGATAGATTTAAATTAGGCCTGATATAGCAGAAACTACTAATTTTGAGAATGGTAAATTTGGGAATAGTTTTTCAACCCAGAACAAAAACTGTGCTTTTACGGTCACTACAAATAATTTGACCAGCTAAAACAGTTCAGATTTGGTTGAATAGAAATGTGAGGCCTATTTTTTTTGCGCTGTGTGACAGATATACCTTTAATCACAGAATTAGACTTGTATCTGCACGGTAGCGTGTGTGTTAAGTTTTTCAGAATGACACTATCAGCACCTTGAATCTAAGATATCCTTTTTGGGATAGATTTAAAGTAGGCCTGATATAGCAGAAACTACTAATTTTGAGAATGGCAAATTTGGGAATACTTTTTCAACCCAGAACAAAAACTGTGCTTTTACGGTCACTACAAATAATTTGACCACCTAAAACAGTACAGATTTGGTTGAAAAGAAATGTGAGGCCTATTTTTTACGCGCTGTGTGACAGATATACCTTTAATCACAGAATTAGACTTGTATCTGCAAGGTAGCGTGTGTGTTAAGTTTTTCTGAATGACACTATCAGCACCTTCAATCTAAGATATCCTTTTTGGGATAGATTTAAAGTAGGCCTGATATAGCAGAAACTACTAATTTTGAGAATGGAAAATTTGGGAATAGTTTTTCAACCCAGAACAAAAACTGTGCTTTTACGGTCACTACAAATAATTTGACCAGCTAAAACAGTACAGATTTGTTGAATAGAAATGTCAGGCCTATTTTTTACGCGCTGTGTGACAGATATACCTTTAATCACAGAATTAGACTTGTATCTGCACGGTAGCGTGTGTGTTAAGTTTTTCAGAATGACACTATCAGCACCTTGAATCTAAGATATCCTTTTTGGGATAGATTTAAAGTAGGCCTGATATAGCAGAAACTACTAATTTTGAGAATGGCAAATTTGGGAATAGTTTTTCAACCCAGAACAAAAACTGTGCTTTTACGGTCACTACAAATAATTTGACCAGCTAAAACAGTACAGATTTGGTTGAATAGAAATGTGAGGCCTATTTTATTCGCGCTGTGTGACAGATATACCTTTAATCACAGAATTAGACTTGTATCTGCACGGTAGCGTGTGTGTTAAGTTTTTCAGAATGACACTATCAGCACCTTGAATCTAAGATATCCTTTTTGGGATAGATTTAAAGTAGGCCTGATATAGCAGAAACTACTAATTTTGAGAATGGCAAAATTTGGGAATAGTTTTTCAACCCAGAACAAAAACTGTGCTTTTATGGTCACTACAAATAACTTGACCAGCTAAAACAGTACTGATTTGGAGGAATATAAATGTCAGGTTTATTTTTTAGGCGCTGGGTCACAGGCTCATCTTGCACCTGATGTAGTATATGGCCAAAAAATAACCACACTATTGATGGTTAAATGCACTTGGGTGACACAGGCTCAGCCTGCACCTGATGTAGTATATGGCCAAAAAATAACCACACTGTTGATGGTTAAATGCACTTGGGTGACACAGGCTCAGCCTGCACCTGATGTAGTATATGGCCAAAAAATAACCAGACTGTTGATGGTTAAATGCACTTCGGTGACACAGGCTCAGCCTGCAGCTGATGTAGGATATAGCAAAAAATAACCACACTATTGATGGTTAATTGCACTTGGTGGTAGCTTGTGCTGGCGCACCACAAGCCACAAAATGGCCGCCGATCACCCCAGAAAAAAGTGATATAAAAACGCTCTGGGCAGCCTAAAAAAAGTGAGCAATTCAACATTAGCACTTCAATGATCCACAGCTGGAGATCGATCACTGAATTAAGTCTTTTGTAGGAGTTAATCTGCCTAATCTCGCCCTAACGTCGCAGCAGCAACCTCTCCCTATGCTTGAATTAGCAGAGTGACGTGCAACGCTACGTGACCCAAGCTTATATAGAGGCTGGGTCACATGCTGCACTGGCCAATCACAGCCATGCCAATAGTAGGCAAGGCTGTGATGGCCTCTTGGGGCAAGTAGTATGACGCTTGTTGATTGGCTGCTTTGCAGCCTTTCAAAAAGCGCCAAGAAAGCGCCGAACACCGAACCCGGACTTTTACGAAAATGTTCGGGTTCGGGTCCGTGTCACGGACACCCCAAAATTCGGTACGAACCCGAACTATACAGTTCGGGTTCGCTCATCCCTACATGTCAGCTCTGTACAGAAAAAAGTATTCCATATTGTTAATAAAGACCAATTGAAAAAAAACTACTTTTAGCTCGAAATAAGTACAATGCGATAAAAATAAAATCCCCCAAAGGTGTATATAGCCTTTAAGTCTCCATTATCCCCTTTAAATGCACGCATTGTCTTCTAATGCAAATATTTCAGTGTTATACAGTATGTAGATTTCATGATGTTATTCAAGGCTTTCTTATATGTGTACTTGTTTATGCAAATATTGATGTATTTCATTTTAATGTCTTTTTTGCTGAGCTGTGCAACATGAATAAATAAAGTAAACCAATGAATTTCACCCACTTTTAGAGTGCTGAACCTTTTTTGTTTCTTTTGTTTTATGTCTTTAACTATGTGCTGTCCTTTTTTTCTTTTACATCATGGTATTAGTTTCTGTTATAAAAATGCTTCAGTTTAGAATATTTTTTTTTACTTCACTGTAATGACGCCTTCTGGTGCTTAATCTGTATAGTAGTGTGACGTCTACATAATGAGGTGGTCGCACATGCTCTGTTTCATCCTTCAACTGCCACTTGCTATATCTAGTGAAGATGTGATAGTTACAAGGAGAGAGCTGTAGCAGAAAGGACCCCCCCACCCACTCCGGGGAAAAGGACACATCCCTTGAGAAATGACACAGCCCCTAAGCTTAGCAGAGTAACTGGAGCAATGAATGGTGGAAGCTCCAGATGTGAGGTAAAGAGCTGGTTCTAGATTTGCTACAAAGAGGTTTTCATTTTTTAGATCAATCATAGTGTAACCCATTTCACCGGCGTCAGGCTTTAAAGGAGGTTTTCCGTTCATAATTATACTTTAAGTAAGCCTGCCTTCTGAAAAAGTAGATTAATACTTACCTGTTCCATGTCTCTCTGCACTGCCTATGTTCTCTCCATCTTTGGTCTCGACACTGTTTACATCAGGCAGACATGGGCATGATGACTGGCTTCAGCCATGATGTGGTCATAAGCAGCACGTCACCACAGAAGCCAGTCATTGGCTGGAGAAGTGCATGTGAACATTCCCATAGCCAGCCAGACATAAACAGTGCCAGGACCGGAAGATGGAGAGAATGGAGGCAACACAGGGGACTGGAGTAAGTATGAATCTTTCAGGAGGCAGGCTGTGGGCATTATTTAAAATATGTTTATAATTGGAAAACCCCTCTAAAGGTATGTCCACACGGGAAACTTCTGCAGCATATTTGGTGAGGATTTTGCTATGAATCTGCAGACCATTTACCCTATGTACTTCAAAGTATGAATTCCGCTCCATAAATTGAAATGCTGTTGATTAAAAATCCACACTACAGGTAAATTTATACTTTTTTACACAGCACATGGATGAGATTATCATAGCATTTACACCATGTGCTCATGTATCCCAACAGTGACAAAAGCCAAGTAAAACATAGATTTTTCAAGAAGCAACAATCATTCTCTCCCTGACTTGTATGGCACCCAGCTCCCTAGGCATCAACAATCTGTTCATGATCTTCTCAGAGTGTTAGCAATGAAGATGGATGGATCTGCAGTTATCGCCATGGTTATTTCTCCATGTGATGCAGTTCTGCTTCGCCTAATTTCTAAAGAAATTTGCTTAGTGACGAATGACTTTGTCACAAAGCGCATTTCTTTGTAAGTAGCAGGCGCAATGATGGGTAATGACGATTCCACTGCATCCGTCATTAAACCCCTCAGATGCTGTGTTCTGCACTGATTGTGGCATCTGAGATTAAAAATGAGGGCTTTAAAAATATATAAATAATATTCACCTCATCCGTTTGAGAGTAAAGAGGCTGCCACAGCCATCTTGATTGATGATCCTGCTCCAAATCTTGTGCAGTGCATGATGACATCATCATGCTGGCTTGTGTGGTGATGTCATATGTCACCGCGCATGAGATTTCTCATGGGGTCTTCAATCAAGATGGCTGCAGCGGCCTCTTCGCGCTCAAATGGATGAGATGAATATTTCTGTCACTGCAGTGGGGCGGACTGAACGCAAGTGTGCGCACAAGATCAGGCCTGATCGGGCGAACACTGCGTTTTTTGTAGAGCCTATAGAACATGTCCTATTCTTGTCCTCAATTGCGGACAAGAAAAGGCATTTTCTATGTAGTTCTGGCAATGTGCGGATCCGCAAAATGCGGAAAGCACATTGCCAGTGTCCGTGTTTTGCGGATCCGCGGTGTCTGTGTTTTGCGGATCCGGAGCCTTACAGGGGGGTGATCAATGACAGGGGGTGATCAGGGAGTCTATATGGGGTGATCACCCCCCTGTAAGGCTCCATTCAGACGTCCGTATGTGTTTTGTGGATCGGGTCCGCGGATCCGCAAAACACATACTGACGTCTGAATGGAGCCTTACAGGGGGGTGATCAATGACAAGGGGGTGATCAGGGAGTCTATATGGGGTGATCACCCCCCTGTAAGGCTCCACTCAGACGTCCGTATGTGTTTTGCGGATCCGCGGATCCGCAAAACACATACTGACATCTGAATGGAGTCTTACAGGGGGGTGATTAGGGAGTCTATATGGGGTGATCACCCCCCTGTAAGGCTCCATTCAGACGTCCGTATGTGTTTTGTGTATCCGCGGATCTGCAAAACACATACGGACGTCTGAATGGAGCCTTACAGGGGGGCGATCAATGACAGGGGGTGATCAGGCAGTCTAATATGGGGTGATCACCCCCCTGTCATTGATCACCCCCCTGTCAGGCTCCATTCAGACGTCCGTATGTGTTTTGCGGATCCGCCTGTGTGCGCGCGTTCATAGGAAATCTCGCCTCTCGCGAGATGACGCGTAGATGCGTGATTGTGCCTGAGTCAGCCGCCTCCGGAACGTGATCCTGCGTTAGGCGGTCAGGAGGCGGTTAAAAGAGCTCAGCGGTGAACTAGCAAAACCATTAACAGATTTATTTAACCAATCACTGGCAACAGGAGTCGTCCCAGAAGATTGGAAATTAGCAAATGTTGTGCCCATTCACAAGAAAGATAGTAGGGAGTAGTGTTGATCACAAATATTCGAATTGCGAATTTTAATCGCGACTATCGGCACTTCGAGAATTCGCGAATATTTAGAATATCCCAAAATATATTCGTAATCGCGAATATTCAAATTTTTTTAAAAATACCAGTTCATGCAAATTTTTTATGCGAATTTTCGCAATCAAGAAAATAATGCCTGGAGACCACGAATTTGCGAATTCTCGAATATATGGCGAATATTCGCCAAAATATTTGCGAAATATCGCGAATTCGAATATTGCCCCTGCCGCTCATCACTAGTAGGGAGGAATCGGGCAACTATAGGCCAATAAGCCTGACATCAATAGTGGGGAAATTAATGGAAACCATACTTAAGGAGAGGATTGTGGAACATCTAAAATCCCATGGATTGAAAGATGAAAAACAGCATGGGTTTACTTCAGGGAGATCATGTCATACTAATCTTATAGATTTTTTTGATTGGGTGACTAAAATAATAGATGGAGGAGGTGCAGTAGACATCGCTTATCTGGACTTTAGTAAGGCTTTTGATACTGTCCCTCATAGAAGGCTTATCAATAAATTGCAGTCTTTGGGCTTGGACTCCAATATTGTTGAATGGATTAGGCAGTGGCTGAGGGACAGGCAACAGAGGGTTGTAGTCAATGGAGTATATTCAGACCAAGGTCTTGTTACCAGTGGGGTACCTCAGGGATCTGTTCTGGGACCCATATTGTTTAATATCTTTATCAGCGAAATTGCAGAAGGCCTCGATGGTAAGGTGTGTCTTTTTACTGATGACACAAAGATTTGTAACAGGGTGGATGTTCCTGGAGGGATACACCAAATGGAAAAGGATTTAGGAAAACTAGAGGAATGGTCAAAAATCTGGCAACTAAAATTTAATGTTGATAAGTGCAAGATAATGCACCTAGGGCGTAAAAACCCAAGAGCAGAATATAAAATCAGTGATACAGTCCTAACCTCAGTAACTGAGGAAAGGGATTTAGGGGTCATTATTTCAGAAGACTTAAAGGTAGGCAGACAATGTCATAGAGCAGCAGGAAATGCTTTACCAGTAGAAAGAGGGAGGTGCTCATGCCGCTCTACAGAGCACTAGTGAGACCTCATTTGGAGTATTGTGCTCAGTACTGGAGACCATATCTCCAGAAGGATATTGATACTTTGGAGAGAGTTCAGAGAAGAGCTACTAAACTAGTACATGGATTGCAGGATAAAACTTACCAGGAAAGATTAAAGGACCTTAACATGTATAGCTTGGAAGAAAGACGAGACAGAGGGGATCAGCAAGGTAAAAGAGGAGAGATTATTTAAAAGAAGAAAAACTGCTACAAGAGGACATAGTTTTAAATTAGAGGGGCAAAGGTTTAAAAGTAATATCAGGAAGTATTACTTTACTGAGAGAGTAGTGGATGCATGGAATAGCCTTCCTGCAGAAGTGGTAGCTGCAAATACAGTGAAGGAGTTTAAGCATGCATGGGATAGGCATAAGGCCATCCTTCATATAAGATAGGGCCAGGGGCTATCCATAGTATTCAGTATATTGGGCAGACTAGATGGGCCAAATGGTTCTTATCTGCCGACACATTCTATGTTTCTATAATCTCAATACATTAGTAAGTGGCTTGTATTAGCTTTCTTTACATGATAAATGGCACTGGCTCAAGTGAGACAACCCTTTAAGACTGCCCCTGGTAAACTATAAGTGACTGACAGCATGTACATATGTATACACACTTAGGCCTCATGCACACAAACGTTCAGTTTGCATTTTTTACAGATCAAATGCGGACCCATTCAATTCTATGGGGCCACAAAAAAATGAGGACAGCACACGAATGTTATATGCATCCATTTATCATGTAGAGAAAGTTAATAGAAGGCACTAATGTACTAATGTATTGGTATTACCCATACTGCTTCCTTTGCTGGCTTGGCTTATTTTTTTTATCACATTATACTCTGCTTATTTCCATAGTTACAACCACCCGGTGATCCATCAGTGGTGGCCGTGCTTGCACACTATAAGAAATAATTCCAGCCTCTCTGGTGGCCGGGACCGTGGGAGCTCACGTAGGCTCGTACTTTTTTCTATAGTGTATAAGCACAGCCATGCTGCTGGACTGCAGGGTGGTCGTAACCATGGAAACTTTCTCTGAATAATAAATGCTATTTGCTGAAGTGACAAAACCCCTTTAAACTAGGATACTTAAAGATGTTGGCAGTGACTGTCAAAGCAAGATAAACATAGCGATCATTGAGGAAGCCAAAGTTGCTAAGAATTCTACTCAACCCTAATGTTGTTTCCCTCATATATTTTATGTTTCAAACTAAATAGTATTGAAACTTACTACTAGTTCTTTATCCATCTTATATTCAGTATATTGAGACCACTGCTGCCATCTGTCTTCCATATTCATAGCTAACTTAAAGGAAATGTGTCTGCCGGTTAAAACTATATAGTAACACATATCCCTTTTTCTAATGTTATTTTCTGATTATAGATTTTTTATTCTATTTTTTTAGCACAATTATGGGGTGACCATCTTGCCTGAGCTGTTCTTAATAGCATTTACAAAGCAAAAGGAAAATTGCTTTACGGCAGTCTCATGGTCCATAGACACAATGGTCAGGAGGGGACCTCAATGACTTCTATGGCAGAGTTTTCTGGGCATGCTCTGTGACCTGTGCAGAGGTCATTGTACAAGGAAAGAAGAGATAAGCTCTGACAATCACCTATTAGGAATGGTGGATCCTGTCTTATTTGTACACAGAGGTGATATCTCCTTATCATTACAGGCAGGATTAGAATATATAACTGCAGTAAGCAAATGATCTGGACAGACCAAGAAGTGATGCCTATTAGGCTTAGTGGCCAGTGGAAAAACTGCAGAAATGACTGTTTTTGTTTAAATAAAGACAGTGACATACAAATTTAAAAATAACAGCATCAAAAATTATTTAAAAATGTGTTAAGCATAAAAAAGTGATTTAAACAATAGGTCATTTTCTAATGACACATTTCCTTTAAAAAGACAATAAAAAAATAAAAAAATACCTCCTCAGCTTCTCCGACCCCACCCACCCCATGGTCAAACTCCCACCATAAAATTGTTCTTTACTTGTCTATATGTGAGTATACAACATTTTCCCATGAAGATCTTTTTAAATATATAAATTACAGTCACTTCTTAATAGTGAACCATGAAAAATCTAAGAAGATTGTATATTTTTCAGCATGAAACACTCCAACACAGTAGAAATATTCCATGCTATTGCTATATTATTGAAGATATTTTAAGAGAAAGACTTAGCCAGGTAGTGCCAGTCTTATAATAAAATATATTCTTTATGCATCGGTGCCCATCAGGGTTTTAGAGGAGGACAATAATAAAAAAATATTTTTCATTAGACCTCAGGTCAGACCAGCAATCAGACCCCTAATGTTAATAAAGTTTAGAGGTTGTTTGGAAGGCACTCCTTGAGTATGTTCCGGTGCTCGGCGGTAAGACCAATGAATAGAGTTGAGCGAACACCTGGATGTTCGGGTTCGAGAAGTTCGGCCGAACTTCCCGGAAATGTTCGGGTTCGGGATCCGAACCCGACCCGAACTTCGTCCCGAACCCGAACCCCATTGAAGTCAATGGGGAACCAAACTTTTGGGCACTAAAAAGGCTGTAAAACAGCCCAGGAAAGAGCTAGAGGGCTGCAAAAGGCAGCAACATGTAGGTAAATTCCCTGAAAATAAATGTGGATAGGGAAATGAATTAAAATAAAAAAAATAAATAAAAAAATTAACCAATATCAATTGGACAGAGGTCCCATAGCAGAGAATCTGGCTTCACGTCAGCAGAGAATCAGTCTCTTCATGCCATAGCAAAGAATCTGGCTTCATGTCAGCACAGAATCAGTCTTCATGTCATAGCAGAGAATCAGGCTTCACGTCACCCACCACTGGAACAGGCCACTGTCACATATTTAGGCCCCGGCACCCAGACAGAGGAGAGAGGTCCCGTAACAGAGAATCTGGCCTTATGTCAGCACAGAATCAGTCTTCATGTCATAGCAGAGAATCAGGCTTCACGTCACCCACCACTGGAACAGGCCACTGTCACATATTTAGGCCCAGGCACCCAGGCAGAGGAGAGAGGTCCCGTAACAGAGAATCTGGCCTTATGTCAGCGCAGAATCAGTCTTCATGTCATAGCAGAGAATCAGGCTTCACGTCACCCACCACTGGAACAGGCCACTGTCACATATTTAGGCCCCGGCACCCAGACAGAGGAGAGAGGTCCCGTAACAGAGAATCTGGCCTTATATCAGCACAGAATCAGTCTTCATGTCATAGCAGAGAATCAGGCTTCACGTCACCCACCACTGGAACAGGCCACTGTCACATATTTAGGCCCCGGCACCCAGACAGAGGAGAGAGGTCCCGTAACAGAGAATCTGGCCTTATATCAGCACAGAATCAGTCTTCATGTCATAGCAGAGAATCAGGCTTCACGTCACCCACCACTGGAACAGGCCACTGTCACATATTTAGGCCCAGGCAACCAGGCAGAGGAGAGAGGTCCTGTAACAGAGAATCTGGCCTTATGTCAGCACAGAATCAGTCTTCATATCATAGCAGAGAATCAGGCTTCACGTCACCCACCACTGGAACAGGCCATTGTCACACATTTAGGCCCCGGCACCCAGACAGAGGAGAGGTTCATTCAACTTTGGGTTGCCCCGCAATATAATGGTAAAATGAAAATAAAAATAGGATTGAATGAGGAAGTGCCCTGGAGTAGAATAATATATTGTTAAGGGTAGGTAGTTAATATTTAATCTGCACAAGGGATGGACAGGTCCTGTGGGATCCATGCCTGGTTCATTTTTATGAACGTCAGCTTGTCCACATTGGCTGTAGACAGGCGGCTGCGTTTGTCTGTAATGACGCCCCCTGCCGTGCTGAATACACGTTCAGACAAAACGCTGGCCGCCGGGCAGGCCAGCACCTCCAATGCATAAAAGGCTAGCTCTGGCCACGTGGACAATTTGGAGACCCAGAAGTTGAATGGGGCCGAACCATCAGTCAGTACGTGGAGGGGTGTGCAGACGTACTGTTCCACCATGTTAGTGAAATGCTGCCTCCTGCTAACACGTTCCGTATCAGGTGGTGGTGCAGTTAGCTGTGGCGTGCTGACAAAACTTTTTCACATCTCTGCCATGCTAATCCTGCCCTCAGAGTAGCTGGCCGTGACACAGCTGCGTTGGCGACCTCTTGCTCCTCCTCTGCCTTCGCCTTGGGCTTCCACTGGTTCCCCTGTGACATTTGGGAATGCTCTCAGTAGCGCGTCTACCAACGTGCGCTTGTACTCGCGCATCTTTCTATCACGCTCCAGTGTAGGAAGTAAGGTGGGCACATTGTCTTTGTACCGGGGATCCAGCAGGGTGGCAACCCAGTAGTCCGCACACGTTAAAATGTGGGGAACTCTGCTGTCGTTGCGCAGGCACTGCAGCATGTAGTCGCTCATGTGTGCCAGGCTGTTCAGAGGTAAGGACAAGCTGTCCTCTGTGGAAGTCGTATCGTCATCATCCTGTGTTTCCCCCCAGCCACGCACCAGTGATGGGCCCGAGCTGCTTTGGGTGCCACCCCGCTGTGAACATGCTTCATCCTCATCCTCATCCTCCTCCACCTCCTCCTCATCCTCGTCCTCCTCGTCCTCCAGTAGTGGGCCCTGTCTGGCCACATTTGTACCTGGCCTCTGGTGTTGCAAAAAACCTCCCTCTGAGTCACTTCGAAGAGACTGGCCTGAAAGTGCTAAAAATGACCCCTCTTCCTCCTCTTCCTCCTGGGCCACCTCCTCTTCCATCATCGCCCTAAGTGTTTTCTCAAGGAGACATAGAAGTGGTATTGTAACGCTGATAACGGCGTCATCGCCACTGGCCATGTTGGTGGAGTACTCGAAACAGCGCAACAGGGCACACAGGTCCCGCATGGAGGCCCAGTCATTGGTGGTGAAGTGGTGCTGTTCCGCAGTGCGACTGACCCGTGAGTGCAGCAGCTGAAACTCCACTATGGCCTGCTGCTGCTCGCACAGTCTGTCCAGCATGTGCAAGGTGGAGTTCCACCTGGTGGGCACATCGCATATGAGTCGGTAAGCGGAAAGGCGTGCAGCAGCAGGGTGTGAACGCCGGAAGCGCGAACAGACGGCCCGCACTTTATGCAGCAGCTCTGACATGTCGGGGTAGTTGCGAATGAACTTCTGCACCACCAAATTCAGCACATGCGCCAGGCAAGGGATGTGCGTCAAACCGGCTAGTCCCAGAGCTGCAACGAGATTTCGCCCATTATCGCACACCACCAGGCCAGGCTTGAGGCTCACCGGCAGCAACCACTCGTCGGTCTGTTGTTCTATACCCCGCCACAACTCCTGTGCGGTGTGGGGCCTGTCCCCCAAACATATGAGTTTCAGAACGGCCTGCTGACGTTTACCCCGGGCTGTGCTGAAGTTGGTGGTGAAGGTGTGTGGCTGACTGGATGAGCAGGTGGAAGAAGAGGAGGAGGAAGCTGAGTAGGAGGAGGAGGAGACAGGAGGCAAAGAATGTTGCCCTGCGATCCTTGGCGGCGGAAGGACGTGCGCCGAAAAGCTCTCCGCCTGGGGCCCAGCCGCCACTACATTTACCCAGTGTGCAGTTAGGGAGATATAGCGTCCCTGGCCATGCTTACTGGTCCACGTATCTGTGGTTAGGTGGACCTTGCCACAGATGGCGTTGCGCAGTGCACACTTGATTTTATCGGACACTTGGTTGTGCAGGGAAGGCACGGCTCTCTTGGAGAAGTAGTGGCGGCTGGGAACATCATACTGTGGGACAGCAAGCGACATGAGCTGTTTGAAGCTGTCTGTGTCCACCAGCCTAAATGACAGCATTTCATAGGCCAGTAGTTTAGAAATGCTGGCATTCAGGGCCAGGGATCGAGGGTGGCTAGGTGGGAATTTACGCTTTCTCTCAAATGTTTGTGAGATGGAAAGCTGAACGCTGCCGTGTGACATGGTTGAGATGCTTGGTGACGCAGGTGGTGGTTTTGGTGGTACATCCCATGTTTGCTGGGCGGCAGGTGCCAACGTTCCTCCAGAGGCGGAGGAAGAGGCCGAGGCAGCAGCAGCAGCAGAAGAGGCTGAGGCGGCAGCAGCAGAAGAGGTAGCAGGGGGAGCCTGAGTGACTTCTTTGTTTTTAAGGTGTTTACTCCACTGCAGTTCATGCTTTGCATGCAGTTGCCTGGTCATGCAGGTTGTGCTAAGGTTCAGAACATTAATGCCTCGCTTCAGGCTCTGATGGCACAGCGTGCAAACCACTCGGGTCTTGTCGTCAGCACATTGTTTAAAGAAGTGCCATGCCAGGGAACTCCTTGAAGCTGCCTTTGGGGTGCACGGTCCCAGATGGCGGCGGACAGTAGCAGGCGGAGTCTCTTGGCGGCGGGTGTTCTGATTTTGCCCACTGCTCCCTCTTTTGCTACGCTGTTGGCTCGGTCTCACCACTGCCTCTTCCTCCGAACTGTGAAAGTCAGTGGCACGACCTTCATTCCATGTGGGGACTAGGACCTCATCGTCCCCTGCATCGTCTTCCACCCAGTCTTGATCCCTGACCTCCTGTTCAGTCTGCACACTGCAGAAAGACGCAGCAGTTGGCACCTGTGTTTCGTCATCATCAGAGACGTGCTGAGGTGGTATTCCCATGTCCTCATTATCAAGAAACATAAGTGGTTGTGCATTAGTGCATTCTATCTCTTCCACCCCTGGGGAAGGGCTAGGTGGATGCCCTTGGGAAACCCTGGCAGCAGAGTCTTCAAACAGCATAAGAGACTGCTGCATAACTTGAGGCTCAGACAGTTTCCCTGATATGCATGGGGGTGATGTGACAGACTGAAGGGCTTGGTTTTCATGCGCCATCTGTGCGCTTTCTGCAGAAGACTGGGTGGGAGATAATGTGAACGTGCTGGATGCACTGTCGGCCACCCAATTGACTAATGCCTGTACCTGCTCAGGCCTTACCATCCTTAGAACGGCATTGGGCCCCACCAAATATCGCTGTAAATTCTGCTGGCTACTGGGACCTGAGGTAGTTGGTTCCCTAGGACGTGTGGCTGTGGCAGAACGGCCACGTCCTCTCCCAGCACCAGAGGGTCCACTAACACCACCACGACCATGTCCACGTCCGCGTCCCTTATTAGATGTTTTCCTCATTGTTCCCGTTCACCACAATTTTGAAAATGGCAAATTTGGGAATAGTTTTTCAACCCAGAACAAAAACTGTGCTTTTACGGTCACTACAAATAATTTGACCAGCTCAAACAGTACAGATTTGGTTGAATAGAAATGTGAGGCCTATTTTTTTTTGCGCTGTGTGACAGGTATACGTTTAATCACAGAGTTAGACTTGTATCTGCACGGTAGCGTGTGGGTGTTAAGTTTTTCTGAATGACACTATCAGCACCTTGAATCTAAGATATCCTTTTTGGGATAGATTTCAAGTAGGCCTCATATAGCATAAACTACCTATTTTGAGAATGTCAAATTTGGGAATAGTTTTTCAACCCAGAACAAAAACTGTGCTTTTACGGTCACTACAAATAACTTGACCAGCTCAAACAGTACAGATTTGGTTGAATAGAAATGTGAGGCCTATTTTTTTTTTGCGCTGTGTGACAGGTATATGTTTAATCACAGAATTAGACTTGTATCTGCACGGTTGCGTGTGTGTTAAGTTTTTCTGAATGACACTATCAGCACCTTGAATCTAAGATATCCTTTTTGGGATAGATTTCAAGTAGGCCTGATATAGCATAAACTACTTATTTTGAGAATGTCAAATTTGGGAATAGTTTTTCAACCCAGAACATAAACTGTGCTTTTACGGTCACTACAAATAACTTGACCAGCTCAAACAGTACAGATTTGGTTGAATAGAAATGTGAGACCTATTTTTTTTTGCGCTGTGTGACAGGTATACGTTTAATCACAGAATTAGACTTGTATCTGCACGGTAGCGTGTGTGTTAAGTTTTTCTGAATGACACTATCAGCACCTTGAATCTAAGATATCATTTTTGGGATAGATTTCAAGTAGGCCTCATATAGCATAAACTACTTAGTTATTTTGAGAATGTCAAATTTGGGAATAGTTTTTCACCCCAGAACAAAAACTGTGCTTTTACGGTCACTACAAATAACTTGACCAGCTCAAACAGTACAGATTTGGTTGAATAAAAATGTGAGTCCTATTTTTTTTTTTGCGCTGTGTGACAGGTATACGTTTAATCACAGAATTAGACTTGTATCTGCACGGTAGCGTGTGTGTTAAGTTTTTCTGAATGACACTATCAGCACCTTGAATCTAAGATATCCTTTTTGGGATAGATTTCAAGTAGGCCTCATATAGCATAAACTACTTAGTTATTTTGAGAATGGCAAATTTGGGAATAGTTTTTCAACCCAGAACAAAAACTGTGCTTTTACGGTCACTACAAATAACTTGACCAGCTAAAACAGTACAGATTTGGTTGAATAGAAATGTCAGGTCTATTTTTTAGGCGCTGGGTGACAGGCTCAACTTGCCCCTGATGTAGTATATGGCCAAAAAATAACCACACTATTGATTTTTAAATGCACTTGGGTGACACAGGCTCAGCCTGCACCTGATGTAGTATATGGCCAAAAATTAACCACACTGTTGATAGTTAAATGCACTTGGGTGACACAGGCTCAGCCTGCACCTGATGTAGTATATGGCCAAAAATTAACCAAACTGTTGATGGTTAAATGCACTTCGGTGACACAGGCTCAGCCTGCACCTGATGTAGTATATGGCCAAAAAATAACCAGACTGTTGATGATTAAATGCACTTCGGTCACACAGGCTCAGCCTGCAGCTGATGTAGGATATAGCAAAAAATAACCACACTATTAATGGTTAAAAGCACTTGGTGGTAGCTTGTGCTGGCGCACCACAAGCCACAAAATGGCCGCCGATCACCCCAGAAAAAAGTGATCTAAAAACGCTCTGGGCAGCCTAAAAAAAGTGAGCAAGTCGATATTAGCACTTCAATGATCCACAGCTGGAGATCGATCACAGAATGAAGTCTTTTGGAGGAGTTAATCTGCCTAATCTCGCCCTAACGTCGCAGCAGCAACCTCTCCCTATGCTTGAATCAGCAGAGTGACGTGCAGCGCTACGTGACCCAAGCTTATATAGAGGCTGGGTCAAATGCTGCACTGGCCAATCACAGCCATGCCAATAGTAGGCAAGGCTGTGATGGCCTCTTGGGGCAAGTAGTATGACGCTTGTTGATTGGCTGCTTTGCAGCCTTTCAGAAAGCACCAAGAAAGCGCCGAACACCGAACCCGAACCCGGACTTTTACGAAAATGTTCGGGTTCGGGTCCGTGTCACGGACACCCCAAAATTCGGTACGAACCCGAACTATACAGTTCGGGTTCGCTCATCCCTACCAATGAACGTGTGATATATAAAACCGCGGCACTCGGGTAAATAGATAAATTATGCTTCTTTATTATCCATCCAGGAAAGTTAATAAATCGACTAAGGCCATCCCGAGACCTTGTTTACAGCCTAAAGTAAGACAACAATTATAGTACATGTATCAGCATGATTGCATATATAGTTGTACAAAATCCTGGGTAAAGTACATTGATACGATAAAGTATACAAGACCTGTAGCAAAAGAAAAAATTAGAAAAACTCATATGCAGAGGTAACTTGTGGAGGCTCACAAGTGATAGGACATCATATACCTAAGGGAGGCCGTTAATGTTAATAATACCCCAACAAGACCTCAAATCAGACCGCCAATCAGACCTCAGCTCAGACCCCAATATGAATGACCCCTAATCAGACCTGATAAGAGTCCCGTGCCTCTCATCAGCCCTCATATGCCTCTAATCAGCCCCATATGCCTCTAATCAGCCCCCAGCAGCCCCCATTGCTTCATATCAGCCCCCAGAAATCCCCATTGCCTCATATCAGCCCCCAGTAGCCCCCATTGCCTCTTATGTTAGCCCCATTACCTCATATCAGCCCCCAGTAGCCCCCATTGCCTCTCATGTTAGCCCCCAGCATCCCCCATTGCCTCATATCAGCCCCAGCAATCGCCATTGCCTCATATCAGCCCCCAGTAGCCCCCATTGCCTCTTATGTTAGCCCCCATTACCTCATATCAGCCCCCAGTAGCCCCCATTGCCTCTGATGTTAGCCCCTAGCAGCCCCATTATTGCCTTAGATCATCCCCCAGCAGCCCCTTATTGCCTCAGATCATCCCCCAGCAGCCATATTGCCTTATGTTTTATAAAATAAATAAAAAACACTTACCTCTCCTGCTCCTATATGCCACCGCTCCTCAATGCCTGTGCTCTGTCTTCATCCTGCACAGCCGAGAGCCGAGGTCCAGGAAGCGGTGAGTACAGAGCCTTGACCGCTTCCTGGTCCTCTGGTACTAATGAGCCCTTCCATAATGGAAGCGCTCATTAGTATTTACTCCATAAGGTCTCATGCAGACATTCGTGGAACACGGTCCATGGAACACGGTCCGTGAGATACTGGACTGGCATCCTGCTTAGTGCAGGAGCGCACGGCGTCATTGGTTGCTATGATGCCATACGCGCCCGCCTCAGTACAGTAGGACACTCGTATGATCTATACAAGTTGTGAGGGAATAGCTCACTTTTGGGGGTCACACTCACAGATATCTTCGCCAGACACCAAGTTTAAGGTCAAAACACTATTAAACCATTATACAAAATAAACACCTTGCCCATCTGGGCTCTACCTAAACAGAATAATATCCCTGACTCACCTACATAACGCAGTTCACACTTGGAATCAGATGCGGCTTTCTCAGCCAGTCGCTCAGCAGCCTCCAGGCTGTAGAAAAACAGTATGTTTGGGGAACTAGGGACCAGAAGTGCGCCTGACTCTGGCCGTGCAGCACTCTCACTGCGGACGTTGCATGGTCCTCCAAACTCCAGGCTATTCAAAGCCTTGTGGCACCTCAGTCCTTCTAACTGAGACCACACACAGAGCCTCTGCAGGCCTCTGCTTCACAAAACACTCTCCCCCGACTGACAGTCTGGGCTGGGCTCTTATCCCAGACTGATTGTGGCACCTGGTGTTGCCTCAGACCTGATGATTGCCGGGGAAGACATGGAAACTCCTGCCATAAATTTCCCATAGCAGCCATGAGGCCTGTCACTGCCTCACAGAGTCTATTACTGTACAGCAGCGGCGGCACGAAGTGCACGGCGTCATAGCAACCAATGACGCTGTGCACTCCTGCACTAAGCAGGATGTCAGTCCGGTATCTCACGGACCGTGTTCCACAGATGTCTGCATGAGGCTTAAGACGCAGGGGAATTTTTTTGCCCACTTTTGGGGGAAAAAATGCATCTTATGGGGCAAAAAATCTTGCATTTTTTGTGGTGTTTATTTCAGGGTATCAAGTTTGAAGTTGAGTTTAAATTAGACAACAATGTGTGGCATCGAGGTGATAGGGCAAACAGGTAGTAAAAAAACAGGCAGAGCTCTGGGCTGGCAGAGTCCATGCAAATCTGTTAAACACTTCAAAGGTCAGTGCAGGTGGCACAGTATGAGTATGGTGAATAGTAGAGATGAGTGAATCGAAGTTGACGAAGTTGAACTCGATCCGAATTTCAGGAACATTTTGATTCGCACCGAATTCGAATTTCCTCACTCTTTGTGGTAACAAATCAAATTTTTTCCTAAAATGGCTGCTGCCCATGTTAGGACATGTAGCAAGGAACTCTGGGAACGAGGGATGACCAACAATGCCATGCATGCAGCCAATCAGCAGCCAGCCAGTCAGCCCTGTGATGTCACAGCCCTATAAATAGCCTCAGCCATCTTTGGATTCAGCCATTTTCCAGTGTACTTAGTGCAGGGAGAGACATCAGCAGGCGCTAGGGACAGTGGTAGAAAAGACTTTAAAACTTTTATTTTGCTGTATAGAAGTTCAGGGAAAGGATAGGGAGGAAAAATTCCACAATATTGAAGCAGAACAGGGTTCAGTAGGGGAGTTTACAGCCTGGGTAATAGGAACAATTATTACACCTTACTGCACTGACTGGGGATCCAAATTGCCATTATAAAGCTCTGTAATTCCAACAAACCATTCTTGTTATTGGGGTACAAATGCTGTTTGATACAGCCATTAACAGGCTTTATTATAAGGAAATATTTATATGTCTAATTTGCCCTTGTGCGGTGCAGTTATATGTTCTAAAGCATTTTTTGTCTTGTATAAGTGGGGAAAAAAGTGTCCGTTGTGTGGTGAAGCGAGAAAATTACAGCCCTTTTTGGGGTGTATTAGTGACAAAAAATATATATTATTATTAGCCGTACAGCTGTGCAGTTATATGTTCTAAAGCCTTTTATGGTGTGTATAAGTGGAAAAAAGTAAGGGCCTATTTGCCATTCAGAGGTGCAGTTATATGTTGTAAAGCCCTTTTTGGCATGTATTAGTGGCAAAAATATATATATTACTTGGTTACAAATCCTTTGCAGTCAATTACAGCCTGAAGTCTGGAACGCATAGACATCACCAGACGCTGGGTTTCATCCCCGGTGATGCTCTGCCAGGCTTCTACTGCAACTGTCTTCAGTTCCTGCTTGTTCTTGGGGCATTTTCCCTTCAGTTTTGTCTTCAGCAAGTAAAATGCATGCTCAATCGGATTCAGGTCAGGTGATTGATTTGGCCATTGCATAACATTTCACTTCTTTCCCTTAAAAAACTCTTTGGTTGCTTTTGCGGTATGCTGTGGGTCATTGTCCATCTGCACTGTGAAGCGCCATCCAATGAGTTCTGAAGCATTTGGCTGAATATGAGCAGATAATATTGCGCGTAACATTTCAGAATTTATCCTGCTGCTTTTGTCAGCAGTCACATCATCAATAAATACAAGAGAACCAGTTCCATTGGCAGCCATACATGCCCACGCCATGACACTACCACCACCATGCTTCACTGATGAGGTGGTATGCTTAGAATCATGAGCAGTTCCTTTCCTTCTCCATACTATTCTCTTCCCATAACTCTGGTACAAGTTGATCTTGGTCTCATCTGTCCATTGGATGTTTTTCCAGAACTGTGAAGGCTTTTTTAGATGTCGTTTGGCAAACTCTAATTTGGCCTTCCTGTTTTTAAGGCTCACCAATGGTTTACATTTTGTGGTGAACCCTCTGTATTCACTCTGGTGAAGTCTTCTCTTGTTTGTTGACTTTGACACGCATACACCTACCTCCTGGACAGTGTTCTTGATCTGGCCAACTGTTGTAAAGGGTGTTTTTTCTTCACCAGGGAAAGAATTCTTCGGTCATCCACCACAGTTATTTTCCGTGGTCTTCCAGGTATTTTGGTGTTGCTGAGCTCACCGGTGCGTTCCTTCTTTGTATGAATGTTCCAAACAGTTGTTTTGGCCATGCCTAATGTTTTTGCTATGTCTCTGATGTGTTTGTTTTGTTTTTTCAGCCTAATGATGGCTTGCTTCACTGATGAGCTATACCTAACTGATCTTATTAAAAGATTATACCACACTCCAAGCTCTGGGCTTTCCCAGGATCATCATTCCAGCTCCCCTCCCCTCCACCTGGGTCAGAAGCAGTGACGCGATGACGTAGGAGAAGCACGTCATGCTCTCTCCTCCTCCTCTCGGGGCTCGGCTTCCTCCGCTTCCCTGAGTGTCTCTGCGGCCCGCGGTCTCTCTCCTCCTATAACAGAGGAATCGATATGCAGTGATCCCCGTTGCTATTCTACCCCTGCCTTCCAGCCTGTACCCTCCTCCCACTTTATCTACTTCGTGTAAGACCTCCAGCCTCCTCCTGAACTCTGCACGCTGTCAAGACGCTTCACCTGGGTGCCGACTTTGGTTCGCTCTGTGCGTTCTTCTCCTGCCGGTGCGGCGCTCCGTCCGCTGAATCTGTGTCCGCCCGGCGTCCAGACTGATTGTGGGCTCCGCTGCTGCTGCTTGGGCCGGCTTTCCCTCCATGCGGTTTGCTTTGGCTGAGTCCAGTGTCTCCGGGCCTGCTCCCCTATTCTCCTGTGGTCTGCGGCTGTGTCCTGGGTCTCCGGTTCTGTCTTCCTGTGGTGGGATCCGTGGCTGGCGTCCCCGGAGTGGTTGGCTGGTCTGGTCCTCCTGGTGGCTTCTTCGGTCTCCAGCTCCCCTCCTGGCATCCATGATTTTCTGGCCCGACGTGGAAACGGGTGAGACGACTCCTTTTTCCCTATGTGTTACTTCCCAATTTACACTCTATATATAGAGTAGTACTAAGGGAGGATAAGGATCCAGAGATTAAAAAAAAAAGAAAAGGAAGAAAGGGAAGAAAAGGAGAAAAAAAGAAGAAGAAAAGAAAGGGGGACAAAGAAGGAGAGAAAAAAAAAGAGCAAAAGAAAAGAAGGGGAAAGGTTAAAGGTTAAAGGTTCCCTCTCCAGGCTTTTCAGTAGGGAGGTTCCGAGTAGGGGGGGGAGGGGAGGAATGGTCACAGGTGAGAAATCTGCTGCAATCTGTGGTGGATTACTTGTATGGGGGGGTGGGTTGGGTTGGGTTGGGATGGGCTGTGATGCGGGTTCCTTTTTTTTTTTTTTTCTCTCTTCTCAACCATTGGTGATAATGTCTATCAGAATCTTGACCTGGAATGTTAGGGGTCTGGGAGACAAAAGAAAAAGACATGCGGTTTTTGACAGGATGCAAATACATCTTCCGGCGATTGTATGCCTGATAGAAACACATCTTACGGGGGGAGACCCTGGGGGTGGTCACCAGGGGATGGGCTGCGCATACGTACTGTATCATTCGACCTTCACTAGCCATTCTAGGGGAGTGACAGTTTTTATTCATAAAACAATAGATTTTTTTGTGAGGCGTCCTCTGTTGACCACCAGGGAAGATTTGTCTTTCTATACTGTAAGTTGGCCGGAAGGATGTGCATTCTGGCATTTGTTTATATCCCACCTCCATTCTCGTTCTCAGTGCTTAACTCCTTGTTAGCATTTATTGACAAATGGCCAGAATGCCCCACATTGATTATTGGGGATTTTAAATGCGTTATGAATCCGATAGTAGACAGGGTGGCTTTGGGCGCGGAGGGAGATGCCCCTGTTCAGGGATCCCTACTGGCACGCTTCTGTTCCGAGGCCGGGTTTGAGGATGTCTGGTGAGGTCTGGGTCAAGGGAAAAGAGTCTTCCCATGTATTAGTAAATCAGGTAGATCTATGTCCAGAATAGACCACGCATTGATTAATAAAAAATATGTACGACACATAATACGAATGAATTACGAAGCTAGGTCTCTTTTGGATCATCTACCGATACTCCTTGAATTTTGCCTGACCCAGGCTAAACAAATAGGGAGGTCTCCTTTTAGACTAAATCCCTACTGGCTACCGTTAATAAAGAACCATGAAATAATACAAAAGGAAATAAATCAATTTTGGCTAGCTAATTACGGGTCAGCTAAGATCCAAGTGGTATGGGATACTTTTAAGGACTATATGAGGGGTATAATGGTTAGCCATATTGCAAATTTGAGAAAGGAGTATGGGAAAAATGAGAAAAACCTAAAAGAACAAGCGTCCTCAGCTACACAATCTTTTTATATAAATAGGACAGAGGAAAATAGGGAAGATATGCAGAAGACTGCACAAGCATACTCCGACTTCCTGCTGGATAAGGCACAATATTCTTTAAAGGGCAAAAATACTTTACTGAATCAGGCCGCCCAGGAAAACTCTTATCTAGGGTGATCTCTAGCCAGGAGTCCAAAAAAGATATTGATAATATACGTTTGCCCCATGGGAGAACGGTTAGGCGACACGACTCTATAGAGAAGGCCTTCCTCGATTATTTTTCAGACCTCTATAGAGCCGATTGTAGGATCACGGACCAACTGAT
This sequence comes from Bufo bufo, assembly GCF_905171765.1. Taxonomy (NCBI): domain Eukaryota; kingdom Metazoa; phylum Chordata; class Amphibia; order Anura; family Bufonidae; genus Bufo; species Bufo bufo. The sequence continues at coordinate 710,115,703 of NC_053390.1, forward strand.
GGACTCATATCTGGATGGTATAGCTTTTCCTGCCATCACTCTGGCGCAGAGGGAGGTACTTGAGGCCGATCTCTCTATCCAGGAGCTGGAAAGTGCAATTAAGCTATGTGCGGGTAACTCCACCCCCGGCTCAGACGGACTTCCATATGAATTCTATGCTAGATATAAAGAGGATGTTTTTCCCAGATTGTTGGAGGTCCTCGCTGAGTCAGTGAAGGAGGGGAGCCTGCCGGGTTCAATGTTGGAAGTGGTAATAATACTAATTCCAAAAAAAGGCAAGGACCCCGTAGATATGGGTTCCTATAGACCGATTTCGCTGCTGAATGCAGATGTAAAGCTCCTGGCGAGGATATTGGCCACAAGACTTGCCGGGGTAATCGCCTCCGTTGTCCACCCCGACCAGAACGGGTTTATTCAAAACAAAGGTACACACCATAATCTTCACCGGCTTTTTGCCAACATACAGGCCCCTGGTGGATCTGCTCGCTCCATCCTGTCACTAGATGCCTCTAAGGCCTTCGACAGGGTGGAGTGGCGGTTTTTGTGGAGGGTTCTGGCAAGGATGGTCTTTGGCGAGAGATTTATAAACATGATTAAAACACTTTATAGATCCCCTACAGCCAGGCTGAGTCTCAACGGGAGCCTTACTCCCAAGATTAATTTAAACCGAGGAACCCGGCAGGGCTGCCCACTATCCCCACTCATATTCGATATTTACATTGAGCCCCTGGCCCTGGCTGTTAGGCACTAGGCAGGATGCTCAAATTAAAGGCTTTGGAATACTAGGTGAGGAAGATCGTATTTCTCTATCTGCGAATGATGTTCTTTTTTTTGCAGATAATACAGAGATAACTGTCCCAAGAATTATCCATACTGTTAAACTATTTGGTGAGGTATCAGGCCTAGATAAAAACTGGTCAAAGACTATTCTGATGCCAATAGACCCAGTGTCTCAAGAGGAATCTTTGATAACCCAGTTAGATTTTGTTGATACCTTTCAATACTTGGGTATGACGATATCACCCAAGGTTGAAGATCTGGTACATCTTAATCTGACCCCATTGATAACAAAAACGAGGGCAAAAATAGGGACTTGGCTGAGACTTCCCCTATGCAGAGCGGATCGAGTTTCAATGGTTAAAATGGTAATTCTAACCCAATTCCTCTATGTTCTTAGGAATTTACCTACCTGGATAGAGGATAAATATTTCAAATTAATGGAAAGAATAATCAATGACCTGATCTGGGGAAGAAAACGAGTGAGACTTAAATTGGAATATCTGTATAAGCCTTTGGACCATGGGGGTTTAAACCTCCCATGCATTAAAGGCTATTTCATTGCCGCCCAGTTATGGACGTGCAGCAAATGGCCAAATAGTACTTTTCTAACCAGCCTGGTAAGAAGTTCTGCATATGATAATATATTTACGCTTTTGGAATCTAGGTCATTGACTAGTAGTGACCGGGGGTTCAAAGGCACTATAAAACTACTATTAATAATATGGGCTGTCATTAGAGAATGGTTGGGGGTAAAGGGATCACTCACATTCACGCCCCTTTGGCATAATACTCACTTACAGATATTAGATGGTATAGCAAAGGATCAATTCTGGCAAAAGAATGGGATTCTTTATTTGGCACAGGTTGTTAAAAATTGAGAAATTAAGTCATTTGTGGAATTGTCACATAGTGTAGAGAATTTGTCATGGTTTCGGTATTTTCAGCTTCGTTCGGCACTTTTTAGTCTCGATAACAAATCACTTTTAGAAATAGATAATTCCTCCCTGTTAAATGAGAGGTTTGGGAAGACACCAGCAAGAAGGAAGATTTTGAATATATATAAATTATTAATTAGGTCACGGTTTTCTGAGACAAAATCACCAGGGCAAAAGGCCTGGGAGAGGGACTGCCCAAATATACAAAGCGTAGGGTGGGGGAGTATTTTCACTAATTTAGACGTACTTTCTCACAATTTTAATCATGTTCTAATACAGTTCAATATTTACCATAGATTAAACTAATTGGTCATAAGCCTCAAAAGATTCTATTAGGCAGAGTACTACTATTGGCCAGGGTCCTGATCAGTCGGAGCTGGTTTGCACGTCAGGCCCCAGAAGTGAATAACTGGATAAATCTGGTTAATAAGGTGAAAAATTATGAACAGATCCTCTATAAGCAGAGGGGAGGACTAGAGAAATGGGTTAAGATATGGGACGGCTGGCAATTCTGATAGGACTGTATAATGTTATTGTGTCTTAAACTTTATAATCTATTTTTTTATTTTTTTTATTTATTTTTATTTATTTTTTTATTTCCCCTCTTCCTTTCCCCTCTCCTCCCTTCTCCTTACTTTTTTCAAGGGGGGTTGGGGGGCACGCATCACATGCTGGGGGGGAATATAGGGGTTAAGGGGGAGAAAGAGATAGGGGATAAGGGAAAGAAAAGGGGAGGGGGGGTTGGGGGAGAGGGGGGAAGAGGAAAGGGAAGGAAAAAAGGGGAAAAAAATTTGTATTAACTTCTAATTGTATTTTGTGTGATTTTTTCTTTTTTGGATTAATAAAGATGTTAAATAAAAAATAAAAGGATTATACCAGAAGTACAGAGCGTTGGACTGCCGTATATTCCAGTAACTCTACGAGCGAGCCAGGCGAGGGAGGAGGCTGTTGTGGGTGTCTTGAGCTTTATCCCACAGCACCCCTCCCTGGTGAAGTCAGTGTGGTGTATTCCCCCTGTCTTTTATGTTTTTAAAGCACTTTATATTGCTTTTATGTATGCTACTATAGATCGGACAACAGAACCGGATGGTAGATAGTTCTACCTTATGGTCACCGAATACTGATTATCTTACTATTTATTGGTAAGGGGCACCTATTGACAAATGACTTTACCATAGAGCTATTATATCCGCTAGAAGTTTGGCACCATTAGGTGAATCTTTTCCTCCATTTATTCTATTCTATTGTCACTATATAGCGTTTCTGCTTATAGTTTATCACCTTCGGCTGCCTTACTCTTTTTCGGCTTCTATTCTTTTATTATATGCCCTACTATAGGACATGTTTTCTTATTTTAATACATTTGGTCTCTATATCCACTCTGGCCTTTACCCTTGGCGCCCTGCGTCTATATCTTATATTTCCCTCCATAGGAGTACAGGATTAACCCTCTTCTTTTTTTTTTTCTAACCCCGATTCACTGATAGTGACAGCTCTTTGGATCTCATCTTGAGAGTTGACAGCAACAGATTCCAAATGCAAATAGCACACATGAAATTAACTTTGGACATTTTAGCTGCTCATTGTAATTGGGATAATGAGGAAATAACACACACCTGGCCATGGAACAGCTGAGAAGCAAATTGTCCCATTACTTTTGGTCCCTTAACAAGTAGGAGGCACATATGAAAACTGTTGTAATTCCTACACCGTTTACATGATTTGGATGTAAATACCCTCAAATTAAAGCTGACAGTCTGCAGTTAAAGCACATCTTGTTTGTTTCATTTCAAATCCATTGTGGTAGTGTATAGGACCAAAAAAATTAGAATTGTGTGGATGTCCAAATATTTATGGCCCTGACTGTATAACTACGGTCAGGGAAAATACATGTCCTTTACAGTCCACTGGGTGAATGTGGTTCCTGCACAGCCACACCAGTAACTTGACCAGGTGACGCCGCTTCTGCCTCCATGTTTTCACGCCGTTGGTCCTGCGACAATGTCCGCCACTGCTTCTTCATCCTCCACTGTGTCCTCAGCCTCCACTGCAGGGACAATTCACAGTGCCCCTCCAGCATACCACATGTGCAGGGCACAGCGGTGTCATGCTGTTCTGTACCTTGTTTGTCTGGGTGAACGGAGTCCCACAGGGGAAGATTTGCTCCTTGTCCTTCATCAAGAAGCCGAATCCTGGCTTTTTCCGCGATAACTCAAATCAGAACCATGGTGACCGACAACGGGAAGAACATGGCATCGGCACTGTGTCAAGGAGGGCTGAGCCATGCGCCCTGCATGGCACATATGTTTAATCTGTCAAGCGGTTCCTGAAGTTTTCTACCCATCTGCAAGACATCCTAAAAATGGCCTGGAAACTTTGCATGCACTTCAAACACTAGTACACTGCAAAGCACGCCTTACTTGAGCTGCAGCGACATAGGCAACATTACCACCCGTTGGAATTCCACCCTCCATATGTTGGACCGACTGTACAAACAGAGAAAGGCTATAAACGATTTCTTGATGATCCAAGCGGACAGGAATACTCCCCTGTGTAACTTCTATGTCAGCCAGTAGCAGCTCATGCGTGACACCAGCCGTTTGCTCAGGCCCTTTGAGGAGGCCACGTTATTTGTCAGTCGCCAGAACTATGGGATGAACAACGTCATTCTACTGCTGGTAAACAGATGCTGGTAAATCTGGCTGGTCAGGGGACTGGAGACGTGGCGCCTAGATGTCACGGCCACATGAGCCCTGTGGGGGCTGAACTGGAGGAGGATGAGAAGTACATTGGAGCACAAGCAATGTGTAGCGAAATGGGTGGTTTTTATACACAGGTGACAGGAGAGGAGGAGCAAGAGCAGCCAGAGGAGCTACAGGGCCATAAGGAAGATGAGGCAGATGAACCAGACACACCGTGGCAGTATGCAGAGGAGATATCGGCAGGGAGTCCCTCCGAGTCACTTGCACAAATTGCCTGATGCATGCTCACTTGCTTGCGTAGTGACAGCTGAATTGTCAGCATTCGGCAGAGGAATGACATCTCTCTCTCGACCTTGTTGGACCCTTGCTACCGGTCCAAAATGGGTGCCTTTTTTACACCTGCTGAGAGGGAGGACAAACTGAACGACTATAGAGACATCCTATTAAGTCAGTTGGCCACTGCCTTGTTGCGCCATCATCCATCCTCTCGCAGGTCTTACCGGGGAGGCTCTCTGTGCTCACGTTACTCTGCCATGGCTGCTGTGGCAGGGTGGGGGGGGGTAGGAGCAGTTCCAGCTCCATCAGCAGCAACTTGAGTCTAGAGTTGCTTATGAGCAGCTTTCTCCACCCACCAGCAGCAGCAGCAACTAGACCTGGTGCAGGACCTGAGCCAGCAGGGGGTGGCATACTTAGAAAGCACCGTGTCACCCCACATTGAAAATCCGCTGGACTACTGGGTAGCCAAACTGGATTTGTGTCCGCAATTGGCAGAGTTTGACCTGGAAATGCTGTCCTGACCGGACAGCAGTGTGGCATTAGAGCGGGTGCTTAGTGCGGCGGCGGCCATAGTTACCCCAGGAAGAACTCGCCTGTCCACCCAAAATGTGGAAAGACTGACCTTTTTCAAGATGAATCAGGCATGGATCAGCCAAGATTTCCACCCACCAATGCCTGATGCATCACACTAGATCATCCATGGTGCCACACCAACATTTTGACAAAAGAGACCGGTTTCTTCTGGCTACCTGCATTAGCTACTATTCTGATGCTGACACCCCCTGATGACAAACATTTGATGCCAAGTGCTCCTTCTTTTACCCACCATCTTCAGCTGGGATTGGTATTGCCACCCATCTCCCCACTCTGTCACCGTGTCACTCTGTGGTCTCCTGATACTGCTACCACCTCCACACTATGTCACCTTGCCACTCTGTGGTCTCCTGATGCTGCTGCCATCTCCACAATATGTCACCTTGCTACTCTGTGGTCTCCTGATGCTACTGCCACCTCCACACTATGTCACCTTGCCACTCTGTGGTCTCCTGATGCTGCCACCTCAACACTCTGTCATTGTTTCACTCTTTGACCTCCTGATGCTGCTGCCACCACCTCCACACTCTCTCATTGTGCCACCCTGTGGCCTCCTACTGATGCTGCTGCTACCTCTACACTCTGTCATTGTGCCACTCTGTGGTCTCCTCATGCTGCTGCCGCCACCTCCACACTGTCATTGTGCCACCCTGTGGCCTCCTCCTGATGCTGCTACAGCCTCCACCTCCACACTCTGTCATTGTGTTACTCTGTGGCCTCCTGATGCTGCTACCACCTCCAAACTGTCATTGTGCCACCCTGTGGCCATTCTGCTGCTGCAACCTCCACTCTCTGTCATTGTGCCACTCTGTGGCCTCCTGATGATGCTGCTTCCACCTCCACACTGTCTTTGTGCCACCCTGTGGCCTCCTCCTGATGCTGCTGCCATCTCCACACTCTGTCATTGTGCCACTTTGAGGTCTGATGCTGCTGCTGCCACCTCCACACTGTTATTGTGCCACTATGTGGCCTCCTCCTGATTCTGATGCTGCCACCTCCACACTCTTTCATTGTGCCACTCTGTGGCCTCCTGATACTGCTGCCACCTCCACACTGTCATTGTGCCACTCTGTGGTCTCCTCATGCTGCTTCCACCTCACCACTATGTCATAGGGCCACTCTGTGGACTTCTCATGCTGTTCCCACCCTCCTAACTTCATGATTGGGCCACTATTTAGCCTTTTGGCCTGGCTGATCTGTCAGAAGGAAGGAAAAATGAGACTCACAATGGATCCTGTCTATGTAACAGCTGTAAGGCCTGCATGATATAGTCCCTATTTTGCATTAGAATTGGCTTATGATTTGGTATCCAAAAGCAGGAGTGGGTACAAAACACAGAAGACATGCAAATATTCCATTCACGTGTCATCTCAGTTTTTTTTGTTGTTTTAGCAATACTGATGGATTACTGACCAAATTCTGACCGAGTAAAGGCGGATGCTCAACAGACAGGATCCGTTTTTTAGGGGTTATTGTTCTGACGGATCAGAGGAAGGGCAAAATAATCAGTGACGTCAACACAATCTTTCTGCTGACACCCTCTACACTCTACTTGTATAAGTGTTTAATAGAAAAGGTTCTGTAGAAATCTATGTGGAATCAGTGATTTTGTGTAAAAGGAGTGCGCTCTTTCATGCTGTAGTAGGATCTTGGGCCTCTGCACAGTTCTTTATACCTGGTGCTAGCATTGACCTGTAAGGCTAAGTTCACACTTGAGTTATTTGGTTAGTTTTGGCCCCGTAACTGCCCAAATAAGTGAAGTGTGCAGTGATTCTAAGAGCGACACCTGTTATCTACATGTCATAAATACTCACAGTATTGTTTCGCTACCACAGAAGACTCCCTATTCTTGTTACTGCAAGGCAAAGTGTTCTACACCACTATAAAGGCTCTCTGCAGCCAGAAAATAGCATTTTTTTTAACGTGATTTGCCACAAATAAATTCGGATCAAACCTATTTTTTTTTCCAGTAATTTCAGCAAACTGGCTGAATCAATTTTTTTTAAAATTTTCTCATCCCTAGTGAATAGGCACAGGTCAAGAACAAGAAATTAGGAATCAAACAGACAAATGGATAATAGTTCTTATACTGGCTCTAGCTAGGCAAAGACACCTAGTAATATCTGACTAAATTGCACAGACAAGGACTGAAGGAAGCAGCCAGGTATATATAGGACCAGTGTAGTGCCCTGGAGCAGGAAGTACTTTGACATTTGGACATTTTTAGACATTTGCCTATTTCCCCTATGCAAAGTTAAAACTTCTTACTTTATTTTACCTAAAAGGGTTAAGTTGCACTGTTTAATACTGTGTAACTTCATTATATATATATATATATATATATATATATATGTTGTGATATACAGTACAGACCAAAAGTTTGGACACACCTTCTCATTCAAAGAGTTTTCTTTATTTTCATGACTATGAAGGCATCAAAACTATGCAAAACTATTCCACACATGTGGAGTTATATACATAACAAACAAGTGTGAAACAACTGAAAATATGTCATATTCTAGGTTCTTCAAAGTAGCCACCTTTTGCTTTGATTACTGCTTTGCACACTCTTGGCATTCTCTTGATGAGCTTCAAGAAGTAGTCCCCTGAAATGGTCTTCCAACAGTCTTGAAGGAGTTCCCAGAGATGCTTAGTACTTGTTGGCCCTTTTGCCTTCACTCTGCGGTCCAGCTCACCCCAAACCATTGGGTTCAGGTCCGGTGACTGTACCCCATCACTCTCCTTCATGGTCAAATAGCCCTTACTTTCAAAGTTTTCCCAATTTTTTGGCTGACTGACTGATCTTCATTTCTTAAAGTAATGATGGCCACTCGTTTTTCTTTACTTAGCTGCTTTTTTGTCTATTCAGTAGGACCATAAGCTGTGTATCCACCTGACTTCTCCTCAACGCAACTAATTGTCCCAACCCCATTTATAAGGCAAGAAATCCCACTTATTAAATCTGACAGGGCACACCTGTGAAGTGAAAACCATTTCAGGGTACTACCTCTTGAAGCTCATCAAGAGAATGCCAAGAGTGTGCAAAGCAGTAATCAAAGCAAAAGGTGGCTACTTTGAAGAACCTAGAATATGACATATTTTTAGTTGTTTCACACTTGTTTGTTATGTATATAATTCCACATGTGTTAATTCATAGTTTTGATGCCTTCAGTGTGAATCTACAATTTTCATAGTCATGAAAATAAAGAAAACTCTTTGAATGAGAAGGTGTGTCCAAACTTTTGGTCTGTACTGTATATCCTGTTCATTTTCACTGTATTTACATGGCTCTGTGGAAAGGGTTAATGAATGCTGAGGTACTGTTAGGGCTTTGATTGAGAAGCTGGTAATTTTTCACAGCTGCCATTGTGGAGATGCTGTCCACTTGCTCAGAAATAGCTCCAAGCCTTCCAAGCTGGAAGTACTACAACACCTAGGTAGTTGTAGTACCCAGGTGACCAGGTATTTCCTATTAATTCAAAGAAAGCACTTTTGCCTTTCCTTATTTCCTATTATGAAAAAGTGGCTTCAGTAAAAACCTTTGTAGATTGTGGGTCTGAGGCTGATTTTGTGGATTCCTGTTTGATTATGCATTCCATTGGGACAGCTTTGTAGCTTGATCCATAAAACCACAGTGCATAGTAATCCTTTGTCTCTAAATTCCAAATTAACCTATAACTATATTTTTGAAGTGTGGAAGGATACTCTAGGAAAACCACACCAATAAAGAGAAAACACACAATTTTTGAAACCAAAGATCACAGTGTTACAAGGCAACAGTGCTAACTACTGAGCCATCATGCTGCCACCACTAGGTAACAAATGGATTAAATAAGAGAACTATAAGCTGATCTATCATGCCTTCTCTCCAGAATTCTGGCTTCACAAAATAGGTCTTTTATGATGTTTGGGCTCACCACTCACTTCAGTTTGATAATTGGGTGGGAAAGTGGGTGTGGTTAGCCATGTAAAGGGGTTTCACTCTAGATTTATCACTGAAGCTTTTTTTTTAAAGTTGCAATATCACTCCAGTAGGGGGGTGGAGTAGGAAAACTGGAGGAGCCTTTTTAGACATAAGTGATAGATTATGGAATAAGGCAAATATTACAATATGCAACATTTGATAAATGTGGCATAAAGTAGATCAACACAGACTCAAGCAAAACTGACTTCAAATATTCCCCTAATTATAAATTCCCTGTCTAGTTTGCTGGGTATTTAAAATGCAGTGGCTGGGTTTGGGGTGGCCCTAACGCTACTCTGGGTCCCCCGGACACCGTCAATGTGTCACCATGTGTTGCTGCTCTCCGGGAGGGGTGGTAAGGCATGGTGAACCCCAATGGGAAATAAGCCCAGAGAGTCAGGGTCTGCAGTTAACCAGGGTGCTTCTTTACTGGAGGAATTCAGATGCAAAACAATACAGGTGAGGCATAGGCAGAAGGCATTGGCAGAAGAAGGGTTTGATAATGAGGTAGTTGTCCCTCTCTCTCTCAGAAGGCTGGTGACCTGGTCAAAGGCCCATAGTGTGTAGCTCAGTAGTGCGGGTGGCTCCTTGGTTACAGGGCTGGTGACACATGGTCTTTGGCTCAGCGTCCCCATCTCAGCATTTTCTTCTGGTCACTCATGCAGACTGGCATGAGTCTTCCCCTCCGACACTGGTCCCTAACTGCAAAACACTAGAAGCTCTGACTGCTCTGTTTATATAAACTTTCTAGCTAGACTGGAACCCTCTAGTGGGAGGGGTGGAGTAGAGAAGCTCAGCACAAACAGATACATTGTCCGTCTCTCATTGACTTACATTGTAGCTTCAATGATACTCAATGACACAGCAGTTTTTTCAGACAAAGACAGGTTTCCAGACATAACAAAGGAGATAAAACCAGACATTCAAAAGGTCAGGCTGTCGGGGTTTGGTGGTAAACAACATCTGTTGATTTCTCTCCAAAATCTCTATGGCAGAAGTGGAAAATTACTAGCTTCTCATTCAAAGTCCTAACAGTCTCTTAGTGTTCATTAACCCTTTCCACAGAGCCTTGCAAATACAGTGAAAATGAACAGGATATATATCATAACACCCATATAAAATTCAGTAACAGTAATAAATAGTATAAGTTAACAGTTTCAAGTGAAAGAAAGTAGGAAGTTTATAACTTTGCATAGGGGAAACAGGCAAATGTCCAAACGTGAAAGTACCCCCACTCCATGGCACTACAAAAAGTGTCCCCTTTTTTTGTACCATACAATAAAGGAAAGCATTGAAAAGTACAAATTAGTGACAAAAGTCCCATAAAGTGTGATAAAAAAGTGAAAAGTACCCTCAGCACCTCAGTCTAAAACATAGGCTGGTCTGCCATGTGACAAACTCACCAAAAGTTTAGAAAGATCTAAGTTACATTTTTGCTTTAATGTATTGTAACATTTCATTTAACTCAAAGAATGTACATTTACAATGAAGATCACTGCTAATAATTTTCATAACACAACCCATTTAACTTCAAATAATGCATTGCACAGAGAAAAAGAACAAAAGGCACTATGCTTTGTTTCTTTTTATACAAAGCTGGCATCGGAACATTTGCTTTACAATATTATGAATGATGATTATTTTGATACATAATTGTTTAATTTTTTTGCCCACTCAAAGGACTCCAATTGTCTTCACATGAATAAAGCAAAACAATCAAAACATATGGAAAGGAATTACATTTTCTTGTTTTGTTTTCTTTACTAGGGGCCTTGAACCCTTTTAATAATTGTTAGTGTTTGAGAATTTAAGATGAAATTCTATCTGAACAGTAAACCTTTCATAGAGGTTTTATTTTCTCTTAGATTGTCATAATTTCACTTGTTAGAGGAGTAGTCATGAGCGGGAGGGGCTGTATGCGAATTTGCAATATTTCACAAATATTTTGTAGAATATTCTTCATATATTCTTCATATATTCGCAAATCTCATAATGCAAATTTGTAATGCGAAATACAGGCGTGGGTCACTTTGGCTACATTTTTCAAGCTGGTATAAGTTTCCTGAGACTGGAGAAAATGGTTGGCACGGAAGAACATTAGAATAGCTTTATATAAAGATAGAGTGAAGTTCTCCAATATATTCACGATTGCGCTAATTGGCAGTGATTCAAATATTTTATAGCACTACGTGCAACCTCACATTTTAGCAGGTCTGACTACAGATTACTGATTGGTGCACTAAGTACTGTTGTGAACTTGACATTGCTTCCTTCTCATTGGCCCACAAGCAAGAAGCACAGAGGAATCATGTGTTTAGATGGAAAAAAATGCTGAATATTCAATATAACGAATATATAGCACTATATTCTAAATATTCGCAAATTCTAGAAGTGGCGATATTCGCGATAAAAATATTTGAATATTCGTGCTCAACACTATAGAGGAACAGCTTCTGATCCAGAGATGCTATTTATACATAACTGGGGACTTTATGATGCCACATTCAGTTCCTTGTCTATTGGTAGGTCAGTCAGGCTACTTTCATAGTCACACCTCTGACCCTGTTTGAATAAGTATAATGCATTTGGGAGAATCTCCTATAATCAGACCCCTCGTAAACCCTGGAAGCTAGCAAAGCAAACCCCTCTTGGAATTTATGTCAATGAAGGGCAAGAAAGTAGAAAATTATATACTTTCAGTTTTACATGAAAACACTTATGCTGCAGTACTTACCTTAAAGGAAATGCATCACATATATTTTTTCTGCCCGTTAAAATCAGATAGTGACATAGCCTTTTTTTCTAATAAATTTTTATTTTTTGATTATAGATTCCTGAACATTATTATGGAAGCTTGTCTGAGCTGTTGTTAACAGCATTTAGACATTAGTGATGAGTAGGGATGAGCGAACCCGAACTGTATAGTTCGGGTTCGTACCGAATTTTGGGGTGTCCGTGACACGGACCCGAACATTTTCGTAAAAGTCCGGGTTCGGGTTCGGTGTTCGGCGCTTTCTTGGCGCTTTTTGAAAGGCTGCAAAGCAGCCAATCAACAAGCGTCATACTACTTGCCCCAAGAGGCCATCACAGCCTTGCCTACTATTGGCATGGCTGTGATTGGCCAGTGCAGCATGTGACCCAGCCTCTATATAAGCTTGGGTCACGTAGCGCTGCACGTCACTCTGCTGATTCAAGCATAGGGAGAGGTTGCAGCTGCGACGTTAGGGCGAGATTAGGCAGATTAACTCCTCCAAAAGACTTCATTCTGTGATCGATCTGCAGCTGTGGATCATTGAAGTGCTATTATTGACTTGCTCACTTTTTTGAGGCTGCCCAGAGCGTTTTTAGATCACTTTTTTTCTGGGGTGATCGGCGGCCATTTTGTGACTTGTAGTGCGCCAGCACGAGCTATCACCAAGTGTATTTAACCATCGATAGTGTGGTTATTTTGTGCTATATCCTACATCAGCTGCAGGCTGAGCCTGTGTCACCGAAGTGCATTTAACCATCAACAGTATGGTTATTTTTTGGCCATATACTACATCAGCTGCAGGCTGAGCCTGTTTCACCCAAGTGCATTTAACCATCAACAGTCTGATTATTTTTTGGCCATATACTACATCAGCTGCAGGCTGAGCCTGTGTCACCCAAGTGCATTTAACCATCAACAGTGTGGTTATTTTTTGGCCATATATTACATCAGGGGCAAGTTGAGCCTGTCACCCAGCGCCTAAAAAATAGACCTGACATTTCTATTCAACCAAATCTGCACAGTTTTAGCTGGTCAAGTTATTTGTAGTGACCGTCAAAGCAGACTTTTTGTTCTGGGTTGAAAAAGCATTCCCAAATTTGCCATTCTGAAAATAACTAGTTTGTGGTATTTCAGGCCTACTTGAAATCTATCCCAAAAAGAAAATCTTACATTGAAGTTATTGATAGTGTCATTCAGAAAAACCTAAGGCACACGCTAGCGTGCTGATAGAAGTGTCATTCTGTGATTAAACCAATAACTGTCACACAGCGCAAAAAAAAACACGTCTCACATCTCTATTCAACCAAATCTGCACAGTTTTAGCTGGTCAAGTTATTTGTAGTGACCGTCAAAGCAGACTTTTTGTTCTGGGTTGAAAAAGCATTCCCAAATTTGCCATTCTGAAAATAACTAGTTTGTGGTATTTCAGGCCTACTTGAAATCTATCCCAAAAAGAAAATCTTACATTGAAGTTATTGATAGTGTCAGTGGCCTGTTCCAGTGGTGGATGACGTGAAGCCTGATTCTCTGCTATGACATGAATACAGATTCTGCGCTGACATAAGGCCAGATTCTCTGTTACGGGACCTCTCTCCTCTGCCTGGGTGCCTGGGCCTAAATGTGTGACAGTGGCCTGTTCCAGTGGTGGGTGACGTGATGCCTGATTCTCTGCTATGACATAAAGACAGATTCTGCGCTGACATAAGGCCAGATTCTCTGTTACGGGACCGCTCTCCTCTGCCTGGGTGCCTGGGCCTAAATGTGTGACAGTGGCCTGTTCCAGTGGTGGGTGACGTGAAGCCTGATTCTCTGCTATGACATGAATACAGATTCTGCGCTGACATATGGCCAGATTCTCTGTTACGGGACCGCTCTCCTCTGTCTGGGTGCCGGGGCCTAAATGTGTGACAGTGGCCTGTTCCAGTGGTGGGTGACGTGAAGCCTGATTCTCTGCTATGACATGAAGACAGATTCTGCGCTGACATAAGGCCAGATTCTCTGTTACGGGACCTCTCTCCTCTGCCTGGGTGCCTGGGACTAAATGTGTGACAGTGGCCTGTTCCAGTGGTGGGTGACGTGAAGCCTGATTCTCTGCTATGACATGAATACAGATTCTGCGCTGACATAAGGCCAGATTCTCTGTTACGGGACCTCTCTCCTCTGCCTGGGTGCCTGGGCCTAAATGTGTGACAGTGGCCTGTTCCAGTGGTGGATGACGTGATGCCTGATTCTCTGCTATGACATGAAGACAGATTCTGCGCTGACATAAGGCCAGATTCTCTGTTACGGGACCACTCTCCTCTGTCTGGGTGCCGGGGCCTAAATGTGTGACAGTGGCCTGTTCCAGTGGTGGGTGACGTGAAGCCTGATTCTCTGCTATGACATGAAGACTGATTCTGCGCTGACATGATGCCAGATTCTCTGCTATGGCATGAAGAGACTGATTTTCTGCTGACATGAAGCCAGATTCTTTGCTATGGCATGAAGAGACTGATTCTCTGCTGACGTGAAGCCAGATTCTCTGCTATGGGACCTCTGTCCAATTGATATTGGTTCATTTTTATTTTTTTAATTTTAATTTTAATTCATTTCCCTATCCACATTTGTTTGCAGGGGATTTACCTACATGTTGCTGCCTTTTGCAGCCCTCTAGCTCTTTCCTGGGCTGTTTTACAGCCTTTTTAGTGCCCAAAAGTTTGAGTCCCCAATGATTTCAATGGGGTTCGGGTTCGGGACGAAGTTCGGATCGGGTTCGGATCCCGAACCCGAACATTTCCGGGAAGTTCGGCCGAACTTCTCGAACCCGAACATCCAGGTGTTCGCTCAACTCTAGTGATGAGCGGTAGGGGCAATATTCGAATTCGCAATATTTTGCGAATATTTTGTAGAATATTCGTCATATATTCGTGAATTCGAGAATTCGTGATTATTTTCTTGATTGCGAAAATCGGCAATGTAATATTCGCATAATGCGTGCGTAATGCAGGCGTGGGTCACTTTTGCTACAGTTTCCAAGCTGCTAGAAATTTCCTGAGACTGGAGAAAATGGTTGGCATGGCAGAACATTAAAATTGGCTTTATATGCAGATAGAGTGCTCCAATATATTTGCGATTGCGCTCAGAGAATGGTGATGGTGGGAATTGCATGAGGAATCACATGAGTTGTCAACACATTGGCTCAGTCACAGTGTGGTGAGGGTGGGAATCGCATGAGTCATCAACATAGTGGCCCAGTCACAGAGTGGTGAGGTGGCAGCAGCAAGAGGAGACCACAGAGTGGTGAGGTGGCAGCAGCATGAGGAGAACACAGAGTGGTGAGGTGGCAGCAGCATGAGGAGACCACAGAGTGGCCCGGTGACAGAATAGTGAGGTGGCAGCAGCAAGAGGAGACCACAGAGTGGTGAGATGGCAGGAGCATGAGGATACCACACAGTGTTGAGTTGGCAGAAGCATGAGGAGACCACAAAGTGGTGAGGTGGCAGCAGCATGAGGAGACCACAGAGTGGTGAGGTAGCAGTAGCATGAGGAGACCACAGAGTGGTGAGGTGGCAGCAGCATAAGGATACCACAGAGTGGTGAGGTAGCAGCAGGATAAGGGGACCACAGAGTGGTGAGGTGGCAGCAGCATGAGGAGACCACAGAGTGACTCAGTGACAGAGTGGTGAGGTTGCAGCCACATAAGGGGAGACCACAGAGGTGGATGCAGCTTGAGGAGACCATAGAGTGTTAAGTTGGCCACAGCATGAGGATTCGACAGAGTGTTGAGTTGGCAGAAGCATGAGGAGACCACAAAGTGGCCAGTCACAGAGTGTTAAGGTGGCAGCAGCATGAGAAGACCACAGAGTGGTGAGGTAGCAGCAGCCTGAGGACACCACAGAGTGGCCCAGTGACAGAGTGGTGAGGTGGAAGCAGCATGAGGAGACCACAGATTGGTGAGATGGCAGCAGCATGAGGAGACCACAGATTGGAGAGGTGGCAGCAACATGAGGAGACCACGGATTGGCCCAGTGACAGAGTGGCAAGGTTGGGGGCAATACCATTACCAGAGGAAGATGGTGGGTGGCAGTAGGAGCTCCTGGCAGCAGGTGTGTGGCATCAGGCCTGTGGCATCATCAGAATAGTAGCTGAAGCAGGTAGCCAGAAGAAACAGGTCTCTTTTGACAAAGTTTGGGTGTGACACACATCTAGTCTGATGCATCAGGCACTGGTGTGTGGAAATACTGGCTGATCCATCTTCACAAAGGTCAGTTTCTCCACGTTTTGGGTGGATAGGCAAGTTCTTCTTGTGGTAACTATGGCCCCCACCACACTAAACACCTGCTCTGATGCCACGCTACTGGCCGAACAGGAAAGCTTGTCCAATGCAAACTTGGCCAGTTGCGGCCACAAATCGAGTTTGGCTGCCCAGTATTCCAGGGGATCTTTGATGTGAGGTGGCAGGGTCCAAGTATGCCACAAACTGATGGTTCAGGTTCTGCTTTATGTCTAGCTGCTGCTGCTAGTGAGTAGTTTCTTCACTAGGCGGATGAAAAAAAAACTGCTCATCAGTGACTCTAGACTTAACTTTCTGCTAATGGAGCTGGTACTGCTCCTGCTTCCCCCCCCCCCCAGCAGCCATGGCAGTGGAACTTGAGCGCAGAGGGCCCTCCAGTAAGACCTGCATGAGGATGGACGATGGCACACATAGGCAGCGGCCAACTGACCACATAGGATGTCTCGCTAGTAGTGCAAATTGTCCTCCTTCTCACCGGGTGGAAAAAAAGTCCCCCATTTTGGACCGGTAGCGAGTGTCTAACATGATGGAGAGCCAGTAGTTATCCCTCTGCTGAATCGTGACTATTCGGTTGTTACTAAGCAAGCAACTGAGCATGCATCGGGCAATTTGCACAAGTGACTCAGAGGGACTCTCTGCCTTCATCTCCACTGCCTACTGCCACGGTGTGTCTGGGTCATCTGTCTCGTCTTCCTCATCGCTTTGTAGCTCCTCCGGTTGCTCCTCCTGTCACCTGTGTAGAAAAACCACTATGCATTGCTTGTGCATTGCTTGTGCTTGAATGTCCTCCTCCTCCTGTAGTTCAGCCCCCACAGGGCTCATAGTGGTCGTGATATGCAGTCGCCATATCACCTGTCCCCTGGACAGTCAGATTTAGCAGCATCTGTTCCAGGACATGAAGCAGTGGAATGATGTTGTTCATCCCCTAGTCCTGGCAACTGACATATAAAGTGGCCTCCTCAAAGGGCCCGAGCAAACGGCAGGTGTCACGCATGAGGTGGCACTGGCTAACCTCAAAGTTACACAGGGGAGTATCTTTGTCCGCCCGTATCATCAAGAAATCAATCAAACGGGTGGAAACATCACATATCAGCCAATTTTGGGAAATGCCATTCTGCCTTAGCAGC
The DNA here is from genome assembly GCF_905171765.1 of Bufo bufo. Lineage (NCBI taxonomy): Eukaryota > Metazoa > Chordata > Amphibia > Anura > Bufonidae > Bufo > Bufo bufo. The sequence goes on from NC_053390.1 coordinate 710,133,106, forward strand.
TCAAGGAGGGTGTACTTTGCACAGTAAGAGTGGCTGAAGTGCATGCACAGCTTCCTGGCCGTTATTAGGATGTCTAAAATGCACCTGTGTTCTTTGTCCATAATATATGCCTGCCCATACCATAACCCCATCGCCACCATGGAACACTCAATCCACAACGTTGATGTCAGCAAACCACTCACCCTCACGACGCCACACACGCTGTCTGCCATCTACACTGAACAGTGAAAACCGGGAATCATCCGTGAACAGAACACCTCTCCAATGTGCCAGACGCCATCGAATGTGAGCTTTTGCCCACTCAAGTCAGTTACAATGACGAACTGCAGTCAGGTCCAGACCCCGATGAGGACGGCGAGCATGCAGATGAGCTTCCCTGAGATGGTTTCTGTCAATTTGTGCAGAAATTCTTTGGTTATACAAACCGATTGTTGCTGCAGCTGTCCGGGTGGCTGGTCTCAGATGATCATGGAGGTCCTGGGCTGGTGTGGTTACACGTGGTCTGCGGTTGTGAGGCCGGTTGATTGTACTGCCAAATTCTCTGAAACTCCTTTGGAGACGGCTTATGGTAGAGAAATGAACATTCATTGCATGGGCAACAGCTCTGGTAAATATTCCTGCAGTCAGCATGCCAATTGCACGCTCCATCAAATGTTGCGACATCTATGGCATTGTGCTGTGTGATCAAACTGCACATTTCAGAGAGTCCTTTTATTGTGGGCAGTCTAAGGCACACCTGTGCAATATTCATGCTGTCCAATCAGCACCTTGATATACCACACCTGTGAGGTGGGATGAATTATCTAGGCAAAGGAGAAGTGCTCACTAACATAGATTTAGACAGATTTGTGAACAATAGTGTTGATCGAGCACTTGGGTGCTCGGGAGCACCCGAGTATAATAGAAGTCAATGGGAGAACCCGAACATTAAACCAGGCACCCTATGCTCAGAAGAGGGGATGGTGCCTAGTTCATAGGAAAATGTCAGAAATTGATGGAAACACCACTGAAATGGTTCGGGAACAGCATGGGGAGGATGTCTGGATGCATCTTGGACTCCCAGGTCACTGCTAGGAACGATGCTGTCCGAGTAGTACGCCACTTTTACAGACTGACAATAATACGCACAAAACCGGAAAAAAAGCTATTTTAGAGGAAAAATTGTTAAGAAACATTCTTTCCTGTATATTTACTTATATATAAAGTGCAAGTGCTGCCAAAAATTACAAGGAAGAAGTACTCCGATACAACCTGTATATTAGATAATGGAGGGCCTCATTCACATTGTGGTACAATTTTTCAGGTAGTGGGACTCCTAAACTCATAAAGCCTATGCACTAAGTGAAAGGGCTGCCAAAAATTACAAGGAACTAGCACTCCAAAACACCCTTTCTTACACATAAAGGAGGGCATCATACACACCCTTGAAAAATTATGATTGATGGCCTGCTAGTGACCCTAAAAAACATTTGGAGAAAGGGCCTGCTGATCTGACCATCTAAAATATTAGGGGCGAGGGCCTGCTGCCACATTGGTGACTCTATATAACCTCTGGGCGATTGCACGTCCCTGTGACGGCGACGATCCATTTGGATGTCTGCCCTATCAACTTTCGATGTTCTTTTCTGCGCCTACCATGGTGATCACGAGTAATGGGGAATCAGTGTTCAATGTCGGAGAAGAAGCTTGAGAAAGGGCTACCACATGGGACAAGTTATTAAAGCACAAGCGTCCAAGGAAGGCAGAAGGCGCGCAGCAATTACCCACTCTCAACTCGGGGACGGAGTGAAGATAAATAACAATACAGCACTCTTAAGAGTCCCTTTTATTGGAATGAGTACATTTTCCGTTAACGAGGATCTATTGTAGGGCAAGTCTGGTGCCAGCAGCCAACTTGCTCCCGGCCTCCACAATGTTCATCCAGTGTGCCATCGTGGTGAGAATTGTGTTGAGCAGACTCTTGGCTACTGAGACTGGACTTGTAGGTGAGGGCCTTCTGCCGCTTTGTTGACTCTAGATAACTTCTAGGCGATTGCACATCCCCGTGACGGCGACGATCCATTTGGATGTCTGCCCTATCAACTTTGGAGCAATTTTTCAACAAGGACCTTCTGGTATTGCACTGTTTTGCTTGTCCTCTCCACCAGAGGAATGAGAGATGAGAAGTTCTCTTTGTAGAGGGGGTCGAGAAGGGTGAACAACCAGTAATCCGAGTTGTCTTAAATGCGTATAACGCGCGGGTCGTGGGAAAGGCAGCCTAATATGAAGGCAGCCATGTGTGCCACAGTACCAACAGTCAAGACTTCGCTGTCGTCATCAGAAGGTGAGCTGACTCTGTAAACGATTGTAGGTGAGGGCCTGCAGGTGAGCTGACCCTGTAAAACATTATATGTGAGGGACTGCAGGTGAGCTGACTCTGTAAAACATTATATGCAAGGGCCTGCAGGTGAACTGACCCTGTAAAACCTTATATGCGAGGGCCTGCAGTTGAGCTGACCCTGTAAAACATTATATGCGATGGCCTGCAGGTGAGCTGACCCTGTAAAACATTATATGCGAGGGCCTGCAGTTGAGCTGACCCTGTAAAACATTATATGCGAGGGCCTGCAGTTGCGCTGACCCTGTAAAACAATATATGCGAGGGCTAGCAGGTGAGAGGACCCTGCATAACATTATATACTAGGGCCTGCAGTTGAGCTGACCCTGTAAAACGTAATATGTGAGGCCCTGCAGGTGAGCTGACCCTGTAAAACATTATATGCGAGGGCCTGAAGTTGAGCTGACCCTGTAAAACATTATATGTGAGGGCCTGCAGGTGAGCTGACTATGTAAAAATATATATGTGAGGGCATATATGCGAGGGCATTATATGTGACAAATAAGCATTTTGATATGATGGAAGAGGAGGAGGAAGATGAGAAAAGGAATATTTAACCATATACCCTTTTTTGTGGTGGAAGGGTTCATGGGAATACAGTGTATTGAGTACATTAAACAACACATTTAAAGTGCCTTTGTTCATCCGCTTTCCTCTGGTGGAGTTGAGAAGTCTGTAGCAATCCAGGCCTTGCTCATTTTTATAAGAGTTAACCTGTCAGCATTTTCAGTTGAAAGGCCGATACGCTTATCTGTTATAATGCCACCAGCAGCACTAAATACCTGCTCAGACAAAAGGCTGGCGGCAGGGCAGGCCAGCACCTCCAAGGCGTAGAGCACCAGTTCATGCCACGTATCCAACTCTGTTCTCTTTGTAGCGGGGGTCGAGAAGGGTGAACACCCAGTAATCCGTGTTGTCTAAAATGCGTATAATGTGCGGGTCGCAGAAAAGGCAGCCTAACATGAAGTCAGTCATGTCGTCATGAGGAGGATCACTCTCAATCTCCTCATCCTCTTCCTCCTCTTCTGCCCACCCATGCTGAACAGATGGAATTAAACTTCCATGGGTACTACCCTCTGTAGTGGAGGCAACCGTTTCCTGCTCCTCCTCCTCCTTCTCTTCATCGTCCAATTTGCGCTGAGAAGACGGACGGAGGGTGGTCTGGCTATCACCCTGTGTAATGTCTTCTTCCCCCATTTCCACCTTTTCCACATACCAAGCATTGTCCTTGATTGTGAGCAGCGAGCATTTGAGTAGACAAAGAAGTGGGATGGTTACACTGATAATATCTTTATCGCCGCTCACCATCTGTGTTAATTTCTTAAAGTTTCCTAAAACCTCACAGAGGTCAGACATCCATGCCCCCTCCTCGCTGACTAGCGAAAGTTGACTGAAAAGGCGATGACCATGTTGCAGCTGGTATTCCACTACTGCCCTCTGCTGATTACAAAGCCGGGTTAACATGTGGAATGTGGAGTTCCAGCACGTGCTCACGTCGCACAACAGCCGGTGAGCTGGAAATTTCAAGCGCTGCTGCAGCATTGACAGACCGGCTGAAGCTGTTGATGACTTGCGGAAATGTGCACACACACGGCGCATCTTCACCAGTAGCTCAGGCAAATTGGGGTAGGTTTTGCGAGGGCATTATATGTTACAAATAAGCATTTTGATATGATGGAAGAGGAGGAGGAAGATGAGAAAAGGAATATTTAACCATATACCCTTTTTTGTGGTGGAAGGGTTCATGGGAATACAGTGTATTGAGTACATTAAACAACACATTTAAAGTGCCTTTGTTCATCCGCTTTCCTCTGGTGGAGTTGAGAAGTCTGTAGCAATCCAGGCCTTGTTCATTTTTATAAGAGTTAACCTGTCAGCATTTTCAGTTGAAAGGCCGATACGCTTATCTGTTATAATGCCACCAGCAGCACTAAATACCTGCTCAGACAAAACGCTGGCGGCAGGGCAGGCCAGCACCTCCAAGGCATAGAGCACCAGTTCATGCCACGTATCCAACTCTGTTCTCTTTGTAGCGGGGGTCGAGAAGGGTGAACACCCAGTAATCCGTGTTGTCTAAAATGCGTATAATGTGCGGGTCGCAGAAAAGGCAGCCTAACATGAAGTCAGTCATGTCGCCATGAGGAGGATCACTCTCAATCTCCTCATCCTCTTCCTCCTCTTCTGCCCACCCATGCTGAACAGATGGAATTAAACTTCCATGGGTACTACCCTCTGTAGTGGAGGCAACCGTTTCCTGCTCCTCCTCCTCCTTCTCTTCATCATCCAATTTGCGCTGAGAAGACGGACGGAGGGTGGTCTGGCTATCACCCTGTGTAATGTCTTCTTCCCCCATTTCCACCTTTTCCACATACCAAGCATTGTCCTTGATTGTGAGCAGCGAGCATTTGAGTAGACAAAGAAGTGGGATGGTTACACTGATAATATCTTTATCGCCGCTCACCATCTGTGTTAATTTCTTAAAGTTTCCTAAAACCTCACAGAGGTCAGACATCCATGCCCCCTCCTCGCTGACTAGCGAAAGTTGACTGAAAAGGCGATGACCATGTTGCAGCTGGTATTCCACTACTGCCCTCTGCTGATTACAAAGCCGGGTTAACATGTGGAATGTGGAGTTCCAGCACGTGCTCACGTCGCACAACAGCCGGTGAGCTGGAAATTTCAAGCGCTGCTGCAGCATTGACAGACCGGCTGAAGCTGTTGATGACTTGCGGAAATGTGCACACACACGGCGCACCTTCACCAGTAGCTCAGGCAAATTGGGGTAGGTTTTGCGAGGGCATTATATGTGACAAATAAGCATTTTGATATGATGGAAGAGGAGGAGGAAGATGAGAAAAGGAATATTTAACCATATACCCTTTTTTGTGGTGGAAGGGTTCATGGGAATACAGTGTATTGAGTACATTAAACAACACATTTAAAGTGCCTTTGCTCATCCGCTTTCCTCTGGTGGAGTTGAGAAGTCTGTAGCAATCCAGGCCTTGTTCATTTTTATAAGAGTTAACCTGTCAGCATTTTCAGTTGAAAGGCCAATACGCTTATCTGTTATAATGCCACCAGCAGCACTAAATACCTGCTCAGACAAAAGGCTGGCGGCAGGGCAGGCCAGCACCTCCAAGGCGTAGAGCACCAGTTCATGCCACGTATCCAACTCTGTTCTCTTTGTAGCGGGGGTCGAGAAGGGTGAACACCCAGTAATCCGTGTTGTCTAAAATGCGTATAATGTGCGGGTCGCAGAAAAGGCAGCCTAACATGAAGTCAGTCATGTCGTCATGAGGAGGATCACTCTCAATCTCCTCATCCTCTTCCTCCTCTTCTGCCCACCCATGCTGAACAGATGGAATTAAACTTCCATGGGTACTACCCTCTGTAGTGGAGGCAACCGTTTCCTGCTCCTCCTCCTCCTTCTCTTCATCGTCCAATTTGCGCTGAGAAGACGGACGGAGGGTGGTCTGGCTATCACCCTGTGTAATGTCTTCTTCCCCCATTTCCACCTTTTCCACATACCAAGCATTGTCCTTGATTGTGAGCAGCGAGCATTTGAGTAGACAAAGAAGTGGGATGGTTACACTGATAATATCGTTATCGCCGCTCACCATCTGTGTTAATTTCTTAAAGTTTCCTAAAACCTCACAGAGGTCAGACATCCATGCCCCCTCCTCGCTGACTAGCGAAAGTTGACTGAAAAGGCGATGACCATGTTGCAGCTGGTATTCCACTACTGCCCTCTGCTGATTACAAAGCCGGGTTAACATGTGGAATGTGGAGTTCCAGCACGTGCTCACGTCGCACAACAGCCGGTGAGCTGGAAATTTCAAGCGCTGCTGCAGCATTGACAGACCGGCTGAAGCTGTTGATGACTTGCGGAAATGTGCACACACATGGCGCACTTTCACCAGTAGCTCAGGCAAATTGGGGTAGGTTTTGAGAAACCGCTGAACCACTAAGTTTAAGACGTGGGCTAGGCATGGGATGTGTGGAAGCTTGCAGAGCTCAAAAGCCGCCACCAAGTTACGGCCATTATCACACACAACCATGCCTGGTTGTAGGTTGAGAGGCGAGAGCCACAGCTCAGTCTGGTCTCTTATCCCCTGCAACAGCTCTGCGGCGGTGTGCTGTTTGTCCCCTAAGATTCAGCACGGCCTGTTGACGCTTCCCCACTGCGGTGCTACACTGCTTCCAGCTACTGGCTGATGGCTGACTGGTGCTGCACACGGATAATTCGGAGGTAGAAGTGAAGGAGGAGGAGAAGTGGGGGTTGGAGCCACTAAAATAGGTGCTGGCGGAAACCCTAATGGAATTTAGGGCCCACAATCCTCGGCGTCGGTAGCACCTGTGCCATTCAAGGGTATGACTCGCTCCCGGCATCCACAATGTTCACCCAGTGTGCCATCAGGGAAATGTAGCATCCCTGGCCAAATGCACTTGTCCATATGTCTGTGGTTAAGTGGACCTTCCCAGTAACTGCGTTGGTCAGGGCACGTGTGACATTTCAGGACACATGTTGGTGTAAGGCGGGCACGGCACACCTTGAAAAATAGTGGCAGCTGGGGACAGAGTACCGCGGGTTGTCCGCCGACATCAGGCTGTGGAAGGCCTCAGTGTCCACAAGCCTAAATGGCAACATTTCCAGGGCCAGTAATTTTGAAAGGTGTGCATTTAGTGCTATGGTCTGAGTGTGGGTGGCTGGGTATTTGCGCTTGCGTTCAATTGCCTGGAGTAATGACATTTCGATGCTGCGCTGGGACAGGGAAGTTAATGTGATCGCTGATGGTGCTTGTGAAGGCCCAGGTGCATGGCGGGAGGCATCCTTGCCTGCGCCTTTAACAGGCGATTGGCCAGCACATACCTCAGGGGAAGAGGAGGCAGTGGTGTGACCCGCAGACACAGATTGTGGACCCAGGCGTTCGTTCCACTTATTACGGTACTTGGATGCCATGTGGCAGATCATGCTTGTGGTGGTGAGGTTGCTAGTGTTCACGCCCCGGCTCATTTTAGTGTGGCACAGGTTGAAAACTACTATTCTTTTGTCGTCCACACTTTCCTCAAAAAAGCACCATACTGCTGAACAAGGGAGATTTATGCAAGGGGGTGGTCCGTGGAACAGTTGTGGGCCTGTTTGGTGTGGCCAGCCTTCTCCATTTTGCCACCCCACTGCCTCTTCCAGCCTGTTGCGTTGCTACAGATCTTTCCCCCTCTGTACTGCTGTCCTCGCTCGGCTTTCCACCTTCCCAGGCTGGGTCAGTGACCTCATCGTCTACCTCCTCCTCTTCCACTTCCTCACTCTGATCATCCTCTTGATTTGTTGACCTAACCACAACCTCAGTGATTGACAACTGTTTTTCATCCTCTTCATCAACCTCATTAAACACTAATTGCCGTTCCCCACCGTCAAGTTCTTGTGACTGTGAATGCTAAAGAGGTTGGGAATCAGGGCACAAGATCTTATGTCCCTCTTCAAGCATGCTTGGCGAGAGGACCAAATCAAGTAATGGCGATGAAAAGAGCTCCTCGGAATTTCTGAGTGTGGGATAACTTGTTTTGCCAGACTCTCCATGGTGGGAGGAAGGAGGATCAGGGAGAGGATTCTGTTGACCAGACTAATGTTTACTGAGACTGGACTTGGTGGAAGACAGGGTGGTGCTTAACCGACTAGAAGCATTATCTGCTGCAATCCAAGCGACGACCTGGTCGCACTGGTCTGACTTCAAGAGTTTTGTCCTGCGACGCCCTGCAAACTGGGACATGAAGCTAGGTATCGTGGATGATTTTTTTTCTTGTGCTCTGGTAGCAGGCACAGTTTAAACGCACCCAGGGCCAAGGGCCTCTGCGTGAACTATCAACATCACGGCCACATTCCCGTCCGTTACTGCTTGCCTTCTTCATATTAAATGCTATATGCACGCTTGATACACAAGATGTAGCACGGATGTTACAGATCACAGCAAGCACAGTGTATGGAAAAAAGTATGGAAAAGTATGGAAAAAGTAAAATAGATTTCACTTGTATTTTTCCTATCCTGGCCCTGACACACAGAAGGTATTGGACAGATGTCACAAGTCACTGCAGATACCCTCTATAGAAAAAGTATTGAAAATGAAGGAAAAAAATATAGTAATTTTTACTTATATTTTTCCTATCTCTGGTCCGGTCACACAGAAGGTATTGGACAGATGCCACAAGTCACTGCAGACACCCTCTATAGAAAAAGTATTGAAAATGATGGAAAAAATATAATAATTTTAACTTTTATTTTTCCTATCTCTGCCACTGACACACAGAAGGTATTGGACAGATGTCACAAGTCACTGTAGACACCCTCCATAGAAAAAGTATTGAAAATGATGGAAAAAATATAGTAATTTTCGCTTTTATTTTTCCTTTCTCTGGCCCTGACACACAGAAAGTATTGGACAGATGTCATAAGTCACTGCAGACACACTCTATAGAAAATGTATTGAAAGTGCTGAAAAAAAAAATTGATGGCTGAAGAGAAATGTGACTCCATCTTGTCTTCTCTAAATATGTAAAGAATTGTTATAACATCTCACCCACGCACTGTTTCACCTTCCCCCGCTGTGAGTTAGGTTTTCTAATCTGTCCCATGACAACATTCTGTGAATCTCCTAGAACTAGAACAAACGTTCTTGTCTTATTCAGGGTCATTTGGCACAACTGCGTACATTCTTATATGTGACTGATTAAAACCTATTATTTCTACTTACTGCACGTCCACATACCATAAAAGGATGTTCCGGTAGTATCTGTATGAGCACCAATGTTTATCTTTTATGATTGGTTTAACGCTGTTGTTATGCAAACTTTTCTACTGCCTATATAAGGCCAAGCGATAGCATAATAAAGTTAGAGGGTTTCTTAGTGATACCTGTGTGTGTCTGTTATTGCCAACTGAGAAAAATCTCTCCTGACGTCAGTATCTCAAACCAAGATTGTCGTAGAGGTCCAGAAAGGTCCAAATCCTTTCAGTTTGGGGGCTCCGTCCGGGATAGAGAAGGCCATCCTTGTGTCCGGTAAGAGAGACATCCCTTTTGTCCACTGCCCGGTCCGAGGGCACTGGCCACATCTCTACCTGTGGGGTTTTATTATGTATCCGGGATACATTGTTAAGCCTTAAAAATAGACTCCGGGAGTTTATAATAAGTACTTGGAGTACTTTCATGAATAAGGCCGGCACTTGGAGTGTCATGCACGGCATAGAGACTCAGGGAGATCTATCCGTAAGTTGGTTTGTGTCAGGGACACACCATAGTATCTCAGGGAGATCTATTTACTTTATGTAACTGTCAACATAGATTGTTTAGTACCAGGGGTACATGTAAGAGAACAATCTCAGGGAGACCTGACTTACCTTGGTTTGACGCATATCTATATTTAGAGTATAAGATACATAGAGTGTTAAGATACATCTGTTTGTGTGAGAGCTATTGTTCTGGTGCTAAGTGTAAGAACATATCTCACTGTAATATTATCACTCATTTGGTGAATTTTCTTACTGTGGGTGGAGGAAAATCTAAGTGTGAGCTTTCCCCTCCCAACCAGGGACTGCAGGCTGCAAATAGTGACAGCCTAGTTCTCCTTCCCAATCTCATGCTGACTGTTAAAGCAGAGTGTTTCCTACCTTAGACAAAATACAAGACTTTGAGAAACACTTATATGAGAAGGAGGCAGCGGGATGCTTTGAGATCAGGAAGATACAGACCCCCACACATAGTTACAAAAGTTCAGGAGACAACACCGTGAGTAAACAGAGACAGCCGAGACATTTCTCAGTTGCTTTCAGACATCCCTGCAGATGCTGTATGTTTCAGCGTGATAGACTTGAAAAATGCTTTCTTCTCTATCCCGGTTGACAAGTAGACCAGACTCTTTTTGCTTTTTCCTTTGAGGGTCGTCAACTCACCTGGTGCAGGATGCCCCAGGGAAATGCTGATTCACCTGTAGTGTACAGCATTGTCCTCCAAGCCAGTTTAAAACCATGGCACCCCCCCCCCAGGGTTCTGTACTCTTGCAATACGTGGATGATTTGTTATTGTGCAGTGTCTCAGAGGAGGCCAATGTAACAGATGGTTTATCTTTGTTGAAATGGTTGTCTGAATGTGGACACAAGGTATCACGCAAGAAAATGCAATGGCGTAAAAAGTGAGTTGAATACTTGGGCTTTGTTATCACAAAGAGAAAAAGGAGAATCAGCACAGAAATAGTCCAGTCTGTTGCGGGCCTGGTCACCCCGCACACCAAGAAAGAAATGTTATCTTTCCTTGGTTGATAAACTACTGCAGACAATGGATTCCTGATTGCTCCTACTATGACAATGTAATGAGACAAGCCACTCTGGCAGACATGCCAGATCTCATCAGGTGGTCTGAGGAAATGTTTAATGCATTTGATTATTTGAAATGTTCTTTAATGCAGTGTTTCCTAACCAGTGTGCCTCCAGCTGTTGCAAAACTACAACTCCCAGCATGCCCGCACAGCAAAGGCTGTCCGGGCATGCTGGGAGTTTTAGTTTTGCAACAGCTGGAGGCACATTGGTTGGGAAACACTGCTTTAATGACAAGTCCAGGTATGGGCCTCCCTGACTGCAAACTCACATTCCACATATATGCTCGACAAAATTGTAAAACCATGGCGGGTGTGCTGACACAATATCACAGAGGCAAATTACATCCTTGTGCCTTTTTCTCAAAGGTGGTTCCGGCAGCCGTCCAAGGAATGCCGGCCTGTCTGAGATCTCTTGCAGCCTGTGCTATGATGGTTAAGCTTGCAACGCCACTCACAATGGGTGACATGAGACTATCCTGTACACCACACATGATGTATTAGGCCTTCTCAAAGGCATACACACACAGCACATGTCTGCACAAAGACTATCTGGATATGAGATTCTACTCCTCAGTAGGGATGAGCGAACCCGAACTGTATACATTTTCGTAAAAGTCCGGGTTCGGTGTTCGGCGCTTTCTTGGCGCTTTTTGAAAGGCTGCAAAGCAGCCAATCAACAAGCGTCATACTACTTGCCCCAAGAGGCCATCACAGCCATGCCTACTATTGGCATGGCTGTGATTGGCCAGTGCAGCATGTGACCCAGCCTCTATATAAGCTTGGGTCACGTAGCGCTGCACGTCACTCTGCTGTTACAAGTGTAGGGAGAGGTTGCAGCTGCGACGTGAGGGCGAGATTAGGCAGTGATTAACTCCTCCAAAACACTTAAGACAGTGATCGATCTACAGCTGTGGATCATTGAACTGCTGCTATTCAATTGCTCACTGTTTTTAGGCTGCCCAGAGCATTTTTCAGTCACTTTTTTCTGGGGTGATCGGCGGCCATTTTGTGGCTTGTGGTGCGCCAGCACAAGCTGCCACCAAGTCCATTTAACCATCAATAGTGTGGTTATTTTTTGCTATATCCTACATCAGGGGCAAGCTGTCACAAAGTCCATTTAACCATCAATAGTGTGGTTATTTTTTGCTATATCCCACATCAAGGGCAAGCTGCCACCAAGTCCATTTAACCATCAATAGTGTGGTTATTTTTTGCTATATCCTACATCAGGGGCAAGCTGTCACCAAGTCCATTTAACCATCAATAGTGTGGTTATTTTTTGCTATATCCTACATCAAGGGCAAGCTGCCACCAAGTCCATTTAACCATCAATAGTGTGGTTATTTTTTTGGCTATATCCTACATCAGGGGCAAGCTGCTACCAAGTCAATTTAACCATCAATAGTGTGGTTATTTAAATCTATCCCTAAAAGGGTATATTAGATTCAAGGTGCTGATAGGGTCATTCTCAATAACTTCACACACACGCTACTGTGCATATCCAAGTCTAATTCTGTCCGTAAACGTATACCTGTCACCCAGCGCCTAAATAATAAGCCTCAAATTTATATTCAGCTAAATCTGTGGCTATTGCTGTAGCTGCTCAAGTTATTTTGTGTCCGTCAAAGCACAGTTTTTGTTCTGGGTTGAAATACAATTCCCAACCTAGCAATTTTCAAAATTAGTGGTTTCTGCTGTATCAGGCCTACTTTAAATCTATCCCTAAAAGGGTATATTAGATTCAAGGTTGTGATAGGGTCATTCTCAATAACTTCACACACACGCTACTGTGCATATCCAAGTCTAATTCTGTCCGTAAACGTATACCTGTCACCCAGCGCCTAAATAATAGGCCTCAAATTTATATTCAGCTAAATCTGTGGCTATTGCTGTAGCTGCTCAAGTTATTTTGTGTCCGTCAAAGCACAGTTTTTGTTCTGGGTTGAAATACAATTCCCAATTTAGCAATTTTCTAAATTAGTGGTTTCTGCTGTATCAGGCCTACTTTAAATCTATCCCTAAAAGGGTATATTAGATTCAAGGTGTTGATAGGGTCATTCTCAATAACTTCACACACACGCTACTGTGCATATCCAAGTCTAATTCTGTCCGTAAACGTATACCTGTCACCCAGCACCTAAATAATAGGCCTCAAATTTATATTCAGCTAAATCTATGTTTATTGCTGAGGCTGGTCAATTTATTTAGTGTCCGCCAAAGCACAGTTTTTGTTCTGGGTTGAATACAATTCCCAACTTAGCAATCCCCTAAATATATTTTTTCTGCTGTATCAGGCCAAGTTTAAATTGATCCATAAAAGGGTATATTAGATTGAAGGTGCGGATAGTGTCATCCTCAATAACTTCACACGCTACCGTGCATTTCCAAGTTTAAATAATTCTGTCCATAAACGTATACCTGTCACCCAGCGCCTAAATACTAGGCCTACAATTTATATTTAGTTAAATCTGTCGTTACTGTTGTGCCTGTATTAGTGTAATACAGTACCTAAATAGATAGCCAGATAGTGTTAGGTGCCTGTAAAAAAAAGGCCTGAATTTGAATTCAATACATTGGGCCAAATAATTTTTTTCTTGTTGTGGTGAACGGTAACAATGAGGAAAACATCAAGTAAGGGACGCGGACGTGGACATGGTCGTGGTGGTGTTAGTGGACCCTCTGGTGCTGGGAGAGGACGTGGCCGTTCTGCCACAGCCACACGTCCTAGTGAACCAACTACCTCAGGTCCCAGTAGCCAGCAGAATTTACAGCAATATTTTGTGGGGCCCAATGCCGTTCTAAGGATGGTAAGGCCTGAGCAGGTACAGGCATTAGTCAATTGGGTGGCCGACAGTGGATCCAGCACGTTCACATTATCTCCCACCCAGTCTTCTGCAGAAAGCACACAGATGGCGCATGAAAACCAAGCCCATCAGTCTGTCACATCACCCGCATGCATATCAGGGAAACTGTCTGAGCCTCAAGTTATGCAGCAGTCTTTTATGCTGTTTGAAGACTCTGCTGGCAGGGTTTCCCAAGGGCATCCACCTAGCCCTTCCCCAGGGGTGGAAGAAATAGAATGCACTAACGCACAACCACTTATGTTTCCTAATGATGAGGACATGGGAATACCACCTCAGCACGTCTCTGATGATGACGAAACACAGGTGCCAATTGCTGCGTCTTTCTGCAGTGTGCAGACTGAACAGGAGGTCAGGGAGGAAGACTCGGTGGAAGACGATGCAGGGGACGATGAGGTCCTAGACCCCACATGGAATGAAGATCGTGCCACTGACTTTCAGAATTCGGAGGAAGAGGCAGTGGTGAGACCGAGCCAACAGCGTAGCAAAAGAGGGAGCAGTGGGCAAAAGCAGAACACCCGCCGCCAAGAGAGTCCGTCTGCTACTGGCCACCGCCATCTGGGACCGTGCACCCCAAAGGCAGCTTCAAGGAGTTCCCTGGCGTGGCAGTTCTTCAAACAATGTGCTGACGACAAGACCCGAGTGGTTTGCACGATGTGCCATCAGAGCCTGAAGCGAGGCATTAACGTTCTGAACCTTAGCACAACCTGCATGACCAGGCACCTGCATGCAAAGCATGAACTGCAGTGGAGTAAACACCTTAAAAACAAGGAACTCACTCAGGCTCCCCCTGCTACCTCTTCTGCTGCTGCCGCCTCAGCCTCTTCCTCCGCCTCTGGAGGAACGTTGGCACCTGCCGCCCAGCAAACAGAGGATGTACCACCAACACCACCACCACCTCCGTCACCAAGCACCTCAACCATGTGACACGGCAGCGTTCAGCTCTCCATCTCACAAACATTTGAGAGAAAGCGTAAATTCCCACCTAGCCACCTTCGATCCCTGGCCCTGAATGCCAGCATTTCTAAACTACCGGCCTATCAAATGCTGTCATTCAGGCTGGTGGACACAGACAGCTTCAAACAGCTCATGTCGCTTGCTGTCCCACAGTATGTTGTTTCCAGCCGGCACTACTTCTCCAAGAGAGCCGTGCCTTCCCTGCACAACCAAGTATCCGATAAAATCAAGTGTGCACTGCGCAACGCCATCTGTGGCAAGGTCCACCTAACCACAGATACGTGGACCAGTAAGCACAGCCAGGGACGCTATATCTCCCTAACTGCACACTGGGTAAATGTAGTGGCGGCTGGGCCCCAGGCGAAGAGCTGTTTGGCGCACGTCCTTCCGCCTCCAAGGATCGCAGGGCAACATTCTTTGCCTCCTGTCGCCTCCTCCTCCTACTCGGCTTCCTCCTCCTCTTCTTCCACCTGCTCATCCAGTCAGCCACACACCTTCACCACCAACTTCAGCACAGCCCGGGGTAAACGTCAGCAGGCTATTCTGAAACTCATATGTTTGGGGGACAGGCCCCACACCGCACAGAAGTTGTGGCGGGGTATAGAACAACAGACCGATGAGTGGTTGCTGCCGGTGAGCCTCAAGCCCAGCCTGGTGGTGTGCGATAATGGGCGAAATCTCGTTGCAGCTTTGGGGCTAGCCGGTTTGACGCACATCCCTTGCCTGGCGCATGTGCTGAATTTGGTGGTGCAGAAGTTCATTCACAACTACCCCGACATGTCAGAGCTGCTGCATAAAGTGCGGGCCGTCTGTTCGCGCTTCCGGCGTTCACATCCTGCCGCTGCTCTCCTGTCTGCGCTACAGCGTAACTTCGGCCTTCCCGCTCACCGCCTCATATGCGACGTGCCCACCAGGTGGAACTCCACCTTGCACATGCTGGACAGACTGTGCGAGCAGCAGCAGGCCATAGTTTCAGCTGCAGCACGCACGGGTCAGTCGCACTGCGGAACAGCCCCACTTCACCACCAATGACTGGGCCTCCATGCGAGACCTGTGTGCCCTGTTGCGCTGTTTCGAGTACTCCACCAACATGGCCAGTGGCGATGACGCCGTTATCAGCGTTACAATACCACTTCTATGTCTCCTTGAGAAAACACTTAGGGCGATGATGGAAGAGGATGTGGCCCAGGAGGAGGAGGAGGAGGAAGAGGGGTCATTTTTAGCACTTTCAGGCCAGTCTCTTCGAAGTGACTCAGAGGGAGGTTTTTTGCAACAGCAGAGCCCAGGTACAAATGTGGCCAGACAGGGCCCACTACTGGAGGACGAGGAGGACGAGGATCAGGAGGAGGTGGAGGAGGATGAGGATGAAGCAGGTTCACAGCGGGCTCGCACCCAATGCAGCTCGGGCCCATCACTGGTGTGTGGCTGGGGGGAAACGCAGGACGATGACGATACGCCTCCCACAGAGGACAGCTTGTCCTTACCTCTGGGCAGCCTGCACACATGAGCGACTACATGCTGCAGTGCCTGCGCAACGACAGCAGAGTTGCCCACATTTTAACGTGTGCGGACTACTGGGTTGCCACCCTGCTGGATCCATGGTATAAAGACAATGTGCCCAACTTACTTCCTGCACTGGAGCGTGATAGGAAGATGTGCGAGTACAAGCGCACGTTGGTAGACGCGCTACTGAGAGCATTCCCAAATGTCACAGGGGAACAAGTGGAATCCCAAGGCGAAGGCAGAGGAGGAGCAAGAGGTTGCCAACGCAGCTGTGTCACGGCCAGCTCCTCTGAGGGCAGGGTTAGCATGGCAGAGATGTGGAAAAATTTTGTCACCACGCCACAGCTAACTGCGCCACCACCTGATACAGAACGTGTTAGCAGGAGGCAACATTTCACTAACATGGTGGAACAGTACGTGTGCACACCCCTCCACGTACTGACTGATGGTTCGGCCCCATTCAACTTCTGGGTCTCCAAATTGTCCACGTGGCCAGAGCTAGCCTTTTATGCCTTGGAGGTGCTGGCCTGCCCGGCGGCCAGCGTTTTGTCTGAATGTGTATTCAGCACGGCATGGGGCGTCATTACAGACAAACGCAGCCGCCTGTCTACAGCCAATGTGGACAAGCTGACGTTCATAAAAATGAACCAGGCATGGATCCCACAGGACCTGTCCATCCCTTGTGCAGATTAGACATTAACTACCTCCCCTTAACCATATATTATTGTACTCCAGGGCACTTCCTCATTCAATCCTATTTTTATTTTCATTTTACCATTATATTGCGGGGCAACCCAAAGTTGAATGAACCTCTCCTCTGTCTGGGTGCCGGGGCCTAAAAATATCTGACAGTGGCCTGTTCCAGTGGTGGGTGACGTGAAGCCTGATTCTCTGATATGACATGAAGACTGATTCTCTGCTGAGTCGCTGACATGAAGCCTGAATCTATGTTATGGGACCTCTCTCCTCTGTCTGGGTGCCGGGGCCTAAATTATATGACAATGGACTGTTCCAATGTTGGGTGACGTGAAGCATGATTCTCTGCTATGACATGAAGACTGATTCTCTGCTGACATGAAGCCAGATTCTCTGCTATGGGACCTCTCTCCTCTGCCTGGGTGCCTGGGCCTAAAAATATCTGACAATGGACTGTTCCAGTGGTGGGTGACGTGAAGCATGATTCTCTGCTATGACATGAAGACTGATTCTCTGCTGACATGAAGCCAGATTCTCTGCTATGGGACCTCTCTCCTCTGCCTGGGTGCCTGGGCCTAAATATCTGACAATGGACTGTTCCAGTGGTGGGTGACGTGAAGCCTGATTCTCTGCTATGTCATGAAGCCTGATTCTCTGCTATGACATGAAGACTGATTCTCTGCTGAGTCGCTGACATGAAGCCTGAATCTCTGTTATGGGACCTCTCTCCTCTGCCTGGGTGCCGGGGCCTAAATATGTGACAGTGGCCTGTTCCAGTGGTGGGTGACGTGAAGCCTGATTTTCTGCTATGTCATGAAGCCTGATTCTCTGCTATAGGACCTCTCTCCAATTGATATTGGTTAATTTTTATTTATTTTATTTTTATTTTTATTCATTTCCCTATCCACATTTGTTTGCAGGGGATTTAACTACATTTTGCTGCCTTTTGCAGCCCTCTAGCCCTTTCCTGGGCTGTTTTACAGCCTTTTTAGTGCCGAAAAGTTCGGGTCCCCATTGACTTCAATGGGGTTCGGGTTCGGGACGAAGTTCGGGTCGGCCGAACTTCTCGAACCCGAACATCCAGGTGTTCGCTCAACTCTACTCCTCAGCAATCCCTCCTTCCAAATAAAATACGCAACACACACCTCATGTCCAGCATCTATCTTGAATGCACTATTAGGACTTATAGGACCTGAGGATCACTTGACAGAGGCACATGATTGTATACACGCCATACAACATGAGACATCACCCCGCTCTGATTTACAATCTGTACCAGTAGAAGGGGCTCCTGATGTTTTTGTTGATGGATCCTGCAGCAGACCAAATGACAACACTTATCATGCAGGATATGCTATTGTTATTCTACCCGATGTTGTCCTGGAAGCCAGACCCATCACATACCAATCTGCACAAGCAGCAGAATTAATTGCACTCACGAGAGCATGCATACTACATGAAGGCAAGCCAGTCACCATTTACACTGACAGCAGGTACGCACATTAAGTGGTCTGGGACCACGGGGTCATTTGGCAAAGGAGAGGATTCATTACAGCTGATGGTAAGCACATCTCACATTCACAACTTGCCATACAACTTTTAGAAGCCATAAGATTGCCCTCACAGATTGCAATTGTCCACTGCAGGCGCATACTGGTGGTAAATATCATGTGTCCCAAGGCAATGCCCTGGCAGATGCGGAGGCCAAGAAGGCTACACTGATGGCCCCGGCCACATTATAAATGGTGAATTTAGTACCTCCTTCACTTGAGTTAACTTAGATGCTTGTGGATCTCCAGTCCTCAACTACTGACGATGAAATGGCCGATTGGTGTTATCCAATCTTACAGAAGAATCCTAGGACAGGATTAATCTGCAAAGAGGGGGAACCATGCATACCACAGCACTGCTCCCCTCTGTTCATTGCACATTTTCATGGAGTAGGACACAACAGCATTCAAACAACACACATGCTGCTAGCACAGAATTTCTATATTACAGGCATTAAACAGTTAGTGTCAGATTATGTGGGAAGGTGTATCACATGTTTGAGGAACAACCCAAACACCAATGTAACCAGATTGATTAAAGCCCTAAGTGAAATTGAGGAAAAAGTTGCTTGTAAGTCTCATTGTCTTCCACAGGAAACAACTCACCCATTCCAAGTGGGAGATATCGTGCTGATAAAGAAATTAAAGAAAGGAAAATTCTCAGGAGACTTCACCTACTGATCACCGACTACAGTGGTAGCCGCGACCCGCACAGCAGTACTCACGGAAGAAGCACCTACCTGGGTCCACTCCACCAGAGTAAAACTGGTAAAGGAGGCACCCAAAAGGAGGTAATAACGGGGACAGACAGTCCTGACCTCAAAAAAGGACAAAGTGAGGTACTAACGGGAGCAGACAGCTCTGATCTCCACCAGGATACACTCCCTCAATTCTGGAAGATGGCACAGACGATCCACTTGGACTTTGGGATTACTGATGATCCTAATGACTCTGCCGGAGGATAACAAAGCTGAAGTTGCTATAACTCAGAAAGGTGGAATCACTACCTTCTGATACAATTCCTCCAGTACTCACATTGCAACTTACTCCTTCTGTTTATGCAGCATAATGAAGTGCAGTCCTTCCACGAGATGCGGCAACCACTAGAAGAATGGACAGGCTTATATCTGTATTACTGACCCTTATTGGGGTAATAGATGTGCACACTGGGGGTCAGTAGGGTGGAATACAGGAGAAGACTGGGGGTATAAACCACAGAATGCCCTTAATCGAAAGGATAAGAATGGTAAATCCTTGATTAGTAGAATGACAATTATCAACGGAGGGGACTGTCACATAGATGTTAGCCTATATCCTACAGGGTGCGCATGCCCTAAGATGGTGTCTGAGATAAAAATTA
Source organism: Bufo bufo (assembly GCF_905171765.1). Lineage (NCBI taxonomy): Eukaryota > Metazoa > Chordata > Amphibia > Anura > Bufonidae > Bufo > Bufo bufo. The sequence goes on from NC_053390.1 coordinate 710,152,775, forward strand.
TTATAAACATAGAAAAGTATTGAAAATGAAGGAAAAAATATAGTAATTTTCACTTATATTTTTCCTTTCTCTGGCCCTGACACATAGAAGGCATTGGACAGATGGCACAAGTCACTGCAGACACCCTCTAATGAAAAAGTATTGAAAATGCTGGAAAAAATATAGTAATTTTCACTTATATTTTTCCTTTCTCTGGCCCTGACACATAGAAGGCATTGGACAGATGGCACAAGTCACTGCAGACACCCTCTAATGAAAAAGTATTGAAAATGCTGGGGAAAAAAATTGATGGCTATATTATATTGCTGGCAGCCTGCCACCACACACAATAGTCCTTAAAAGGACTTTTGAGTCTTTGAAACGTTTTTCTACTAAATAGATTGCGATCAGACTCCCTACACTCTCTGTCCCTTCCTAAGCGCAGCTCTCCCTGACTACAAATGAGCCAATCATTGTAATGCCAGTAGCCAGCATGGCTAAAGGTGTTTCAATGAGGGTAGTACTTAGCTGCATGTTTATTGGCTGCATAGCAGCCGTGAAACATGCGGGGAGGAGACTCGAGCAGAGCGCTCAAGCACATTTGATACTCTGCCAAGTATCGCCATGTGCCGAGCATAGCGATGCTTGAGTCAAACAGCAGTTTGGCTGAGCATGCTCGCTCAACACTAGTGAACAATATTTGAGAGTAATGCGTCTTTTGTGTATGTAGAAATGTTTCAGATCTTGGAGTTCAGCTCATGCAAAACGGGAGCAAAACCAAAAGTGTTGCGTTTATATTTTTGTTCAGTGTATATGCCGTATACTATGATTTAGATACACTTGGTGTCAGTATACAGTGCTAGTCTAGTATTATATTTATTATATTCAAAGTAACACACACAGTATTGTGCAGAGATTATTATATACTTTTAACAGTCCCATTACATGTTACAAATGTACATAATACAATTCAGACACATTGGGTGTCAGTATATACTGCAATTTTTGCATGACATTTAACATACTTATTAATTATTGATTGTCTGCTGAGCTATGTATCTAATCCAATCATATGTGATACTGTCCTCTTAGCTGTGTATCTAATCCTAACATGTATCATACTGTATGTTAAGCCAATGTATCTAATTCTATCATGTGTGATACAGTCCTATGAGAGGTGTATCTAATCCTATCATGTGTCATACTGTCCTCTGAGCTGTGTATCTAATCCTACCATGTGTGATACAGTCCTTTGAGCGGTGTATCTAATCCTACCATGTGTGATACTGTCTGCTGAGCTGTGAATCTAATTCTATCATGTGTCATACTGTCCTCTGACCTGTGAATCTAATCCTATCATGTGATACAGTCCTTTGAGCGGTGTATCTAATCCTACCATGTGTGATACAGTCCTTTGAGCGGTGTATCTAATCCTACCATGTGTGATACTGTCTGCTGAGCTGTGAATCTAATCCTATCATGTGTCATACTGTCCTCTGACCTGTGAATCTAATCCTATCATGTGTGATACAGTCCTTTGAGCGGTGTATCTAATCCTACCATGTGCAGTATTATCTGCTGAGCTGTGTATCTAATCCTATCATGTGTCATACTGTCCTCTGAGCTATGTATCTAATCCTACCATGTGTGATACTGTCTGCTGAGCTGTGAATCTAATCCTATCATGTGTCATACTGTCCTTTGAGCTTTGTATCTAATCCTATCATGTGTGATACTATATGATGAGATGTGTATCTAATTCTGCCATGTGTGATACTGTCCTTTGAGCTTCGTATCTAATCTTGTCATGTGTGATACTGCATGATGAGCTGTATATCTAATTCTGCCATGTGTGATACTGTCTGCTGAGCTGCTAAACTGTGTATCTAATAATGTCATGTGTGATAATGTTTGCTGAGCTGCTGCATCTAATCCTGTTAAATAATGGAAGGAGCAGGGTCCAAGCAGCACAGAGGATTTGAGAAGAGGAGAGTGCTGACCATGGAATGCACAAAGACGCCATCCGTATTTTTTGTGGATCCATTTTTTTGCGGACCGCGAGCATGAGCCCTTACATTGTGGACGGACAATGGGTCCTTCCAGCTCCAGCAGCACAGAGGATTTCAGGAGACGAGTGTGCTGATCTTGTGGAGGTCACAGGGTGAGAGTTACATACTTGAAGGAGCAGGATCCAAGCAGCACAGAGGATTTCAGAAGTGGAGTGTGCTGATCTTGTGGGGGGTCACAGGCTGAGAGTTACACATTGGTAGGAGCAGGATCCCCAGCAGCATAGAGTATTTCAGGAGAGGAGTGTACTGAGCTATGTATCTAATCCTATCATGTGTGATATAGTTTGCTCAGCTGTGTATCTAATCCTAGCATGTGTGATACTGTTCATGAAGCTATTGTGTATAGAGTGTGATACAGATACAGAGAAAAGGAGCTCTGCTTTGTGTACATACACTCCTGAGCGGCTACTGCTAAGATAAGCGAGGTGGGGGAGGTGCTGCTGTATTTCATTGCCCCCCATTCCCCTTTTCACAGAAGAGAGTTTTCTGTCCGGATGTGATGTGTATAGTGAATAATAAGCAAGCAAGTTTTTTTTAAACAAACAGCATTTCTGCCATGCTACATAAGCACATGCTCATTGCAAATATAATGTATATTGTGTGGTCATACATAATGTACTTAGATTTGTGTGATTGTTTTTGCTGGTGTTATTGTAACACTGAGCATGAAACCCCTAAAATGTAACTTTTAATAATATTAAGGTAAAAAACCAAACCCCAAAAGCACACACACATATATACACTGCACAAAAAAATAAAAGGAACACAAAAATAACACATCCTAGATCTGAATTAATTAAATATTTTTCTGAAATACTTTGTTCTTTACATAGTTGAATGTGCTGACAACAAAATCACACAAAAATAAAATAATGGAAATCAAATTTTTTAACCCATGGAGGTCTGGATTTGGAGTCACACTCAAAATTAAAGTGGAAAAACACACTACAGGCTGATTCAACTTTGATGTAATGTCCATAAAACAAGTCAAAATGAGGCCCAGTAGTGTGTGTGGCCTCCACGTGCCTGTATGACCTCCCTACAACACCTGTGCATGCTCCTGATGAGGTGGCGGACGGTCTCCTGAGGGATCTCCTCCCAGACCTGGACTAAAGCATCTGCCAACTCCTGGACAGTCTGTGGTTCAACGTGACGTTGGTGGCTAGAGCGAGACATGATGTCCCAGATGTGCTCAATTGGATTCAGGTCTGGGGAACGGGCGGGCCAGTCCATAGCATCAATGCCTTCGTCCTGCAGGAACTGCTGACACACTCCACCACATGAGGTCTAGCATTGTCTTGCATTAGGAGGAACCCAGGGCCAACCGCACCAGCATATGGTCTCACAAGGGGTCTGAGGATCTCATCTCGGTACCTAATGGCAGTCAGGCTACCTCTGGCGAGCACATGGAGGGCTGTGCAGCCCTCCAAAGAAATGCCACCCTACACCATTACTGACCCAATGCCAAAGCGGTCATGCTGGAGGATGTTGCAGGCAGCAGAACGTTCTCCACGGCGTCTCCAGACTCTGTCACATCTGTCACATGTGCTCAGCGTGAACCTGCTTTCATCTGTGAAGAGCACAGGGTGCCAGTGGCGAATTTGCCAATCTTGGTGTTCTCTGGCAAATGCCAAACGTCCTGCACGGTGTTGGGCTGTAAGCACAACCCCCATCTGTGGACGTCGGGCCCTCATATCACCCTCATGGAGTCTGTTTCTGACCATTTGAGCCGACACATGCACATTTGTGGCCCGCTGGAGGTCATTTTGCAGGGCTCTGGCAGTGCTCCTCCTGTTCCTCCTTGCACAAAAGCGGAGGTAGCAGTCCTGCTGCTGGGTTGTTGCCCTCCTACGGCCTCCTCCACATCTCCTGATGTACTGGCCTGTCTCCTGGTAGCGCCTCCATGCTCTGGACACTACGCTGACAGATACAGCAAACCTTCTTGCCACAGCTCGCATTGATGTGCCATCCTGGATAAGCTGCACTACCTGAGCCACTTGTGTGGGTTGTAGACTCCGTCTCATGCTACCACTAGAGTGAAAGCACCGCCAGCATTCAAAAGTGACCAAAACATCAGCCAGGAAGTATAGAAACTGAAAAGTGGTCTGTGGTTACCACCTGCAGAACCACTCCTTTATTGGGGGTGTCTTGCTAATTGCCTATAATTTCCACCTGTTGTCTATCCCATTTGCACAACAGCATGTGAAATTGATTGTCACTCAGTGTTGCTTCCTAAGTGGACAGTTTGATTTCACAGAAGTGTGATTGACTTGGAGTTACATTGTGTTGTTTAAGTGTTCCCTTTATTTTTTTGAGCAGTGTATATATATATATATATATATATATATATATTATAAAGATAGAATAGATAGCTTAATATCTGATGCCTACACTCAAGATACAGCAGTCAGTGTCGTGCATACATCATATTGAGAAGCAGCAAGGAACAGTAACCAGCATGACACCTGCACATTTGATAGAGCTTAGAGCATGCAATTGAATAACCAGAGGTTGTTTGTTGTAAAACTCACGTTTACTTGTTAACAGGTAGTCTCCAATTGTTGAAGGACTCACAGTTACTTGTCACCAGGTGGTCTGTAGGCCAGCAGCCGACAAAATGGGGTTGGGAAGATGTACTCTCCCTAAGTAGTCCCTACCGGCTACCCCTGCCTGAAAGCAGAGCACCCGCCCCGATAGGGGCGACCCCACTTCTCGGTGGCTAAGCCCTCAGAGACCCTAGGTGTCCCTACTAGCTTAAAACAACGCGTTTCCCCAAAATGAGATATCCAAATGGTTCATCAGGGGACAATCAGCGCTTAGTTGATTAATAAGTGCTGCTGTGATAAAAAAGACACATATGATATGGGCACCAAGATAGAAAGGAACGCACCAGCATTTACACTAGTGTTTCCTTTAAAAGGCTCAGTTGGAAACCGCGCGTCTGACGTCACTTCCGGTCACGTGATCGGCCAAACACAATGCTAATTTTCGATACCTACATAGTTTCCCAGCAATACTGGATAGATAAATTGTTGGTGCTACATTATACATACTAGTTCGGGCGGATGGGACGTCATACATGCGCTGTGGAACGCATCTAAGAAGCGCCAAGGCGGTGGAACGCAAAATGCGTTCCACTAGCCAGAAGTCAGGTGCCCATAGCCAGGTGTGCTTCCTGAAAGGCAGCGCAGTTCAGTCACAGCACTGCTATGGTTACCGGATGCGATACATGCCAGCGGTATCATTGTGCTGCATCACAAAGGAGCCAAGTGTGGTGCCCTAATGGGGAAAAAAATAGAGAAAGGGGCAGATTAAGATTAAAAACCACTGGTATCCCTACCATGATAAGGGGGTCCAGGGGGTCCCTAATGGATTTTGTTGTGTACCTATACATGCCCTGATTTTTGGCTATGATAAATGGGCAGGATCACGGTCTGTACACTGACTAAGTACCCAGATACTTTTCCTATATACTGTATATAGCACTGTTTTGAATGCCATGGACTACAAAAAGCAGGAGTAGGAGATCTGTTCATTGAGACCCAGTGGATTTTTACAGTTTTTAACCGATGAATCCACTGGGCCTCCTTACAAAGAATCCTTTTGTCCCATTCCACACCTCTAGGGGATCTTCGCACCACCTCAATGAACTGAAAACGCAGGGCGCTAAAATCGCCGGAATGATGTTCCAAGACGTGCCTTGCTACTGGTTTGTCTCTCCGATGTTTTTCATCACCAATGTGGTCTACCACCCGTATTCTCAACTCCCTTTTTTTTTTGCCCACATAATTGAGTGGGCAGGGGCAAGTACATAAGTAGACAACTCCTTCAGTTCTGCAATTAGCAAAGTCCCTCATCACATAACTTATCCCAGTGGAAACGCTAGAGAAACTTTTAGATTTCAAGATAAGCGGTGTGGTAAGGTGCAGGGTACCATAATGGATGGCAGATTCGTGTCACCGAGGTTCCTGTTGACACCTTTAATACTAAGTATGGCTGCAAAGCCAATCCGGGCTGGCTTTAAGTGGGAGTAGGTAAAGAGTTGGGCGGGTGCCTACTCCCTACGTTCCATAACCAGGTTTTGGAGCTGGGATTTAAATTCACAGGCAGCAACCTCAGCTGAGAGGAGAAGGAAGGGAAATCACTGTGACTCTGGGTGCTTTTTGCAGTGTGTGGAGCTGAGGCCTGGACCCTGACACAGGCGTACAGAGCACCCAGCATCCTGTGAGAATACTTTATGTGACTGTGCGATCGGCCAGGACAGGACTTATTCAAGTAAAGGAGCCAGGTGAAGCTCTCTGTTATTTTGTGTGTGAACTAACACCAAGTGACTGTTTTGCTTTTTCTGTTTGAGCAAGTGTGAAATAAACACTCTTTTGCTTCGTTACCTGGACTCCATTTGCCTCTATACTGCACCCGCACCCCTGTCTATCGGAGTAAATCCCCACAGCGGACAACAAATACAGTCACTTCCAAATCTGAAAGTCCCACACACTTTCCGACTAAGCCAATTTCCTGTCTGAGGAGGTGCTTGGTAGTGGCTACGAATTAGCCTATCCCTGAGGGAACTGCCCCTTCTATACGTGATCAATGGTCTATCTAGGGGGCAAAATGTCTCTCAGGTCCGAGTCAAAAAGCGAAATACTCCAGAATCTTAATAGAATCCCCAAGATCTTCTGATTTTGAACATCATAGGTACCAATGATTCTCATTGTATTCATCTCAGAAGCGGGCCGTTCTCGTGGAGACAGTAGGGATTGTCTATTCATATGAAGGGAGAATTGGAAGGCTTCTCTCAAAACCTCAGGGGGATACCCCCGTTGGATAAACCTGTTTTGCATATCTTTGACCTGTACCCTGAAAGATTCAGTGGATGAACAATTCCTTTGTGTTCTTAAATATTGTCCCTTAGGGATCCCTCTTTTCAGACTCCTGGGGGTGGTAGCTGTCCCACCGTAATAAACTATTAGTAGATATTGGTTTACGATATGTGGAGGTATGCAGTTCACCATTGGCCTTAGTTATACGAATATCGAGAAAAGCAATATTTTGTAATTCAATTTCGAAAATAAATCTAAGGCCTATGGTATTTCTATTTAGGGACTGAACAAAGGTTTTAAACAGTTCCACGCAACTATCCCAAAGAATCAGAATGTCATCGATATAGCAATCCCAGAAGACTATATGTGATGTATATTCTTTGGTTTCATCCAAAAAAAAACATTGTATCCTCCCACCAGCCCAGGAGCAAGTTGGCATAGCTAGGGGCACAGGGGCCCCCATCGCCGTGCCCCTGAGCTGGTGGTAGTATCTGGATTCAATCAGAAAGTAGTTATGTGTAAGTACAAACTGTAAGGCTTCCACGACAAAAGAATTGTGTGCCTGAAACTGATTGCCCCTTGATTTAAGAAAGTGTATTACTGCACAGAGGCCACCATCATGTGGGATACTCGTGTACAAGGCCTCTACATCAATAGAGGCCAGGTACACATTGTCGTCAATCGTGATATTGTCAATTTTTAACATAAGATCGGTAGTATTCCTAAGATATGACGGGAGGGAAAGAACAAAGGGACGAAGAATCTCGTCAATGTATGTACTGATGTTTTGGGTAATAGAGTCTATGCCTGACACTATAGGTCAGCCCTTGAGGGGAGGGAAACCTTTATGGATCTTGCATTTGTTGTCGGCTTATCTTGAAATCAAAAAGTTTCTCTAGCGTTTCCACTGGGATAAGTTATGTGATGAGGGACTTTGCTAATTGCAGAACTGAAGGAGTTGTCTACTTATGTACTTGCCCCTGCCCACTCAATTATGTGGGCAAAACAAACAGATTTGGTAAATGGCCATGTTTACCTCCTTTGGCAGCATGAGAAAAAAATGGCAGACCGCCGAGTATGGCATTTTCCCCCCAACACTCCATGCTGACTGCCTAAACCCCTGCAACACTACTTTCCGGGCAGGTAGGCTCCTACAAAGCGGGCTGTCTACCCCGGGCACGTTTGGCCCCCCACCTCCCACTGCTGTCACCCTGCTGACTCACAGCCATGCTACAACCTTGCTGGCTCAGCCGCTGCCTCACGCGCAAGCTGCCATCCTCTTTACCTGATGAGGATGAAGCCCATTCTTCACCCGGCTCCCAAGTGCGATCAGCTACATCATCATCATCTTCTACTGTCTGCACGTCACTGATGTCCCCCTCAATGGTCCAGGCCCAGGAGCCTGACCGATCGCAACACCAGCCCCCATGCGACTCTCCTCATCACTACTTGCCCGCCGACCAGAGGAGGCTGCGGATGTCTCCTCCAAATCTTGGCTGGGCAGTAGCTGCTGATTGTCCTCTAGTAACTCGTCCTCGCTGAAAAGTGGAGCCGAGCATACGGTATATAATATTTCTAGTGCTGAGGGAACAGAAAATGGCAGAGGCAGGTTAAGGACAGGTGGGGCACGAAGCCTGCTCCCGGGCCATGCTAACTAATAGACTCTAGGCTGGGGGTGTCTGATATCACTTGCAACGAAGTAGAAGATTAAGTCAACCATTCAAGGAACACTGGGTTGCTGCTCAAGACACGATCGCTAGATGACACTGGGAGCTCAGGCCTTTCGCTGCGACATCTGTTGTCACCCCCCTTCCTCTGCTGCTACTTGTGCCTGTGCTAAAAAAATGTGGCCACTGCCCGTTCCCTTTGAAGGTCCTGTCACTTGTCTGTATGACATACTGTAAAATAAAATAATTAAATTAAAGTAAATGGCTGAGACATGCTTTTTTTCCCTATTAATACACCCCAAAAACTGCAGTAGTACAATGTAACTTCACCGTAGAATGGCTAAAAAGACTTATTTATATTTCCTACCCACAAATGGCTGTACAACAATGTACTTTCACCGCAGAATGGCTAATAAGACGTAAGTATATTTCCTATTAATACACCCCAACAATGGCTGTAGAACAATGTAAATTGACTGCAGAACAGCTAATAAGATGTGCTTTTTTTTCCCTATTAATACATTACAAAAATGGTTTTAGTTCAATGAAACTTCACCGCAGAACGGCTAATAAGACACACCTTTTTCCTATTAATACACCCAAAAAATGGCTGTAGTACAATGTAAATTTACTGTAGTACGGCTAATAAGACATATCCCCCCCCCCATATTTATACACCCCAAAAATGGCTGTAGAACAATGTAAATTCACTGCAGAACAGGTAATAAGACAATTTTTTTTCCCTATTAATACACCACACAAAAGGCTGTAGAACAATGAAAATTCACTGCAGAACGGTTATTACCCTGTTTCCCCAAAAATAAGACAGTGTCTTATATTAATTTTTACTCCAAAAGATGTGCTAGGTCTTATTTTCAGGGGATGTCTTATTTTTTCCATGAAGAAAAATACAGTACACATTTATTGTTGAACAAAAAAAAAGGAAATCAGGGTGGGGAGGGGGATCACTTAAAATGGCACAGGGTGATCAGAGAAGGGAATCAAAATGACACAGGGGTATCTGGGTGGGGAGCGGGATCACTTAAAATGACACAGGGGGATCAGAAGGGGGAATCAAAATGGTACAGGAGAATCAGAGGGGTGGGATTACTATAGCATTTTAGTACCCCCTTCTGATCCTCCTGTGTCATTTTGATTCCCCCCTCTGATCACCCTGTGTCATTTTAAATGATCCCCCTCCCCACCCTGATCACCCAGTGTCATTTTGATTCCCCCCTCTGATCACCCTGTGACATTTTAATTACCGTTTTTAGTCTCCCCCCCCATCTTCACCAGACATCCCCCACCTTCCATCAGATATCCCCCCCCTACCTGTCACCCTGTCCCCTGTGTGCCCGTGCCAGCCAAGTTGTGAGACTCCATCAGGGCAGAGCGAGCAGCGGGCGGAAGAAGGCGGCAGCTTGTCCTGGTGGCGGCTGCGGCCAATCAGTGAGCTCCTTACATTCTGGGGTGGCTTGCTTTATAATCGGGGAGACATTATGTCCGGCCGATGATTTATAATCGGGGAGTCATTAGGTTCGGCGGATGCTTTATAATCGGGGAGGCATTACGGTATGTTCGGCCGATGCTTTATAATCGGGGAGGCCTTATTTTCGGAGGATGCTTTATTATCGGGGAGGCCTTATTTTCGGGGGGATGCCTTATATTACAGCGATAGGCAAAACTAAAGGTAGGTCTTATTTTCGGGGGATGTCTTATTTTCGGGGAAACACGGTAAGATGTATTTTTTTCCTATTAATACACCCTAAAAATGGCTGTAGTACAATGTATGTGTAACTTTTACAGATGAGCAAATTTTTCAAAAATTCGATTCAGCCGGTTCGCCAATTTTTTTGGAAAAATTAGATTCAATAAAAATGTATTCACGGCCAATCATGTTAAAAAACAGCTATTTCCTGGCTGCAGAGAGGCTTTATAGCGGTGTAGAACACTGTGCCTTGCAGTAACACGCGTAGGGAGTCTGCTCTGGTATTGAAATAATACTGTGAGTCAGTATGACATGCAGATGACTGGCGTCGCTCTTAGAATCACTGCACACTTCACTTAATTGGGCAGTCACGGGGCCAAAACTGACCAAATAAATCAAGTATGAACTCTGCCTTACATGTTGATGTTAGCGCCAAAAAGAAGCGCACTCCTTTTACACCGTCGTCAGCTGATTCCACATAGATGTCTACAGAACCTGTTCTATTAAACACTTATACAAGTAGAGCTTCCCGACAGAGTGGAGAGGGTGTCAGCAGTAAGTTTGTGTTGACGTCACTGATAATTTTGCCTTTGCTCTGATCCTGTCTGTTGAGCATCCTTCTTCACTCGGTCAGCATTGGGTCAGTAATCCATCAATATTGCTAATGAAAAAAAACTGTAGTGGATCCAAAACAAATCTAAAACAGATAAGACACGTGAATGGAATATGTGCATGTCTTCTGTGTTTTGTACTTACTCCTGCTTTTGGCTGCCAAATCACAAGCCAATTCTGATGGGACCATACAGGCCTTACAGCTGCTACACAGACAGGATCCTTTGTGCGTCTCATTTTTCCTTCCTTCTGACAGATCAGATGAAGGGTCAAATAAATGATGATGTCAGTCAGGCCAAAAGGCAAAATAGTCACCCAGTCATGAAGTGGGGAAGGTGACAGCAGCATGAGGAGACCATAGAGTGGCCCTATGACAGAGTCTAGAGGTGGCGGCAGCATCAGGAGGAGGCCACAGAGTGGCAAAATGACAGAGTGTGGAGGTGGCGGCAGAATCAGGAGGCCACAGAGTGGCACAATGACAGTGTGGAGGTGGCAGAAGCAACATCAAGAGACCACAGAGTGGCAAGGTGACATAGTGCGGAGGTGACGGCAGAATCAGGAGACCACAGAGTGGCAAGGAGATATAGTGTGGAGGTGGCAGCAGTATCAGTAGACTACAGAGTGGCAAGGTGACAGAGTGGGGAGGTGGGTGGAAATATGAATACCAGCTAAAGATGGTGCGTGACAGAAGGAGCACTTGACATCCGATGTGTTGCATAAGGAGGATGACAGCATCAGAATAGTAGCTGAGGAAGGTAGCCAAAAGAAACCAGTCTCTTGTCAAAGTGTTGGTGTGGAACCATGGATGATCGAGTCTGATGCATCAGGCATTGGTTGCAGAGAAAAAAAAGGGGGTCAGTCAGCACATCCCAGGAGAGAGATAGTGTGTGGACTCTTATTGCAGTCCTTGGTGACCATGTGGCGCCAGGGGTGGTGTGGAGTGGGCCCGGCGTGCATGCTGGTAACTGCTTTCCCTGGATATAATGGAGGCCATTTTGGCACCGAAAATGACAGAAATTCAAGCGGATCCAGCATGTAAGTGGAACCTGCACTTTCTGAATTATATGATAGCCGCTATGGCACATAACAGGTATATTTAGTGTTAGGAACCCGTCTAACTAGAGATTGCCTTGACGTGCGCCAGACGGGCTCAAATAATTTTGTACAAAACGATTTGCTAAGTATCTCTAACTTATTAGTTCAGCATTTGCAATTATGATGCAATTTTGTACTTTATTTGGTTTGTTTATCAGGCATTGGTGAATGGAAATCCTGGCTGATTTACGCCTGATTCATCTTGACAAAGGTCAGTCTCTCCACATTTTGGGTGGACAGGCGAGTTCTTCTTAGGGTAACTTTGGCCCCCGCCACACTAAACACCCGCTCTGATGCCACACTAATGGCTGGGCAGGACAGCTTTTCCAGGGCAAACTCTGCTCGTTGCGACCACAAATCCAGTTTTGCTGCCCAGTAGTCAAGCGGATCTTCAATTTGGGGTGGCAGGGTACTGTCCAAGTATGCCACCACCTGCTGGTTCAGGTCCTTCTCCATGTCTAGCTGCTGCTGCTGCTGGTGAGTAGTTTCTTCACTAGGCGGGTGAATAAAGCTGCTCCTCAGAGACGCTAGACTCAGGTTTCTGCTGATTGAGCTGGAATTGTTCCTACCCCCCACCCTGCTACAGAGGAACGTGAGCGCAAAGGGCCCCCAGGTCAGACCTGCGAGAGAATACAGGGAGTGCAGAATTATTAGGCAAGTTGTATTTTTGAGGATTAATTTTATTATTGAACAACAACCATGTTCTCAATGAACCCAAAAAACTCATTAATATCAAAGCTGAATATTTTTGGAAGTAGTTTTTAGTTTGTTTTTAGTTTTAGCTATTTTAGGGGGATATCTGTGTGTGCAGGTGACTATTACTGTGCATAATTATTAGGCAACTTAACAAAAAACAAATATATACCCATTTCAATTATTTATTTTTACTAGTGAAACCAATATAACATCTCAACATTCACAAATATACATTTCTGACATTCAAAAACAAAACAAAAACAAATCAGTGACCAATATAGCCACCTTTCTTTGCAAGGACACTCAAAAGCCTGCCATCCATGGATTCTGTCAGTGTTTTGATCTGTTCACCATCAACATTGCGTGCAGCAGCAACCACAGCCTCCCAGACACTGTTCAGAGAGGTGTACTGTTTTCCCTCCTTGTAAATCTCACATTTGATGATGGACCACAGGTTCTCAATGGGGTTCAGATCAGGTGAACAAGGAGGCCATGTCATTAGATTTTCTTCTTTTATACCCTTTCTTGCCAGCCACGCTGTGGAGTACTTGGACGCGTGTGATGGAGCATTGTCCTGCATGAAAATCATGTTTTTCTTGAAGGATGCAGACTTCTTCCTGTACCACTGGTTGAAGAAGGTGTCTTCCAGAAACTGGCAGTAGGACTGGGAGTTGAGCTTGACTCCATCCTCAACCCGAAAAGGCCCCACAAGCTCATCTTTGATGATACCAGCCCAAACCAGTACTCCACCTCCACTTTGCTGGCGTCTGAGTCGGACTGGAGCTCTCTGCCCTTTACCAATCCAGCCACGGGCCCATCCATCTGGCCCATCAAGACTCACTCTCATTTCATCAGTCCATAAAACCTTAGAAAAATCAGTCTTGAGATATTTCTTTGCCCAGTCTTGACGTTTCAGCTTGTGTGTCTTGTTCAGTGGTGGTCGTCTTTCAGCCTTTCTTACCTTGGCCATGTCTCTGAGTATTGCACACCTTGTACTTTTGGGCACTCCAGTGATGTTGCAGCTCTGAAATATGGCCAAACTGGTGGCAAGTGGCATCTTGGCAGCTGCACGCTTGACTTTTCTCAGTTCATGGGCAGTTATTTTGCGCCTTGGTTTTTCCACACGCTTCTTGCGACCCTGTTGACTATTTTGAATGAAACGCTTGATTGTTCGATGATCACGCTTCAGAAGCTTTGCAATTTTAAGAGTGCTGCATCCCTCTGCAAGATATCTCACTATTTTTGACTTTTCTGAGCCTGTCAAGTCCTTCTTTTGACCCATTTTGCCAAAGGAAAGGAAGTTGCCTAATAATTATGCACACCTAATATAGGGTGTTGATGTCATTAGACCACACCCCTTCTCATTACAGAGATGCACATCACCTAATATGCTTAATTGGTAGTAGGCTTTCGAGCCTATACAGCTTGGAGTAAGACAACATGCATAAAGAGGATGATGTGGTCAAAATACTCATTTGCCTAATAATTCTGCACGCAGTGTAGACGATGGCGCAGATAGGCAGTGGCCAACTCACTACATAGGATGTCTCTGTTCAGTTTGTCCTCCCTCTCAGCGGATGTAAAAAAAATCCCTATTTTGGAACAGTAGCGAGGGCCCAGCAAGGTGGAGAGCCAGAAGTCATTCCTCTGCCGAATGGTGACAATTCGGCCGTCACTACGCAAGAAAGTGAGCATTCATCGGGCCATTTGAGCAAGTGACTCGAAAGGACTCCCTGCCTCCATCTCCATTGCATACTGCCACGGTGTGTCTTGGTCCTCTGCCTCGTCTTTCTCATCGCCCTGTAGCTCCTCTGGCTGCTCCTGCTTCTCCTCTTCTGTCACCTGTGTGTAAAAACCACCCATGTTGCTACACATTGCTTGTGCTTCAATGTGCTCCTCCTCCTCTAGTTCAGCCCCCACTGGGCTCATGTGGACATGAGATTTAAGCGCCAGGTCTCCAGTCCCCTGACCAGCAAGATTTACTAGCATCTTTTCGAGGACACGAAGCAGTGGAATGACGTTGTTCATCCCATAGTCCTGGTGACTGACACATAAAATGGCCTCCTCAAAGGGCAGTGAGCAAACGGCAGGTGTCACGCATGAGCTGCCACTGGCTGACATCGAAGGTACACAAGGAAATATTCCTGTCCGCTATGGCCTTTCTCTGCTCGCATAGTCGGTCCAACATATGGAGGGTGGAATTCCAATGGGTGGAAACGTCGCATATCAGCCTATGTTGGGGAATTACGTTCTGCCGCTGCAGCTCAAGGAAGTTGGGCTTTGCGGTGTACGAGTGTCTAAAGGGCATGCAAAGTTACCTGGCCATTTTTAGGATGTTTTGCAGATGGGTGGAAGACTTCAGGAACCGCTTGACAACCAAATTGAACATGTGTGCCATGCAGGGCACAAGGCTCAGCCCTTCTCGACGCAGCACCGACACCATGTTCTTCCCGTTGTCGGTCACCATGGTTCCAATTTTGAGTTGTCACGGAAAAAGCCAGGATTCGATTTCTTGATGAAGGACACGGAGCAGTTCCTCCCCTGCATGACTCCATTCGCCCAGGCAAATGAGGTGCAGAATGGCGTGACACCGCCGTGCCCTGCACATGTGGTATTCTATAGGGGCACTGTGAATTGTCCCTGCAGTGGAGGCTGAGGACACGGTGGAGGATGAGGCAGGATGAGGCGGCAGAGGCGGACATTGTCGGAGGACTAACAATGTGACAACGTGGAGGCAGAAGCTGCGTCACCTGGCCAAGTTACTGGTGTGGCTTTGCAGGAACCACATTCACCCTGTGGGCCATAAAGGACATGTATTGTCCCTGACCGTAGTTAGAGCTCCACACGTCGGCGCTGCTGTGCACTTTGGCAGACACCGTCAGGCTCAAGAACTGGCCCACCTTCTTTTCTACATATGTGTGCTGGGCTGGTACTGACTTTTTGGCAAAGAAATGATGGCTTGGGACTCTCCACCTTGGCTCGTCACAAGCCATCAGTTCTCTGAAAGGTGCAGAGTCCACCATTTTGAAAGGGAGGGACTGCAGCACCATCAACTTGGACAGGAGCACGTTCAGTTTCTGCGCGGTTGGATGAGTGCACGCATACTGTTGTCTTTTGGCAATCGCTTCGGTGATCGATTGATGATGGAATGACTGACGAGGAGTAAGAGGAGTAGGAGCAGGAACATCAGGACCAGCAGATGATGGGAAGGACAGACAGCTCCGTTCGGCTGAGGTGGTGGAGCCTTGACTGCCTGAAACCAGGTGCGTGCCACTAGGTGATACAGGGGTTGCTGCGGCAGGCTGGACCACCACATCAGAGCCACGGTTCTCCCAGGCCTCTTTATGGTGACACTGCATATGTTGACGCAGGGCTGTGGTGCCTACATTGGCACCATGGCCACGCTTCACTTTCTGCCCACAAATTCTACATTTGGCCATTTTCACCTCCTCCAGCAGCTTAATAAAAAACTGCTGAGTAGGTGATTTTACCCCCAACACTATGCACTGACTGACTGCTACCACTGCTGCTTCCATGAACCCGTGCACCACTACTTTCCTGGCTGGTAGGCTCCTGTGAAGCAGGTGGTCTAACCTGGGCACGTTTGGCTACCGACCTCCCACTGCTGCAACCCTGCTGACTCACGGCCACGCTAGCGACTTGCTGGCTCTGCCGCAGCCTCACGGGCAAGCTGCCACCCTCTTCTCCCGATGATGATGAAGCCCCTAATACACCCGGCTCCCACGTCACTGACGTCCCCCTCAATGGTCTCTGTGTCAGGAGCCTCACCGCTCGCAACACCATCTCCCACGCCTGTCACAGTCCCTCCTATGACAGAGGTGCGAAGATTGGAGAGACTGGCGGCACGTGAGGGTATCCGACAGTCTCTTTGTTTTTTCCTTTCAGTGTTGGGTTTGGTAATGACCACACCTCTTGTCTGGTGCAGCTGATGGTCATTACTGAGGCTATTTAGTTCTGATTCACACTGCTTACCTTGCGGTTGATTCACTGCAGAACGGCTAATAAGTTGTACGTATATTTCCTATTAATACACCCCAAAAATGGTTGTATAACAATATACATTCACCGCATAACAGCTAATAACACACACTTATTTTTCCTATTAATACACCCAGTAAAGGGATGTATCGCACAACACTTGCACCCCAATAACAAGCAAGGTTTGCTGGAATTACTGAGCTATCATATAGTGCAGACCTAAAAGTAGCAGTATAACAGCAATTTGTATCCCCAATTAGTGCAGCAAGGTGTAATAGTAATCGATAGGGATGAGCAAATTGACCTCAGATGAAACATCCGAAGTCGATTCGCATAATACTTCGTTTGAATACTGTACAGAGTGGTACCTTGGAACCGAGCCGAGTTTGGGAAATGTTTTTTTACAGTAGAAATTCATTTATGAAGTTATTATGTGAAGTCTCGCGAGACTTCGCAAAGTAATACTTCGGCTCATCTGAGGCAATACATTCTAATACTGTACTGAGCGCTCGCTCCGTACAGTATTCAAAGTATTATGCGAATTGACTTTGGATGTTTCATTCAAAGTCGATTTGTTCATCCCTAGTAATCGCTCCTACTACACAGGCTGTACACTCCCCTATTGTTCCCTGCTCTCTCCCTATAGTGTGGATAATGTCTCCCTATTCTTTCCCTACACTTTGAATGATCTTTAAGTTAACTTAAATTTTTTTTTTTTGCTGAATAAAGTCTTTTCTAACACTGCCTGTCACGTCTCTCTTTGCACTACGGTAAGTACACTGGAAAATGGCAGCAACCAAGATGGCTGGGGCTATTTATAGGGCTTTGACGTCACAGGGGCTGTCTGGCTGCTGATTGGCTGCAAACACGGCATTGTGGGTGATTCCTCCTTCCCAGAGTTCTTAGCTCCATGTTCTAGCATATGCAGCAGCTATTTTAGGAAAAAATGCAATTCATTACCACGAAGCATGAGGAAATTAGACTTCGGTGCAAATCGAATTTTTCCTAAAATTCGGATCGAATTCCACTTTGTCAACTTTGATTCACTCATCTCTAGTTGGCGCTATATAAATAAAGATTTTTAATAATTACTTTTATTACACACATTATTTTCCTTAAAGCGTTTATCCAGTTATATTTTTTCACCTCAAATCACCCACAGTGGGGAGTCTTACAAGAATAGCCATATTTTTTTTTTATCCTTACCAGGCAAGTGCTTGCTCCAAGTGTAATTCAGTAGCAGGCCGTACATTGGGCATGTGATCCTACAATGCTTGCAGGTTGCACGTGCATACTCATGTGGTCTCAGGCAACAAAAAGTGACAAATAGGGGCTTTGCGACTTTTTGGAAATCATTTGCGCAAACATTTGGGATCAATTGAGCAAAAATGTTGTGACTTTTTGATAACCGTGCCTTCCAATGCCACCTACGTATTTAGAAAGTGCAACATTTTAAAAAGTCGCAAAAAAGTTGTTTTTGAAACTCCACTCCAGGCATCTCTCAGATGTACATTCACTAAAATAGGCACAACCACATTGCACCAATTTTATTATTGCCATGTGCAATTTTCTTAGAATTGTCTCAGGTGTGCATAGCAATTCCAGTCGAAAAAACGAACCTCAAATACACCTACAGTAATAATTTCTATCTATATGAAATGTAGGTCAGCCCTTTCAACTTTTTAAGCTTTAAAAACACCTGTATTTACTTAAGTGTGGAACGGATTTGGGTCTGCTAATATTCTCTAATCTGTGGTTGTAATCTTTTTGGGCAATAACTAAGGAATCTACATACAAGACCCACCTACAAAATTCTGGGAAAATAATGTAGCAAATAAAGTGGTATCTTCATACAGACTTTCAAAAAATCTATAAACTCACTACCAACTTGCTGGCCATGCAATGAGGATAAAGCGGATTTAATGGACATCTGGTGAGAATGTAAGGTGATTTCTCTCTTGTAGAAGGTGATGGGGAACTTTTTATCTTGGCTCTGTAGATATGAGCTTCTCTCACTAATGTTTAACATCTTTTATCTATAGATCTAGACTCTTATTAGGCTGCCCTCGCTCCTAATGTTTTAGAGGGTCAGCTCAGCAGCACGCCCTCACCCATAATGTTTTAGAGGGTCACCAGCAGGCCCTCAACCATAATGTTTTAGATGGTCAGCTCGGCAGCAGGTCCTCGCCCACAAAATTTCTTAGATGGTCAGCTCAGGAGCAGGCCCTCGCCCATTGTCACAGCCAGACAGCTGAGAAGCGCTCACAGGAGCTTTTCAGATCCTCCTCCTTGAATTTCTTTGTTTTGGTTTAGTTTCTCATCTCGTTAGTCTATCTCAGCTGTCATGCAGTCGGACTGATTGCTGCCCTTTAAATTCCTCCCCATAATGCAGTAGTGTGCGGCTGATACAACTTCCTGGAGTGTGTGTGCATGCTGTTCCCAGTTCCCAGGCCTCAGTCGTCTGCAAGTTAAGTGCTGTTTATGTATTTATGATTTTCTCTTTTCTGGATCCAGGTGACCCTGACTCCCTCCGTGTCAGTGTAGGGAGCCGGTGGTCGTGTCCCCTCACTATTGTAGGGTCTTCAGGTAATAGATAGCCGAGGAACGTGGATATGCGCCCATCCACCTTTGGGGTGTTCGCATAGGCTGAGCAGTGAGGGAGAGCGACATGTCTATTGCAGGGGTCTCCCTTTGTTCCTTAGTTGTGGATCCAGAGAGACATTGTTTATATGGTATTGTCTTGTTTCCTGTACACCATCCGTGACATTATCAGCCGCCAAAACCGTCTCAAGCATGGATCCGGTTTCACTTTTGGCTGAACGCTTTCAGGGTCTTGCTTTGGAGGTAGCTGATCTCCGTAAGACTTTTTCTCAGCTTCAAGTGACCGGTTCAGCTTGCGTTCATGGAGTTTGTGCTGAGCCTAAGATCTCGCTCCCGGATACGTTCTCCGGGGGTAGTGAGAATTTTGTGCGTTTTAGAGAGGCTTGCAAACTCCATTTTCGCCTTCTTCCCCATTCTTCTGGTGATAAAGAACGGAGGGTGGGGATCATTATATCGCTGCTCAGGGGTAACGCTCAGTCCTGGGCCTTTTCGCTGCCGGAGGGGGCACGGCCCCTCCGTTCAGTGGATGAATTCTTTTTAGCCCTGGGTCAGATATATGATGATCCGGATCGTATTGCTCTGGCTGAGTCTAGACTACGTCTGTTATGCCAGGGTAAACAATCCGCAGAGATATACTGCTCAGAATTTCGGAGATGGGCAGCAGATACGGGTTGGAATGATGCTGCACTCCGAAGTCAGAGGGATTGAGAGATGCATTTGCCTTTCATGAAAGACCTACCTCCTTGGATTCTGCTATGTCTCAGGCTGTTCGTATTGACAGGCGTCTTAGAGAGAGAGGAGAGATCTCTCCTTCCTGTCATACTCAGTCCCGGGACAGTGCAGCGGTCTCATTCTGTGCACAGGGGTCTCAGTCGCTGTCAGCCCCTTCTGAGCAGGAGCCCATGCAGCTGGGGTTGATTGCCTCTGACAATAGAAGATTCAGCCCGCAGGGGAGGGTTTGTTTTTGTTGTGGAGGTATAAATCATCTGGCAAATGTTTGTCCCTCTAGGAGATTCAGGCAGTTTTCTGGGAGTAATAAAGAGACAAAAAGGAAAAAATCTTTTAAAAATGTTCCGTCTGTTACTATTGGCATGGTTGAGGCGGAAATTGAAGGTTTCCCGTTTGCTTGTAGTTCCCGTTTTGTCCTGCCTGCTAGGGTGGCGCTAGAGAGCGAGAGCATTTTTTGTGAGATTTTTGTGGATAGTGGAGCAGCTGTCAACCTCATTGATAATCAATTTGCAATAACTCATGGTTTCCAGGTATGCACTTTGGGAAAAGATATTCCTGTTTTTGCTATTGATTCAGCTCCACTTTCTCAGAAATCATTAAAGGGCATAGTTCACAATATCCGTTTAATTGTGAGTGATGCTCATGTTGAGGATGTGTCATGTTTCGTCCTTAGCGGTTTGCCTACTCCTCTAGTGTTGGGGCTACCCTGGCTCACTAAACATAACCCCACCATTGATTGGCAAGCGAGGCAAATAAATGGTTGGAGTAACTTTTGCAGAGAGAATTGCCTCATAACATCTGTTTCTGAGGTTTCTACTAAGACTGTACCACCTTTCCTCTCTGAATTTTTGGATGTCTTCTCTGAGAGTGGAGTTCAGGGTTTACCTCCGCACAGGGAGTATGATTGCCCTATTAATCTCATCCCAGGCGCCAAGCTGCCTAAATCTCGTTTATACAATCTCTCCCAACCTGAGAGGGTCGCTATGCGTGCTTATATCTCTGAGAGTCTGAGAAAAGGACACATACGACCCTCGAAGTCACCTGTTGCCGCTGGTTTTTTCTTTGTTAAGAAAAAAGATGGTTCTTTAAGACCTTGTCTGGATTTCAGGGAGCTGAACAGTATCACTATTCGTGATCCTTATCCGCTTCCTCTGATCCCGGACCTGTTTAACCAGGTTGTTGGGGCTAAAGTCTTTTCCAAATTAGACCTAAGAGGGGCATACAACCTGGTTAGGGTCAGAGAAGGAGACGAATGGAAGACGGCTTTCAATACCCCTGAGGGCCATTTTGAGAATTTGGTTATGCCTTTTGGTTTGATGAATGCCCCAGCCGTTTTTCAGCATTTCGTCAACAGCATTTTTTATCATTTAATGGGAAAATTTGTATTAGTGTATTTGGATGACATTTTGATTTTTTCTCCTGATTTCAAGACTCATAAGGAACACTTACGTCAGGTCTTGCTCATCCTGCGGGAGAATAAATTATACGCGAAACTGGAAAAATGTGTGTTTGCGGTTCCAGAGATCCAATTTCTGGGGTTTCTTGTCTCCGCTTCTGGTTTTCGCATGGACCCCGAGAAGGTCCGCGCTGTGCTTGAGTGGGAGCTTCCTGAGAATCAGAAGGCGCTGATGCGTTTTTTGGGCTTTGCTAATTATTACAGGAAATTTATTTTGAATTATTCCTCTGTTGTTAAACCACTCACTGATATGACCAGAAAGGGGGTAGATTTTTCTTCCTGGTCGGTAGAGGCGCGTAAGGCCTTTTCTAATATCAAGGAGAGTTTTGCTTCCGCTCCCATCCTAGTACAACCTGATATTTCGTTACCCTTCATAGTTGAGGTCGATGCTTCTGAGGTAGGGGTGGGTGCGGTCTTGTCTCAGGGTTCCTCTCCTGCCAAATGGCAACCGTGTGCCTTTTTCTCAAAGAAACTCTCCTCCGCAGAGAGAAATTATGATGTGGGAGATAGGGAATTGTTGGCCATCAAGTTGGCTTTTGAGGAATGGCGCCATTGGCTAGAGGGAGCAAGACACCCTATTACCGTGTTTACTGACCATAAAAATCTGGCCTACTTGGAGTCAGCCAAGCATCTGAACCCGAGACAGGCCAGATGGTCTTTGTTCTTTTCAAGGTTTAATTTTGTTGTTACGTTCCGCCCTGGGGTTAAGAATGTGAAGGCAGATGCCCTGTCACGTTGTTTTTCGGGAGGTGGGAATTTTGAAGACCCGGGTCCCATTTTGGCTGAAGGTGTGGTGGTCTCTGCTCTTTTTCCTGAATTGTAGGCAGAGGTGCAGGCAGCCCAGTCAGAAGCTCCTGATCTTTGTCCTCCTGGGAGGTTGTTTGTGCCTCTCGCTTTGAGACACAAGATTTTTAAAGAACACCACGATACGGTCCTTGCTGGGCACCCGGGGGCAAGAGCCACACTGGATCTCATTGCTCGGAGATTCTGGTGGCCTGCGCTTCGTAAGTCGGTTGAGGGTTTTGTGGCAGCTTGCGAGACTTGCGCTCGTGCCAAGGTCCCTCATTCACGGCCATCAGGTCCTCTCCTTCCTTTGCCCATTCCTTCCCGTCCTTGGACACATCTGTCCATGAACTTCATAACGGGCTTGCCTCGTTCCTCGGGGAAGTCTGTGATTCTGGTGGTGGTGGACCGTTTTAGCAAAATGGTGCATTTTATCCCTTTTCCTGGTTTGCCCAATGCTAAGACGCTGGCGCAGGCATTTATTGACCACATTGTCAAATTGCATGGGATTCCTTCAGACATAGTCTCTGATAGGGGCACGCAGTTTGTTTCCAGATTCTGGAAGGCTTTCTGTTCTCGCTTGGGGGTTCGGTTGTCATTCTCTTCTGCTTTCCATCCGCAGTCGAATGGCCAGACAGAGCGCGTCAATCAGAATCTGGAGACATATCTGCGCTGTTTTGTGGCGGAGAATCAGGAGGATTGGTGTTCTTTTTTGTCCCTTGCTGAGTTTGCTTTAAATAACCGTCGTCAGGAGTCCTCTGATAAGTCACCCTTTTTTGGTGCATATGGGTTTCATCCGCAGTTTGGGACTTTCTCGGGAGAGGGCTCTTCTGGTTTGCCTGATGAGGACAGATTCTCCTCTTCTTTGTCATCTATTTGGCAAAAGATTCAGGATAATCTAAAGAGCATGAGTGAGAGATATAGGCGTGTGGCGGATAAGAGACGTGTGCCTGGTCCGGACCTGAATGTTGGTGATCTGGTGTGGTTGTCTACCAAGAATATCAAATTGAAGGTTCCCTCCTGGAAGTTGGGTCCTAGGTTTATTGGGCCTTACAAGATCCTGTCTATCATCAATCCTGTTGCCTACCGTCTTGATCTTCCTCAGACTTGGAAGATCCATAATGTTTTTCATAAGTCCTTATTGAAACCTTATGTTCAACCTATTGTACCCTCGCCTTTGCCTCCTCCTCCGATTATGGTTGATGGAAATCTTGAATTTCAGGTCTCTAGGATTGTGGATTCTCGTCTTGTCCGCGGTTCCCTCCAGTACCTCGTTCATTGGGAGGGTTATGGTCCTGAGGAGAGGATGTGGGTCCAGTGACGGACATTAAGGCCTCTCGTCTCATCAGGGCTTTCCATAGGTCCCATCCTGAGAAGGTGGGCTCTGAGTGTCCGGAGTCCACTCCTAGAGGGAGGGGTACTGTCACAGCCAGACAGCTGAGAAGCGCTCACAGGAGCTTTTCAGATCCTCCTCCTTGAATTTCTTTGTTTTGGTTTAGTTTCTCATCTCGTTAGTCTATCTCAGCTGTCATGCAGTCGGACTGATTGCTGCCCTTTAAATTCCTCCCCATAATGCAGTAGTGTGCGGCTGATACAGCTTCCTGGAGTGTGTGTGCATGCTGTTCCCAGTTCCCAGTCCTCAGTCGTCAGTCGTCTGCAAGTTAAGTGCTGTTTATGTATTTATGATTTTCTCTTTTCTGGATCCAGGTGACCCTGACTCCCTCCGTGTCAGTGTAGGGAGCCGGTGGTCGTGTCCCCTCACTATTGTAGGGTCTTCAGGTAATAGATAGCCGAGGAACGTGGATATGCGCCCATCCACCTTTGGGGTGTTCGCATAGGCTGAGCAGTGAGGGAGAGCAGCAGGTCTATTGCAGGGGTCTCCCTTTGTTCCTTAGTTGTGGATCCAGAGAGACATTGTTTATATGGTATTGTCTTGTTTCCTGTACACCATCCGTGACACCCATAATGTTTTAGAGGGTCACCAGCAGGCCCTTGCTCCTAACGTTTTTGAGGGTCACCAGCTGGCCATCAATCATAATTTTTCAAGGGTGTATGATGCCTTCAATTATGTGTAATAAAGGGTGTATTGTAGTGCCGGTTCCTTGTAATTTTTGGCAGCCCTTTCAATTAGTGCATAGCCTTTATGAGTGTAGGAGTCCCACTACCTGAACAATTGTACCACAATGTGAATGAGGCCCTCCTTTATGTGATATACAGTTTGTATCAGAGTGCAAAAAAAAATGATTTTATCTTCGGTTTGGTGCGTATTATTGTCAGTCTATAAAAGTGGCGTACTACTCAGACAACATCGTTTCCAGCAGCGACCTGGGAGTCAAAGATGCATCTACTCGAGCACCCGAGAACTTTGGTGCTCGACCAAAACTAATCTAGAGATGTTTCCCAAGCAACATAGGACAATAATTTGCAAAAGAAACAGGTTAATAACACGGCTCTCACCTGCTCCTTCTCTGCTGTGAGCATGGAAGATACACCGCACTTGGATACGGATAACTTGAAGTCCAAACCAGAAAAAGAACATCCAGCTCAGTTTCGCAAAGGTTCAACAGTACTTTATTAGCGTGGTTTAAAAATGATACATCCAGTGCAACCGTCTTAGTCTACGCGTTTCGGGCTGTCAGACATATAAGCCCTTACTCATGACTTGCTAAAAACACAACTAAGTGCAGCATATAAGGTGGGTCAACACCTGTTCCTATAATTGGCCTGTCATGTGACCCAAAAGAGACGCTGCCAATCACATGCATCAACTCTTCAGTTTAAAAGTTATATAGTCAAACATCTAAAAACATATCAATATTTGACACAGAAAAAACATCTAGTGTGAGAAGATATACATTACCACATCGCGTAACACTATTGCTATAGTATCAAATCTAATCTTTTATTAAGTCCTTCAGGCTGACGCCTGTCCAACTGAAAAATCCAAAAGAAGTTTCCTCCTGTGATCACCTCCTCTGACCGTGCTTTAACCCTCTCAATACCCTGCACTTGCATGCCAGACGTGTCTCCACCATGGGCTATCGCAAAGTGCATGCTAGCCGCAGACACACTGCGGCTCCCATGGTGCGGCACGTCCTAAATGTGTCTGCGTATCCTCACCTTAATAGCATTGGTAGTGCAGCCAACATACTGTAAGTTACAGATCTTACATGTGATCAAATATACTGCATACGTTGTATTACAATTTAAGTATGATCTTATAATAAAATCTTTACCATTCACCGTAGATCTGAAAGATTTAGCCACCACAGTATGATCGCAGCATATACATTTGCTATGTCCACATCTATAGCTACCTTTCGTAGTTAACCAGTTTGGCTCCAACTTTTTCTTGTCCTGATAAAGACTAGGACTAACATACGTCGCTACAGTGGAGACTCTACGGGCCGCACACCTTATACCTCTCGTTGCTATCTCTGCCCATTGCTTATCATATGCCAAGATTGGGAGGTGCTTTCTAACGATATTACAAACTTCAGGATATTCAACACTAAATCACAAAGGTGCTCTGAGGTGTCTTTTCTAATGACGCTTGTGGCTCACTAGATCTATGTTTTATTTTAGGATAAACTAACAGGTCTCTATCTATATCTATTGCCTGTTGCATGCAACTGGTGATATGCTTTCGGGAATAAGCCCTCTGTACCAACCTGCTTGTAATTTCTCCTGCTTCTAATACAAAAGAGTCTACATATGTGCAGTTCCATCTAGGACAATAATTGCTGCTCAAATGACTACTGCTTTATATCGGAAGGACCCTGATGCACTACCACTGGCAGAAATCATCAATGACAACTGCCTACATAAGAGAACTATTACCCTCAGTCTTAGCAAAGTGTCACAGTTCAGTCATAAATGGGATGCACAGTTGAAATTCGGGCATAATAGAATTGCTCTTTTAAAAAAATAAAATAATACTAGGGTCTTAAAGGGGGTTGTCTCGCTTCAGCAAATGGCTTTCATCATGTAGATAAAGTTAATACAGGGCACTTACTAATGTATTGGGACTTCCCATATTGCCTCCTTTGATGGCTTGATTCCTTTTTCCATCACATTATACACTGCTCGTATCAATGGTTATGACCACCCTGCAATCCAGCAGTGGTGGCCATGCTTGCACACTATAGGAAAAAGCCCTGCTCTATGGTGGCAAGGACCATGGGAGTGTGCATAAGCCAGCACTTTATCCTATTAGTAAGTGCCTTGTATTAACTTTGCCTGCATGATAAATGCCATTTGCTGATATGAGACAACCTATTTAAGGTTAGGTAGACTATATTCATTTTTATATTATTATCATCAATAAGTCACTATTGTTTTGACCGACTTTTTGTCTCATATTATTTTCTTATTTATTTTATATCGTAAAAGTTAAAACCAATGAAAATGTAAAAGAATTGGCCCATAATTACTAACATGAGCGCAACTAGATTTTGGTGTAAATTTTGCCTAGCTTCTGAGAAATTATCTACAGATAGTCCAACATAGGTATATCTAGATCTCCTCACTCCTGATACCCCGGATAGAGGGAATCGCACAGGTACTAAGCTGAATATAATAATGATGTCAATATCCCTGGGTATAACATGTATAAATCGCCCCCACAATGCACAGTGTGAAAGCGTGAAACTATCACTGTGCAAAGAGATAATAGTTGATGGTACAACTGAAATACAAACAAGATGAATGGGGACCGATATCAATAAAATGAATTTAGGTTGTTGGGAAAAGTAAGAATTTTGTCATAGTTACACATGCCAGATTATAAATTTGGTGCACTGCTAGGCAGTTTTGTCTAGTCAAAAAATGACACAAGGTAGGTCAAAATGTCCACATATAAATATGTGCACATCTCATGATAGTGTTACTAAATAAATAGCAAGTTAAGACATGATTATAAAGTGCAGTGCAACAAGAGAACATTAAAAGGTCTGGAGACCGGATAGTCCATGAAAATAAAGTGCCAAGTGCAGAGGAGAAGTTTTCCCATCCAATCACAGCTTCAAGGAACATATTATATCTTGCTGGAAAAATGCTTTACATCAAAGGTGCTGGAAATACAAAACACATAACATACATATCAAATAAAATTGCATAAAATTACCCACATACGATCTCCTCAGAGACCGAAAATAAAAAAGCGCAATTCAAAGGAAGGGCCTGAAACTAACTGTTTCATTCAATCCCAAGGGGATCTCAGTTTTAAGCAGAACTATCCACTTGGTTTCCCTCTGCAATAGAGCCTTTTTATAATCACCGCCTCGGCAGCCCAGGGATACCTTGTCGATACCCCTTGCTCGGTTTCGAAGCGTTCGTGACTGGAGCAGATCTGACGCAGTCTTAAAAATTGGCCAGTAGGTATGGCTTTAATCATCTGCGGATAATGGGAGGAATTAGTATGTAGTAAAGCATTCGCTGCTGTAGGTTTTCTGAAAAGGTCTACTGGCCAATTTTTAAGACTGCGTCGGATCTGCTCCAGTGACGAACGCTTCGAAACCCAGTCTAGGGATTTGTCCACCAGATTCCGTCATAGGAGCTATAACCAATATGATATTAGGAGAGGCTACAAAAGAGCCAAAGGCTCCTCCCGAGATTCCCTGTTGGTGAGTAGACAGAAGAATAATGACACCAAACTACGATTCATTACACCCTTTAATTGTCATTGAGGTAATATTCTGGACATTATGTCCCACTATTGGCCTATCCTACTGTCGGATAGTGATCTTAGGGGATCACTCTCCGACTATCTGCTAATCACATGGAAAAGCAGAAAAAATCTGGGAGACCTGCTGACAAGGAGTCACTATGTCCCACTGGACAGGGGTGGCCTCTTTGGTAGCAGGGGGCCCAGATGGGGGTCAGTCCCCTGTGGCAACTGTCGGGCCTGTGGATATATGTCAAGGCTAACTACTAGATTTGCATGAAAGTTGGTACAGTATATATTGATTCACATGCTTTGGACATTTGCATAGGGTCTGTTTTGTTGGCATCTGTAAATGTTTGTTGTAAATCTGCCTCAAAGTGCCAGTGTTGCTTAAAGCAACCAATCAGAACACTCTGTTCCTTTTAAATCAAGCAATGGAAAGATAAAGCTGGAATCTGATTGGGTGATATTGGCTTCACTGGTGCTTTTTGCAAGAGTTTTTTTTTATTCTACATGAGGTCTATTGTATGTATGCTATACAAAGCACCAATATAACACATATAACACATTTCTACAATCAACTTATAATTGGAAAAATGCTTTAAAGGTCTGAAAAGCTTAAGAATAAAATATGGTATAGAAGTTTCAGAAATGCTTAACACACCAGATATACTACTGAACTTAAACTTGTGGCTGATTTAATACCTTGTTTTCTGAAGTATATGGCCATAGCTCATAGATCTTAGGATTTTATGGGGCAGTTATAAGATTTTATGATCACTTTATAACATTTTATAGACAGTTTAATCATTAGTCAGGACTTTCATTGCACCAGGTAATTTTATCAATAATAGTTACCTTACCCAGTTGTTCTCTCTCATATACCACAGTGCTCTGTATCACAATGTAACAAGATCTTCCAGCTGTTTCACAGGGGGTTCTAAATATACGGTATATAACTGCACTCTAGGGGCAATGTGGTCAAACTGATAATAGTCACTGACCACATACATATGCAGCACTACCATTAAACTGCTGGAATACATGAAAACATATATTACAGTAGATGTTAGTTATTTCAATATGAGAAATTAAGATAAGATGAAAGTACAATAAAGAATTCTCATGTATTGTAAAAAGCAACATCTCTAAAAAATAGCAGGGTAGTATTAATACTCATAATTAGAGATGAGCGAATTTCTCAAATATTCGATTTGGCCGGTTTTTCAAATTTTCCGAAAAGATTTGATTTAATCCAAATTTATTTGTGGTAAATCGTGTTAAAAAACAACTATTTTCTGGCTGCAGAGAGCCTGCATAGTGGTGTAGAACACTGTGCCTTGCAGTAACACCCATATGGAGTCTGCTGTGGTAGTGAAACAATACTGTGAGTCGGTATGACATGCAGATGACAGGCATCGCTCTTAGAATCACTGCACACTTCACTTCTTTGGGCAGTTATGGGGCCAAAACTGACCAAATAAATGAAGTGTGAACTCAGCCTTACAGGTCAATGTTAGCGCCAGATATAAAGAACTGTGCAGAGGCCCAAGATCCTTCTACAGTGTTAAAGAGCGCACTCCAGTTTTAAAACTACAAGATATTGTCAATATGTTATCACGTGCAATTATGTAATGTGCCAACTTTTGATTTTTAAGTATTGTAACCGTCTTAAAACACCCAGTTACTCCCATTATCATAAAGGTATAATAATAAAGATTTTTGGGGTGGTCTCTCAGATCTCTATAGATACAGCAACTTTGTCTGTGTCTCTGTATCAGCCGATTTAATTATTTAATTACTTTGTACCTGAAAATTGAACTACTCTGACAACACTGTCGTCAGCTGATTCCACATAGATGTCTACAGAACCTGCTCTATTAAACGCATGAGGAGGGCACAGAGTGATAAGGTGACATAGTGTGGAGGTGGCAGCAGCAGCTTGAGGAGATCACAGAGTGGCGCAATGACATAGTTTGGAGATGGCAGCAGCATGAGGAGGCCACAGAGTGGCTCAGAGACACAGTTGTGAGTTGGCAGCAGCATGAGGAGGCCATAGAGTAGCAAGGTGATATAGATTGGAGGTGGCAACAGCAGCATGAGGAGACCTGAGTGGTGAGGTGGCAGCAGCATCAAGAGATTACAGAGTGACCCGGTCACAGAGTGGGGAGGTGGGTGGCAATACGAATACCAGCTAAAGATGGTTGGTGAAAGAAGGAGCACTTGGCATCAGATGTGTGGCATCAGGTGGGTGTCAGCATCAGAATTGTAGCTGAGGCAGTTAGCAAGAAGAAACCGGTCTCTTTTGTCAAAGTGTTGGTGTGGCACCATGGATGATCTGGTCTGATGCATCAGACATTGGGGGGTGCAAATATTGGCTGATCCATGCCTGATTCATCTTGACAGTAGTAAGTCTCTCCACATTTTGGGTGGACAAGTGAGTACCTCTTGGGGTAACTATGGCCCCCACCACACTAAACACCTGCTCTGATGCCACACTACTGGCTGGGCAGAACAGCTTTTGCAGGACAAACTCAGCTAGTTGTATATACAAATCCAGTTTGGCTGCCCAGTAGTCCAGTGTATCTTCAATGTGGGGTGGCAGGGTACTGTCCAAGTATGCCACCACCTGCTGGTTCAGGTTCTGGTTCATGTCTAGCTGCTGCTGCTGCTGGTGAGTAGTTTCTTCACTAGGAGGGTGAAGAAATCTGCTCATCAGCGACTCTAGACTCAAGCTGCTGCTGATGGAGCTGGAACTGCTCCTACCCCCCATCCCACCACAGCAGCCATGCCAGTGGAATGAGAGCGCAGAGGGCCCCCCTGGTCAGACCTGCGAGAGGATAGACGATGGCACAGATAGGTAGCGGCCAACTGACTACATAGGATGTCTCTATAGTAGTTCAGTTTGTCCTCCCTCTCAGCATGTGTAAAAAAAGGCCCCCATTTTATACCGATAGTGAGGGTCCAACAAGGTGGAGAGCCAGAAGTCATCCGTCTGCTGAATGGTGACAATTCGGCTGTCACTACCCAAGCAAGTGATCATGCAGCGGGCCATTTGCACAAGTGACCCTGCCTCCATCTCCACTGCATACTGCCACACTGTGCCTGTGTCATCTGCCTCGTCTTCCTCATCTCCCTCTTGCTTCTCTGGCTGCTCCTCCTCTCCTGTCACCTGTGTATTAAAACCACCCATTTCACTACACATTGCTTGTGCATGAATGTCCTCCTCCTACAGTTCAGCCCCCACAGGGCTCATGTGGCTGTGAGATGTAGGTGCCCCATCTCCAGTCCCCTGACCAGCCAGATTTATCAGCATCTGTTCCATGATATGAAGCAGTGAAATGACGTTTTTCATCCCATAGTCCCAGTGACTGACAAATAACGTGACATCCTAAAAGGGCCTGAGGAAATGGCAGGTGTCATGCATGAGCTGCCACTGGCTGACATCGAAGTACTCCTTCGGAGTACTCCTGTCCACTTGGATAATCCAAAAATCATTTATGGCCTTTCTCTGTTTGTATAGTTGGTCCAACATATGGAGGGTGGAATTCCAAAGAGTGGAAACATCCCATATCAGCCTATGTTGGGGGATGCCATTCTGCCGCTGCAGCTCAAGGAAGGTGTGCTTGGCGGTGTACGAGTGGCTGAAGTGCATGCAAAGTTTCCTGGACGTTTTTAGGATGTCTTGCAGATGGGTGGAAGATTTCAGGAACCGCTTGACAACCAGATTGAACACGTGAGCCATGCAAGGAGCATGGCTCAACCCTCCTTGATGCTGCACCAACACCATATTCTTCCCGTTGTTGGTCACCATGGTTCCAATTTTGAGTTGTCATGGAGAAAGCCAGGATTCAATTTCTTGATGAAGGACACGGAGCAGTTCCTCCCCTGTGTGACTCTGTTTGCCTAGGCAAACGAGGTGTAGAACAGAATGACACCGCCATGCCCTGCACATAAGGTATGCTGGAGAAACTGTGAATTGACCCTGCAGTGGAGGCTGAGGAAACGGTGGTGAATGAGGGGGCAGATGCAGACATAGTCGCAGGACCAACGGCATGAGAAAGCGGAGGTGGAAGTGGTGTCATCTGGCCAAGTTGCTGGTGTGGCTTTGCAGGAACTGCATTCACCCAGTGTGCCGTAAAGGACATGTATTGTCACTGACCATAGTTACACTTTGCACTTTGGCAGACACTGACAAGCTCAAGGACTGGCTCAACTTCTGTTCTACATGTGTGTGCAGGGCTGGTACAGGGAACAGAAAAGGACAGAGGCAGGTTGAGGATAGGTGAGGGCACAGTGCCTGCTCCCGGGCAATGCCAACTAAGGGTTGTGTCTGACAAACTTACCGACTCTTGGCTGGGGGTATCTGATGTCACTTGGGATGAAGTGGATGACCGAGTCAACCATTCAAGCACCGCTGGGTTGCTGGTCAAGACACAACGTCTAGATGACACCGGGAGCTCGGGCGTATCGAAGTGACCACTGCTGCCACACCCCCTTACTCTGCTTTGACCTGTGCCTGCACCAGAAACATTTAGGACTCTGCCCATCCCCTGTGCAGGGATTGTCACTTCTCTGTCTGACATACTGTTAGATCAAATAAATTAAAAAAAAGGAACTTAATAGTGTTTGGCGAGCTTGCTCGGTCGAACACTAGTTCGGCTCGAGAATTGCGCTCGAGCACACGCGGTTTTCGGCCAATAAACATGCAGGTAAGTGCTGCCATTCACTGTAATACCGTAGCCATGTTGGCTGCTGGCATTACAGAGATTGGCTATCCAAAACGCATCATCGGCTGCTATATAGCACTCAATGACACGTGTTCGGCTCAGTATTAGTCAGGGAGATCTGTAGAGCAGAAGGAATAGTGTAGGGACTGAAATAGCAATATTTTAGTTTTTATACTTGTTATAGACCCAAAAGTCCTTTTAAGGACTATTGTGTGTGGCAGCAATATATATTTTTAGTGCAACCTGCACTAAATTGCTAAAACTTGTTAGAGACCCAAAAGTCCTTTTAAGGACTATAATTGTATTTGGCAGCAATATATATTTTTAGCGCAACCTGCGCTAAATAGCTTGCATTTGTTTGTAAGCTGCAGACAGCGAAATTATCTGCACTACATCTCCTGTCTAACGTGTGCGCAGCCTAAAAATATCTGTGACATCCAGTGTACTTTTTACGTAGACGGTGTCCGCTGCGGACAGTTACATTACCTGCGCTACATCTCCTGTATAACGTTTGCATATCTGAAATATCAGTGACATTCAGTCTAATTTTATTGCTGTTGGTGGCAGCGATATTACCTGCAATACATCTCCTATGTAATCTGTGCGCAGCCTAAAAATATCTGTGACATCCAGTGTACTTTTTCCATAGAGGGTGTCCGCTGCGGACAGTTACATTACCTGCGCTATATTTCCTGTATAACGTTTGCGTATTGAAATATCAGTGACATTCAGTCAAATCTTTTTGCTGCTGCTGGCAGCGACATTACCTGCGCTACATCTCCAGTATAAAGTTAGCACATCCGAAATACTAGTGACATTCAGTGTAATTTTTTTCACCGCTGGTGACAGCGACATTATCTGCTCTACATCTCCTGCTTAATTTGTGCACAGCCTAAAAATATCTGTGACATCCAGTGTACTTTTTCTGTAGATGGTGTCCGCTGCGGACAGTTACATAATTACCTGCACTACATCTCCTGTATAATGTTTGCCATCCTAAATATCAGTGACATTAATTCAGTGTAATTGTTTATTAGCCGCTGGTGACAGCGACATTACTTGCACTATACCTCCTGTTTAACGTGTGCACATCCTAAATATCAGTCACATTTATTCAGTGTCATTTTTTATGAGGCGGTGGTGATAGTGACATTACTTGCACTATACCTCCTGTTTAATGTGGGCGCATCCTAAAAATATCTGTGACATTCTGTGTACTTTATTTGCGCATACACTTACAAAACCTGTGCTACTTTACGTGTGACATACTTGCAAGCATATACACAATTTAATATACGCAAGGCGAGCAGTAAGGGACGGGGAAGTGGCCGTGATGCTGATGGTGCACACAGAGGCCGTGACCCTGGGCGCTGTGAAATTGTGCCTGCTGCCAAAGCACAAGAAACACACTCATCCACGATACTTAGCTTTATGTCCTAGTTTGCAGGGCAGCGCAGGACACCCCTCTCGAAGTCAGACCAGTGCAACCAGGTGGTCGGTTAGATTGCAGCAGATAATGCTTCCAGTAAGTTAAGCACCACCCTGTCTTCCACAAAGTCCAGTCTCAGTAGCCAAGAGTCTGGTCAACAGAATCCTCACCCTGATACTCCTTCCACCCACTATGGAGAGTCTTGGCAAACAAGTGATCCCACATTTGGATATTCCAAGGAGCTGTTTTCATCGCCATTACTTAATTTGGGTTACTCGCCAAGCCCGCTTGAAGAGGGACATTAGGAGATCTTTTGCCCTGATTCCCAAACTCTGGAGCATCCACAGTCAGAAGAAGATGACGGTGGGGATCGGGAATTAGTGTTTCACAAGGTGGATGATGATGATGAGACCCAGTTGCCAATAAGTCAACCGCAATTAGAGTCTTAAGAGGTTCATGATGAGGATGAGACATAGTTGTCAATAACTGAGGTTGTTGTTAGGTCAACAAGTCAGGAGGATGACCAGAGTGAGGAAGTGGAAGAGTGGAAGAGGTGGTGCTGGACGATGAAGTCACTGACCAAAACTAGGAATGTGACAAGCCGAGCGAGGACATCAGTACAGAGGGGAAGAGATCCGCAGCACGGCAACAGGCTGGAAGAGGCAGTGGGGTGGCAAAATGGAGAAGGCTGGCCACACCAAACAGGCCCGCAACTGTTCCCCAGAGCACCCCCTTGCGGCAATCTCCCTTGCCAAGAGGTAGGTGTTCTGCAGTCTGGCGCTTTTTTGAGGAAAGTGCAGACGATAAAAGAATTGTCATTTGCAACCTGTGCTGTACCAAATTGTGCAGGGGTGAACACTAGCAACCCCACTACCACCAGCATGATCCGCCACATGGTATCAAAGCATCCTAATAGGTGGTACAAAAGCCTGGGTCCACAACCAGTGTCTGCGGGTCACACTACTGCCTCCTCTTCCCATATGTTACGTGCTGGCCAATCCCCTGTCCAAGACATGGGCCCGGATGCCTCCCGCCATGCACCTGGACCTTTGCAAGCACCATCAGCGACCACATCCACTTCTGTGTCCCAGTGCAGCATACAGATGTCTATACCCAAGGCCTTTCAACAAAAGCGCAAATACCCAGCCCCACCCACAGACCATAGCACTAAATGTGCACCTTTCCAAATTGCTGGCCCTGGAAATGTTGCCATTTAGGCTTGTGGACACTGAGGCTTTCCGCAGCCTTATGGTGGCAGCTGTCCCGCGGTACTCTGTCCCCAGCCGCCAATATTTTTCACATTGTGCAGTACCAGCCTTACACCAGAATGTGTCCAGTAACATCATCCATGCCCTGACCAATGCAGTTATTGGGAAGGTCCACTTAACGACTAACACATGGACAAGTGCTTTTGGCCAGGGACTCTACATTTCCCTGACTTCACACTGGGTGAACGTTGTGGAGGCCGGGAGCGAGTGCTACCAACGCCAAGGATTGCGGGCCTACTTCCATCAGGGTTTCCACCACCACCTACATTAGTGGCTGCAACCCCCCCCCCCCCCTTATCCTCCGCCTCCTCCTCCAATTCCACCTCTGAATTATCATCTTGCAGCACCAGTCAGACATCAGTCAGTGGGGAAGCGGCAACAGGCCGCGCTTAAACTGATCTGCTTAGGTGACAAACAGCAAACTGCCGCAGAGTTTTGGCAGGGGATAAGAGACCAGACTGAGCTGTGGCTCTCGCCACTCAACCTAGAATCAGGCATGGTTGTGTCTGATAATGGTCATAACGTGGTTGCGACTTTGGCGCTCAGCAAGCTCACACACATCCCATGCCTAGCCCACGTCTTCAACTTAGTGGTTCAGCGGTTTCTCAAAAGCTACCCCTATTTGCCTGAGCTACTGGTGAAGTTGGCTGCATGTGTGCCCATTTCAACAAGTCATCGACAGCTTCCGCCGGTCTGTCAACACAGCAGTATCAGCGCTTACAATTGCCAGCTCACCGACTGTTGTGCGACGTGAGCACGCGCTGGAACTCTACGTTCCACATGTTGGCCAGGCTTTGTGAGCAGCAGAGGGCAGTAGTGGAATACCAGCTGTAACATGGTCATCGCCTTTTCAGTCAGCTTCCGCTATTCATAAGCGAGGAGTGGGCATGGATGTCTGAATTCTGTGAGGTTTTAAGAAACTTTGAGGAATCAACACAGATGGTGAACGGCGATAACGCTATTATCACCATCCCACTTCTGTGTCTACTCAAATGCTTACTTCATACAATTAAGGCTCACGCTTTGCATGTGGAAGAGGTTGAAATGGAGAAATACATTACACAGGGTAATAGCCAGACCACCCTCAGTTCGGTTTCTCAGCGCAAAGTGAATGATGATGATGAGGAGGAGGAGGAGCAGAATACGGTTGTCTCCGCTACAGAGGGTAGTAGCCATGGAAGTTTAATTCCATCTGTTCAGCGTGGATGGACAGAAGAGGAGGAAGAGGGTGAGGAGATTGAGAGTCATCCTCCTGACCACAGCGAAGTCTTGCATGTTGGGACTCTGGCACACATGGCTGACTTTATGTTAGGCTGCCTTTCCCGTGACCCACACGTTTTACTCATTTTGGACTATACCGATTACTGGTTGTTCACCCTTCTCGACCCCCGCAACAAAGAGAACTTATGATCTCTCATTCCTCTGGTGGAGAGAATGAGCAAAATGGTGCAATAGCAGAAGGTCCTTGTTGAAAAATTGCTTCAAAAATTTCAATCTGACAATGCTGGCGGCAGAGTCCGTAGTTCCTTGGCCAACCGAGAAGGTGTCACGGAACCATGAACCAGACGTACAACAAGAGATAAGAGAAAATAAGAAGGCTTTATTGAAAATAAAGCTGTAAAGCAAAAGTCAAAACGGATGGTGAAACCGAGCAGAGTCTTAGCGAAGCCAGAGGTCAGGAACCAGAAGGGTAGTCAGACGAAGCCAGGATCAGGAACCAGCAGGGTAGTCAGACGAAGCCAGGATCAGGAACCAGCAGGGTAGTCAGACGAAGCCAGGATCAGGAACCAGCAGGGTAGTCAGACGAAGCCAGGATCAGGAACCAGAAGCAGCAGCAGTCTTAGAAGCATGTGAACACAAGAGGACCAAGCAAGGAACTGAAGCCACAGACCTCCTATATATATGAGCTAGGCATCCAGCTCCTCCCAGTGGGAAGGAGGAGCCGCAGGGTGGAAGGCTACAAGAAACCCAGAAACCAAGATGGCCGCCAGCACATGTCAAACGAAGGAGAACAGCAAGAAGGTAAGACCATGACAGTACCTCCCCCTCAAGGGCCCCTCCTCCGCGGAGCACAAAACGGTTTCTGAGGGAAGCGTGCGTGGAAGGCTCGGAGCAAGGCAGGAGCATGGACATCTGCGGAGGGAACCCAGGAACGCTCCTCTGGACCATAACCACGCCAATGGACCAAAAACTGCAACCGACCGCGGACCAGGCGTGAGTCCAGGATATTGCTCACCTCATATTCCTCACGATTGCCCACTTGGACCGGACGAGGCCGAGGAACCGAGGAAGTGAAACGATTACACACCAGTGGCTTCAACAGGGAGACATGAAACACGTTGGAGATCCGCATGCCAGGAGGAAGCGCAAGGGCATAGGCTACCGGGTTTACCCTGCGAAGCACTCGGAAGGGACCAACAAAGCGAGGCGCCAGCTTGGGAGTGGGCACTCGAAGGTTGAGGTTGCGGGTGGACAACCATACACGGTCTCCGACCTGGTAGGAAGGAGCAGGCGCTCGTCTGCGATCAGCCTGGAGTCTCTGGCGCTGCGCAGAGACCTCAAGGGACTTCTGGATCTGTACCCAAGAAGCACGTAGGACGGAAAGGTGATCCTCCACAGCCGGAATATCCTGGGGAGAGAATACCTCCGGTAACACGGCAGGTTGGAACCCATAATTGGCCATGAAGGGAGACGTCCCAGAGGAAGAGTTCACCGCCGTGTTCCTGGCAAACTCAGCCCAAGGCAGGAGGTCAACCCAATTGTCTTGGTGATCGGAGACATAGCAACGAAGGAATTGCTCCAAGGCCTGATTGGATCGTTCTGCGGCCCCATTGGACTGAGGGTGGTAGGCCGAGGAGAAGGAGAGATGAATCCCCAACTGGGAGCAAAAGGCGCGCCAGAACCTAGACACAAACTGACTCCCCCGATCCGACACAATCTCCTTGGGCAAACCGTGCAACCGGAAGACCTCCCTGGCAAAAATCGTGGCCAACTCTTGTGCAGAGGGTAACTTCTTGAGAGGAACACAGTGGCACATTTTGGAAAACCGATCCACAATCATGAGAATGACCGTATGGCCTCGGGATGCAGGGAGGTCCACAATGAAATCCATGCCCAGGTGTGACCATGGGCGCTCCCCGGTGGCTATGGGTTGCAGAAGGCCCAACGGAAGGTGCCGAGGGGACTTACTCTGGGCACAAACGGAGCATGCCGCTACATATGCGGCGATGTCGGAACGTAGGGAAGGCCACCAGAACAGACGTGAAACAGCCCAGGACAGCTGATTCTTTCCAGGATGCCCCGCGGTCTTGGAGTTATGGTAGGTTCGCAACAACCGAGTGCGCAACTCCTCAGGCACAAAACATCTGCCGTTGGGTCTCCCAGAGGGAGCACCAGATTGAGCCGCCAAAATCTGCTCACCCAGGGGAGAGGTCAGGCTTGTGCGAATGGCGGCCAGGATCTGATTCGGAGGTATGACCGAAGTCGGAATCGACTCCTCCCTGGACAGCTCGGAGTACTGCCGTGATAAGGCATCCGCCCTGATGTTCTTGGAACCGGGTAGGTAGGAGACCACGTAATTAAAACGTGACAAGAACAGAGCCCATCTGGCCTGACGTGGTGTCAATCTCTTGGCCTCAGAAAGGTAGGTCAGATTCTTGTGGTCCGTCAGGATGAGAACCGGAACCACCGAACCCTCGAGCAAGTGCCTCCATTCTTTAAGGGCCTGCACGATGGCCAATAACTCCCTGTCACCAATCTGATAGTTGCACTCCGCACAGTTTCCGGGAGTAAAACCCACAAGGAAGCAGAGGACCCTCTGGTGTTCTACGCTGAGACAGAAGGGCGCCTACTCCCGTCTCAGACGCGTCCACCTCGAGGACAAAGGGCAACCCAGGGTTGGGATGCGACAGAATCGGAGTCGACACAAAGGCGGACTTTAGGGCCTCAAAAGCTCGGATGGCCTCGAGCGGCCAGACCTGGGAATTACTGCCCTTCCTCGTCAGATCCGTGAGAGGCTTGGCCAGCATGGAAAAGTCCCTGATGAACTTCCGATAATAATTGGCGAAGCCCAAAAAGCGCTGCAGGGAACGAAGACCACTGGGCTGGGGCCACTGTAAGACAGCCGAAACCTTCTCAGGATCCATGGAGAACCCCTCAGCGGAAATGATGTAACCTAAGAAGGTTACCTGGGATCGGTGAAATTCGCATTTCTCAAGCTTACCGAACAGCTTGTTCTCTCGTAACCGTTGCAACACTCGTCTGACATCCAGAATGTGGGCCTCCATGGATTCAGAATATACCAAGATGTCATCCAAATAGACCACCACACACTGCTGCAACAGGTCACGGAAAACATCGTTGATGAATTCCTGAAAGACTGCGGGCGCATTGCACAACCCAAAGGGCATAACCAAGGATTCATAATGACCGGTCCTGGTGTTAAACGCGGTCTTCCACTCATCGCCCGCCTTGATCCTTACCAGGTTATATGCCGCCCTCAGGTCGAGTTTGGTAAAGACCGTGGCCCCTTTAAGGCGATCGAACAGCTCGGAAATCAAGGGTATCGGGTAAGCGTTCTTGATCGTGATGCGATTGAGACCCCTGTAATCGATGCAAGGCCTCAACTCACCGCCCTTCTTTTTCACAAAGAAAAATCCAGCCCCTGCCGGGGACGAAGATTTGCGAATGTGTCCGCGTGAAAGCGCCTCCCTCACGTACTCCTCCATGGCCTCATTCTCCGCTACCGACAGTGGATAGACTTTGCCACGAGGAGGAACGGCAACAGATTGTAACTCTATGGCACAATCGTATGGGCGGTGCGGAGGTAGGGCAACCGCGCGCACCTTATCGAATACATCCCGGTACTCCTCGTATTCAGGAGGCAACAGAGAGTCCGAGGAAGTACACAGCAACTTGACAGACCCATGGATGCAACTAGCCCCACACTGCGGTGACCACGAGAGGATCTCGACCGATCTCCAATCGAAAGTCGGATTATGCTTCTGGAGCCAGGGGTACCCCAAGACCACCGAGTAGTGTGGAGACGAAATAACCTGGAGGCAGACCGACTCTCTGTGAACGGCCCCAATGGCTATCCCCACTGGAAGGGTCTCATGAGTCACGTGTGGCGGCAGAAGGGGTCTGCCGTCTATCGCCTCAAGAGCCAGTGGGGAACCTCGAGCCTGCAGAGGAATGGAATTGGCGGCAGCGAACACACTATCAATGAACAAACCACCAGCACCAGAGTCCACCAACGCCTGGGTCGTCACCGAGCCCCCGACCCAGGAGAGGACAACAGTGATCAGTGGTTTGTCAACACGGGAAACCGGGGACGAGGAGACTCCACCCAAGATCTGCCCCCGACAGGATCTCAGGTACGAGCGTTTTCCCGGACGGTTCGGACATGCCAACCGAAAATGCCCACCGAGACCACAGTACATGCATCGGCCCTCGCGTCTCCGGAGTGCCCTCTCCCCCTCGGACAGGCGAGCAAACCCCAGCTGCATGGGTTCACCCCCAGACAAGTCAACCCCAGGAGGCGTGGGAGGAGAGGGAGGCACGGGTGGGACAGCAAACGTAGGCACCAATCTGTTAGAAGACCTCCGCAGGTTCTCCTTAAAGGAAGGTCTCTCCCTGAGTCTGGTGTCAATCAAAATCAGGAAAGAAATAAGAGACTCGAGCTCAACTGGTAGGTCCTTAGCTGCAACCTCATCCTTCAAGGCATCCGAGAGACCATGAGAGAAAGCAGCGACCAGAGCCTCATTATTCCAGCCCACCTCTGCTGCCAGGGTACGAAACTCAATGGCGTATTCAGCTACGGATCGTGAACCCTGTCTGATGGACATAAGGAGCTTCGCAGCAAAGGCAGCACGAGCCGGCACATCGAATACCTTCCGAAGAGAAGCAACAAAACCGGAAAACTCGGCAACCACCGGATTGTTGTTCTCCCATAAAGGGCTGGCCCAGGCCAAGGCCTTGTCCGAGAGCAGCGAGATCAAGAAGCCCACCTTTGATCTCTCAGTGGGAAAGGCATGTGGCAGCAACTCGAAATAAATGCCCACCTGGTTAAGGAAACCTCGGCACTGAGTTGGCTCTCCCCCAAAGCGCTGTGGAAGAGGGGCAGAACCGGTCATACCCCGAAACACCGCAGGCGCAACAACAGGTGTCGGGGTAGACTCTGGCGCAACAACCGGAGCGGCAGTAGGAGCGAGCCCAGGAGCGACAACCGACCCATCGGCAACGGGAGCGAAATGAGCCGTGCGTTCAAGCAGGGTTTGCAACGCCACAGCGAACCGACCCAACAGGTGATCCTGCTGATCAAATCTGGCAACCAGCGTGGGTAGCGAGGATGGCCCTGTACCGTCAGAATTCATGGCTTGGTCCTAATGTCACGGAACCATGAACCAGACGTACAACAAGAGATAAGAGAAAATAAGAAGGCTTTATTGAAAATAAAGCTGTAAAGCAAAAGTCAAAACGGATGGTGAAACCGAGCAGAGTCTTAGCGAAGCCAGAGGTCAGGAACCAGAAGGGTAGTCAGACGAAGCCAGGATCAGGAACCAGCAGGGTAGTCAGACGAAGCCAGGATCAGGAACCAGCAGGGTAGTCAGACGAAGCCAGGATCAGGAACCAGCAGGGTAGTCAGACGAAGCCAGGATCAGGAACCAGAAGCAGCAGCAGTCTTAGAAGCATGTGAACACAAG
Source organism: Bufo bufo (assembly GCF_905171765.1). Taxonomy (NCBI): domain Eukaryota; kingdom Metazoa; phylum Chordata; class Amphibia; order Anura; family Bufonidae; genus Bufo; species Bufo bufo. Next base: position 710,194,785 of record NC_053390.1, read on the forward strand.
AGGACCAAGCAAGGAACTGAAGCCACAGACCTCCTATATATATGAGCTAGGCATCCAGCTCCTCCCAGTGGGAAGGAGGAGCCGCAGGGTGGAAGGCTACAAGAAACCCAGAAACCAAGATGGCCGCCAGCACATGTCAAACGAAGGAGAACAGCAAGAAGGTAAGACCATGACAGAAGGAGAGACAAGGTGAACACACAGCAGTTCCAACAGAGGCAGGGCAACACTCTCCAAGGCCTGGGACAATTTTATAACACCCCACCAGCACCCTCACCCTGATGCGCGGCCTAGTGTCACAAGGAGGTAAACATTTTGGAAAATGGTGAAGGAGTACATAGCAGACCGTGTCAGTGTCCTCAATGATCCCTCTGTGCCTTACAACTAATGGGTGTCCAAGGTGAACACGTGGCACGAACTAGCGCTTTACGCCTTGGAGGTGCTGGCCTGCCGTGCCCGCAGCGTTTTGTCAGAGCAGGTATTTAGTGCTGCTGGGGGCATAATAGCTGATAAGCACATACGCCTGTCAACTGAAAATGCTGACAGGTTGACTCTTATAAAAATGAACATGGGCTGGATGCCCCTGACTTCTCTACTCCACCAGAGGAAAGCATCTGAACATAAAGGCAATTTAAATGTGTTTTTTTTTTATAATGTACTGAATACACTGTGCTGTGGCAGGCGCAGCACTATGAAGTGCCTTTTGCACTGTGGCATTAGAAGAATTTTGATATCTCTGACTTTTAGTCTAACCAGACTGTCTGTTACTCTGCAATTCCTCTAGCGCCGTTTTATGGAAACAGTAAGTTTAAAGAGCGCACCAAATGCTTGAAATAACTTCTTTATTAACTTCAACTTTTCTTCATATATAACACTGCCGCCTCCGCAGCAGATAGTCCATGTACATAATACGTGTTGAAAATATATCACAAAATGGCGGTATGCATAAGATGGTGGTTCAACTGTTCAATCTTGTCATTCAACATAAAATGGTGGATATATTTCTCTCTTGAATATCTGTATTCACACTTTAAGTTATTTAAGCACTTTATGATCTCTCTGAGAGGTATATATGAGGTCTAACTAATAGATCACTTGCTGAATTTGGTTGCAATTTGCAATATGCATTTAGCAGTAACTATTTGCAGATTGCTTGAGTATGATCTGGAACGGTTGTATACAATTTGGATTGCAATATGGAAGTTGAATTTGGATTGTGAACTTTGTAGTTTGCAATTGGTGGACCTGTAAGTAGACACACATATAAAAGGTTCAGTATACAGTTCTAATCACTATATTAAGAGTTTGAACATTATATCACAGTTTTAAATACCTATTTAAATACCTATCTCTGCTTCCATAAAACACAGCTCTTAGTGGAGTGAATGTCTGTTCAGCTTCTATCCTCTGGTGTAATGATTCTAGCAGCTCCTGCTAGGGGAATCTCCCTGTGTGTGAGGCTGACTGTGATTGGTCAAAACTCTTGCTGTGTGTGACGCTGGCTGTGATTGGTCAAAACTCCTGCCCAGCAAATACAGTTTAACTCTATGCTTTCTGTTGTTTCTGCTGTGTCATTGAGCTTACCCTACATTATATAATGAATCTTAAAGGCATATTATCTTTTCTGCTTCTGTGAACACAATATATAACAGCTTTATGACATCCAAACATGAAGCCACTGTAAATAACTCTGCTTTTGTCTTTAACACACAAACATAGGAACTGAATTAAGGATATTGGCAGGTTTAGCTGTATAAAGATTTAAGCTATATTAGCAACCTAGGACAGGTCTTAGCTGGCCAGCTACATGTATGCACCCCTTCCACCACAAAAAAAGGGTATATGGTTCAAGCTTCCTTTTCTTGTCCTCCTCCTCCTCTTCCATCATATCAACATGCTTATTAGTCTGCCCTCGCTCCTGATGTTGTAAAGCGTCAGCTTACCTGCAGGCCCTCACCTACAGTCTTTTTGAGGACCAGCTCACCTGCAGGCCCTCGCATATAATGTTTTAGAGGGTCAGCTACCAGCAGGCCCTCAACTACAATCTTTTAGAGGGTCAGCTCACCTGCAGGCTCTTGCATATAATGTTTTAGAGGGTCATCTCACCAGCAGGCTTCACCTACAATCTTTTAGAGGGTCAGCTCACCTGCAGGCCCTCGCATGTAATGCTTTAGAGGGTCAGCTCACCAGCAGGCCCTCACCTAAAATCTTTTAGGGGGCATCTCACCTGCAGGCCCTCCATTATGTGATGTACAGTGCCTCTTCCTTGTAATTTTTGGCAGCACTTTTTTACTTTATATACAAGTAAATATACAGGAAAGAATGTTTCCTAACAATTTTTCCTCTAAAATCGATTCTATCTTTGATTTTGTGCGTATTATTGTCAGCCTGTAAAAGTGGCATACTACTCAAACAACATCGTTCCCAGAAGCGACCTTGGAGTCCAAGATGCATCCAGACATCCGCCCAATGCTGTTTCCGAACCATTTTGGTGGTGTTTCCATCAATTTCTGACCTTTTCTTATGAACCAGACACCCTCCCCTCTTCAAAGCAGGGGGTGCCTGGTTTAATTCTCGGGTTCTCCCATTGACTTCCATTGTGCTCGGGTGCTTGTTAGATCCCAAGCGCTTTGGTGCTCGATCAAACCTATGCGCCGTCAGTGTGTATGGACCGTGCAAGTAGATAGGGATAGAGGTGTGGGTGGAGTTTAGAGCTGCACTCATCCCTACCTTGCATAACAGAACCGTTGTGAAAGCCACTGTTAAGTAGGCGGGGTGCTGTGGAGGCCACTATGAATGGGTCAGGCTGTTGTGGAGATCACTGTTAAAAGAGTGTTGTGCTTTGGAAGTGTGAGATTGTGGAAAAGCTTTGCCTGTATAATGTTTATAAAAACTCACTGACAAAAGTGGCCTAAACGGGTGGAAATGATTCAGACCCAGACACTGTAGTGCGTCTATAACCGGGTGAGCTATTCCTCCGCATGCGGTCCGCAGACAACAGCAATCCCCAACAAAAAATGCGTACAATGGAGGATGCCGGTGCGGACCGCATGCACCACAAGGACATCTTACACAAAATGATACATTGTGCAGATGAAAAAATATATACACACAACCGCATGCGGAGGAATAGCTCATCCGGTTATAGACGCGCTACAGTGTCTGGGTTTGAAGCATTTCCACCCGTTTAGGCCACTTTGTCAGTGAGTTTTTGTCTTTATGTATATGAAATGTGCGACTTCATTTTGTTGGTAACATTCTTTTGCACCTGCTAGATTCTGTGTCACATGGTCTGTTGAGGGTGCAGCTCACAGCTTTATTTTACCTCACAATGCATTGGTGATATCACTATGGAGGCATGTGAGAGACTGGCTGTGAGTTAATTTCTAGCATTGTTCAGACCCTGTTCACACACCACAGGCGTTCATCTTTCCATCCACAGTCCAACGGTCAGACTGAACGTACCAATCAAAACCTAGAGACATATTTGAGATGCTTTGTTTGCGAAAATCAGGAGGAATGGTCATCTTATTTACCGTTAGCCGAGTTTGCCAATAATAATCGTCGTCAAGAATCCACCGATAAGTCACCATTTTTTGGTGCGTATGGTTTCCATCCTCAGTTTTGTACGTTTAGTGAGGGGGGGCCGTCTGGGATTCCCGAGGAGGAACGATTTGCGTCTTCACTTTCTTCAGTGTGGCAGAGTGTGCAAGAAAGTTTGAAGAGAATTGGTGGTAGATACAAACGTGCGGCTGATAGGAAGCGCTCTGAAGGTCCGGACCTTGGGGTGAATGACTTGGTGTGGTTGTCTACCAGAAATATCAAGTTAAAGGTTCCCTCGTGGAAATTAGGTCCGAGATTTATTGGTCCTTATAGGGTAATTAAGATCATTAACCCAGTGGCTTTTCGTCTGGAGCTACCTCAGACTCTAAGGATCCATAATGTCTTCCACAGATCTCTGATTAAGAGATATGTAGAACCTCCTGAACCATTGCCACTACCGCCTCCACCGGTGGTTGTTGATGGCAGTCTTGAGTTTCAGGTAGAAAAGATTGTTAATTCACGATATGTTCGCCGCTCTCTTCAGTACCTGGTGCACTGGAAAGGTTATGGTTCCGAAGAGAGAATGTGGGTCCAGCATCAGAGATAAAAGCGGACAGACTCATTCAGGCTTTTCATAGCTCCCATCCGGAGAGGCCTGGTCTTGAGGGTCCAGGGGCCCCTCGTAGAAAAGGGGGTACTGTCACGACTGTGACTGATCCAGACAGGTCTGGGAGGAGAAGGTCGCAGCGACTTGCTACTCGCGATAGCTTGTGAGTTTGCTCCGTGGTTCAGGGTATGTCATCTGGGTTTTGCCTTGTGAACCTTTTTGTCCTGACTGGGAGTTTGTAGGCATCCTTCTCAGGTGAGTCCTGTCTGCCACTCCCAGCTACTATATTAGTTTCACTTTCACTTGCAGTCATTGCCAGATATAGTCCTTACTTCCAGTTCTATTCTGACCTTTGAAGGAGATCGTTTGATGGTGTTGCTGTGGAGCTCTTGTCCGGCGTGGACTGTCGTGATTGGGATCGCCTTCTCTGCTCGTGACTGGATAAGTCTATCTCTGATATAGTTTGTTTGTTGCTGTCTTCCCCTGCTGTTCTCCTAGACATGAGTGATGGTGACTAGTGCTCCCATCGGCCTTTCCCCAATCTAGGCTTGTTAGGGTGACTGAGAGTTTTAGGCATCCTGCTCGCCGCACGGGTTCACACCCCGTCTAGGGTATCAGGGCAGACAGGTGCCAGCTTAGGGTTAGTCAGGGGTGGCCATACTATTCCCATCCGTAGATAAGGGTCCCCATTCCCCTCCGTCTGGTGCGACACGACTGCTGCTGGGCTAGCGGTCGTGACAGATGTATGATTTAACAGCTGATTTGCTATGTGTCACATCATGTACTAAGTAATCATTTGTAAAGGGATGAAATACTTATTTGCATAACTGTATACAGTCAGGTCCATAAATATCGGGACATCAACACAATTCTAAAATTTTTGGCTCTATACACCACCACAATGGATTTTAAATGAAACAAACAAGATGTGATTTAACTGCAGACTGTCAGATTTAATTTGAGGGTATTTACATCTATATCAGGTGAACGGTGTAGGAATTACAACAGTTTGCATATGTGCCTCCCACTTGTTAAGGGACCAAAAGTAATAGGACAATTGGCTTCTCAGCTGTTCCATGGCCAGGTGTGTGGTATTCCCTCATTATCCCAATTACAATGAGCAGATTAAAGGTACAGAGTTCATTTCAAGTGTGCTATTTGAATTTGGAATCTGTTGCTGTTAACTCTCAAGATGAGATCCAAAGAACTGTCACTATCAGTGAAGCAAGCCATCATTAGGCTGAAAAAACAAAACAAACCCATCAGAGAGATAGCAAAAACATTAGCCATGGCCAAAACAACTGTTTGGAACATTCTTAAAAAAAAGGAACACACCGGTGAGCTCAGCAACACCAAAAGACCCGGAAGACTACGGAAAACAACTGTGGTGGATGACCGAAGAATTATTTCCCTGGTGAAGAAAACAAACTTCACAACAGTTGGCCAGATCAAGAAAACGCTCTAGGAGGTAGGTGTATGTGTGTCAAAGTCAACAATCAAGAGAAGACTTCACCAGAGTGAATACAGAGGGTTCACCACAAGATGTAAACCATTGGTGAGCCTAAAAAACAAGAAGGCCAGATTAAAGTTTGCCAAATAACATCTAAAAAAGCCTTCACAGTTCTGGAACAACTTCCTATGGACAGATGAGACCAAGATCAACTTGTACCAGAGTGATGGGAAGAGAAGAATATGGAGAAGGAAAGGAACTGCTCATGATCCTAAGCATACCACCTCATCAGTGAAGCATGGTGGTGGTAGTGTCATGGTGTGGGCATGTATGGCTGCCAATGGAACTGGTTTCTCTTGTATTTATTGATGATGTGACTGCTGACAAAAGCAGCAGGATGAATTATGAAATGCTTTGGGCAATATTATCTGCTCATATTCAGCCAAATGCTTCAGAACTCATTGGACGGAGCTTCACAGTGCAGATGGACAATGACCCAAAGCATACTGCAAAAGCAACCAAAGAGTTTTTTAAGGGAAAGAAGTGGAATGTTATGCAATGGCCAAGTCAATCACCTGACCTGAATCCGATTGAGCATGCATTTCACTTGCTGAAGACAAAACTGAAGGGAAAATGCCCCAAGAACAAGCAGGAACTGAAGACAGTTGCAGTAGAGGCCTGGTAGAGCATCACTAGGGATGAAACTCAGCATCTGATGATGTCTATGCGTTCCAGAATTCAGGCTGTAATTGACTGCAAAGGATTTGCAACCAAGAATTAAAAAGTAAAAGTTTGATTTATGATTATTATTAAGTCCCATTACTTTTGGTCCCTTAAAAAGTGGGAGCCACATATGCAAACTGTTGTAATTCCTACACCGTTCATCTGATTTGGATGTAAATACCCTCAAATTAATGCTGGCAGTCTGCAGTTAAAGCGCATCTTGTTTGTTTCATTTCAAATCCATTGTGGTGGTGTATAGAGCCAAAAATGTTAGAATTGTGTCGATGTCCCAATATTTATGAACCTGACTGTATATACATTACAGAGTGTTGGCAAGATATACAAAAGTAATGTAAGCATTGTACCTGAGCATTTGCGGTCACGGATCCGAATGATCCACCTTACGTACCTTCTCTTCAAGTCGGACCAATGCTTTATTATGGACGTATATGTATGTTGGGCCTTATACTCTCTCCATAGCTCCTTCTGTATGCCCTCCATAATCTTTTGTTTTTCCTCTTGGACCACGGTCCTATCATATCCCCTCTCCAACATGCGCTGCAGGATAAAGATGCAAGTATATAATCCCACATTTTTGAAATACAAGGATTGAAAATAATGTCCTCAACACAGCAAAAAATATTCAAGTTTTTGAAGATGAAATTTTAGATGTAATGTTATCGTTATAAGATCGGATTGGATAGCAATTGTATGTGTGTGGGGTCTGAGCAATCAGATATTGGCCAGCTGAGTAGAGATGTACCGTATTTTCCGGCGTATAAGATGACTTTCTAACAGTATAAATTATTTTCAAAAGTCGGGGGTTTCCTTATACGCCGGGTATAAGCCAGCACAGGGGAGAAGGAAGCAGTCCCTCCCTCCCCCCTGTGCTGCCATGCCCCGAATCATGGATCCCAGCTCCGCCCCTCTCTTAATTTATTCACTGCACGCTCCCACACCGCCTCAGTTAAGTCCCTGATACATCACTGGCTCCATGTATCAGCCGGGAGGGAGAAGGGGCTGGAGGCGGCAACTCGTGGTGGGGCCGATGCAGTCACTGTACTCTTACAACGGCTCCGCCGCTCACAGCAGTATAATATCTAAAGACTATTCCTTAACCGGCAGTAACTTGAACTTTAAATCAGCGCTATGATCTTTATTACCTTACAATGAAGCTCCGATAACAGGCAGAGCGGACGGCGGCATAACATCACTCACTCATGTGACGCGCCCACTTTATGAATGAAGCAGGTGGAGAAGGCGCATCACGTCAGTGAGTGACGATATGCCGCCGCCCGCTCTGCCTGTTACCGGAGCTTCATTGTAAGGTAATAAAGATCACACCGCTGATTTAAAGTTCAAGTTACTGCTGGTTAAGGAATAGTCTTTAGATATTATACTGCTGTGAGCAGCGGGGCCGGTGTATTGGGGGACACTGTTATGGGGGAGATCTATGGATCACACATATACCATAAGATGCTATATAGTGTCATCCATAGATCCCCCCATAGCAGTGTCATCCATAGATCCCCCTCCCCATAGCAGTGTCATCTACAGATCCCCTCCATAACAGTGCCATCCACAGGTCCCCCATGGCAATGGACCCACCATCTTTTCCCAGCCCCTAGTAGTTCCTAAGTGGGAAACTGGGAATGTGAAAAGAAAAAGATAAGTAGCCATGGCAGCCAGGACGCTACTGAAGCTCTGGCTGCCATGGTCAGTTCCCTGGACTGGAGAAGATCGTCTTGGAGACAGGGAGGGCTGGGCAGGCGAGGGAAGTCTTATACAGCGGAAAATACGGTACCTGTCTAGTGAAGTGACGGTACGGTATGGGATGTACAGGTTCGCCTCTCCGTGGTGCACCCTTCTCTTGACCAACAGGACACAAACTCTTATCTATATACTGTGTGTGTGGTATAAAGTGTGTGGCAGGAAAATGGATGTGCAATGTGCATGTGATTGATATTTCTCTGCTGTCCACACATACATGCTACAGACATAGTGCTGTGACTCTGTGATGTCATAACAATACTTAGTGCACCAATCAGTAATATCATGTAGTCAGACCTGATGAAATGTAAAGTTGTATGTGTCGCAAGTTTGCAACAATTGCAAGCAATATTTCTGCATATAAGGCAAGCTATTATTCTGCCATGCATGGGAAATGTAATCAAAAACAGTGATGTAATGTTAAATTACTTACAGTTATCAGAAGTTTATCCTCAAGTTCGCTATACTTGCTTCCAACCATTTTCTCCAGTCTAAGCTCAGCAAACAGTTAGCAAAAGTAGGCCACGTCCATTCCGCGCACTACACGCAGCGCGCAATACGCGAACAACACGTGCGAACATCGCCATATGTTTGTCCGTTCGGCGAATCGCGAACGAGCAAAGTTCGTTGCAAAACGACCGCCGGACGAACCGCAAGGCCATCTCTACTATGGAGGTCACTGTTATAGGGGATATGCTGCTGTGGAGGTCACTATTATGTTAAGGGGGCGAGGTGATGTGGAGGTCACTATTAAGGGGTGAAGTGCTGTGAAGGTCATTATTAATGGGACAGGTTGCTAAGGGGGATTCACAGTTTTGGGGGATGGCTGCTGTGGAGGTCACTGTCTTAGGAGGCAGGGCAGTTTGGAGGTCACTGTTAAGGAGGTGGGGCACTGTGGAGCTCAATGTTATATCTTACTGTGGATATCTTTTAACCACACACATAAACATTAAACAAAATAGTTGAAATATACCTTTGCGAAGGCGGGTCATTCTGTTTGTATACATTGAGGAGCAAAAGTATAAGGGCTCGTTCACATCACCGTCTGGACTTCCATTCTATTCCCCTGTTCAGAGGATGAATAAAATAAATAAAACAAATAAATGGATCCGTTGTAAATCCCATTCACTTCTATGGAGGTGATAAAGTGTCAGTTACTCTCCATTTGGCTCCTTTCCGTCAGCTTCACGTTATTTTAGACTGTGATGGATCCGGGTTTTTTTTTGCATTAAAGTCAATGATTGACGGATTGTAACAGATTGCTTTGTATGTGATCCATTATGTAATCCGTTTTTCTGTTCCGTTTTTTGTTTCTGAGCATGCTCAAATTAAATTGTCTCCTGTCTGCAAAAGTTCTCTAGTGATGGAAAAAAGATCATGTGACAGTCAGCTGACCCTCCCAGAGGCCATCTTTACAGCACTTCTGTATGGTTGCACACTACTGCAAGTTTTTATACCTAAAAAAGTAAGCAAAAGTTTAAGGAAAGTTTAAAAAAGTGCTATAACATGTTCCTAGACAGAATATTTTACAATGTGGTGCAGGAGAGCAGGAAATAATTGTGTTTAGGAACAATGTCGGACTGGGGTATATATTTTGGGGGCCCACTGTACGAATACATACAAATATTACCTGCTCACATAGCTGGGCGGGGGGGGGGGGGGTCACCTGATACCAAATGATTTAATATGGGGATCCCTGCAGCAACTTTGAGAAGGTAGATCCTGGGGAAAAGAGGATACTGGCAGCTTTCCTCTACAGCTAAAAGTCATCTCAGCTATCTGACCGTGTCTATAATAATAAAGTGGGTAGTTTCTTTAATAATCTTTAATGTTCATATATGAACATAGGCTGGTTGAGGTGCTGTACATTGAATATATGTATGTAGTGCAGTAAGTTATGTGCCACTTGTGCAGGGGGTGGGAGACTAGGGGCCCACCTTGCTCAGGGGCCCACCGGGGGATTCCCCTGTACCCCTGTGGGCCAGTCCAAGCCTGTTTAGGAATGCCATCCACATCTCTCCACATCCACATCACTCCAGTGAATACCATGGACATATCCACCATGTGTCTGCATTTTTTTTATCCCTGATCTTAATCCTTGAAAAACTAGTCTACGCAGAATAACGTTATAGGTCTGTGCCATATAGTGGACTACTTACATATAGGCCGAGACCGCCGCCTCACCACACGAGGAAGGTGGCGTTTTGTGTTTGTTTGTCTGTGTTCTTAATACCCGCTACTTCTGATGAGCCTAGTAATAGAGCGAAATGCATTGAGTAGACACAAGAGTATAGTCAGAGGTCCACAGCAAAATTAGATTAAACATACAAATGTGGCGCAAATAGCTGTCTTTGTCTGAATGCGGGTGGACGCATACGTAGCAGCAATGGGGACTCTGTATTATGGGCAGAACAGCTGAAGTTCATATAACTTAGGGTACTTTCACACTTGCGTTTTTCTTTTCCGGCACCGAGTTCCATCATAGGGGCTCAATACCGGAAAATAACTGATCAGTTTTATCCGCATGCATTCTGAACGGAGAGAAAGCCGTTTAGGATGCATCAGGATGTCTTCAGTTCAGTCACTGAACTGCGTTTTGGACAGAGGAAATACCGCAGCATGCTGCGGTATTATCTCCATCCAAAATTCCGGATCAGTTGCCGCAATGCCGGATCCGGCATTAATTTACATTGAAATGTATTAGTGCCGAATCCGGCATTAAAAATATCCCAATGCCGGATCCGTCCTTCCATGCGCAGACCGGTAAAAATGTGAAAAAATATATAACGGATCCGTTTACAAATGCTGTCCGTTTGCATGCAGATTGCTGGATCTGGCAGGCAGTTCCGGCGACAGAACTGCTTGCCGTCTCACTCTGCCGCAAGTGTGATAGTAGCCTTAGGGCTGTTTCACACGAGCGGATGCCGTGCGTGACATCCGCTCCGTGAATGACAGCCAAGAGCCGATGCAGACTGCAGAAGCACGGAGCATTAACATGATTGATAATGCTCCGTGCCTCTCTGTGATCTCTTTACTACGAAATCACAGTGAGATAAAGTTGTCATTGTGATTTCGTAGTAAAGAGATCACAGAGAGGCACGGAGCATTATCAGTCATGTTAATGCTCCGTGCTACTGCAGTCTGCATCGGGTCTTGGCTGTCATTCACGCAGCGGATGTCACGCACGGCATCCGCTCGTGTGAAACAGCCCTTAGTCTCCACTGCTAGCGTACTACCCACAACATTGTAGCAACCTTTCCAGCTGTACACTTATGTCGCATAAAGGCTGATTACCTAGCTCTCTTTATACTGCGGACAGCATAGTACATTGTATTATACAGCCGACTACTTCATTGTGGTGCATAAGTTGTTCAGCGATAGAAAGTCTGTTACCTGGCTACCTAGACGAGGATATACCCTAGGGCATGTTCCACTATAACACCTTGGGGCACACTATTATTTCCTCGGTAGTTGCAGGCATTAAGTATTAGTTGACACTTTTGGATTTATACCATTTTTGAATTCCTCCTATTAATTTTAATAGTAGTATTTAATAAAGATTGATTGTTTTAATTAGCAATAACGTTCCTGTCAGCAGAGATGTCTGTTCTGGACACCCCTTGTCCTGCAAGAGTGCATAGCATTATCACGATTGATAATTATATGTGACTCTGTGCGACCTTACTTTGACAAAAATCTTACTGACGTAAGCTGTCACACTTATTCTGTGGAAATAAAGCAGAGGCACATATGATTATCAGTTCTGATAATGCCTTGCGCTCCTACAGACCAGAATGGAGGATCCAGCTCACTTAGTGAAAAGTAGCGTGATTCCAAAAATCGACTTGCTTTGTGCAATAGCCCTAAAACATCATAACGCTCAGACATGGTGCAGGATTTTATGCCAGGATACATACACTCCTCTCAAACAACCGTACGGAGGAATATAGCTGACGTGAAATTCATATATACATATGCAGCAGAGTTTTAATAACAATCATAAAGCATGTGATAAATCACCAATTCTACGTACATACTTACACTATGGGAGATTTATCAAACTGGTGTAAAGTAGAACTTTTTAGTTGCCCCATAGCAACTAAGAAAATTTCATGAATCATTTTTCTAAGGAGCTGTTGAAAATGAAAGGTGGAATCTGATTGGTCGCTATAAGCAACCAAACTATTTCTACTTTACACCAGTTTGATACATTGCCTGCATTGTCATTACCAATCAATTATTAAACAAATTGGATACTATATATTTTAGATCATTTGTTCCTGCCAAGGAACAGAACCAGCAGGGGACATAAAATATTAGCAAAGCTGTCCTGCAAACGGTTAACAGCCGTGGTTGAATGTGGACCAGTGGCATTTTCTTGTGCAGTGTCTGAGACTGAGTGCACAGATTCAAAACTCAACGGTTCATGTGTTAGGCAATGAAGACCAGTTATGGTCAGTTCGCAGTGTTCACCAGCGAACACATGTGGGCTGCCATCTTTAGTAAGGTAGACTCACCTATCTGGCGATGCACAGGTAAGCCCTTGCCTGTGTCGGGAGCCGGTCTGAAATCAAATGCAGTCACCAAGAGCAGGCAGTTCCGAGAACAGCCCGATGAAGGCCCCCGGCGCTGTTTTCGGAACTGCGTGCTCCCGGTGACTGTATTTGATTTCAGACCGGCTCCCGGCACAGGCACAGGTAAGGGCTTACCTGTGCATCGCCGGACGGGTGAGTCTACCTTACTAAAGATGGCAGCCCGCATGTGTTCGCTGGTGAACACTGCAAACTGACCATCACTGATAAAGACTCACACAGGCTTTTATAACATCATCAATATAGTTTGTTTTCAATTGAATAGGTCTGGTAAATATTCTCCATTGGTTGGTCAGTATCCCAAATGCACATTCGACCATATGCCTAGCCCTTGTGAGTCTGTAATTAAAGATTCTTTTACGAATCATTTAGTCCACGACTTGCATACGACTTCATCAGATTACAAGACATTTGGAAGGCCTCATTGCCAACCAAATGGAATATTAGGTTCAGTGGTTCCTGGTAAAGGACGCAGATTTGGGGAAACCAATGTTACCAGAGTATACTCTACGTCCCATATTAGAGTTTTTGAAGATTTTTTTAATCATTTGTTCGGCCGTAGGCCCCAATATCTACCGCCACAAATTTGTACTGCGCATCAGCAATAGCCATCAAAATTACTAAGAAGTATATTTTATAGTTAAAATACAATGAACCACTTCCTGGAGGTTTTCAAATCCCAACGTGTTTACCATCAACGGCTCCAAGGCAGTTGGGAAATTGAGTTATCTCATAAAATTTTGGCGCTATTTCTTTCCACTGTTGTGTTGTTGGGTGTGGAATATAATCATCATGAAGCAGATCCTATACTGCTTTACATGTGGCTTGTACTATATAGGAAATGGTTGATTTAGGTGTGGATCCGCCCTTCCGGATCCGTACTTCCGTTCCGCAAAAAAATAGAACATGTCCTATTCTTGTCCGCAATTACGGACAAGAAAAGGCATTTTCTATGAGAGTGCCGGCGATGTGCGGTCCGCAAAATGCGGAATGCACATTGCCGGTGTCCATGTTTTGCGGAACCGCAATTTTCAGATCCACAAAACACATAAGGACGTGTGAATGGACTCTTACCCAGGCAAAACTGAAAGTGAAGACTTGATAGACTTTCACCCGTGGCAAGAAACCTAAAATATAAGGAGAGAAAATATTACGTTCTCTCTGTTTGCTCTAGATATCCACAAAGTACCATATTTGATACAAATATTTTGTACATCATATCAAAGCTCAGAAAATGTAATGTAAATAAAAAATTTAATTTACCTTAGGGTAACCATTAAGCGTTCTTCAGGTGACACGTAGCGTCGGAATTTGGTTTCTGCCCAAGCCCATCAAAGCTTGACACACTTATTCGAAGAGAATCCCCAAAAAATTCTGGATGACGGCAAAGTTCTTGATAGAAAGTGGAGAATACTCCTCTTGTGTATCGTGCTAAGGTAATTGGATGAACACAATATCTTCTTTGCTGGGCTTGTCTTTCCATTTGTTTCCATTTCATCCTTAGGATAAAATAATCCAATGAAAGCAGGCGATCAGCCTGCAGCATTTTCAGCTTTCTAAAAAGAAAACCACAACTAAAAATCTACTAGGAAATATCCATATATATATAGTGCAAAATAGTGGGAGACAACCAAAAAAATAAAAATAAATGATGAATGACTAACGGAACATAACAGAAAGCGAACTGATGCATTGTGTCCGTTTTTTAAATGGATCAGTTTCGTCAGTCCTTAAAAAAGATGGAAAATAATTTTCCGTTAGTGTCCGTTGGTTTTCAGTTATTTATTTACTTTCCGTTATTTTGAACGGATTACAAATATAATGGAACGCCTAGCGGTGATGTGAACGAAGCCTAACAATGTTTTGAACTTTTGAATTTCAGGCTCGTGAGACTACCATCATTTTATAGACAAAAAGCTTGGCCATATATAAATTGGACTTGCAATTATTTAGCAAATAATTAGTTATGCAGATTCTTGTCATTTAACTGTATTGTTACACACACAGGGGGGAGGGAAGTGACCACTGCGCTCCACCCTTACCCCTGGCCCTGCCTACTTGCCTCGCGAGTCCTAATGACAGGGGACAACTGGACGGCAATCCCTAACTTGGAATAAGTGCAGGGTTGACAGACAGACAAACAATGAACGGACCGAGTCAATACCAGGAAAGCTACAAAGTACAAATGGAGCAAGCAGAGAATTGTCAGGAGAAGCCGGGGTCATAAATACCAGAAGAGACGTGAAGTACCAAAGGAGTCAGCAGAGGATCGTCAGGAGGAGGCCGGGGTCAGAATACCAGGAGAGCAGCAAAGTACACAAGGAGCAGGCAGAGGATCGTCAGGAATTCAGCAGGAGGTAAGTACGCCAGGAAAGACCAAATCACAGGTGGAACCTAAATTAACAGGCAACCTGTGGCCAGCAGGCTGCCTGTATTTATAGTGGGGAGTGAGCGTCACATGACCGACAAACCAACCAGTCGAGCACCGAGTGATCAGCTCGGCGCTCAAGGCAGACTTAGGAGCAGGGAGCCACCCAGCTAGTAAAGCCGCCCTGGGAATGAGGTAAAACACAGATCCTCATTCCCGAAGCTAAGCAGCAGGTCTGCGGCTAATGGGGGACCGAGTGTACCTTCGGAACCCCGTTACAACTAGCATGCCCTTAAGCAGGAATACTGCACCAGCCATAGGGTTCTTGATAGGACCTCAGGGATGACTGTGGATGCTCCCCCAATCTCTAATTTGGTCACTAGGAAAACCCATTGAACCAATTGCAGGGTACCTTTTGATCATGTTGTAGTATGGACCACTGCATAATCAAAGGGTTAACAGCTGAGATTAGAGTTTTTCCCAACCCTGGTTGTCAAGAAGGGGCTTGCTCTAAGAATACAGGATGTTACTAAAAGCTGGTTCTAAAAGCAGTATGTGTGATATGGATATCACTAGTGTTAAGCACGAATATTCGCAATACTAATTTTTATCGCCGGTATCGGCACTTCGATAGTTCGCGAATATTTAGAATATAGTGCTATATATTTGTAATGACGAATATTATTTTTTTTCTTTTTTTTTTAACACAGTACACATCAGGTGATCATCCCTCCCTTCTTCTAGCTTGTGGGCCAATGGGAAGGCTTTGTCACGGTTTATCAACATCCCTAGCAACCAATAGAAAAGTTGCCTACCCCTTCACTATATAAATTAAGACACTCCCCAGCAGCCATTTTGTGGAGTTTCATGTGAGAGAGACAGGAGCTTGAATACTGTGCTGTGCTTTTTCAAATTACATTTCAAATCGCATATAAATATTGCAGATAGTTAGTGTTAGATAGTTATAGGGAATTGTGTAGCTGAATAGCTGATAGGGTCCAGTGCAGGGTGTAGTGTAGGTTATAGAGATAGTTAGCTGAATATATAATCCAGATAGTTAGTGCTAGATAGTGTAGGTTAGTAGGGAATACTATAGTTTAGCTGATAGGGTCCAGTGCAGGGAGTAGTGTAGGTTCTAGAGATAGTTAGCTGAAATATATAATCCAGATAGTTAGTGCTAGATAGTGTAGGTTAGTAGGGAATACTGTAGTTTAGCTGATAGGGTCCAGTGCAGGGTGTAGTGTAGGTTATAGGTTAGTCTGTGATGTCCCAACAATACTAAGTTCAACAATCAGTATTATGTCAGACCTGATTAAAGGTGAAGTTGTATGTATTGCGCTAAAATATTCGAATCAATAGTGGCAATTTGCACGATCGCGAAAACTTTGAAAAACTCTATCTGCATATAAAGCCATTGTAATGACATGCATGGAATTTAAATCTAAAACAGTGCTGTAATGTACAATTACTTACCGTGATCAGGAGTTCTTCCTCACCATCTCAAAAGTTGCTGCCAACCATTTTCATCACTTATGTAGCTATTAGCTAATAGTGCGTGCGTGTGTGCGTACCTACGCGCGCGCATAATAGCACAATTGAAAATAATTTCACGAATATCACGAATATTCACCTAAATATTTGTGATATATTGAGAATTCGAATATTAGCCCTGCCGCTCATCACTAGAAATCACACAGCACTTCCTAGACAGGAGCAGAGGAAAGCACAAGTATATGGCTTAGATATCTCCCAGACTGGATACTATTGAGAAGCCATGGATGGAGGCAGATGGATAATTGGAGCTGTATTGGTTTGCAGACACAAATCCCAATCTGTTTTCACTGGGGCTGTTGCTCCAAGTGTGCCCTGCTGCCTTGCTGTCTCCCCACTGTTACTTGGACTTGGAAGAGAAGGTAGGGCTCCTGCTACCATGTAGATCACAACTAGTGTTGAGCGAATTGAAGTAGATGAAATGGACTTCGATCTGAATTTCAGGAAAAATTTGCCGCAAAGCTGAATTTCCTTGTGCTTAGTGGTGACAAATAGATTTTCCCTGAATGAAGGCAAAAAATTTTTTTTTAAATTTATACTTACCTCATCCATTTGAGCTTTAAGAGCCGTCCGCCACCATATTCCACATGAAATCTCATCATCACACCGGCCGACGTGATGACTGTGCAAAATTTCGCACTGGATCTTCAATCAAGATGGCAGCAGCCAGCTCTTCGTGATCAAATGATGAAGGTAAATGATTTTTTTAAATTTTACACTATCATAATAATGCCAGATGCCGTGATTAGCTATGAACACGGCATATGAGGGGAATAATGACGGGGGGCAGAGCAATCACTTTTCTCTGTCATTACACCCACTATGGACAAAGATATGCACTTCGTGACAAAGTAATTTGTCACAAAGCAATTTTTTTTGTAAAGTTCAGTGAAGCAGTCGAATCGAATTTCCCAATACTTCACTCACCTCTAATCACAACAAATGACTACTATGTACCCAGTGCTAAGTTCAGACATTCTTGATTATTATTGCACATAAGCTCACAGGTCCAACGCTCGCTGTGTTGACGTGTTACGCCGCACACACCATGGGATTTAAGTGTGAATATGCGCACTTTTGCTCTCAGAACGCCATCCTGCCTTCTGGTTTCTTCTAACTACATCAGTATGTATTGAATTATGCCCCGTATACTGAAGTATTAATAATGCCATATCCCTCAGGCCACCACCGGTAATCTTCTGCAGCATTATATCCTAGCATTGATCGTCAAACATGATCTGAGTACTAGAAAGCCATTTATTGAATTTACAGTTGCAAGAAAAAGTATGTGAACCCTTTGGAATGATATGGATTTCTGCACAAATTGGTCATAAAATGTTATCTGATCTTCATCTAAGTCACAACAATAGACAATCACAGTCTGCCTAAACTAATAACACACAAAGAATTAATGTTACCATGTCTTTATTGAACACACGATGCAAACATTCACAGTGCAGGTGAAAAAAGTATGTGAACCCTTGGATTTAATAACTGGTTGAACCTCCTTTGGCAGCAATAACTTCAACCAAACGTTTTCCTGTAGTTGCAAATCAGACGTGCACAACGGTCAGGAGTAATTCTTGACCATTCCTCTTCAGTTCAGCAATATTCTTGGGATGTCTGGTGTAAATCGCTTTCTTGAGGTCATGCCACAGCATTTCAATCGGGTTGAGGTCAGGACTCTTACTAGGCCACTCCAGAAGGCATATTTTCTTCTGTTTAAAGGGAACCTGTCACCGGATTTTGTGTATAGAGCTGAGGACATGGGTTGCTAGATGGCCAATAGCACATCCGCAATACCCAGTCCCCATAGCTCTGTGTGCTTTTATTGTGTAAAGAAAATCGATTTGATACATATGCAAATTAACATAAAAGAGTCATATCTTACTTCTGTGACCAGAGAAGAGTCGTATTTTCAGGCTCTGACTCATCTCAGGTTAATTTGCATATGTATCAAATCAGTTTTTATACACAATAAAAGCACACAGAGCTATGGGGACTGGGTATTGCGGATGTGCTAGAGGCCATCTAGCAACCCATGTCCTCAGCTCTATAGACAAAATCCTGGTGACAGGTTCCCTTTAAGCCATTCTGTTGTTGATTTACTTCTATGCTTTGGGTCGTTGTCCTGTTGCAACACCCATCTTCTGTTGAGCTTCAGCTGGTGGACAGATGGCCTTAAGTTCTCCTGAAAAATGTCTTTTTTTGGACAGCAGTGGCTTCCTTTGTGGTATCCTCCCATGAAATCCGTTCTTGTTTAGTGTTTTACGTATCATAGATTATTTAAAGGGATGTTAGTGTATGCCAGAGACTTTTGTAAGTCTTTAGATGACACTCTAGGATTCTTCTTCACCTCATTCAGCAGTCTGCGCTGTGCTCTTGCAGTCATCCTTACAGGACAGCCACTCCTAGGAAGAGTAGCAGCAGTGCTGAACTTTCTCAATTTATATACAATTTGTCTTACCGTGGACTGATGAACAGCAAGGCTTTTGGAGATACATTTATAGCCCTTTCCAGCTTTATGCAAGTCAACAATTCTTAATTGTAGGTCTTCTGAGAGCTCTTTTGTGCGAGGCATCATTCACATCAGGTAATGCTTCTTGTGAAAAGCAAACTCAAAACTGGTGTGTGGTTTTTATAGGGCAGGGCAGCTGTAACCAACACCTCCAAACTCATCTCATTGATTGGACTCCAGTTGTATGTATTGCGCTAAAATATTCAAATCAATAGTGGCAATTTGCACGATCTCGAATACTTTGAAAAACTCTATCTGCATATAAAGCTATTGTAATGACATGCATGGAATTTAAATCTAAAACAGTACTGTAATGTACAATTACTTACCGTGATCAGGAGTTCTTCCTCACCATCTCGAAAGTTGCTGCCAACCATTTTCATCACTTATGTAGCTATTAGCTAATAGTGCGTGCGTGTGTGATAGCAGGAGCCCTACCTTCTCTGCCAAGTCCAAGTAACAGTGGAGAGACAGCAAGGCAGCAGGGCACACTTGGAGCAACAGCCCCAGTGAAAACAGATTGGGATTTGTGTCTGCAAACCAATACAGCTCCAATTATCCATCTGCTTTCATCCATGGCTTCTCAATAGTATCCAGTCTGGGAGATATCTAAACCATATACTTGTGCTTTCCTCTGCTCCTGTCTATGAAGTGCTGTGTGATATCTAGTGCTAAGCGGCAGGGCCAATATTCGAATTCGCAATATATCACAAATATTTAGGTGAATATTCACCAAATATTCGTGATTTCGTGATATTCGTGAAATTCTTTTCGATTGCGCTATAATGCGCGCGCGTAGGTACGCACACACACATGCAGAAGAGAGGGCAGCACTCATATGAGAGCTGCTTTTTCTGTTCTGTTCACCTGCTCGCCGTAGCATTTTCAGTGATGAGCAGGTAAACAGAGCAGAGAAGGCAGCACTCATACAAAAAAAAAGCGGACAACCCCTTTAAAGACATACTTGGAAAACATTACATACAGTGTAACAGCGCTACAGAACATACAAGGTAATAAAGCGCCACATAGCTCTTACATTCAGTGACTTCTCTTCTCTGATGTAGATATTCTCTTGCCTCTTCTTCTCCTGTTAGACCAGACCACCATGGTGACTTCTGTCATCCGCACCTCGTCTCTGCAGAGTTTAACAAACAGACATCTTACTTTCCTACTTTTCCATCATCCTCCCACCTCCTCCCACTCAACACCCCATCCTGCCACCCCCAATACTGTGTCCACTGTGCTCCCCAATACTTTTCTGCAGAAACAGTCCCCCTGAGAATTCTGGTACCACACAGATACTGGTAAAACATATTGTGGGCTAGTAATAAAAAAAAACAACACCTTCCATTCAAATCAGACCCCCATATAAAACCCTAAATTAGATCCCCCAATCTCAGACCAAACTCCCTTTAGTCCTCTATGTCAGACCCCATATAAGACCCCAGTTTTAAACCTCAGATCAGACCACCATTAGACTTCTATGTAAGACCCCAAACCATATCAGACCTCAGATAAGACCTCCATATAGGACCCACATTAGACCTCCAGACCCACATATAAGACCTCAGACCAGACCCCCATATCAGACCTCCAGACCCCCATTAGACCTCCAGACTCCCACTAGAATTCCAGACCCCCATTAGACCTCCAGAACCTCATATCTGACCCCCATTAAACCTCCAGACCCCCCAGTCAGACCTCCAGACCCCCAATCAGACCCCCATTAGACCTCCAGACCCCCAATCAGACCCCCCAGTCAGATCTCCAGACCGCCAATCAGACCCCCCATTAGACCTCTAGACCCCAAGTCAGACTTCAAGACCCCCAATCAGACCCCCCATTAGACCTCTAGACCCCCCAGTCAGACCTCCAGACCCCCATTAGACCTCCAGACCCTCAATCAGACCCCCATTAGCCCTCCAGACCCCCAATCAGACCCCGTTAGACCTCCAGACTCCCAATCAGACCCCATTAGACCTCCAGACCCCAATCAGACCCCCTGTCAGACCCACTAGTCAGACCTCCAGACTGCCCAGTCAGACCTCTAGACCCCCCAGTCAGACCTCCAGACCCCCCCAGTCAGACCTCCTGACCCCTCCAGTCAGACCTCCATACCCTCCAGTCAGACCTACAGACCCCCTATAGACCTCTCCAGACCCCCATTAGACCTTCATATCAGACCTCAGATCAGTCTGTAAAATAATAAAGTCACTTACCTCTCTTGTCACCACTCTTCCTGTTCTGGCTGTCTTCTCTTCTCAGGGTCTGCGCAACAGTCACCTGACCTCCTGCACCATCAAGTCAGAGTGTGCTCTGTATGTCCTGATGCTGCACGCAGCCAGGACACAGCAGTGCAGTCCTTGAGAAGAGCGAGCAGGAGCAGAGGTAAGTACTGTACAGCGCTTCTCTCCCCCTCCTCCTGCAGACTAGTGAGCGTTTCCATTATGGAAGTGCTCACTAGTATTCCCTTTATAAAATGCACTGCATCCTATAAAGGTAAAAGCAATGGGTGCTTCCATCTGTAATGATGGAAGCGTTCATTGCTTCTGTTCTGGCACGACCCGGAGAGCCAGCACACAAGGCAGCTGGTCCAGGCGGACCAGGAAGTACCTGAGCAAGGTACCAGTGGTACAGGCGTCTTCAGCAGCCTGAGTCGTAACCAGGAGCAACAGTGCAGGACCGAAGGATGAGGCAGAGGCAAAGTCAAACAGGTAATAGGCCAGGGCAGGCAACACAGGGACAGGTCAGGCAATCTGGATCAGCAACAGGAGAGTCAAGGCAAGCAGGCAGGGATCAAACAGGTAGCAGAGTCCAGGAAAACAAGTATGAGTCAGGAACGCAGGAAGATATCAGTAACCTTAGCAGGACACAAGGAACTTGACACTAAGGCATTTTGGAATGGGGCTGAGAGAAAACTATGGAGTGGTTCTCAGAACAACAGTACCTACACAGATGGAGCCTAGGACTGTAGCAGTGAATGGAAAGCACCGGCAGCAGATCACCGCTGAACATGGCGCCCGGGACTGCGGTGGTAAGAAAAAAACTGTCTGTCTGGGCGCTAACTATACAAATACTTCTCTCTCTCTCATTTATACTTTCAGGGGGGAACTAGGCTTTTCACAGTCACAAAGCCACCATGCTATGAAATTGACTGAGGCTTTGAGGCCTCTATTTATTCCCCAGTAATGATCCCAGCAGGTACACCTGGGATTGCCTCAGGCTGGGGAAAGTATACCTATTGTGGAAGGGAGTGGCATCTCCTACTGCCAACCTACATGCACCATTAAAATCCAACCCATCCAACCCATGAAATCTTAAACAGCCTTCCTCAGCTATCTGTGTTTCGCTGAAACAACACAGGTTTCTGGATTCCATTTTACTGCACCCAGCTGAGCATTCTGGATGAGATATACCAGTACTTTACCACACATACTATTACAGTAGCTTCAAATGACTGTACTAAATAGGATGATTAAATCATCTTTACTTCTGCAGGAAATTGATGAATATGCCCCACTGCATAGATAAACAGATATACTTGCAGCTTTATCCCTTAAAAACATAGGCATGTGACACAGACAAGTGCATTTTTTGTATCATATATCAAAAGGACAACTCAGAACCAGGCAAATTCTTGAATTGTTCTTAAAATTCATGACAACGTCAATGCCTTAATCACTTCCCTCCCAGTCAATTGTTGTCTTCAGGAACAGAAAGAAAATAGTTCATTTCTCACTGCAGAATGAGCTTAAAGTCTTTAATAAGCTATTGTTCACATCTGGGGTTACAGCCTACTAATCCTTTACAGAACATATGTTTAAATAGCTTAAATCTGCATTTGAGCCATTCTTTCCTCTGCAGTAATACTTATCATTAGACACTTTTACATTGACAAAACAGCTGGATTGTTGGTTAAAACACGACCGTTGGATGACAGTGGCAGCTCTGGCCTGTTGCTGCGACTGCTGCTACCATCAACCCTTTTTCTGCTGCTTCTTGTGCCAGCAACACCAACATTTTTGCCACTGCCCCTTCATTTTGAAGGCCCAGGCCTGTCTGTTAGCCATAGTATACAGTCGCTAAATCAGTGATGTAACTCTGTAACTAATATAAGGGATCACTCTCTCTCAGGGGGTCTTAATCACAGGCTTCTTCACAGACAACAGGATTTAATGTCCAAACTGGTGCTTTATTTTAGCACTTCAGCACCCGCACAAACATAAGCATCAAAATAAACACCTGCCCGTCTGGGTTCTAACTAATACAAAGTCTTTTTCCCTGACTCACCTCTAAGAACAGCTTATACACAGGGTCTCAAGCTCCAACCCTTAGCAGGTCCGCTCACCGAACCCAAGTCCAGACAGGGAAGAGATTTGGCTACACACAGCCTCGTGGCCCCTCGGCCCTCCTGGCTGAGACCACCCAGAACCCCTGTAGGCCTCTGTTTCCAAGTCCTCTTTTCACAGACTGACACACAGAGGGTTGGTTTTATCCCTCCTTGATTACAGGAGACCTCATCTGCGATCACCTACCCCAAAATACAACACACGTACTGGAAGGGTGTGGACTGGCAAATCCCACTACCAAACCTATACACCAGTCCAAATAAAATCCAGCCCAGAACAAAACGTAGAAAAAACTGTCTTAGTAAACTATGCTTTGCTGAAACACCTGCAGCTTTCTGGATTTTATTTATCTCATCAAGCTGAGGTATCTTGGTGGGATTTACACACCTTCCAGCACTGTACACATTACCACAGTAAGACTGAATGGCGCAACAAGAGAACTATATAAATGTGCCCATATATTAGACTGCCTGTTGACATTGAGTCTGATGTACAGTAAGTCTATGTATAAGAGAACATATTAAGGGAGTAATTTATCATGCTGAAATATGCCTAAATTAGGTGTTTTTCATGTGCATATTGCAGCGCAAAATTCAGTTGTTGTGCTGTAATCTCTGACTTCACCTCGCTGACTCATATCTAAAAAAGTGGGCATGGTGTGGGCATGGTGTGGGCTGGGAAGTATACAGGCCCATCTCATTTAATATTTTCAACGCCTCTTTCAGACAGCTCGGAAGCTGTCCTACATTTAGAACTCTGGCTGGATGTGCCAAAGTTATGGAGAGGCCGGCACCTCTTTATAACTTGGGGCTTTATTAAGACGGGAGCAGCAAGTGAACTAGATAAACTCGCCTATATATTAGACCACCTGTTGACAATTAGTCTCACGCACAGTAAGTCTATGTATAACAGAACAGATTAAATGTGAATGGCACAGCAAGTGAACTACATAAATGCACCTACAGTATAAATTAGACAGCCTGTTGACAATGAGTCTGACGCATAGTAAGTCTACATATGTGTAACAGAACATATTAAGTATTAATGGTGCAGTAAGTGTACTAGATAAACACATTTATATATTAGACCACCTTCTGTTTACAATGAGTTTGACGCACAGTAAGTCTATATATAACAGAAGAGATTAAGTGTAAATGGCACAGCAAGTAAATTAGATAAATGCACCTATATATTAAACTGGCTGTTGACAATGAGTCTGATGCACAGTAAGTCTATGTATAACAGAACAGATTAAATATGAATGGTACAGCAGGTGAACTACATAAACGCTCTTATATATTAGACCACCTGTTGACAATAAGTCTGATGCACAGTAAGGCTATATATAACAGAACAGATTAAGTATTAATGGTGCAGAGAATGAACTGTATAAACGTTACTTTATATTTGACCACCTGCTGACTAGTGTTGATCGCAAATATTCTAATCGCAGATTTTTATCGCAAATATTGGCACTTCGAGAATTCGCGAATATCTAGAATATACAGTAGTGCTATATCTTTGTAATAGCAAATATTCTAGATTTTTTTTTTCATCAGTACCCATGATCCCTCACTGCTTCTTGCTTGTGGACCAATGAGAAGGCTGCAATATCTTTTACTTTAGGAGTAGTGTTGATCGCAAATTTTCATATTGCAATTTTTTTTTTTGCAATCAGAAAAATAATGACTGGAGATCATGAATTCTCGAATTCGCGAATATATGTTGAATATTGCCCCTGTCGCTCATCACTGCTGCTGACAATGAGTCTGACACACCGTAAGTCTATGTATAACAGAACAGATTAAGTATTAATGGCACAGCAAGTGATTTAGATAAGGTGTTAATAGTACAGCAAGTGTACTGGATAAACACGCCTATATATTAGACCACCTGTTGACAATGAGTCTGATGTACCTTATGTCTATGCACAACAGAAATGATAATGGTATGAATGAATGGTATATATTAGACTGCCTGTTTAGAATAAGTCTATGTATAACATAACAGATTAAGAATGAATAGTGCAGCAGTTAGACAAGATGTGTTAATGGCGTAGCAGGAGATAATAGATAAATGTGCCTATATAGTAGACCGCTTGTTAGCGCTGAGTCTAATGTACAGTAAGTCTATGTATACCAGAACAGATTAAGAATGAATAGCACAGCAGTTGGACAAGAAGCACAGGGCAATTACACTGAGGTGTACTAGCCTGCACTGTCCCTGCAGCCTTCCTATCATCTCCCTACACTGTCCCTATCCAATATTCTACAAATTAAAAGCTTTCTAAAACACTGTCCCTAGCACTTGCCATGTCTCTCCTTATGCTGAGTTCACAGTGAAATTTCAGTGACAGTGCGGGATGAGGCTTTTATAGGGCTGTGACATCACAAGCGATGGCTATCTGCTGTTTGGTTGGCTGCATGGCATGATGGGTCATATTGCATTCCTAGGCTTCTTACTTTCACTTTGTAACATGAGTAGCTGCCATTTTAGTAAAAAAAAAATGTAGTTACCTTGAAGCGTGAGGAAATTCGGATTCGTGGTGAATCAATTTTTTCATAAAATTCGTATTGAATTCAATTTCGTTAACTTTGATTCGCTCAACACAAATTATAATAATGGATTGCAGTTTGTATTTATTTTATGTAATAACAGTATAATAATTTATATCAAGTAGCCTGAAATTGACTACTGAAATTTAAAACCTGTCACCACCTACTGAACCATATTATAGAGCAGGAGGAGCCGAGCAGATTGATGCATAGTTTTGTGGGGAAAGGTTCAGTAAAGCCTGTAATTTATACATTTGTAGTCCTGCTTTTTACACCTCCCATGGAAGGACTATCTATCTCTTTATATGCACTGATACACACAATGCTATCAGTCACTGATAACACCTCTCTCCAGTACCGATAGGTGTTCACTAAACTCCAATCTGCACGGCTCCTGCTCTACAACATGCTGCTTTCAGATTGCATTGCATTTTGTGGTGACAGGCCCTATTTAACATGGTTGAAATGTTCTCTTTTATAAAACCATACTGTTGGTGTAAAGAACTTTCTTGTCCCTGAGCTCCAGTGACACTCTTCCTGCCACTGCCACAGTTACATTCAGTGCAGGAACCCTGGCAGAGATGCCGAATATCAGTTACACAGATAACCCAGCTGTCTAACCAAAATAGGAAAATTTGGCTATTCAACCAATCAGGTGGCCCAGCTGGACAGACAATCAGATGGCTTGGCCAATGGACTCATCGGGGTATGGCACCTCCAGCACTCCATTCAACTTTCCCTAGCGCTACTAAGCCTACTATGTGTGCCAGTTACTGTCCCTAAAATCTAGCATGGCTTTATGTACTTCTACAGCTTGCTCTACTGGTCAGCAACTGCACTGCAGACACAGCCAAGATCTTCCCTCAGTGCAGTCCAGATCTCTGTATAGCGGTTCGAGGTTAAATACTTGGAGGTTCTAAACGGTCTGTTGCCTGTGCAAAGTCAGAGCAGGAAACCCTGTTAAAAGCAGGAAAGCAAACCATTATTTCATTACAGTCAGCATGTAAATCAAGATCAGTTAACATAAGGGATAAATACTGACCCAATTACCATCTAGAGACAAAGAAGAACTGTAAAGGGTCTCAGAGCACAGCTTGACTTAATTTCTAAATTATATAAGCATTGTGTTAGAATGTTTTAGGAATAGGTATACAATATGTGCTATATAATAGGGTCAGCTCTGTTTCTGATTCTGACATGTAGAAAAAGTAACAATCATTATGACAAGTAACATATGATTTAACTTTTCCAATAGAAAATAGTATAGAATTAGCTGATCCAGAGCAATGTGAATCAACCAGGTATAAAAGGCTTAAATGCTTCTTTTTCCTTCTTTTAATTACCGCTAGTTATGTAACAGCAGGATTGGTATTATTATGCCTATGTTATTTATGACTCATCTTGCTGTGATAAATGTGACTGCTGTAGTTAGATGTACATGTAGATTATTTGTATCAGTAAGTTACTAAAAGTATTTTTCATATACCGGTAATATTTCAAAACTGCAGGATGGATATGTGACTGCAAAGAGTTCTCCAATCATCAATTTTCTGGTAGCCTCAAAATTCTCCTATACAGTGACATAGGTGGAAAAAAAAAGCACAGGTCCATCAAGCTCAATCTTCCTTTATCAATTTTATGTCATTAATATCATTACCTATTTTTTTTAAATATCCTTATTGATATATAACAAATACAATTACATTTTTAACCCCTTCTACCCTGGGCCAGTTTTTCGCCCTTCTGCCCAGGTAATTTTTTGCAAATCTGACATGTGTCACTTTATGTAGTAATAACTTTGGAACACTTTTACTTATCCAAACAATTCTGAGAATGTTTTCTTGTGATACATTGTACTTCATGATAGTCATAAATTTGAGCCAATATATTTTACCTTCATTTATGAAAAAATCACAAATTTACAAAACATTAGAAAAATTCTCAATTTCTCTGCTTTTAACCCCTTAAGGACTTAGGGCGTACCGGTACGCCCTATTTCCCGAGTCCTTAAGGACTCAGGGCGTACCAATACGTAATAAGTTCAAATCACAATTGCCGCCCAGCGGGGTTAACCCCGCCCAGGGGGTTAATCGCAACAGGATGTCCGCTGAAATCATTCAGCGGGCATCCTGTCCGAACACCGGAGGGGGTCCCGTGACCCCCCGTGTCAGCGATCGGCGCAAACCGCAGGTCAATTCAGACCTGCGGTTTGCGGCTTTTACATTTTGCGGTGGTGGCGTGTGGCGGTGCCATCGGGTCCCCATGCGGCTGTAGGGGGGACCCGATGGCATGGAAGGCAGCGTGATGTCTAAATAAGGCATCGCGCTGCCTTCCGGTGGAGAGCCTGTGAGATCCAGCCCCCTGGATCTCACAGGCCGGGAGCTGTATGAGTAATACACACAGTGTTACTCATACAGCCAATGCATTCCAATACAGAAGTATTGGAATGCATTGTAAAGGATTAGACCCCCAAAAGTTGAAGTCCCAAAGTGGGACAAAAAAAAGTTTAAAAAAAGTTGAAAAAATAAAGTTTTCCCCCCCAAAAATTAAAAGTTTCAAGTAAAAATAAACAAAAACGTCATTTTCCCCAAATAAAGTTAAAAAAATTGGTAAAAAATAGGGAAAAAAATGTATACATATTAGGTATCGCCGCGTCCATATCGACCGGCTCTATAAACATATCACATGACCTAACCCCTCAGATGAACACCGTAAAAAATAAAAAATAAAAACGGTGCTAAATAAACCGTTTTTTTGTCACCTTACATCACAAAAAGTACAACAGCAAACGATCAAAAAGGCGTTTGCCCCACAAAATAGTACCAATCTAACCATCACCTCAAAATGAGCTCCTACCTGACACAATCGCCCAAAAAATATTAAAAACTATGGCTCAGAATATGGAGACACTAAAACATCATTTTTTTTTTTTTGTTTCAAAAATGATATTATTGTGTAAAGCTTACATAAATAAAAAAAAGTATACATATTAGGTATCGCCGCGTCTGTATCGACCGGCTCTATAAAAATATCACATGACCTAACCCATCAGATAAACACCATAAAAAATAAAAAATAAAAACTGTGCTAAATAAACCATTTTTTGTCACCTTACATCACAAAAAGTGTAATAGCAAACAATCAAAAAGTCATATGCACCCCAAAATAGTGCCAACACTAAAACATGATTTTTTTTGCTTCAAAAATGATATCATTGTGTAAAACTTACATAAATAAAAAAAAGTATACATATTAGGTATCACAGCATCTGTAATAACTTGCTCTATAAAAATATCACATGACCTAACCCTTCAGGTAAATACCGTAAAAAATAAAAATAAAAACGGTGTAAAAAAAGCCATTTTTTGTCACCTTACATCACAAAAAGTGTAATTTCAAGCGATAAAAAAGTCACACACACCCCAAAATAGTGCCAATAAAACCGACATCTCATCCCGCAAAAATCATACCTACCCAAGGTAATCGCCCAAAA
Organism: Bufo bufo; assembly: GCF_905171765.1. NCBI lineage: Eukaryota > Metazoa > Chordata > Amphibia > Anura > Bufonidae > Bufo > Bufo bufo. The sequence continues at coordinate 710,224,301 of NC_053390.1, forward strand.
ACTGAAAAAATTTTGTCTCTCAGACTATGGAAACACTAAAACATGATTTTTTTTTGTTTAAAAAAAGAAATCATTGTGTAAAACTTACATAAATAAAAAAAGTATACATATTAGGTATCGCTGATCTAACCTGTCAGATGAATGTTGTAAATAACAAAAAATAAAAACGGTGCCAAAACAGCTATTTCTTGTTACCTTGCCTCACAAAAAGTGTAATATAGAGCAACCAAAAATCATATGTACCCTAAACTAGTACCAACAAAACTGCCACCCTATCTCGTAGTTTCTAAAATAGGGTCACTTTTTTGGACTTTCTACTCTAAGGGTGCATCAGGGGGACTTCAAATGGGACATGGTGTCAAAAAAACCAGTCCAGCAAAACCTAAATTCCAAAAACCGTATGGCATTCCTTTCCTTCTGCGCCCTGCCGTGTGCCCGTACAGCGGTTTACGACCACATATGGGGTGTTTCTGTAAACTAAAGAATCAGGGCCATAAATATTGAGTTTTGTTTGGCTGTTAACCCTTGCTTTGTAACTGGAAAAAAAATTATTAAAATGGAAAATTTGCCAAAAAAGTAAAATTTTGAAATTGTATCTCTATTTTCCATTAATTCTTGTGGAACACCTAAAGGGTTAACGACATTTGTAAAATCAGTTTTGAATACCTTGAGGGGTGTAGTTTCTTAGATGGGGTCACTTTTATGGCGTTTCTACTCTAGGGGTGCATCAGGGGGGCTTCAAATGGGACATGGTGTCAAAAAAAACAGTCCAGCAAAACCTGCCTTCCAAAAACCGTATGGCATTCCTTTCCTTCTGCGCCCTGCGGTGTGCCCGTACAGTGGTTTACGACCACATATGGGGTGTTTCTGTAAACTACAGAATCAGGGCCATAAATATTGAGTTTGGTTTGACTGTTAACCCTTGCTTTGTAACTGGAAAAAAAAATATTAAAATGGAAAATCTGCCAAAAAAGTGAAATTTTGAAATTTTATCTCTATTTTCCATTAATTCTTGTGGAACACCTAAAGGGTTAACAATGTTTGTAAAATCAGTTTTGAATACCTTGAGGGGTGTAGTTTCTAGAATGGGGTAATTTTTGGGTGGTTTCTATTATGTAAGCCTCGCAAAGTGACTTCAGACCTGAACTGGTCCCTAAAAATTGGGTTTTTGAAAATTTCTGAAAAATTTCAAGATTTGCTTTTAAACGTCTAAGCCTTGTAACATCCCCAAAAAATAAAATATTCCCAAAATGATCCAAACATGAAGTAGACATATGGGAAATGTAAAGTAATAACTATTTTTGGAGGTATTACTATGTATTATAGAAGTAGAGAAATTGAAACTTGGAAATTTGCAATTTTTTACAAATGTTTGGTAAATTTGGTATTTTTTATAAATAAAAATGTTTTTTTTTTTACTTCATTTTACCAGTGTCATGAAGTACAATATGTGACGAAAAAACAATCTCAGATTAAGTCAAAGCGTTTTAAAGTTATCAGCACTTAAAGTGACACTGGTCAGATTTGCAAAAAATGTCCTTAAGGTGAAATAGGGCTGAGTCCTTAAGGGGTTAATACAGAAAGTGATACCTCATAAAATATTTATTACTTAACATTCCCCATATGTCTACTTTATGTTGGCATCATTTTGGAAATATCTTTTTATTTTTTTTAGGACGTTAGAAGGCTTAGAAGTTTAGAAGCAATTCTTGAATTTTTTTAGAAAATTCCAAAACCCACTTTTTAAGACCACTTCAGGTCTGAAGTCACTTTGTGGGGCTTACATAGTAGAGAGCCCCCATAAATGATCCCATTGTAGAAACTACACCCCTCAAGTTACTCAAAACTGATTTTACAAACTTTGTAAGCCCTTTAGGTGTTCCACAAGAATTAAAGGAAGATTACATTTCTAAATTTCACTTTTTTAGCAGATTTTCCATTTTAATCTATTTTTTTCTTTAACACATCAAGGGTTAACAGCCAAACAAAACTCAATATTTATTACCCTGATTTTGTGGTTTACAGAAACACCCCACATGTCGTTGTAAACTGATGTAAGGGCACACGGCAGGACGCAGCAGAAAAGGAACGTCATATGGTTTATGGAAGGCAGATTTTGCAGATTTTGTCCCATTTGAAGCTGCCCTGATGCACCCTTACAGTAGAAATTCCGAAAAAGTGACCCCATTTTTGAAACTAGGGGATAAGGTCCCAGTTTTATTGGTACCATTTTTGGGTACATATAATTTATTGATCATTCATTATTACACTTTATGGGGCAAGTTCACCCAAAAATTGTTAATTTTTGCACAGTTTTATTTATTTATTTATTTTCACAGAGTTTACCTGAGGGGTTAGGTCATGTGATATTTTTATAGAGCAGGTTGTTATGGACGTGGCAATACCTAATATGTCTATGTCTTTTTTTTTCACTTTAGCACAATAATGGCAGTTTTGAAGCAAAAAAATCATATTTTAGTGTCTCCATTGTCATAGTTTTTTTTTTATTTTTTTACTAATTGTCTCAGGTAGTGTCTCATTTTGTTTGCCTTTTTGATCGCATGATGTTGCACTTTTTGTGATGTAAGGTGACAAAAATGGCTTTTTTATTTACACAGTTTTTTTTTTACAGTGTTCACCTGAGGGGTTAGGTCTTGTGATATTTTTATAGAGCTGGTTGTTACTGACGTGGAGATTACTAACATGTATACTTTTTTAAATTTATTTCACTTTAACACAATAATAACATATTTGAAAGAAAATGATGATGTTTTAGTGTCTCCATGTTCTGAGAGCTATCATTTTTTTTTATTTCTTGAGCGATTTTCTTATGTAGAGTCTCATACTTTGTGGGATGAGGTGACGGTTTTATTACTACCATTATGTTCGACATACGCCTTTTTGATCGCTTGGCTTTGCTCTTTTTGTGATGTAAGGTGACAAAAATGGCTTTTTTTGACAGTTTTTATTTTAATTTTCTGGTGTTTATCGGACGTGGTGGATCATGTGATATACAGTATGTGATATACAGTATGTGATATATTTATAAAGCTGGTCGTTACGAACGCGGTTATACCAAATATGTGTGTGTTTTTCCTTTTTTTTTACAATTTTTTTATTATGAAATCTACAAAAAAGGGGCATTTTTTTCTTTTTTTTACTTGAAATTTATTTTTTTATTAAACACACTTTTTTTTTACACTTTATTTCTGTCTTACTCTGGGACTTGAACTTTTGGGGGTCAGATCCCCTCTGCAATGCTTTACAATACATCTGTATTGTAATGCATTGCCTGTTAGTGTATGACACTCAGTAATACACTAACAGGTTGCCTAGGAGACCCAGCCTTAGGCCTCTTTCACACTACAGTATGTCCATTTCAGTGTTTTGCGTTCCGTTTTTCACGGATCCGTTGTCCCGTTTTTGGGTTCCGTTGTGTCTCCGTTTCCGTTCAGTATGTCCGCAAAAACCTTTCAGTATGGTTTCCGTATGGTTCCCGTATACGGTCCATTTTTCACGGATCAAAAACGGAAGCCACCTGTATTTGTGCTCAGCCAAAGTTTGGCAACAAGAAACACATGGCCACAGTGGGCTGGGCCTAGCATTTGTTAATGACGGATTCGCAAAAAACGGATGACATACGGATGCCTTCCGTATGCATTCCGTTTTTTTGCGGACCCATTGACTTTAATGGAGCCACGGACCGTGATTTGCGGACAAACATAGGACATGTTCTATCTTTCCACGGCACGGAAATACTGAAATACTGAAACGGAATGCACACGGAGACACTTCAGTATTTTTTGCTGAACCATTGAAATGAATGGTTCAGTATCTGTTCCGTATACTGAACTCAAAAAACGTCCAGTATACTGAACGCAAAATACTATAGTGTGAAAGAGGCCTTAGGCTGAATCTCCTGGGCACCCATAGAAGGCAGGTCCCGATGCTGTGCAAAGCATTAGGCAGACTCTCCGCTCATTAGGCTGCCTTGTCAGGCATCAGGTCCTCGCCACAGCACGTAATAGTATAACACATGTCGGGTTAAAACAAATCAAAATTCCATATTACTGTACTTTTCTTTCTCCATAACCACCAATTCCCAACCCAACCCCTCCCCCCCCCCACACACACACACCCTTGTGATGCGTCTCGGCTCTCACTATTACTCAAAAAAAACTAAAGAAAAGAAACAGGGGAGAGGAAAAAGCGAAAAGGGAAGATACAAGAAAAGACAGTCAGGAGAAATATACCATCAAGGTTTAAAACCCATATCTTGGTCCACTTCTCTTGAGCATTTCTTTGTTTGTATAAAATTTTCTCATAGTTTTTGACCTTGTTAACCAAGTTTATCCATGCACTGACGTCTGGAATATATTGTGAAAACCATACCCTTGCAACCAAGAGTCTGTCCAAAAATAATATTCTACTTAGGCCTCATGCACATGACCGTTGTGTGCATCCACATCCGTTCCGTCATTTTTCACAGTTTAGCGGAGGTCCCATTCATTTCTATGGAGCTGTGAAAAAAAACTGATAGTCCTCCGTTTTTTCTCTGCTTTTGTGATCCGTGATTCCAGTCCGTCAAAAAAATATAACCTGTCCTATTCTTGTCAGTGGAAAACGGAGGACGGACCCATTCAAGTCAATAGGTCTGTCAAAAAAAACAGATGCACAACTGGTATGTCATCCGTGTCTGCATCAGTGTCCGTTTTTTTCTACAAGAACTTGGTGCAATAAAATTACACTTTTCATTAACCTTCCTTTTTTTTCCCCTGTCAGACAAAAAAAAAGGAAGACACAAGGAAACTGTCACAAGGGTGTCAAGAACCACTCCTGACTCCGTTATACCCGGGGTCAGGAAATAGCAGCGGTTGGCTGCGCGCTCTATGTAAGATAGGGCTGTTTCCTTATGGTAGCTTTCTGGGTTTGCTTTGCAAACCCTTTTGGCTCACTCAGGGATCCGTAGCACTTCTCCTCAGCTGTTCCTTGTCCAGCACTCCCAACCTTCTTATATTCCCCTCTCACACTTCTCTGGTTGCCAGATATAGAGCTTCCTGCCTGGACATCTATTCTGACCTTCTGAAGCTGTGTTGCTGCGTTCTCTGGTTGTTGGTCCAGAATGCTACCCTCCGGATCCCTGCTGGACCTTTGTGGTCTGCTGTGGTCGCCCACCTGGGTGTATGTGTTTGTCTGTATTGTCTGTCCTCTCCCTGGTGTTTCCCTCTTAGTGTCAGTGTTGCGGACTAGCGATCCCACCGGCCCGTTCACTATCTAGGGCTCATTTTAGGGAAAGCCAGGGTTTTGGCACGTGATCGCCGCACGGGTGAGGAACTCGTCTAGGGATGTCAGGGCAGTCAGGTGCCAGCCGCAAGGTGAGTCAGGGGTCACCACCTTTCCCTCTCCCTTGGGCAGGGCTTTCCATTTTCCCTCCCTGTGCGTGACGCCGGTCATTACAGAAACACAACTGAAGCAAAATCGTACACGGACCACTGAAGCCAAATCACTGACAGTGAAAAAAAATCTTCTTTTTCTATTTATGACTGCTTAACTTAGAAAGGTCACTCAATAGAAAACATTCCACCTTAAAAGGAATCTGTAGATTCATTTTATGGATAAGAAAATTATTAATACCATTCCAATATTGTTTTAGTTCTAAACATTACCAAAACATATGGAGGTGATCCACACCTGATAGATCACTCCGTGGGCTCTTAGAACTATCTCTTATCCTACGTTTACTAAGCCATAGGGAGGGGATTACATATAATTAGGGATGAGCGAACCCGAACTGTATAGTTCGGGTTCGTACCGAATTTTGGGGTGTCCGTGACACGGACCCGAACCCGAACATTTTCGTAAAAGTCCGGGTTCGGGTTCGATGTTCGGCTCTTTCTTGGCGCTTTTTGAAAGGCTGCAAAGCAGCCAATCAACAAGCGTCATACTACTTGCCCCAAGAGGCCATCACAGCCATGCCTACTATTGTTATGGCTGTGATTGGCCAGTGCAGCATGTGACCCAGCCTCTATTTAAGCTGGAGTCACGTAGCGCCGCACGTCACTCTGCTATGATCAGTATAGGGAGAGGTTGCTGCTGCGACGTTAGGGCGAGATTAGGCAGATTAACTCCTCCAAAAGACTTCATTCTGAGATCGATCTGCAGCTGTGGATCATTGAAGTGCTATTATTGACTTGCTCACTTTTTTGAGGCTGCCCAGAGCGTTTTTAGATCACTTTTTTTCTGGGGTGATCGGCGGCCATTTTGTGACTTGTGGTGCGCCAGCACAAGCTATCACCAAGTGTATTTAACCATCGATAGTGTGGTTATTTTGTGCTATATCCTACATCAGCTGCAGGCTGAGCCTGTGTCACCGAAGTGCATTTAACCATCAACAGTCTGGTTATTTTTTGGCCATATACTACATCAGCTGCAGGCTGAGCCTGTGTCACCGAAGTGCATTTAACCATCGACAGTCTGATTATTTTTTGGCCATATACTACATCTGGTGCAGGCTGAGCCTGTGTCACCCAAGTGCATTTAACCATCAACAGTGTGGTTATTTTTTGGCCATATATTACATCAGGGGCAAGTTGAGCCTGTCACCCAGCGCCTAAAAAATAGACCTGACATTTCTATTCAACCAAATCTGTACTGTTTTAGCTGGTCAAGTTATTTGTAGTGACCGTAAAAGCACACTTTTTTTTCTGGGTTGAAAAACCATTCCCAAATTTGCCATTCTCAAAATAACTAGTTTCTGGTATTTGAGGCCTACTGGAAATCTATCCCAAAAAGAATATCTTACATTGAAGCTAGTGATAGTGTCATTCAGAAAAACCTAAGACACACGCTAGCGTGCTGATAGAAATCTGATTCTGTGATTAAACCTATACCTGTCACACAGCGCAAACAAAAACAGGCCTCACATCTCTATTTAACCAAATCTCTACTGTTTTAGCTGGTCAAGTTATTTGTAGTGACCGTAAAAGCACACTTTTTTTTCTGGGTTGAAAAACCATTCCCAAATTTGCCATTCTCAAAATAACTAGTTTCTGGTATTTGAGGCCTACTTGAAATCTATCCCAAAAAGAATATCTTACATTGAAGCTAGTGATAGTGTCATTCAGAAAAACCTAAGACACACGCTAGCGTGCTGATAGAAATCTGATTCTGTGATTAAACCTATACCTGTCACACAGCGCAAAAAAAAACAGGCCTCACATCTCTATTTAACCAAATCTCTACTGTTTTAGCTGGTCAAGTTATTTGTAGTGACCGTAAAAGCACACTTTTTTTTCTGGGTTGAAAAACCATTCCCAAATTTGCCATTCTCAAAATTGTGGTGAACGGGAACAATGAGGAAAACATCTAATAAGGGACGCGGACGTGGACATGGTCGTGGTGGTGTTAGTGGACCCTCTGGTGCTGGGAGAGGACGTGGCCGTTCTGCCACAGCGACACGTCCTAGTGAACCAACTACCTCAGGTCCCAGTAGCCAGCAGAATTTACAGCGATATTTGGTGGGGCCCAATGCCGTTCTAAGGATGGTAAGGCCTGAGCAGGTGCAGGCATTAGTCAATTGGGTGGCCGACAGTGGATCCAGCACGTTCACATTATCTCCCACCCAGTCTTCTGCAGAAAGCGCACAGATTGCGCATGAAAACCAAGCCCATCGGTCTGTCACATCACCCCCATGCATATCAGGGAAACTGTCTGAGCCTCAAGTTATGCAGCAGTCTCTTATGCTGTTTGAAGACTCTGCTGCCAGGGTTTCCCAAGGGCATCCACCTAGCCCTTCCCCAGGGGTGGAAGAGATAGAATGCACTAACGCACAACCACTTATTTTTCCTGATGATGAGGACATGGGAATACCACCTCAGCACGTCTCTGATGATGACGAAACATAGGTGCCAACTGCTGCGTCTTTCTGCAGTGTGCAGACTGAACAGGAGGTCAGGGATCAAGACTGGGTGGAAGACGATGCAGGGGACGATGAGGTCCTAGACCCCACATGGAATGAAGGTCGTGCCACTGACTTTCACAGTTCGGAGGAAGAGGCAGTGGTGAGACCGAGCCAACAGCGTAGCAAAAGAGGGAGCAGTGGGCAAAATCAGAACACCCGCCGCCAAGAGACTACGCCTGCTACTGACCGCCGCCATCTGGGACCGAGCACCCCAAAGGCAGCTTCAAGGAGTTCCCTGGCATGGCACTTCTTCAAACAATGTGCTGACGACAAGACCCGAGTGGTTTGCACGCTGTGCCATCAGAGCCTGAAGCGAGGCATTAACGTTCTGAACCTTAGCACAACCTGCATGACCAGGCACCTGCATGCAAAGCATGAACTGCAGTGGAGTAAACACCTTAAAAACAAAGAAGTCACTCAGGCTCCCCCTGCTACCTCTTCTGCTGCTGCTGCCTCGGCCTCTTCTGCTGCTGCCGCCGCCTCGGCCTCTTCCTCCGCCTCTGGAGGAATGTTGGCACCTGCCGCCCAGCAAACATGGGATGTACCACCAACACCACCACCTGCGTCACCAAGCATCTCAACCATGTCACACGGCAGCGTTCAGCTCTCCATCTCACAAACATTTGAGAGAAAGCGTAAATTCCCACCTAGCCACCCTCGATCCCTGGCCCTGAATGCCAGCATTTCTAAACTACTGGCCTATGAAATGCTGTCATTTAGGCTGGTGGACACACACAGCTTCAAACAGCTCATGTCACTTGCTGTCCCACAGTATGTTGTTCCCAGCCGCCACTACTTCTCCAAGAGAGCCGTGCCTTCCCAGCACAAACAAGTGTTCGATAAAATCAAGTGTGCACTGCGCAACGCCATCTGTGGCAAGGTCCACCTAACCACAGATACGTGGACCAGTAAGCACGGCCAGGGACGCTATATCTCCCTAACTGCACACTGGGTAAATGTAGTGGCGGCTGGGCCCAAGGCGGAGAGCTGTTTGGCGCACGTCCTTCCGCCGCCAAGGATCGCAGGGCAACATTCTTTGCCTCCTGTCTCCTCCTCCTCCTACTCAGCTTCCTCCTCCTCTTCTTCCACCTGCTCATCCAGTCAGCCACACACCTTCACCACCAACTTCAGCACAGCACGGGGTAAATGTCAGCAGGCAATTCCGAAACTCATATGTTTGGGGGACAGGCCCCACACCGCACAGGAGTTGTGGCGGGGTATAGAACAACAGACCGACGAGTGGTTGCTGCCGGTGAGCCTCAAGCCCGGCCTGGTGGTGTGCGATAATGGGCGAAATCTCGTTGCAGCTCTGGGACTAGCCGGTTTGACGCACATCCCTTGCCTGGCGCATGTGCTGAATTTGGTGGTGCAGAAGTTCATTCGCAACTACCCCGACATGTCAGAGCTGCTGCATAAAGTGCGGGCCGTCTGTTCGCGCTTCCGGCGATCACACCCTGCCGCTGCTCGCCTGTCTGCGCTACAGCGTAACTTCGGCCTTCCCGCTCACCGCCTCATATGCGACGTACCCACCAAGTGGAACTCCACCTTGCATATGCTGGACAGACTGTGCGAGCAACAGCAGGCCATAGTGGAGTTTCAGCTGCAGCACGCACGGGTCAGTCGCACTGCGGATCAGACACACCACCAATGACTGGGCCTCCATGCGAGACCTGTGTGCCCTGTTGCGCTGTTTCGAGTACTCCACCAACATGGCCAGTGGCGATGACGCCGTTATCAGCGTTACAATACCACTTCTATGTCTCCTTGAGAAAACACTTAGGGCGATGATGGAAGAGGAGGTGGCCCAGGAGGAAGAGGAGGAAGAGGGGTCATTTTTAGCACTTTCAGGCCAGTCTCTTCAAAGTTACTCAGAGGGAGGTTTTTTGCAACACCAGAGGCCAGGTACAAATGTGGCCAGACAGGGCCCACTACTGGAGGAAGAGGAGGACGAGGATGATGAGGAGGAGGTGGAGGAGGATGAGGATGAAGCATGTTCACAGCGGGGTGGCACCCAAAGCAGCTCGGGCCCATCACTGGTGCGTGGCTGGGGGGAAACACAGGACGATGACGATACGCCTCCCACAGAGGACAGCTTGTCCTTACCTCTGGGCAGCCTGGCACACATGAGCGACTACATGCTGCAGTGCCTGCGCAACGACAGCAGAGTTGCCCACATTTTAACGTGTGCGGAATACTGGGTTGCCACCCTGCTGGATCCCCGGTACAAAGACAATGTGCCCACCTTACTTCCTACACTGGAGCGTGATAGGAAGATGCGCGAGTACAAGCGCACGTTGGTATACGCGCTACTGAGAGCATTCCCAAATGTCACAGGGGAACCAGTGGAAGCCCAAGGCGAAGGCAGAGGAGGAGCAAGAGGTCGCCAACGCAGCTGTGTCACGGCCAGCTCCTCTGAGGGCAGGGTTAGCATGGCAGAGATGTGGAAAAGTTTTGTCACCACGCCACAGCTAACTGCACCACCACCTGATACGGAACGTGTTAGCAGGAGGCAACATTTCACTAACATGGTGGAACAGTACCTGTGCACACCCCTCCACGTACTGACTGATGGTTCGGCCCCATTCAACTTCTGGGTCTCCAAATTGTCCACGTGGCCAGAGCTAGCCTTTTATGCCTTGGAGGTGCTGGCCTGCCCGGCGGCCAGCGTTTTGTCTGAACGTGTATTCAGCACGGCAGGGGGCGTCATTACAGACAAACGCAGCCGCCTGTCTACAGCCAATGTGGACAAGCTGACGTTCATAAAAATTAACCATGCATGGATCCCACAGGACCTGTCCATCCCTTGTGCAGATTAGATATTAACTACCTCCCCTTAACAATATATTATTCTACTCCAGGGCACTTCCTCATTCAATACTATTTTTTATTTAATTTTACCATTATATTGCGGGGCAACCCAAAGTTGAATGAACCTCTCCTCTGTCTGGGTGCCGGGGCCTAAATGTGTGACAGTGGCCTGTTCCAGTGGTGGGTGACGTGAAGCCTGATTCTCTGCTATGACATGAAGACAGATTCTGCGCTGACATAAGGCCAGATTCTCTGTTACGGGACCGCTCTCCTCTGTCTGGGTGCCGGGGCCTAAATGTGTGACAGTGGCCTGTTCCAGTGGTGGGTGACGTGAAGCCTGATTCTCTGCTATGACATGAAGACAGATTCTGCGCTGACATAAGGCCAGATTCTCTGTTACGGGACCTCTCTCCTCTGCCTGGGTGCCTGGGCCTAAATGTGTGACAGTGGCCTGTTCCAGTGGTGGGTGACGTGAAGCCTGATTCTCTGCTATGACATGAAGACAGATTCTGCGCTGACATAAGGCCAGATTCTCTGTTACGGGACCTCTCTCCTCTGCCTGGGTGCCCGGACCTAAATGTGTGACAGTGGCCTGTTCCAGTGGTGGGTGACGTGAAGCCTGATTCTCTGCTATGACATGAAGACAGATTCTGCGCTGACATAAGGCCAGATTCTCTGTTACGGGACCTCTCTCCTCTGCCTGGGTGCCTGGGCCTAAATGTGTGACAGTGGCCTGTTCCAGTGGTGGGTGATGTGAAGCCTGATTCTCTGCTATGACATGAATACAGATTCTGCGCTGACATAAGGCCAGATTCTCTGTTACGGGACCTCTCTCCTCTGCCTGGGTGCCTGGGCCTAAATGTGTGACAGTGGCCTGTTCCAGTGGTGGGTGACGTGAAGCCTGATTCTCTGCTATGACATGAATACAGATTCTGCGCTGACATAAGGCCAGATTCTCTGTTACGGGACCTCTCTCCCCTGCCTGGGTGCCTGGGCCTAAATGTGTGACAGTGGCCTGTTCCAGTGGTGGGTGACGTGAAGCCTGATTCTCTGCTATGACATGAAGACAGATTCTGCGCTGACATAAGGCCAGATTCTCTGTTACGGGACCGCTCTCCTCTGTCTGAGTGCCGGGGCCTAAATGTGTGACAGTGGCCTGTTCCAGTGGTGGGTGACGTGAAGCCTGATTCTCTGCTATGACATGAAGACAGATTCTGCGCTGACATAAGGCCAGATTCTCTGTTACGGGACCGCTCTCCTCTGTCTGGGTGCCGGGGCCTAAATGTGTGACAGTGGCCTGTTCCAGTGGTGGGTGACGTGAAGCCTGATTCTCTGCTATGATATGAATACAGATTCTGCGCTGACATAAGGCCAGATTCTCTGTTACGGGACCTCTCTCCTCTGCCTGGGTGCCTGGGCCTAAATGTGTGACAGTGGCCTGTTCCAGTGGTGGGTGACGTGAAGCCTGATTCTCTGCTATGACATGAAGACAGATTCTGCGCTGACATAAGGCCAGATTCTCTGTTACGGGACCTCTCTCCTCTGCCTGGGTGCCTGGGCCTAAATGTGTGACAGTGGCCTGTTCCAGTGGTGGGTGACGTGAAGCCTGATTCTCTGCTATGACATGAAGACAGATTCTGCGCTGACATAAGGCCAGATTCTCTGTTACGGGACCTCTCTCCTCTGCCTGGGTGCCCGGACCTAAATGTGTGACAGTGGCCTGTTCCAGTGGTGGGTGACGTGAAGCCTGATTCTCTGCTATGACATGAAGACAGATTCTGCGCTGACATAAGGCCAGATTCTCTGTTACGGGACCTCTCTCCTCTGCCTGGGTGCCTGGGCCTAAATGTGTGACAGTGGCCTGTTCCAGTGGTGGGTGATGTGAAGCCTGATTCTCTGCTATGACATGAATACAGATTCTGCGCTGACATAAGGCCAGATTCTCTGTTACGGGACCTCTCTCCTCTGCCTGGGTGCCTGGGCCTAAATGTGTGACAGTGGCCTGTTCCAGTGGTGGGTGACGTGAAGCCTGATTCTCTGCTATGACATGAAGACAGATTCTGCGCTGACATAAGGCCAGATTCTCTGTTAAGGGACCGCTCTCCTCTGTCTGGGTGCCGGGGCCTAAATGTGTGACAGTGGCCTGTTCCAGTGGTGGGTGACGTGAAGCCTGATTCTCTGCTATGACATGAATACAGATTCTGCGCTGACATAAGGCCAGATTCTCTGTTACGGGACCTCTCTCCCCTGCCTGGGTGCCTGGGCCTAAATGTGTGACAGTGGCCTGTTCCAGTGGTGGGTGACGTGAAGCCTGATTCTCTGCTATGACATGAAGACAGATTCTGCGCTGACATAAGGCCAGATTCTCTGTTACGGGACCGCTCTCCTCTGTCTGAGTGCCGGGGCCTAAATGTGTGACAGTGGCCTGTTCCAGTGGTGGGTGACGTGAAGCCTGATTCTCTGCTATGACATGAAGACAGATTTTGTGCTGACATCAGGCCAGATTCTCTGTTACGGGACCTCTCTCCTCTGCCTGGGTGCCGGGGCCTAAATGTGTGACAGTGGCCTGTTCCAGTGGTGGGTGACGTGAAGCCTGATTCTCTGCTATGACATGAAGACTGATTCTGCGCTGACATAAGGCCAGATTCTCTGTTACGGGACCGCTCTCCTCTGTCTGGGTGCCGGGGCCTAAATGTGTGACAGTGGCCTGTTCCAGTGGTGGGTGACGTGAAGCCTGATTCTCTGCTATGACATGAAGACAGATTCTGTGCTGACATCAGGCCAGATTCTCTGTTACGGGACCTCTCTCCTCTGCCTGGGTGCCGGGGCCTAAATGTGTGACAGTGGCCTGTTCCAGTGGTGGGTGACGTGAAGCCTGATTCTCTGCTATGACATGAAGACAGATTCTGCGCTGACATCAGGCCAGATTCTCTGTTACGGGACCTCTCTCCTCTGCCTGGGTGCCGGGGCCTAAATGTGTGACAGTGGCCTGTTCCAGTGGTGGGTGACGTGAAGCCTGATTCTCTGCTATGACATGAAGACAGATTCTGCGCTGACATAAGGCCAGATTCTCTTTTACGGGACCGCTCTCCTCTGTCTGGGTGCCGGGGCCTAAATGTGTGACAGTGGCCTGTTCCAGTGGTGGGTGACGTGAAGCCTGATTCTCTGCTATGACATGAAGACAGATTCTGTGCTGACATCAGGCCAGGTTCTCTGTTACGGGACCTCTCTCCTCTGCCTGGGTGCCGGGGTCTAAATGTGTGACAGTGGCCTGTTCCAGTGGTGGGTGACATGAAGCCAGATTCTCTGCTATGGCATGAAGAGACTGATTCTCTGCTGACATGAAGCCAGATTCTCTGCTATGGCATGAAGAGACTGATTCTCTGCTGACATGAAGCCAGATTCTTTGCTATGGCATGAAGAGACTGATTCTCTGCTGACGTGAAGCCAGATTCTCTGCTATGGGACCTCTGTCCAATTGATATTGGTTCATTTTTATTTTTTTAATTTTTATTTTAATTCATTTCCCTATCCACATTTGTTTGCAGGGGATTTACCTACATGTTGCTGCCTTTTGCAGCCCTCTAGCTCTTTCCTGGGCTGTTTTACAGCCTTTTTAGTGCCCAAAAGTTCGGGTCCCCATTGACTTCAATGGGGTTCGGGTTCGGGACGAAGTTCGGATCGGGTTCGGATCCCGAACCCGAACATTTCCGGGAAGTTCGGCCGAACTTCTCGAACCCGAACATCCAGGTGTTCGCTCAACTCTACATATAATCTGTGAAAAATATTAAATTGTACCAAAATGTGATTAGTATTATGAGATAAACTCGGAAATATATTTCTTCATCCCTCTAATAGAATACTTGGACAATCAACCTCCCAAGCCCTTTGTCCTTTGTCAGTGTTCAAGCTGTTGTGATTACTGATGCCTTTGATTGGCCATAGCAGTTATGCAGCCAAGTAACTTCCTGGTCCAACATGTACCAGAAGCAACCCGGAATGGAACCTCAGTGGGACAGTTTACATATGAGTGGGGTTTATATTTTAAGGGACACAGTTTAGGACCCCATGGGTTGTCTCCTCCAAGGCTTGACAACCTCTCATCCAATAAATCAGACAGCTCCAGTAAGGAAACTAAAGGACCTGCATGAAAACTGAACTGAACTTACAGAAATTGGCAATATTTTTTTTCTAATTAAACTGAAAACAAGAATGTTTCCTTCAATGTCAGTGTTTAAAGTTGTGTCTAGAAAAATATCTTGTGAACATTTTATTACCAGACACTGATAGAATCTATTATTTTCAAATGTCAGATGTACTTTCTTGTTGAAAATGATTTACTTGGTTGGAATGTTTGGAATTTGAAAAAACAGAATAAAGTAGTCTTAAAAGGCAGAAAATGCTCAAAACACCATATGCTGTTGCACATTTCTAACCGGGGGAGCAAATCCTGCACATGTGGTCTGTTGCTAACAGCAATCCCGAGCAAAAATGCATACAATGGAGGATGCTGGCAGTAGACCACATGTACCACAAAGACATCCTACACAGCATAGCGAAATGTGTGGATGTGATTGGCTATATAAAACAGGGAGTTGTTCGCTGTGTGTCGGACCTTATGACCCTGTAATTGCCCATACGGCACAAGTAGGTTAGCGTTAGGTCCTGTGCTACTTTGAGATACCTTGACGGGGTGCGCTGGCTCCAGTATGTCCTTAATACAAGGTTATATTGGCTAAATTCTCATTTTAACATCAGTGTGAAGGTTTAGCCATATATTGTCAATTGCATTTACCATTGTAGTGCACCATTTCATTTTGTGTAAATCTCAGTTTTATATAGCCAATCACATTTGGCTATCCTGTGTAGGATGTCTTTGTGGTACATGTGGTACGCTGCAGGCATCCTCCATTGTATGCATTTTTGCTGTGGATTGCTGTTAGCAACAGATCACATGTGCAGGATTTGCTCCCCCGGTTAGAAATGTGCAACAACATATGGGGTTTTGAGCATTTTATGCCTTTATTCTGTTATTCGGTTTGTACAACACACTTGGGGGTGTACCAACTCCAGATTTGAATGTGCCTTGATTTTGATCTATGGGTAACATTCCGGTGCACCTGTGTGGCCTGCGTCACTGGAGTCGGTGGTAGATGTGACTCACAGCCTCCTCCCTCCTCTCATTGCATGTGTGATTTCACACTTGAGGTAACTGGAAATTGTTCACTGTGTGTCGGACCTTATGCCCCTGTAATCGCCCATATGGCCCCTGTAATTGCCCATACGGCACAGGTAGGTTAGCGTTAGGTCCCGTGCCACTTTGAGATACCTTGACAGGGTGCGCGGGCTCCAGTATGTTCTTGATATAAAAATATATTGGAGAAAGTCTCATTTAAATATCAGTGTGAAGGTTTAGCCATATATTGTCAATTGCATTTACCATTGTAGTGCACCATTTTTTGTAAATCAATGTTTTATTATTTGCCTAAAGCAAGTGTGCCTTAGTTCAGTGCACTGGTTAAATAAACAATATACCTAGAAACACGGATTCTACAGCATCACATTTGAGGAATGCAATGTAAATGCAGAAGAAAGGTATGATTATCAGAAAAGATCATTTACACTAATATTTTCTGTGGTGTCCTTGTAATTGCAGTTTATCTTTATAAAATGTCATCCTTAAATACATTCCACATTTTATTTTCAGCTGTCTTAGAAAATAAATGAATGGTAAAAAGTCTTCCGTTTGATATTCTTGTCCCTGCTGTGGGAAAGTGAAAAAACGATTAAATATAGATTTGTGGGAATTTCAATTTCAACTTCTATTCACGAGATAAGTTTTCTTTATGGATGGGAATTGCATTATTAATTTTTCACAGCAATTGGACGTTTTCTCTACAAGTCAACAATATAAGGTGTAAGATAGAGATGAAAGGATTGATTCTAAATTAATCGGATTCTTTCCGAATTTCATAAAAGTTTGTCCACCACAAAAAAATCCGAAGTTTTTGCCATTTGTTTTAGATGAATCGCATAAAAAGGGTGCCCAACACCATTTTACTGTAAGTATTGGGAGGACCACAAGAGAGAAAGAGAATGGAGGATCACATGACACTGGGAGACAATGGAGGGTGGGCTTGCCTTTTTTGGCTCAGAATCCAAAATAAAGTAATGATGATGGCATTCACCATAATAATCCAAATAGTCTTTATTTTTATCCAGAAATCTGTGCAATGGCAGCAGGGGTGCAGAGCACCACACAGGCACCTGATGAAGCAGGGTGACGCAAAATGGTCTGTGACGCCTATGGTGCCTGTGTATTGCTCGAATTACAGGAAAAAAACGCGGCACTCCAACTCAAAGAATTTCGGTGTTTATTATTCACCCAACATGCAATGTTTCAACTCCACTGAGTCTTTATCAAGCTTGATAAAGACTCAGTGGAGTCGAAATGTTGCATGCTGGGTAAATAACAAACACCGAAATTCTATGAGAAGTTGGAGTGCCGCGTTTTTTTCATGTATTTCTGCATTGTGGGATCCTTTGAGGCTAGGATCCAATACCACAGGTACTGCCACAAATGGACTCTCTGAGACATCTCTAAAGGTAGTGCTATCCTATTTCTTACTTTTTTGCCTGTTTATTGCTCTGCATCCCTGCTGCCATTGCACATTTTTTTGGATGAAAATGAAGACCATTTGAACAACTATGGTGAGTGCCATCATCATTACTTTATTTAGGAATCTTTTGTGAACTATATCCTTGGGATTTAGAACCACAATTAGTCCACCAGTGGCCATTATCCCACCACATTTTTCTTCTATTCTGATGGACATTCTGGCACTGACCAGTGCCATCCAGTGCTTCTCTATATATTCTCTAATTTTGATTGACTCAGAGGCTGACAGACAGCTTGATCAGCCTGAGTGTAAAAAGTTGAGGCAGCACTCTTGCTTGCTTGAGAAAGGCCAGTTGGCCGAAGCGTCGCATCTGTTGGATATATTTTCGCAATAAACCAAAAAAACTTAATTTTGAACTATCTGCTGGTGTTGCCTCAACTTTTTACTCTCTAATCTGGATCTGAAGTGAGTTGGACCAAGCCCCATTTTGGCTAGAACCCACTTTTTTTTTATTTTTAGCTATACCTAATTAGGCTGTTCCCCTGCTTTTTTGTATTAGCCTGATCAGTCAGTCAGAGGCAGAATTCAGGAAGGCCATTTGCTGAGAAAATCATTTGTGTCCAGCTTCTGACCTGGAAGTGTGTCATGTGGTAATGGCTGACAAAAAGCTATTTCAGATAAAAGTCACTGAGGTAGTCTGATAGGGACACTATAAGCAAAGTATAAGGAGAGAATAAGAAGCTATAATTGGGTAGATTGTAGCCAATTTGATCTATGAAAGCTTTATGGGAGTGAGGTACTGGTTACCCAGTTGTGTGTTTAATAGAGCTTTTGGAGGACAGCTAGTTCTGCATTACAAATCCCCCACAGAAGAAAAACAAACAATTTTTTTTTCTGTATATGAACAGAAAAAAAAATTAAGCTTCCACAGTTCATGGGCTTATTTTCTATTTTCTACTACTATTGCAGCCATATGCTACTGTTTCTGCACTCTTTCTACATCCAAACTGCATTTGTGCTCACAATTAACAGAAAAATATTTTCTAAGCACATTTAGAACAAGCAACTCTTTCTTCTGACAATTAACACTTGTGTGTGTTTAAATATGAGCAGGCATTCTGTGCCTTAAAACTCATAATGACTTTCAATGGGTCCGTTGAAAACTCGGAAAATGCACCGTTTGTCATCCGCCTCCGTGATCCGTGTATCCTGTCCGTCCAAAAAATATGACCTGTCCTATTTTTTTGACGGACAACGGTACACGGACCCATTCAAGTCAATGGGTCCGTGAAAAAACACGGATGCACACAAGATTGGCATCCATGTCCGTGTGCTACTTTCATACAGACGGATCCGAAGAAAGCTCAAATCCGACAGTATATTCTAACACAGAGGCGTTCCCATAGTGATAGGGACGCTTCTAGTTAGAATATACTATGAACTGTGTACATGACTGCCCCCTGCTGCCTGACAGCACCCAATCTCTTACAGGGGGCTGTGATCCGCACAATTAACCTCTCAGGTGCCGCATTGGGGGCAGGGGCTGCCAGGCAGCAGGGGGCAGACCCCCCTCCCTCCCCAGTTTTAATTTCATTGGTGGCCAGTGCGGCCCCCCCCGGCACCCCCTCCCTCTATTGTATTAATATCATTGGTGGCCAGTGCGGCCCCCCTCCCTCCCTTTATTGTATTATCATTGGTGGCCAGTCTGCTGCCCCCCCGGCCCCCCCTCCCTCCCTCTATTGTATTATCATTGGTGGCCAGTGTGCGGCCCCCCCTCCCTCCCTCTATTGTATTATCATTGGTGGCCAGTGTGCGCCCCCCTCGATTGTATTAATATCATTGGTGGCCAGTGTGCGGCCTCCCCTCTCGCCCCCCACGATCATTGGTGGCAGCGGAGAGTTCCGATCGGAGTCCCAGTTTAATCGCTGGGACTCCGATCGGTAACCATGGCAACCAGGATGCTACTGCAGTCCTGGTTGCCATAGTTACTTAGCAATATTAGAAGCATCATACTAACCTGCTGCGCTGTCTGTGACCGGCCAGGGGCTCCTCCTACTGGTAAGTGACAGATCATTAAGCAATGCACCGCACAGACCTGTCACTTACCAGTAGGAGGAGATCCCGGCAGGTCACAGACAGCGCAGCAGGTAAATATGATGCTTCTAATATTGCTAAGTAACCATGGCAACCAGGACTGCAGTAGCGTCCTGGTTGCCATGGTTACCGATCGGAGCCCCAGCAATTAAACTGGGACTCCGATCGGAACTCTCCGCTGCCACAAATGATTGGGGGGGAGAGGGGAGGCCGCACACTGCCCACCAATGATATTAATACAATCGAGGGGGGCGCAAACTGGCCACCAATGATAATACAATAGAGGGAGGGAGGGGGGGCCGCACACTGGCCACCAATGATAATACAGTAGAGGGAGGGAGGGGGGGCCGGGGGGGCAGCAGACTGGCCACCAATGATAATACAATAAAGGGAGGGAGGGGGGCCGCACTGGCCACCAATGATATTAATACAATAGAGGGAGGGGGTGCCGGGGGGGGCCGCACTGGCCACCAATGAAATTAAAACTGGGGAGGGAGGGGGGTCTGCCCCCTGCTGCCTGGCAGCCCCTGCCCCCAATGCGGCACCTGAGAGGTTAATTGTGCGGATCACAGCCCCTTGTAAGAGATCGGGTGCTGCCAGGCAGCAGGGGGAAGTCATGTACACAGTTCGTAGTATATTCTAACTTGAAGCGTCCCCATCACCATGGGAACGCCTCTGTGTTAGAATATACTGTCGGATATGAGTTTTCACGATGTAACTTAAATCCGATGGTATATTCTAACATAGAGGCGTTCCCATGGTGATGGGGATGCTTCAAGTTAAAATATACCATCGGATTGGAGAAAACTCTGATCCGATGGTATATTAACTCCTGACTTTACATTGAAAGTCAATGGGGGACTGATCAGTTTGCAATTGCACCATATTGTGTCAACGTCAAACGGATCCGTCCACATTGACTTGCATTGTAAGTCAGGACGGATCCGTTTGGCTCTGCATGGCCAGGCGGACACCAAAACGACTTTTATTTCATGTCTGTGGATCCTCCAAAAATCAAGGAAGACCCACAGACGAAAAAACGGTCACGGATCACGGACCAACGGAACCCCGTTTTGCGGACCGTGAAAAAATACTGTCGTGTGCATGAGGCCTTTGTGTAAGATAAAATCTAAAGGTTTAGTACAGCCGCCACATTTTGATTTAATATCTCTATGTCAGCAAGAGTGCAGAACTGCTCTACAGTGCAGTTCTAGCTCTGGGAGACCTGAGACATCCATTACAATCAATGTATGGCCTGCTCCTTTTAGAGTTGATTTCATCCACTTATAATGGATGACTGTGGGAAATCTCAGTAGAGAATCTAAAAAACTTGTTTTTGTGGGGACCAGTGATAGAAATGGGGCTGTCTGAACTAGTTATCCATAAAGCATTCTTTCAGAATGTGGAAAAAACTATAATTCTACAGTAGGTTTATAGCATATAGCCTCATGGCATGCAAGCATCTGATTATTTTCAAGTAAATTCAGTGAAAGTAGATATAAGTGTATAATTCAATTAGCCATGAACATTTTTGTGAAATTTCAATTTGACAATTATTCAGTAATTCTGAACATTAGATTTATTTCACGTTGAATACACAACTAACATTTCCATAGGGAAATTCACAACAGCTTGTTTTCCAACTTAAATGCTTGCTACAAATGTCAGCTTAGGGATATTTACAATTTTTAACCAATTATTCCATATTTCCATAAAAATCTATTTTCCATAAAATCTATGCTTACTTAACTTTTCTAAATGGGATATATATCTGGACCTTTATTTGCCATTCTAGATCATAGCCATTATTTTTGTATGATATTCCTTGATGAGGATGGAAGGTTTACTTTTTGGCTGAGCTTCAGTCTACTGACAAATAATCTCATGTACAGCAGTGATGAGCGGCAGGGGCAATATTCAAATTTGCAATATTTTGAAAATATTTGGGCAAATATTTGTTATATATTCGCGAATTCGAGAATTTGTGACCTCCAGTCATTATTTCCTTGATTGCAAAAAAAATTGCGAAAATTTGCGATCAAGTGTCAATATTTGCGATAAATAGGAAGGCCGATTTATTGGCCTCTATTTGTGGGAGGGGCGCCTGTAGCCTTCATTAGCCGGGCGTTCCTCCCCCCTCCTTCTGACCAGAGTGGATGCGGCATCTACGTACGTCGCTACTTCCCTGGTGCACAAATCAGCATTTCACTAACCTGAGAGTCGTCCCGGCCTCAGCCTGGTATCCGGATTGGGTAAGTTGCCGCAGGCACAGCACGTTGTTTCAGTCTGGCCGGCGGTGTGTTCGGCTCCTTAGGTGAGGAGGAGCAGCATTTACTCGACCTCTGGCAATTCGGTGATAGCTCACTCTACAGATGGTGGTGTTATGCTGCTGTGTTTGTCCTAAATCTCAGTTTTGTCCGCAGTTAGACATGTCGCATGCGTCTGATATTGTGGAAGCCTCCGTGGATGAGAAAGTCGCCAGGATGTCTGAGGCTGGCAGCATACCATCACTTCGTAGCTGGACCATTTTCAGACTTACGTCAGAGCTGTTAAAAGGGGGTATCCCTTTCTCGGCCTCAGCTAGAAAGGCAGAGCTGTACCGCTTACTGGTGGCGAATACAGCAGGTTCTCCTCAGGACGAAGCTTCTATGACTACGTTACATACTTCTCTTACTCAATTGCATGTGTTGGTTAATAACTTGACATCATCGATTAACAGCATTCAGGCAAGGTTGGAGACAGTAGAGGCTCGGGATGTTGCTGCTGCTAATCCTGCCCAGGACATACAGTACAGACCAAAAGTTTGGACACAGCTTCTCATTCAAAGAGTTTACTTTATTTTTATGACTATGAAGGCATCAAAACTATGAATTAACACATGTGGAATTATATACATAACAAACAAGTGTGAAACAACTGAAAATATGTCATATTCTAGGTTCTTCAAAGTAGCCACCTTTTGCTTTGATTACTGCTTTGCACACTCTTGGCATTCTCTTGATGAGCTTCAAGAGGTAGTCCCCTGAAATGGTCTTCCAACAGTCTTGAAGGAGTTCCCAGAGATGCTTAGCACTTGTTGGCCCTTTTGCCTTCAATCTGCGGTCCAGCTCACCCCAAACCATCTTGATTGGGTTCAGGTCCGGTGACTGTGGAGGCCAGGTCATCTGGCGCAGCACCCCATCACTCTCCTTCATGGTCAAATAGCCCTTACTTTCAAAGTTTTCCCAATTTTTCGGCTGACTGACTGACCTTCATTTCTTAAAGTAATGATGGCCACTCGTTTTTCTTTACTTAGCTGCTCTTTTCTTGCCATAATGCAAATTCTAACAGTCTATTCAGTAGGACTATCAGCTGTGTATCCACCTGACTTCTCCTCTACGCAACTGATGGTCCCAACCCCATTTATAAGGCAAGAAATCCCACTTATTAAACCTGACAGGGCACACCTGTGAAGTGAAAACCATTTCAGGGGACTACCTCTTGAAGCTCATCAAGAGAATGCCAAGAGTGTGCAAAGCAGTAATCAAAGCAAAAGGTGGCTACTTTGAAGAACCTAGAATATGACATATTTTGTTTGTTATGTATATAATTCCACATGTGTTAATTCATAGTTTTGATGCCTTCAGTATGAATCTACAATTTTCATAGTCATGAAAATAAAGAAAACTCTTTGAATGAGAAGGTGTGTCCAAACTTTTGGTCTGTACTGTACCTCTCGCCTCCACATCCGCTGCTGGCCCCTCAGGTACCGTGTCCTCCATGCCCAACATCACGCCGGCACACTTCATCCCGGCTAACATCAAAAAGGACATACTGAAGGGCAGAGATGTGAATCTCGCATCCTTACTGATTGCTACCAGGGATATATCTGAAAATAAGGTTATTACATGTGGTGATGTTTCCATGGTTCTTAGGAGCCACGATCACAGGCTCAATAGAAAATTAACGATTCCAGAATTTGTTCTGGCATTTAGCCTATATAGAGATGTCATCTGTTCTGTCCATCCTGACAAAAGAGAAGAGTTGGATCTGTACCTTTACAGAGTTACTGATTTGGGGCATAAGTACGGTGGTACCGCATTTTACGACTACCATTGTTCTTTCTCTGCGAGAGCTGCAGCAGCTCTCAGTCAGTTTCAGTTCACTACAAACTGGGCCAACATTGATACTGAGCTCTTCTGCAGACACTTTACTGGGCTCAAAGCACCATCGTGTTCCCTGTGTCAATTTTTCATATGGCTGAGTGCTGTTATCTCGCAGCTGCTGGTTCAGAGACAACCTCCAGAGTCCCTTCAGCTGGCCTGCCAGATGCTCACAAGGGTACTGGCGCAGTAGACAAGTTAGGTCGCCCTATAAAATTTTTAGGCAGGTCCCAAATTTGCAATAATTTTAATTTCTCATCTTGCAATTACGGTCAATGTCGTCTGTTCCACGTGTGCACCAATTGTCTCAGGGCTCACCCCAAGGTAGCGTGTACATTAAAATCTGATAAATCCTACATGGGTGTTATTAACACTAATTATTTACAGCTTTGTCTGCGAGGTCATCATGACCCTGAGTTTGTAAATTTCCTGGTCACAGGGTTCGTGACGGGCTTCCATACAGGTCTGGTCATGCTGCCTGAGGTTACGTACGAGTGCAAGAATTTGCAGTCGGCTGAGAAAGCACCAAATTCAGTAGACAAGTTGCTACAAACAGAGGTAGAGAAAGGGTTTCTTATCGGGCCCTTCTCGGTGTCACTATTTGATCGCTGGAGAGTCAGCCCGGTGGGGGTAGTCACGGGCAAGTTTAGCAACAAAGAAAGGCTAGTTTATGACCTTTCCGCACCGCATGGTTCTCATATTCCCAGTTTAAATTCCCTCATTCCTTCGGAAGAAGTGAGCATGAGATATTAAAAAAAAACTATGAGGGGCAGTATACTTAAATAAAACTTCAAGAGATATTCCACCATAGATCACGCCATAGCTACCATCATGCAGTTATGGGCGGGTTCCCATTTGTCCAAGGCAGACATATCTGATGCCTTTAAACTCCTTTCCATTACGCCTGTGCTCTGGCAATGGTATGGTATAAGATGGAGGGAGCTATACTACTTTGCTACGAAGTTAACATTTGGATCCAAGAGTAGCCCTTGGTTATTTGATCAGTTCGTGCAGGCCCTGCATTGGATCCTGAAGTCTTTATTCCACTGTGAACATATTATCCACTATCTGGACGACTTTCTATTGATCGAACCCCCGAGTAGACCGGCACAGGCTCTCAAAACCTTGTTGGCAGTCTTTTCCCAAGTAGGCGTGCCAGTGTCACCCAAGAAGATTGAGGGCCCTTCCAGTGTTGTTACCTTTTTAGGGATCGTGCTAGATTCAGTAACTATGATGGCTAGACTTCCAGAAGAAAAGTTTGTGAGGATTAAGGAAGTCATCCACAAGTTTACGCAAGTTAGGGTGACAACGAAGACAGATCTACAGTCACTGTTGGGTATGTTAAATTTCGCCATGAGCATTATTCCCCAGGGCAGGTTGTTTATTTCCCTGTTGTTGACCCTTCTTCGCGAAGCACCTCATCAGGATGGCCCAGTGCAGTGAGATGCTCACTTGCTCAGGCTTCATCTCCCGTGGTCTTTTCTGACGCGTCAGCTGGTACTGGTTTTGCTGCCATTTTTGGCACCCACTGGTTAACTGGAACATGACCCAATGAAGTTGGGCAGATTTCAGGTTTCTTCCAGACTTCAGCATTATTCAAACTCTACCCCATAGTGGCGGCTGCACACGTTTGGGGTAGCTTATGGGCCAATTCCACAGTCATCTTTGTTTCAGATAATTCTGCTACAATAGACATTTTAACACGAGGGAGGTCCAAGTCACCACATGTGATGTCTTTCGCGAGACGTCTAGTTCAGCCCTCCCTGTTGCATAATTTCCATTATTGTTGTTCCCATATTCGAGGCACCCAGAACATGGCAGATGATGCCTTGTCACGGGCTAACTTCTCCCTTTTTTCGCAGGTCATGCCAGAAGCAGACAACATAGGGGTCACAGTTCCACCTCTCTCGGCGTTAGTTCTGGACTAACCAGCCACCTGGTCACCGCACATCGCTTGGTGGCCAGGTCACTGTCAGCTAATACGGCGAGGACTTACAACACGGGTTGGAACTTGTTCTGCAGATTTCAAGAAATATATCCCCAGAGGGACATCAGGTTTATTGAGTATGTTTTGGCCTTCATTGGCTACTGCCATTCGAAATGTAAGCTGTCACATAATACGATCTGGTCCTACCAGATAGAGGATCCCTATTCTCCGCTCACATTATTAAGGCTGCCTTGAGGGGTTTAGAGAAGTCTAGTCTGGGAGGCCAGTTGCGCAGAGAAGGCATTTCAGGTAATACAATTGTCAGACATGTTGGATAGAGCCGCTTTCGGTATACTGCCTAGCTTAGTGCTTAAAACTGCTATCTACTTAGCATATTATGGTTTCATGAGGCCAGGCGAGTTCACGTCTAAGAACGCCAGCAGCAGGTTTATCAGCATCAAACAGTTGAACCTGAGCCCTGATGGTTTGGTACTGTCATTACCAGTCATCAAGACTTCCCAGACAGGTCCCCCCACTCAGGTCACCTTCTTTCTGACTTCCCATTCCTGGTGCCCAGGGCTGGTTCTGCAGCAGTTACTAACTGCCCTAGTGGACCGAGACCCAGAGGGACCGTTGTTGCCATTCCCCACGACATCCCTCACCACCTCACAGTATGTTACGCATGTCCGCATTTTAGTCTCAAATTTAGGGTTGAATCCTGCTATGGTGTCAGGGCACTCTTTCAGGATAGGTGCTGTATATGCTGCCTCCAAGAAAAGGCTCCCGGCTAACGTTATTCGTAAACTAGGCCGTTGGCGCTCCTCTTGTTTCAATAGATATATTCCACAGCCCAAGCAAGAAATTTCGCTCGCGTTTCAGAATCTGGTCATTTAAAATTGCTGTAAATAATTCTGCAGTTTGGTGTTTTGCCCTCTTTTCAGGTATCCTTACTACACAGTGGTTATGGCACAATTCAAGCCGCTTAGTCCTAATTAGTTAGGTAGGTTAAGGGTCTTGTCCCCTGGCGTTCTCACTTTCCTGATAGCCACGACCACAAATAGGAAGGCCGATTTATTGGCCTGTATTTGTGGGAGGGGCGCCTGTAGCCTTCATTAGCCGGGCATTCCTCCCCCCTCCTTCTGACCAGAGTGGATGCGGCATACCCTCCCAACCCACACTCATTCAGGTTCATTCCACAGGGTTTGCCCTCTTTTCCGGTATCCCTACTACACAGCGGTTATGGCACAATTCAAGCAGCTTAGTCCTAGTTAGTTAGGTAGGTTGAGGGTCTTGTCCCCTGGCGTTCTCACTTTCCTGATAGCCACAACCACAAATTCGCAGTAAATTCACGATAAATTTGCGATTATAATATTCGTGAATATGAATATATAGCACTATATTCTAAATATTCGCTAATTCTCAAAGTGGCGATATTCGCGATTTAAATTCACTATTCGAATATTCGCGCTCAACACTAATGTACAGTAATCTTTGAGCAGCCAAGATTCTTGCACAAAAAAAATCCATCCCAAGCCATAAACCATGCTTTACATTTGATATTAATTCTTCTCTTGAAATTCTGTCTTTAAATTCTACCACACATGTCTACTGGTACTATAGCCTAAAAGCACAGTAACACTGCATTGATGAGCAGACAAATATCAGGAAGGAACTGTTCCTCCTTCCCCATGACTTCCTGCTTATCAATGGAAGAAAAGAGCTGCATTTACATGCAGCAATCACCTGTATGGGGACAAGCGATGGCTTCTGCTATTGCCTGTCCATATACAGATTCATTGTTTCTGGGCAGTGTTGTTTACACAGCATGATCTGCTGCCCCAAAACATTGATTGAGGTGTCCACACCAAAGATCACTTCACCCAATAAACAAGCATTTTCTAGTTCATCGGGTGATCTGCCAGACCTTTACATGGGGCTGATTATCGAGTCGTGTATGGCCTCATGCACACGACTGCGGTTAATTTCAATGGGGCCGCAAAAGAAGCAGACAGCACTCCGTGTGCTGTCCGCATCCGTGGCTCCGTTCCGCGGGCCCGCTAAAAAAATATAACATGTCCTATTCTTGTCCGCGCTTTGCGGACAAGAATAGGCATTTATATTGCTGGCGCCCATTCCGTTCCACAAATTGCGGAAGGCAACACGGTCGTGTGCATGAGGCCTAAATCAGTCATAAGTCTATTGTATGTTTGCTTCGTCTGTCCTAATCACATTGTTCTAAGTGACTAATATTTGTCTTGGTGATCATAGTCAAACTGTCCTAGTGTTCTAGAGAGCAAATATTTCCTCTTGGAAGAATTCCTATGGAGATCTAATTTGTGTTTCTGATAGCAGACTGATTTTCCCACAACTATTTGCTATTTGGGGCAGAGATATGTTATAAATGTTCAGATGGGAAAACCCTTTTAATCACCTTGTGTTCTGGGCTAACTTTGCTGGCACAGCCTGAGCAAGTTGATCGTTCTTTGAAATCTTCTCACCTTGTTCATGATAATTGTCTGCACAGTGAACTTATTGTTTAATTACTTGGTGATCTTTTTGAATCCATTTCCTAGGCACAACAAATTAAATAAGACCAAAATGAGTCCAAGATCTCCTCAGTTGATATTCTTCTAATCATTTACAGCTGATCTGGTGCCCTGTTTTAATTTTTTTCCCTATGGAGTCCATACATGATGTGGCCTGGCCATGGTTTCTTCATATGGATTAATGTTGGGCTGCACCTGTAATTCATGTGGTTTAAGTTCCAAGTACAGCGGCAGCCTGGTAAATAGCGGTAAGTTGCATGTGATTTCTGCGACTGGGATGAGCTATATGTATGTTCCCTTAAGGATAATGCTAAAAGAAGAGATGCATTTTCTTTTTTACTAAACTGTATTTTTTGTTTATTAAATTATTCATTTCAAGTCAAAAGAATGATTTCCAATTGGGACTTTTAAGACAGACCAATGAATCAAATGTATTAAATGATATGCGACGATAAGCAAACTTCTCAAAGTAATTCTACAGTATCTTTTCTATTAACTAAAACATATTTGACTCTTCATTTCCAATCTACCAGGTATTAAATTATTTAGCTAACTTCATTTTTCACTTGCTAACCTATATAGATCTCTCCTGAAACTGGAGTCAACAGAGGATTTTTCCAAAAATTCCACAAATCAAAGATGATCTAGACTTAAAGGGGTTGTGCAGCCTGTTTATATTGGTGACCTATCCTCAGGATAGGTCATCAATATCTGATTAGCAGAGTTCCGACACCAAAAATTTCTGCCGATCAGCAGTTTGTAGAGCAGTCGGCACTTCATGTGAGCACTGGTTCCTCTTCATTATACTGCCCGTCATCTTGTAAGTCTCGTGGGGCAGTGTAATGAGAAGTACTCGCACCATCCACTTGAATGGAGTGAGTACTTGTAATTTCCACTGTCCCACCGCTACAAGGGATGCATAGTGTAATGAAGAGGATGCAGCGCTTGCATGGAGTGCCGTCTCCTCTACAAACTGCTGATCAGGATGGGTGCCAGGAATCAGACCCCTGTGATCAGATATTAATGACCTATTGTTCTTCCCAGCAGAGTTAGAAAATTATTCTTGTTCATTCTGCCAGAGCCTTGGTAATTCTAAAGTGTTTAATGTGGTTAAAGCCCCATCTAGCGATGTCAAGTTGTATTGCACTTTGTTTTTCCTGTTACAAAGACTACTGAATTGTGGGTAGTGCACTGCATTGTGGGAATGCAAAGCATCCTGGGAAAGAGAAGTCTCCAGTCTCCAAGACACATCAGCAGAGCTGTCCTTTTGCATATCTCTTTCTTAAACTTCACCATCCTTGAAAAATCATATCTGGTGAGAGATCTACCTTTGTTTCAGGGATATTATGTGTTGCAGAGCTGTTCAGCTAGTTGTAATTGTTACTCAGGGAGTTGTTACTACTGTTAGACATGTAAGCTTATGTACAGGCAGCTATTTTACCATATGCTTCAGTGTTAATGCAAATGCTATAGTATATGTTATCTATACTTTATACTTTTTATACATGTTATTTGTATTCTTGTAGTTTTACCAAACAATCTTGTTTTGCCAATCAAACTATCCTGTTTTGCAAATCAACAATCCTGTTTTGCCAATCGACAAGTTAGAGTACAAAGAACAGTCCTCTTATTTGGAATACAGGAATGGTTTATGCTGAATGTCAGACTGCACATTGTGTGAGCGTGTATGAAGACAGAACACCTATACTGAGGATAGGTCATGAATAGAGATGAGCAAATTATTGGAACATTCGATTCAACTGCTTAGCCAAATTTGACAAAAATTTTTGCTTTGTACGAATTACTTCATCCCGAATCACATTTCTTTGTAAGTAGTGGGTGCAATGACAGGGAACGGTGATTGCAGCGCTCTCTGTCATTGTACCTCTAGGATGCTGTCATACATCATTCCGGCATCTGATATAAATAACAGAATGTAAAATGTAAAACATTTTTTAATAAAATAAAAATTATACTGTGGCGAAAATAACCTCACCACTAGGTTTTGAAGGGGCCTTTTTGTCAGCCTCTTGCCTCAGGATTATGGCCCATATACTAAATTTGAAGGAGAAGACAGACCGGCCACACAGCTTAAATCTGTAAAACTGTTTTGGGCAGGAAAGCCATGCTTGCGGTCAGCCAAATGTGACTTCCATGGAATTCGGGAACCCCTGCTCGGATCTGGGTGATTTTTGGATATGTTGTTTACCCAGATCAGAGCTATCCATTGATGTATAAATTATGGGGATATGTGGGGTTTTGAGGTGTTTTCTGTGTTTTGGGGAAAAATTTGTGTTTTCTGCCTGTGAGTGATTAAGTTTGCCCATTATGTTTGGTAATTATATCACAGGCAGAGCACATTGTGTTTTGGTAATTGTATTTTGTTGATTGCGTCAAAGACAATGCCTATTCTGTTATTGAGTGCGTCACAGGCAATGCCATTGTGTTTGTTAATTGCATCACAGGCAATGTCATTGTGTTTGTTGAATGTATAGTTTTTGTGTTTAAACTGTAAAACTGTAAGGATTGGCTGCTATGTTATGTCCTCAGTTCCCAACCAGGTCCACGGCGGTGGTACCCTTGTTGGAAAATGTGTATATAAGTCAATGCTTGTGTGTTCAATAGAGAGACCTGCTTTACCCCTTCATGAAGTTTTTGCTCATGTTTGGGGGATAGGATAACTACACTCTTGGGGATTGCTATATCACAATACTCCCCTGAGTATAAGCTCTTGTGAGAGCTTGTTCATGGTTCCTGCTCTCTGGATTTAGGAGAGGTTCACCCACTGGAAGCTGAAGCCCGGTCTTGGGTCCAGCGTGGGTGGAGGACGGTGAGA
Organism: Bufo bufo; assembly: GCF_905171765.1. Classification (NCBI taxonomy): domain Eukaryota; kingdom Metazoa; phylum Chordata; class Amphibia; order Anura; family Bufonidae; genus Bufo; species Bufo bufo. The sequence goes on from NC_053390.1 coordinate 710,255,234, forward strand.
CCCCAACCAAGCTGCGGCGGTTCGTGGGGTCTGTGGTGGTTATGGTGTCAAGTTAAGTGCTTGGAGCCCTCGGGAAGCACTAGGAGCATCCATCAACTGAGGTACCCAGTCGGGGTGCCAGGAGATCCGTTACACTTACCTGATCCATTTGCCAGCAATGGGACGGCTACCGCCAACTTGCTTAAAGATCTCGCAAAAAATCTTGCGTGCCCCGAGATGACGTCATTACGCCGGCCAGATTGGTGACATCATATGTCAATGTGCACAGGATTTTGTACGAGATCTTCACGCAAAATGGCGGCCGCCGGCCCATCACAAGAAAATGGATCAGGTAAGTATGATTTATTTATTTTTTACACTATTTCAGGTTAAATCGAGGAAACTTGTCTTTGCGGCAAATGAAATATTTAGTGGACTTCGATTCGCTCAACACTAGCCATGAAAATAAACAGGGTGCACAACCTCTTTAACTTTAAATTTCCTGTTTACTATCTTCCACAGTTTAAATCGATACAGGTAAATGTTCTAGTTATCATGCAAATAAGAATTATTAAGATTGTTTTCTAAGACAATCACAGTTTAATAACAGAGCAACAAGTGAACTTTTAGCTTTCCACAAGACACTAATCAAACACTATATTTAAAAAGTAAACCAATAGTGCATAAATATGTTTACTGTATGTGATCACAATATTCTATGTCGTCTTGTTAAATAGAATGTGTATATTTATAAAATATACATTTTTTTTTTTTATATAGTGCATAAGAAACATTTCATGTGAATCTATAAACCCTTCAGTGTGTTTCCTGGGAAAAAAATATTTTAAGATCTTGGGCAGTCTGCAGTTAGAACATTCCATAGTCTAGGCAGAAACAGATAAGATATTTTCTAAAAATATTCATAAAACTGGAAAAAGGCCAAGAAATCCTTACATAAATCCAACTGCCACATAGCTTTAATCATGAACCTAACCCTTTGACTGTTATATTGCTAAGTAGCACTGGATATGCTGCCGCTTGAGCAAAATCTAAAATTATTTGCTTCTTAGTATGAACAAAACTTATGTCTGTACAGGGGATTTGGAGTGTTACTTTCTCCTGTTGATTTTTGCAATTCTGAATTTTGCCAAGTATTTGTCATGGATTTTAGAGTACATTCAGGGGTGTAGCTATAGGGGGTGCAAAGGTAGCAGTTGCTACTGGGCCCAGGAGCCTGAGGGGACCCAAAAACCCTTGTGTCACATAAGAAGACACCAGTATTATAGAAAGTGCATGCTGTTCAATTTACACCTCTGGATGAACGGAAGGGGTTGGGTCAAGAATTTGGCATGGGGGAAGGGGGTGCTGTTTAAATTTTTGCCTCAGACAGCACAAAGGCAAAGTGCTTCCTTGTCCCTGGAGAGGGGCCTAAGCTGAACTCTTGCACCAGGGCCTCTAGCTGCGCCCTTGATTCCATTGTAAGACCCCAAAACAAGATCAGAAATGGTGCCTCATGCATGGTGTAGTCTTAGGGTAGGTTCACACAGAGTTTTTTTTTAGGAGGTTTTGAGGCGTATTTTCCAGCCAAACTCAAAAGTTGAATCCATCAAGAAGGAAAAGTCCTTCCTTCACATTTCACATTCCTTTCAAATCCACTTCTGATTTTGGCTTAAAAATGTGCAGGAAAATCTCTCTCAAAACCTCCTCCAACATTTGGTTTTTTTTATGTAGTTTTTGAAGCCAAATTCTGGAGTCGATTTACTCATTCCTAGGCTTTACCAAACTTCATAAAAAAATCTGAATGTGTGGCAGCACCTTTACAATGGTATGTAAATGTGAGAAACTCATATAGTACCACATTCATCTACTGTGATTGTACAAGTAGAGACATGACCCCTGCAAGCACTTGTTAAACTATTGCCCTTAAGGCTTTTTAGAACAATTAACAAATCAAAGCATCCATGAGCAGTCTCTATGGGAAGTACACACCTTGGAAAATGAGCCCAAGTGTTAGGGCGCCTTCATATGCTACAGATTTCATTGCAGAATTTTCTGTGAGTAAAAATCAGTTCCATTCACTTGAATGGGGTGGCAAGCAGACAGATTTATGCAAGCCTCATTCAAGTGAATGGGACTGATTTTAAGTCGTGGAAAATTCTGCACAAAATCCACAGCATGCGAAGGCACCCATAGTGTAGCATTATGGACAAGAATTGGAGATGAGCGAACTTTTCAAAAATTCTATTCGCCGGTTCGCCTTATTTTTTGGGAAAAATTTGTTTTGCTTCGAATAAATTCACAGAGAATTACGTAAAAAATGCCTATTTCCTGGCTGTAGAGAGCCTTTATAGTGGTGTAGAACACTGTGCCTTGCAGTAGCACACATAGGGAGTCTGCTTTGGTAGTGAACTAATAATGTGAGTCCGTATGAGATGCAGATGACAGGCGTCGCACTTAGAATCACTGCACACTTCACTTATTTGGGCAGTCACGGGGCCAAAACTTACCAAATAACTCAAGTATGGCCTTACAGGTCGATGTTAGCACCAAGAAGAAGCGCACTCCTTTTATATTGTCCTCAGCTGATTCCACATAGATGTCTACAGAACCTGTTCTCTTAAACGCTTATACAAGTAGAGCCCCCTGACAGAGTGGAGAGGGTGTCAGCAGTAAGTGTGTGGACGTCACTGATTATTTTGCCTTCCTCTGATCTGTCAGAACAATAACCCACGAAAAACAGATCCTGTCTGTGGAGCATCCGCCTTCACTCAGTCAGCATTTGGTCAGTAATCCATCAGTATTGCTAATGCCAAAAAAAACAGGAGTGGATCCAAAACAGAGTTGACATGTGAACCGAATATTTGCAAATCTTCTGTGTTTTGCACCCACTCCAGCTTTTGGCTACCAAATCACAAGCCAATTATGATTGTACCATACAGGCCTTACAGCTGCTACACAGAGAGGATCCGTTGTGTATCTCATTTTACCTTCCTTCTGATAGATCAGAGGAAGGGTAAAATAAATGATTTTGTCAGCCAAGCCAAAAAGGCTAAATAGTGGCACAGTAATGAAGTAGGGAGTAGGGAACAGCATGAGAAGTCCACAGAGTGGCCCTATGACATTGTGGTAAGGTGAAAGCAGCATGAGAAGACCACAGAGTGGCACAATGACAAAGTGTGGAGGTGGCAACAGCATCAGGAGGCCGCAGAGTGGCACAATGACAAAGTTTGGAGGTGGCAGCAGCATGAGGAGGCCACAGAGTGGCAAGGTGACATAGTGTGGAGTTTTTTTTTTTTTTCTTTTTGTTTTTCTCCCCTCCTATCCCCCCCCACAGGAGTCAACTAAGCAACAGAAGGGATGACGAAAAGGTATTATGGTTTATGCTGTTGGGAAAAAGAGTAAAGTAAAAAGACATAGTGTGGAGGTGGCGGCAGCATCAGGAAGCCGCAGAGTGGCACAATGACAAAAGTTTGGAGGTGGCAGCAGCATCAAAAGGCCTCAGAGTGGCACAATAACAGAGTGTGGAGGTGGCAGCAGCCTTAGGTGGTGACGCTGAATATGTTGACGCAGGGCCCTAGTGCCAACATCGGCACCCTGGTGACGCTTTACCCTCTGCCCACAGATTTTACATACGGCCCTGTTCACCTCCTCTGGTGGCTTAAAAAAACTGCCACACTGCCGAGTAGATGATTTTACCCACAACACTATGCATTGACTGTTACCGCCGATGCCTCCTTGAGTCCCTGCACCGCTACTTCCCGGGCGCGTTTGACTCCTGACCTCCCACTGCTGCCACCCTGCTGACTTCCGGCCACGCTAGCGACTTGCTGGCTCTGCCGCTGGCTTAAGGGCAAGCTTTAAAATATCTCACTGCACCGCTAAATGGCAATTAGACCCCCAAAAAATAATATTTTTACAAAAAAGTGCAACAATGAAAGACAAATATATTAGTATTTCACCAGTAATACACGGCAAACTGGGCTGTAAAATATCTCACTGCACCACTCAACGGCAATTATACCCAATTTTTTTTCTATTTTTATACAAAAGGCTTTTCTACAGATAAGTGCAACAATGAAGGGCAAATATATTTGTATTTTGCAGCTCTCAGCCCTCTAGCACGGCACCATGCCTCAGATCCGAAAACAGAGACCTTGATTCTGAGCTCAGCTGCCTATTTAAAGGACAGCCAGGTGCTGCCTAAATCCAGACTGGCACTTAAACTCCAGTCCGGTATTTTATCTCACCTGGCTGATCAGCCCAGCCGCCCATGTTGGGAGGAAAATACCTGCCTTCCCAAACAAAACCCCTTGCTATGTCACATTTTACACAAAAAGCTTTTCAACAGATAAGTACAACCATGAACGGCAAATATATTGGTATTTCGCCAGTAATACATGGCAAACTGGGCTGTAAAATATCTCACTGCACCGCTGAACGGCAGTTAGACCCACTTTTTTTCTATTTTTACACAAAAGGCTTTTCTACAGATAAGTGCAACAATGAAAGGTGAATATATTTGCATTTTGCCAGTAATACATGGCAAACTGGGCTGTAAAATATCTTACTGCACTGCTGAGCAGCAAAGATATTTTTCCTTTTCCCACTAATACACGCAAAAAAGGGCTTTAAAACAGATAAGTGCACCCCTGAGCGGCAAATATATTTTACTTTTGCCACTAATACACAACAAAAAGGGCTGTAATTTTCGCACTTCACCACACAGTGGCTAAAAAGCCCTTTTTCCCACTAATACAAGCCAAAATATGTTTTAGAACATATAACAACACAGCACAAGGGCAAATAAAACATAGACATATTTCCTTGTAATAAATCCTGTTAATGGCTGTATCAAACAGTCTTACATTTAGAACTGGCGCTGGATATGTCGAAATGATAGAGAGGCCTTGTAAAACGCCGGTCTTAATAAATGTGCCCTTATGTTACTACAGTATGTAACAGAAAAATAAATAAAGATCCTGTAAAAGACAGATGCCGTTGCACATGTTATGCACATTTGGCATCCGTTTTAATTTTCCATCTGAGATCCGTTTTTTTCAGACGGAAACAAAGTCCTGCAAAAATCTGTTTAAAAAATACGGTTCTCAGACGGAAATGGCTAAAACGGATGCCAAATGTCCATAACGTATGCAACCGGATCAGTTTTTTTTTTTACAGGATCCTTTTTCTTTTATGTTCTTCTGATGGATTAGAAAAACAGAAAATGAAGCGGTGATGTGAAACCAGCCTAGTTCGAGGGGTTGTCAGAGATATCTTAAAAGTGCCTATGCAGGAAAACTTATAGAATGATAAAAAAAAAATATACTCATATTATAAAACCTCTGCCTTGCTAGCACTGCCAGTCTGGTCCCCATCATCGGGAAGTAAAGACATCCCATTAATTTTCATGTGACCACTGCAGCCAATCAATAGGCTCAGTGGTTCTATATGCAGCAAAGGTATATGACCACTAAGGCCAGTCTGACTCATGTGAATATGAACGGAACACCATCATTTTTTGATGATAGGAAGCAGACATGGGCGAAACGGTTGGGACTAGAAAGGTGGGTCCTTTAATAGGCAACTGTAGTCCATTTCATTATTTTATAAGGTTCTCACTCAGCTTATAGTTACTTTTTAAGATATCTCGGATTTTACAGCAAGAATAGCACTTCATGCTGTGTTATTCTTGCCATCAAAGGTGACGTAAGCCTTATGAACACAGAGATATCAATGACATGTATATAAGTATAGTACTTTTATAATATTTAAAATATACTGCATACCTTTGGTTGAACCAGTTAGGCCTTCATTCATCAGGTCATGTATGGATGAGTGAGCGTACCAGGCTAGACTGATTGCAGCCTAACTCTCATAACAACTAAGTACACAGGTCATCAAACTGACAGGATGGTCAATTTCAATTATTTAGTTATTGTGACTGATGAAGACGGAAATAAGAGGACGTTGGTGTGTAAATCCATGTTTACCATTAGTAGCAGACAACCCTTTACATCAATACATTATCAGCAAAGTATAATGAATCCTTCAGCTATGGATTTTTTATTTATTTTTTTACTGTGTCCCATCAGTCATTCAGATGCCATTTGTCTGAAGAAAATTCTCCAAACATGTTACTGGACACCACAAAAAAAATCGATAACCAGCACTTAACATTCAGGGATCCACTCACATGAATCGTGAATATCTGTACATGCACCTACTGTGCAATCCCTGACTTTACATCTCATCTTCCACTTTCACGCTTTTCACATTATTTCTTGCTTTTCTAATTCTACATTGTATTTCAAAGGCCCATTTCCCATCATTTCTCACATTTTACATGACAGAATTTCAAAATACAACTGGTTGTTAACTATTACAGACAGTGCTTGGCAGCTTCAAGTACCTCTATTTGGCATATGGTGTGCCTAGCATTGCGCCCCAAAGGGGAGTGGCTTTCATACCCCCTCCCTCTTTTGGTGTTGCTCTATGCGCCTTCTGTGTACTCTTTCAGATATTTAGAAGACAAAGACCTTCAAAGACTAACAGATCTCTGTGAATTACTGCAAGATCCACAGAAAGAGATAGAAAGAGAACTTAAAAAACGTATGGCTGAGCATAAGAGTCAGAAAAGTAATCTATAACTATAGCACATCCAGACTTTGCAGCTGTGGGGGACACTGTAAAGACACTTTTCATCCTTGGACACGTCCTAGCCAGATGTCCCTTTAAAATCATGTATCCCGTAGGGAAGATTATGACCAAATTTTGGGCTTTGTTTTTGTGACTTTGGAGGTGACGTGCAAAAATACCACATGTAACCACAACAGCTTACCCCAGGCCTCATTACTACTATGCAGTGTACGGGCATGTTATTTCTGCACCCAAAATGTAATGTAGAGGGTACGCTAGCAGGGAGGATCACAGCGGAAGCGCTGAAACAGAGGGGTTCAGGACAGTGAGTATAAGTTTAAATTATAATTAAATTATTCTCATAGCATAAACACTTCCACGTGGACCTGGTAGCTATTGTAAACTAATAATTATCCTAAATTAATTAAAGAGCCAGGTAAATATTTAGAATTCACCACAAAACTAAAATGTGACAAGTTGGTTTATCTCATACAACAAAAAAAGGTCCTTATCTGAGTAATGGTAAATCAACTCAACCAAAACAATAGCCCTAAGGGCTTATTACCAGACTTGACCCAGATTATCAATTTTATCGCAGATAAAAAATAACTTTTATTTATATTTTTTCTAAAAATCAGTACCTGTGAGCAAAAGAAAGTGTTTTAAAAGCAAACTGTTCCCAGAATCTTATATCTGATTGTTGTGTGTATTTATTGCCTGGAGTAGGGAAGTGCACTCTCCACCACTCGGCACTGATAATGCCAGCCCTTCACTAGTGGTCAGTTACATCACTGACACACTGAGAGATCGGGATTCCTGACCATTGACTGACAAACTGACAACCTGACATGCAGACTTAGAGACAGAGTAACAGATCTGCCCCCCAGTTTTAGATTTTAGGACAGTTTTAGGTTTTAAGATCTGTTACTCTGTCTCTAAGTCTGCATGTCAGGTTGTCAGTTTGTCAGTCAATGGTCAGGAATCCCGATCTCTCAGTGTCTCAGTGATGTAACTGACCACCAGTGAAGGGCTGGCAGTATCAGTGCCGAGTGGTGGTGGAGAGTGCACATCCCTACTCCAGGCAATAAATTCACACAACAATCAGATATAAGATTCAGGGAACAGTTTACTTTTAAAACACTTTCTTTTGCTCACAGGTACTGATTTTAGAAAAAAATATAAATAAAAGTATTTTTTTATCAGTGATAAAATTGATAATCTGTGTCAAGTCTGGTAATAAGCCCTTAGGGCTTTTGTTTTGGTTAAGTTGGTTTATCTACTACTACTCATAAGGGAAATACTATGCAGTGCATTTGGAAAGTCTTTAGACCCTTTCACTTTTTTCACATTTTGTCATGTTGTGGCTTTGCTGCGAAAAAATAAAGAAAAAATCCCCTATCATTCTGCACTCAATACCTCATAATGACAAAGTGAAAACAGAATGTTATAAATCTTTGCTAATTTATTTATTACATACGGTAAATATTCATACCCAGTACTTAGCTGAAGCACATTTGGCAGTGATTACAATCTCCAGTCTTCTTGGGTATGATGCCACAAGTATTACACACCTGGATTTGGGATTTTTTTAGCCATTCTTCTTTGAAGATCTTCTAAAGCTCTTTCAGGCTGAATAGAGACCATCTGTGGACAGCTTTTTTCAGGTCTCTCCAGAGATGTTTGATTGGGTTCAAGTCAGGGCTCTGGCTAGGTCACTCAAGGACATTTACAGAGTTGTCCCTAAGCTACTTCTGTGTTTTCTTGGCTGTGTGCTTGGGTCATTGTTTTATTGGAAGGTGAATCTTTGGTCCATGACGTTTAGAATTGAGGTCAATCTTGGTTTCATCAGATTTGACAATCTTGTTTGTCACAATCTCTTTTACTGAGGAGAGGCTTCTGCCATAAAGCCCAGATTGGTGGACTGCTGTAGTGGTAACATAGTAACATAGTACATAAGGCCGAAAAAAGACATTTGTTCATCCAGTTCGGCCTGTCATCCTGCAAGTTTATCCAGAGGAAGGCAAAAAAAACCTGTGAGGTAGTAGCCAATTTTCCTCACTTTAGGGGAATAAAAAATTCCTTCCCGACTCCAATCAGGCAATCAGAATAACTCCCTAGATCAACGACCCCTCTCTAGTAGCTATAGCCTGTAATATTATTACACTCCAGACATTCTGTAAGTTTCTTCCATCTAAGTGACCATTAGGTTTTTGGTCATCTTTCTTACCCTTTTCCCTCTATTGCTTTGTTTGTTGGGACGGCCAGGTCTAGGAAGATTTCTTGTTTTTCCAAACTTCTTCCATTTAGGAATTATGAAGGCCACTGTGCTCCTGGGAATCTTCAGTGCAGCAGACATTTTTAGTATCCTTCTCCAGATATGTGCATCAACACAATCATGCTCTACAGGCAGTTCTTTCCTCCTCATGGTTTGGTTTTTGCTCTGATATACATTATCAGATGTGTGACCCTATATAAACAGGGCTGTGTCATTCCAAATCATGTCTAAACAACTGAATTTACCATAGGTGGACTCCAATCAAGGTGTGGAAATATCTCAAAGATGATCAAGAGAAATGAGAGGCACACAGAGCTAAATTCCAAGTGTTCTTCCTTTTTAATACATTTCTAAACACTTCTAAAATTCAGTTTTCATTTTTATTAAGGAAGACTGAGTGCAGATTGATAGGGGGAAATGGGAATTTATATAAGACTACAACATAAAATAGGAAAAAAAGTGAAAAGGTCTGAAGACTTCCCAAATGCACTATATGTTAGGAGAATATACCAAAGCATAGACATTTTATATTAGTTTTAGTCACAATGTGTCTAACACCCTGATTTGGTCATTGTAAAGAAATGATGAGAATCCTAGCTACACCTTTACTTGAGCAGAAAAAGAATAAAATTATTTTCAGAGACATTAATACTGATGACTAGGGATGAGCGAACCCGAACTGTATAGTATACATTTTCGTAAAAGTCCGGGTTCGGGTTCGGTGTTCGGCGCTTTCTTGGCGCTTTTTGAAAGGCTGCAAAGCAGCCAATCAACAAGTGTCATACTACTTGCCCCAAGAGGCCATCACAGCCATGCCTACTATTGGCATGGCTGTGATTGGCCAGTGCAGCATGTGACACAGCCTCTATATAAGCTTGGGTCACGTTGCGCTGCACGTCACTCTGCTGATTCAAGCATAGGGAGAGGTTGCAGCTGCGACGTTAGGGCGAGATTAGGCAGATTAACTCCTCCAAAAGACTTCATTCTGTGATCAATCTGCAGCTGTGGATCATTGAAGCGCTAATATTGACTTGCTCACTTTTTTGAGGCTGCCCAGAGCGTTTTTAGATCACTTTTTTTTCTAGGGTGATCGGCGGCCATTTTGTGACTTGTGGTGCGCCAGCACAAGCTATCACCAAGTGTATTTAACCATCAATAGTGTGGTTATTTTGTGCTATATCCTACATCAGCTGCAGGCTGAGCCTGTGTCACCGAAGTGCATTTAACCATCAACAGTCTGGTTATTTTTTGGCCATATACTACATCAGCTGCAGGCTGAGCCTGTGTCACCGAAGTGCATTTAACCATCAACAGTCTGGTTATTTTTTGGCCATATATTACATCTGGTGCAGGCTGAGCCTGTGTCACCCAAGTGCATTTAACCATCAACAGTGTGGTTATTTTTTGGCCATATACTACATTAGGGGCAAGTTGAGCCTGTCACCCAGCGCCTAAAAAATAGACCTGACATTTCTATTCAACCAAATCTGTACTGTTTTAGTTGGTCAAGTTATTTGTAGTGACCGTAAAAGCACACTTTTTGTTCTAGGTTGAAAAACTATTTCCAAATTTGCTATTCTCAAAATAACTAGTTTCTGCTATATGAGGCCTACTTGAAATCTATCCCAAAAAGGATATCTTACATTGAAGGTGCTGATAGTGTCATTCAGAAAAACCTAAGACACACGCTACCGTGCAGATAGAAGTCTGATTCTGTGATTAAACCTATACCTGTCACACAGCGCAAAAAAAAAAGCAGGCCTGACATTTCTATTCAACCAAATCTGTACTGTTTTAGCTGGTCAAGTTATTTGTAGTGACCGTAAAAGCACACTTTTTGTTCTGGGTTGAAAAACTATTCCCAAATTTGCCATTCTCAAAATAACTATTTTCTGGTATATGAGGCCTACTTGAAATCTATCCCAAAAAGGATATCTTACATTGAAGGTGCTAATAGTGTCATTCAGAAAAACCTAAGACACACGCTACCGTGCAGATAGAAGTCTGATTCTGTGATTAAACCTATACCTGTCACATAGCGCAAAAAAAAAAACAGGCCTGACATTTCTATTCAACCAAATCTGTACTGTTTTATCTGGTCAAGTTATTTGTAGTGACTGTAAAAGCACATTTTTTGTTCTGGGTTGAAAAACTATTCCCAAATTTGCCATTCTCAAAATTGTGGTGAACGGGAACAATGAGGAAAACATCTAATAAGGGACGCGGACGTGGACATGGTCGTGGTGGTGTTAGTGGACCCTCTGGTGCTGGGAGAGGACGTGGCCGTTCTGCCACAGCCACACGTCCTAGTGAACCAACTACCTCAGGTCCCAGTAGCCAGCAGAATTTACAGCGATATTTGGTGGGGCCCAATGCCGTTCTAAGGATGATAAGGCCTGAGCAGGTACAGGCATTAGTCAATTGGGTGGCCGACAGTGGATCCAGCACGTTCACATTATCTCCCACCCAGTCTTCTGCAGAAAGCGCACAGATGGCGCATGAAAACCAAGCCCATCGGTCTGTCACTTCACCCCCATGCATATCAGGGAAACTGTCTGAGCCTCAAGTTATGCAGCAGTCTCTTATGCTGTTTGAAGACTCTGCTGCCAGGGTTTCCCAAGGGCATCCACCTAGCCCTTCCCCAGGGGTGGAAGAGATAGAATGCACTAACGCACAACCGCTTATTTTTCCTGATGATGAGGACATGGGAATACCACCTCAGCACGTCTCTGATGATGACGAAACACAGGTGCCAACTGCTGCATCTTTCTGCAGTGTGCAGACTGAACAGGAGGTCAGGGGACGTGGTCAGGGGACTGGGTGGAAGACGATGCAGGGGACGATGAGGTCCTAGACCCCACATGGAATGAAGGTCGTGCCACTGACTTTCAGAGTTCGGAGGAAGAGGCAGTGGTGATACCGAGCCAACAGCGTAGCAAAAGAGGGAGCAGTGGGCAAAATCAGAACACCCGCCGCCAAGAGACTCCACCTGCTACTGACCGCCGCCATCTAGGACCGATCACCCCAAAGGCAGCTTTAGGGAGTTCCCTGGCATGGCACTTCTTCAAACAATGTGCTGACGACAAGACCCGAGTGGTTTGCACGCTGTGCCATCAGAGCCTGAAGCGAGGCATTAACGTTCTGAACCTTAGCACAACCTGCATGACCAGGCACCTGCATGCAAAGCATGAACTGCAGTGGGGTAAACACCTTAAAGACAAGGAAGTCACTCAGGCTCCCCCTGCTACCTCTTCTGCTGCTGCCGCCTCGGCCTCTTCTGCTGCTGCCGCCGCCTCGGCCTCTTCTGCTGCTGCTGCCGCCGCCTCGGTCTCTTCCTCTGCCTCTGGAGGAACGTTGGCACCTGCCGCCCAGCAAACATGGGATGTACCACCAACACCACCACCTGCGTCACCAAGCATCTCAACCATGTCACACGGCAGCGTTCAGCTCTCCATCTCACAAACATTTGAGAGAAAGCGTAAATTCCCACCTAGCCACCCTCGATCCCTGGCCCTCAATGCCAGCATTTCTAAACTACTGGCCTATGAAATGCTGTCATTTAGGCTGGTGGACACACACAGCTTCAAACAGCTCATGTCACTTGCTGTCCCACAGTATGTTGTTCCCAGCCGCCACTACTTCTCCAAGAGAGCCGTGCCTTCCCTGCACAAACAAGTGTCCGATAAAATCAAGTGTGCACTGCGCAACGCCATCTGTGGCAAGGTCCACCTAACCACAGATACGTGGACCAGTAAGCACGGCCAGGGACGCTATATCTCCCTAACTGCACACTGGGTAAATGTAGTGGCGGCTGGGCCCCAGGCGGAGAGCTGTTTGGCGCACGTCCTTCCGCCGCCAAGGATCGCAGGGCAACATTCTTTGCCTCCTGTCTCCTCCTACTCAGCTTCCTCCTCCTCTTCTTCCACCTGCTCATCCAGTCAGCCACACACCTTCACCACCAACTTCAGCACAGCCCGGGGTAAACATCAGCAGGCCATTCTGAAACTCATATGTTTGGGGGACAGGCCCCACACCGCACAGGAGTTGTGGCGGGGTATAGAACAACAGACCGACGAGTGGTTGCTGCCGGTTAGCCTCAAGCCCGGCCTGGTGGTGTGCGATAATAGGCGAAATCTCGTTGCAGCTCTGGGACTAGCCGGTTTGACGCACATCCCTTGCCTGGCGCATGTGCTGAATTTGGTGGTGCAGAAGTTCATTCGCAACTACCCCGACATGTCAGAGCTGCTGCATAAAGTGCGGGCCGTCTGTTCGCGCTTCCGGCGTTTACACCCTGCCGCTGCTCGCCTGTCTGCGCTACAGCGTAACTTCGGCCTTCCCGCTCACCGCCTCATATGCGACGTGCCCACCAGGTGGAACTCCACCTTGCATATGCTGGACAGACTGTGCGAGCAGCAGCAGGCCATAGTGGAGTTTCAGCTGCAGCACGCACGGGTCAGTCGCACTGCCGATCAGACACACACTTCACCACCAATGACTGGGCGAGACCTGTGTGCCCTGTTGCGTTGTTTCGAGTACTCCACCAACATGGCCAGTGGCGATGACGCCGTTATCAGCGTTACAATACCACTTCTATGTCTCCTTGAGAAAACACTTAGGGCGATGATGGAAGAGGAGGTGGCCCAGGAGGAAGAGGAGGAAGAGGGGTCATTTTTAGCACTTTCAGGCCAGTCTCTTCGAAGTGACTCAGAGGGAGGTTTTTTGCAACACCAGAGGCCAGGTACAAATGTGGCCAGACAGGGCCCACTACTGGAGGACGAGGAGGACGAGGATGAGGAGGAGGTGGAGGAGGATGAGGATGAAGCATGTTCACAGCGGGGTTGCACCCAAAGCAGCTCGGGCCCATCACTGGTGCGTGGCTGGGGGGAAACTCAGGATGATGACGATACGCCTCCCACAGAGGACAGCTTGTCCTTACCTCTGGGCAGCCTGGCACACATGAGCGACTACATGCTGCAGTGCCTGCGCAACGACAGCAGAGTTGCCCACATTTTAACGTGTGCGGACTACTGGGTTGCCACCCTGCTGGATCCCCGTACAAAGACAATGTGCCCACCTTACTTCCTACACTGGAGCGTGATAGGAAGATGCTCGAGTACAAGCGCACGTTGGTAGACGCGCTACTGAGAGCATTCCCAAATGTCACAGGGGAACCAGTGGAAGCCCAAGGCGAAGGCCGAGGAGGAGCAAGAGGTCGCCAACGCAGCTGTGTCACGGCCAGCTCCTCTGAGGGCAGGGTTAGCATGGCAGAGATGTGGAAAAGTTTTGTCAACACGCCACAGCTAACTGCACCACCACCTGATACGGAACGTGTTAGCAGGAGGCAACATTTCACTAACATGGTGGAACAGTACCTGTGCACACCCCTCCACGTACTGACTGATGGTTCGGCCCCATTCAACTTCTGGGTCTCCAAATTGTCCACGTGGCCAGAGCTAGCCTTTTATGCCTTGGAGGTACTGGCCTGCCCGGCAGCCAGCGTTTTGTCTGAACGTGTATTCAGCACGGCAGGGGGCGTCATTACAGACAAACGCAGCCGCCTGTCTACAGCCAATGTGGACAAGCTGACGTTCATAAAAATTAACCAGGCATGGATCCCACAGGACCTGTCCATCCCTTGTGCAGATTAGATTATATTGCGAGGCAACCCAAAGTTGAATGAACCTCTCCTCTGTCTGGGTGCCGGGGCCTAAATGTGTGACAGTGGCCTGTTCCAGTGGTGGGTGACGTGAAGCCTGATTCTCTGCTATGACATGAAGACTTATTCTGTGCTGACATGAAGCCAGATTCTCTGTTACGCGACCTCTCTCCTCTGCCTGGGTGCCTGGGCCTAAATGTGTGACAGTGGCCTGTTCCAGTGGTGGGTGACGTGAAGCCTGATTCTCTGCTATGACATGAAGACAGATTCTGCGCTGACATAAGGCCAGATTCTCTGTTACGGGACCTCTCTCCTCTGCCTGGGTGCCTGGGCCTAAATGTGTGACAGTGGCCTGTTCCAGTGGTGGGTGACGTGAAGCCTGATTCTCTGCTATGACATGAAGACAGATTCTGCGCTGACATAAGGCCAGATTCTCTGTTACGGGACCTCTCTCCTCTGCCTGGGTGCCTGGGCCTAAATGTGTGACAGTGGCCTGTTCCAGTGGTGGGTGACGTGAAGCCTGATTCTCTGCTATGACATGAAGACAGATTCTGCGCTGACATAAGGCCAGATTCTCTGTTACGGGACCTCTCCCCTCTGCCTGGGTGCCTGGGCCTAAATGTGTGACAGTGGCCTGTTCCAGTGGTGGGTGACGTGAAGCCTGATTCTCTGCTATGACATGAAGACAGATTCTGCGCTGACATAAGGCCAGATTCTCTGTTACGGGACCTCTCTCCTCTGCCTGGGTGCCTGGGCCTAAATGTGTGACAGTGGCCTGTTCCAGTGGTGGGTGACGTGAAGCTTGATTCTCTGCTATGACATGAAGACAGATTCTGCGCTGACATAAGGCCAGATTCTCTGTTACGGGACCTCTCTCCTCTGCCTGGGTGCCTGGGCGTAAATGTGTGACAGTGGGGGGGCGGAGCCTGACCGCAGAGCGTGATGGAGGTCTGAGACAGAGCTCCTGCCGTCTAGACCCGTGCTTTTCTACATAAAGACACCCAGAAGCTTTTAAATATGGTCAAGATCGGAAGAGATAAGCCCAGAGACCATCAGGCTACCCCTAAACACAAAAAGGGGCAGACGGAGATGGACCGCTTTGTGAGAAAGAAGCTAGCACTATCTCCAGCGCGTCTAAGCAAAATGGCGCCGCAACCCTCGATACCAGATTCAGAGGAGGAGGACGGAGAGGAGTGTGTGGGGGCCGAAGGAGGAGGTGAGGAAACTGAAGGCCTGCAACCCGACGATAATAACACCATCCTGACAAGATCTTTTCTAAAAGACTCACTGGAGCAGGCAATGGCGCCGCTACTGAAGGAGGTGAGGGACATGAGGGAAGACGTCAAATCCCTAGGCCACAGAGTCGAATCCCTGGAAGGGAACCAGAGCTTGCTGACTGTTAGAGCATCGGCTGTCTCCGATCTCCTGGACGTTCAATCTAAGTCGATCAACAATGCTTTATTACTAATAGAAGACCAGGAGAATCGGAGCAGGAGAAAAAATATACAACTTAAAAGACTGCCTGAAACAGTGGGAACCGCTGAGTTACAAACCACTGCTGAACAGCTTTTTGTTGACATACTAGGGGCAGACAAAGCTAAGGAATCAACCATTGAAAGAATCCATAGGTCCCTGCGCCCTGTCCCTAAGAAAGACGAACCGCCGCGTGACGTCATCTGCGGCCTACTAAGTTTTAGAAGCACAGCAGCTCTACTTCAAGCGATGCGTGAAAGAAAGGAGCTACGTTATGAAGGTGCAAAAGTCTCCTTATATCAAGATATTGCTCCGTCTACACTCTACAAAAGGAGAATCTTGAAGCCTTTAACTGATTATTTACGGGATCAAAAAATCTTATACAGGTGGCTTTTCCCATTCGGACTTACGTTCAGTAAGGATGGCAGACGCTGTACGATCCGAACCCCGTCAGATCTACCAGAGGTGTGGGAACACCTTGAAACGGATCCGATACCAGTGGACTCCTGGATGCCCTTGGATAGCTCCGCAAAAAGACTGCCTCCACTCCCACGTTTGGAACCGTGGTCGACCCCTGTGAGGAACAAAAGCTCCAGATCTAGCAGAAGATGAGAAGTGATCCGGCTCCCAGAAGGAGCATCCAGGCTTCCAGAAGACTACCAAGGACTAATATGCTGCTTCCAAACTGTGAAGACGTCTCACTCAAGTGCTTCGGAGCTTCCTACCCGTTCAGGAAGTCATAAGTCATATCGTTCTTACATCTTAGTCCTATTTTGCACTTTCCTTTCCTTCCTTTCTCCATGGCTATCTCTCCCCCTGTCCCCCCCATCCTCTCATTATAGGGGATTTCACTCACCTTCTCTTTTTTTTTTCTTTTATCCTCCCCCCTTCCCCAGATATCTTGCTCCTCCCGATCTTGACTATTGTCTGCTCTCCATCTCCTATTATGTTTTCAGTTACTACCATCCCTTATTGATATCTCTTATTTTACTATAGAGTTATCTCATTCTTGTACTGGTTAGCTATATGATTGGGTACGTCTGCACCCTGCGGACGCGTTTTGCGTCCGCTGGGTGTAGTATGTATTAGCATCAATAGCAATTCACACTTTGGTGTCTTTACATAAGTATATGACGGTAAAAGGAGGGCATGTGTAAAGATTTTCAAGATAAAGAGTCATTACGACCATTGGCTGTTCAATATCTTAGCTGGTATCCATATAGATCGTTCAGATAGGCTATTACTGCTCCACCATTAAGAAGCCAACCCTACTCTTATATCCATCTATTCCCCTCCCCCTTTCCCACCACTACCCCCCCCCCTTCTCATTCCTCCACCCCTTCTACTCAGGCTATTGAAAACCTTTAATGGTGTGATCTATAATTTCTTGATACCTGTACTCAGGAGTATACAAGTTGAAAATTAGCCCTCCTTCCCACTCAGCATGGGTCTACGGCGCCAGATCAGGAATCACCTTTGATTCTCTGTCCCCGTATACCTCATCTGCATGAGGAAGGGCGACCAATTTTTTGGGCGCTTTCTTACAGGTGAGAAAAATAAGTCCTCCTTAGAACCAGATTCAAGTATACTCACCTTAGGACCTACAAATGTTGTTGAGTCAGAATTAACTGACCTTTTTGTTGTTCTTTTTGTTTATAATTTCCAGCAGGCTGTTCTCAGGAGATCTAGCTCAAAAGACTACCAACCTCCCCAAATACCAATACCATGGCGACCATAAATACATCCTCCTTCAACGTTAGAGGCTTCAACACACCTCAAAAGAGATCTCAGGTACTCTCTCTCCTAAGGAAGAGCAAATCAGACATTTGTTTTCTTCAGGAGACTCACTTAAAATCCGGAAGAATACCTAACTTACCACATACACACTATAACAAATGGTTTCACTCCTCATACAAAAAAGCAGCGAGAGGAGTTAGTATAGCGATAGCTAAACACATTCCCTTTGAACCTATCTTGACACTCTCTGATACGGAGGGAAGATACGTTTTTGCCAAAGGTAAGATAGGCCACACCCTAGTGTCCCTAGCAAGTGTTTACGCCCCAAATAAAAATCAATACTCATGGCTTAGGGATACTCTTGACAAATTTCAGACTTTTGCAGAGGGATTGCAGCTGATAGGGGGAGATCTAAACATATCCCTTAACCCGATAATGGACACTTCTAAAGGATTATCAGCTGTGTCACAAAAAACACTGGGTAAAACTCAAAAACTGTTGACCAAATATCACTTGATAGACACATGGAGAACCATTAATGCTTCCACTAAAAATTACTCATACTTTTCGCAAGTTCACCAATCTTTCCAAAGAATAGATTATATATTTATCTCGAATAATCACCTACACCTCCTTAAAAAAGCTAACATAGGATCTATAACTGTTTCAGATCATGCACCAGTCTCGGCCTGCTTGTCCTATCCTTCCCTTCCAGTGAGGGAGTGGACCTGGAGGCTTAACGAAACTCTGCTTGACTCAGATCGCTCCGTAACTGATATCTCTAAAAAACTAACTCTATATTTTCAAGATAATAAACCTGCAGATACCTCCCAGACCATATTTTGGGAAGCACATAAAGCATTCGTTAGAGGAGAACTTATAGCGTTAGGTACAAAAATTAAGAAGGATCGACAGAAAATGCTTAATTCACTGCTTACACAAATAGCGGCTCTGGAGTATATCCAGAAACAGTCAAAAGCGAGAATTATGCAAGATGACCAAATTGCGCTGAGACACAAACTAAAGGAACTGCTTAACATTAGATGTGCCAAAGCATATCAATACGCACAATTCAAATACTATGCACATGGCGACAGAGGCAGTAAACTAACGTCCCACTTAATTAAAAAGCGAAAAGATGCCCAATTCATAAAAAGCATTAAAACCCACTCAGGCACTTTAACTAATGTTACAAAAGATATAGCTTCTGAATTTAGCCATTTTTATGGCCAATTATATAATCTATCCTCAGACAAGCAGGTAGACACAAATCATCAGAAAATTGACGAATTCCTCTCCAAACTCAACCTGCCTACTATCTCCAAAGAGGATAGCCTATCCTTACTAGCTCCGGTAACTAATGACGAAATTTCTGCCATCATCAAATCCCTTCCACATGGAAAAGCCCCAGGACCAGACGGACTCCCCGCTGGATATTATAAAAAATTTCTACCGGTTTTGCTAAGATTACAGCCTGGTGCCAGGCCCTGATGTTGGGCGCTTCCACCCCTAAACAAACTCTGCAGGCTATTATTACGGTAATAGCTAAAGAAGGCAAAAATGATACAGAATGTGGTAGTTACAGGCCCATTTCTCTCCTCAACCTAGACGTAAAGATATGGGCAAAGATTTTAGCAAACAGATTAAATAAAATTGTACCAAAAATAATCCATCCAGACCAAGCCGGATTTGTGTCAGGTAGAGAAGGTAATTTTCATTCCTGTAGAGTCCTCCATGCGATCAAGTTAGCAAAGGATAAGAAGAGTCCTCTCATCCTTCTCAGTACAGATGCCGAGAAGGCATTTGACCGTGTTAACTGGTTATATGTGCAAAGAGCTTTACATAGATTCGGTGTGCCATCTCCCTTTGTCGATGCAGTTATGTCCTTATATCAACTTCCAAGTGCTAGAGTGAGGGTTAATGGCACACTGTCTAATCCCTTTAACATAAGTAACGGCACACGCCAAGGCTGCCCATTGTCCCCCACTCTCTTCATCATTACTATGGAAACCCTCCTGCAAGCGATAAGGGATAACTCGATGATAAAGGGGTTAAAAACCAACCATACAGAACATAAATGTGCCGCCTTCGCGGATGATCTCCTGCTCCTGATCACAAATCCAATCCATGCTTTTCCACCGCTAATGACACTTTTTGAACAATTTGGCACTTTATCAAATTTTAAAATTAATTACTCCAAATCTGAAGCGCTCAACATCTCGGTTCCAACACCCCAAATACAGAGTCTGAAATCTTCTTACCCCTTCACTTGGCAACAGGAGAAAATTAAATACCTAGGTATTTTCTTAACAAATACACCGTCCAACCTATATTCCACGAACTTCGTCCCCTTACTGAAAAGTATCAGAGACCAACTAAACTCACTATCTCTCCCTTTTATATCTTGGCTAGGCAGAAAGAACCTTCTGCAAACATACATTATGCCTAAACTATTATATCTCCTCCAAATGATACCCATCCACCTCCCGCAATCCTTCTTTAATACGGTTAGATCTATATTTTCATCCTTCCTGTGGAAAGGGAAGAAGCCGCGGTTAGCTTATGACAAATTTAGCAGAGCCCGCATACATGGAGGCATGGGCCTCCCTGATGCCCAGACCTACTACAAAGCGATCCAACTGAAAAGATGGCTACAGCTCTGCATACCACACTTAAGAATATTAGGTTCAGACATTGAACTGGTCTCTCTGACTAATCGTCAACAAGCGGGTTTATGGGGCATTGGGTCACCTTCCCCCGCTATAGAGGGATTGACCAAAGGGGTTTACGCAGTGTTCAACACCCTATCCAAACATACGAGCTTACTCTCAGATCCCCCAAGACTGTTACCCTCGACATTAAGCCCATACTTGATCTACCCTAACATCCCCAACCCCCCAGACTTTTGGAACTTATTCAAAGACTTAAATATAGGAGAACTAATGTCTCAGACAAGTACAAGTGCTGCAATTAACACATTTGGTGCCCTTCGCTTGAAACAGAACAATTTCTTAGACGTAGAGATATTCAGAGACACATGTTCTAAATTACAAGATAAATACAAAACAATTAAAGAATGTACCTGGTTCGAAAATTTAACACAAGGACGAACAACAACTAAACATGTGGTTTCTGATATTTATAAAAACCTATTGAGCTTACAGAAATCTAGCAAACCTGCATACATTACCCAATGGGAGAGAGAGCTTGGGACAACATTCAGTGCAGCGGAGATTGACCAAATACATCTCAGATCCCATGGTTTTTCCAGATGCGTAAAAATTCAGGAACATTCCTATAAAACAATGGTCAGATGGTATAATGATCCCAGCAAACTTCATGCTATGGGCCTTACAAGCACAAATACATGTTGGAGATGCAACAGGGACACAGGCACCCTAGGTCATATTTTTTGGTTCTGTCCGTTAATTTCCAGTTACTGGTCCGCTATTGAAACAAAAATAAATCAAATATGTGGTACCTCTCTTCATCTTACTCCTATCTCGGTACTACTATGGTTACCTTCTAAAGGTTGGTCCCCTAAACCTTTTGACCTTCCCACCTGGCTTGTTCAAACAGCTAGGACCCTTATCCCGCTGCACTGGCTCAATGAGGTCCCCCCCACTGTCTCCCAGTGGGGAATAAAGGTAAATCAACTATACCTAATGGAAGAACTTAGCAGTTGGGCAAACAGATCCCATTCCAAATTTTTACAACTATGGAATCCATGGATTGAGTACAAGAAAACATAAAGTGATAAAGATGCCTTTACCACCTTTAGTCTTTTTACTTGAGCTAGATCTTAACACTCGATGATTTAATACCCCTGAGAACACCCTGCGTTCTACTCGTTCTATTCGTTTTATCTGTTCCATGTGGAGGACTACTTCTTCCTCCATGTGTTAGCTTGTTGTCTCACCTACGCCAAATCATACTATACTGTCGTTGGATATAAACACAAGGCTCAAGATGTTATTGGTCTGATTATGTCAGCAAGAGTAATGTGTACTACTTTTACCCTTATAACTGCCCAATTTCATATGCTGTGTTGTGAGAATGTTATTGCAATCAAATGCATTGTTTTAAATCTACATTTATGTAAAAGTGTATCTGTATCTTTACGCTTCCCTACGTGACCGCATAGGGTGCACTTATCTTTCATTGTGAAGAAAAACAATAAAAAGATATTTGATAAATGTGTGACAGTGGCCTGTTCCAGTGGTGGGTGACGTGAAGCCTGATTCTCTGCTATGACATGAAGACAGATTCTGTGCTGACATAAGGCCAGATTCTCTATTACGGGACCTCTCTCCTCTGCCTGGGTGCCTGGGCCTAAATGTGTGACAGTGGCCTGTTCCAGTGGTGGGTGACGTGAAGCCTGATTCTCTGCTATGACATGAAGACAGATTCTGCGCTGACATAAGGCCAGATTCTCTGTTACGGGACCTCTCTCCTCTGCCTGGGTGCCTGGGCCTAAATGTGTGACAGTGGCCTGTTCCAGTGGTGGGTGACGTGAAGCCTGATTCTCTGCTATGACATGAAGACAGATTCTGCGCTGACATAAGGCCAGATTCTCTGTTACGGGACCTCTCTCCTCTGCCTGGGTGCCTGGGCCTAAATATGTGACAGTGGCCTGTTCCAGTGGTGGGTGACGTGAAGCCTGATTCTCTGCTATGACATGAAGACAGATTCTGCGCTGACAATAGGCCAGATTCTCTGTTACGGGACCTCTCTCCTCTGCCTGGGTGCCTGGGCCTAAATGTGTGACAGTGGCCTGTTCCAGTGGTGGGTGACGTGAAGCCTGATTCTCTGCTATGACATGAAGACAGATTCTGCGCTGACATAAGGCCAGATTCTCTGTTACGGGACCTCTCTCCTCTGCCTGGGTGCCTGGGCCTAAATGTGTGACAGTGGCCTGTTCCAGTGGTGGGTGACGTGAAGCCTGATTCTCTACTATGACATGAAGACAGATTCTGTGCTGACATAAGGCCAGATTCTCTGTTACGGGACCTCTCTCCTCTGCCTGGGTGCCTGGGCCTAAATGTGTGACAGTGGCCTGTTCCAGTGGTGGGTGACGTGAAGCCTGATTCTCTGCTATGACATGAAGACAGATTCTGCGCTGACATAAGGCCAGATTCTCTGTTACGGGACCGCTCTCCTCTGTCTGGGTGACGAGGCCTAAATATGTGACAGTGGCCTCTTCCAGTGGTGGGTGACATGAAGCCAGAATCTCTGCTATGGCATGAAGAGACGGATTCTCTGCTGACATGATGCCAGATTCTTTGCTATGGCATGAAGAGACTGATTCTCTGCTGACGTGAAGCCAGATTCTCTGCTATGGGACCTCTGTCCAATTGATATTGGGTCATTTTTATTTTTTACATTTTTATTTTAATTCATTTCCTTATCCACATTTGTTTGCAGGGGATTTACCTACATGTTGCTGCCTTTTGCAGCCCTCTAGCTCTTTCCTGGGCTGTTTTACAGCCTTTTTAGTGCCCAAAAGTTCGGGTCCCTATTGACTTCAATGGGGTTCGGGTTCGGGACGAAGTTCGGTTCGGGTTCGGATCCCGAACCCGAACATTTCCGGGAGGTTCGGCCGAACTTCTCGAACCCGAACATCCAGGTGTTCGCTCAACTCTACTGATGACTTATCCACTGGATAGTTCATCATTATCTGATCGGTGGAGGTCCAACGCCTGGGACTCCCACGGATCAGCTGTTTGAGAAGGCAGCGGCACTACTGTGAGTGAGTGCCATGGCCTTCTCCATGCTCACCTAGCAAAGGGCCGTACATTATATAGTGGCTGTGCTTGATATTGCAGCTCATCCCCATTCACTTCTATGGGGCGGAGCTGCGTCTAGGTCATGTGACCAATGAGCATGTTGTCACACGGCCTAAGAAAAGCTGGAGAAGGCCAGAGGATAGGTCATCAATAGAGATGTCCCGAACTATTCGCCGGCGAACAGTTTCCGGCGAACATAGCTTGTTCGCGTT
The DNA here is from genome assembly GCF_905171765.1 of Bufo bufo. Taxonomy (NCBI): domain Eukaryota; kingdom Metazoa; phylum Chordata; class Amphibia; order Anura; family Bufonidae; genus Bufo; species Bufo bufo. The sequence continues at coordinate 710,278,988 of NC_053390.1, forward strand.
GCCGCGGCGGGCGAACATATGCGATGTTCGATCCGCCCCCTATTCATCATCATTGAGTAAACTTTGACCCTGTACCTCACAGTCAGCAGACACATTCCAGCCAATCAGCAGCATACCCTCCCTCCCAGACCCTCCCTCCTCCTTAACAGCATCCATTTTAGATTCATTCAGAAGCTGCAGTCTTAGAGAGAGGAGGGACAGTGTAGCTGCTGCTGATTTAATAGGGAAATCGATAGCTAGGCTAGTGTATTCAGTGTCCACTCCAGTTCTGAAAGACTCATTTGATCTCTGCTGTAAGGACAGCGTCCTGACAGCACCCCAAAAAGCCCTTTTTAGGGCTAGTACATCAGTCTGCTTTTTTTTTTTTTTCCTGTGTAATCTAATTGCAGTTGCCTGCCAGCGTGTGTGTCAGGCTCACAGCGTATACTGTGCCCACTTGCCCAGTGCCACCACTCATATCTGGTGTCACAGTAGCTTGCATTTAAAAACAACAACAACTTTTTTTTACTGTAAAATAATAGCAGTCAGTTGCCTGCACGCGTGTGTGTTTCAGGCCCTGCAAGTGCATAGTGTCACCAGCGCATCTCCTATCTGGTGTCACAGTAGATTACATTAAAAAAATATATATATATATATATATTTGACTGTAAAATAATAGCAGTCAGTTGCCTGCATGCGTGTGTGTTTCAGGCCCTGAAAGTGCATAGTGTCACCAGCGCATCTCCTATCTGGTGTCACAGTAGATTACATAAAAAAAATAAAAGATATTTTGACTGTAAAATAATAGCAGTCAGTTGTCTGCACGCGTGTGTGTTTCAGGTCCTGCAAGTGCATAGTGTCACCAGCGCAACTCCTATCTGGTGTCACAGTAGATTACATAAAAATAAAAAATATTTGACTGTAAAATAATAGCAGTCAGTTGCCTGCACGCGTGTGTGTTTCAGGCCCTGCAAGTGCATAGTGTCACCAGCACATCTCCTATCTGGTGTCACAGTAGATTACATAAAAAATAAAAATAAACTTTGACTGTAAAATAATAGCAGTCAGTTGCCTGCATGCGTGTGTGTTTCAGGCCCTGCAAGTGCATAGTGTCACCAGCGCATCTCATATCTGGTGTCACAGTAGATTACATAAAAAATAAAAATAAATTTTGACTGTAAAATAATAGCAGTCAGTTGCCTGCATGCGTGTGTGTTTCAGGCCCTGCAAGTGCATAGTGTCACCAGCGCATCTCCAATCTGGTGTCACAGTAGATTACATAAAAAAAAACAAAAAACTATTTTGACTGTAAAATAATAGCAGTCAGTTGCCTGCACGCGTGTGTGTTTCAGGCCCTGCAAGTGCATAGTGTCACCAGCACATCTCCTATCTGGTGTCACAGTAGATTACATAAAAAATAAAAATAAATTTTGACTGTAAAATAATAGCAGTCAGTTGCCTGCATGCGTGTGTGTTTCAGGCCCTGCAAGTGCATAGTGTCACCAGCGCATCTCCTATCTGGTGTCACAGTAGATTACATAAAAAAAACAAAAACGATTTTGACTGTAAAATAATAGCAGTCAGTTGCCTGCACGCGTGTGTTTCAGGCCCTGCAAGTGCATAGTGTCACCAGCGCAACTCCTATCTGGTGTCACAGTAGATTACATTTAAAAAAAAAACAACAATTTTGACTGTAAAATAATAGCAGTCAGTTGCCTGCACGTGTGTGTGTTTCAGGCCCTGCAAGTGCATAGTGTCACCAGCGCATCTCCTATCTGGTGTCACAGTAGATTACATTTAAAAAAAATAAAACATTTTGACTGTAAAATAATAGCAGTCAGTTGCCTGCATGCGTGTGTGTTTCAGGCCCTGCAAGTGCACAGTGTCACCAGCGCAACTCCTATCTGGTGTCACAGTAGATTACATTTAAAAAAAAAAACTATTTTGACTGTATATATTGAATAGCAGTTAGTTGTCTGCAAGCGTGTGTGTCAGGCCTACAGCGTCTACTCTGCCAACTTCTGCCAGTGCACAGTGCCACTCATATCTGGTGTCACAGTAGCTTGCACGCATAGTACAACTAAACTAATCTAAAAAAAATGACAGGCAGAGGCAGGCCACCACACAGGGGCCGTCGTGTTCGTGGTGCTGTAATTCCCTTTGGCCCTAGAATAAGGCCCAGTGTTCAGAGGCCACGTACCGTGAACTCAAAAAGTTCAGAGGACATAGTTGACTGGCTAACACAGGACACCCAATCTTCTACAGCTTCCGCTCGGAACCTTGATGCACCATCCTCCTCCAGCTCAGCTTCGGGCACCTCTCAAGTTACCACTCGCCCGCCTGCCGCCACCACCAACACTAGCACCACAGCTGCTTCACTTGATCTGTCAGAGGAGTTATTTACACATCATCAGTTGGAAGAAATGAGTGATGCGCAACCATTATTGCCAGAGGATGTAGATAACAGGGATATGTCTCAGTCAGGCAGCATTACACATATGGACGTACGGTGTGATGATGATGATGTTGTACCCGCTGCTGCTTCCTTTGCTGAGTTGTCAGATACAAGCGAAGCGGTTGATGATGACGATGTGTCCGTGGATGTCACCTGGGTGCCCGCTCGAAGAGAAGAAGAACAGGGGGAAAGTTCAGATGGGGAGACAGAGAGGAGGAGGAGACGAGTTGGAAGCAGGGGGAGGTCGTCGCAAGGAGCTAGTGGCACAGTCAGACAGCATGCATCGGCACCCGGGGTCAGCCAGACAGCACGCCAATCAACGCATGCTGTTGCCACCACCAGAATGCCGTCATTGCAGAGATCAGCAGTGTGTCTGCCTCTGACAACAGCAATGCCATTTGCAACCTGTGCCAAAAGAAACTGAGTCATGGGAAGTCCAACACCCACCTAGGTACAACTGCTTTGCGAAGGCACATGATCTCAAATCACAAATGCCTATGGGATCAACACATGAGTACAAGCAGAACACAAACTCAAAGCCGCCATCTTCCTCCTGGTCCAGCATCTTCAGCCATGTCAACCACTGCTGTCCTCCTTGCCCCCTCTCAACCATCCGCCACTCCGTCTCTCGCCTTGAGCAGTTCCTGCTCATCTGCCCACAGTCAGGTGTCTGTCAAGGAAATGTTTGAGCGTAAGATGCCAATGTCACAAAGTCACTCCCTTGCCCGGTGTCTGACAGCTGGCTTGTCGGAACTCTTAGCCCGCCAGCTTTTACCATACAAGCTGGTGGAGTCTGAGGCCTTCAAAAAATTTGTAGCTATTGGGACACCGCAGTGGAAGGTACCCGGCCGAAATTTCTTTGCACAAAAGGCAATCCCCAACCTGTACTCGATTGTGCAAAAGAAAGTCATGGCATGTCTGGCACACAGTGTTGGGGCAAGGGTCCATCTGACCACTGATACCTGGTCTGCAAAGCACGGTCAGGGCAGGTATATCACCTACACTGCGCATTGGGTAAACCTGCTGACGGCTGCCAAGCATGGAATGCGTGGCTCTGCAGAGGAGTTGCTGCCACCTCCTCTACTCCTCTTACTCCATCCTCTTCGATAACCTCCTCGGCTGAGTCCTCTTCTGCTGCTGCGTCTTGCTCCACATCAACTGCACCCCCCCAGCTCCCCAGGGGCTATTCCACATCCCGGACACGACAGTGTCACGCCGTCTTGGGGTTGACTTGCCTGAAAGCAGAGAGTCACACCAGACCAGCACTCCTGTCCGCCCTGAACGCACAGGTGGATCAGTGGCTGACTCCGCACCAACTGGAGATCGGCAAAGTGGTGTGTGACAACAGAAGCAATTTGTTGGCAGCATTGAATTTGGGCAAGTTGACACATGTGCCGTGCATGGCACACGTGTTGAATCTGATTGTACAACACGTTGTGCATAAGTACCCAGGCTTACAGGACGTCCTCAAGCAGGCCAGGAAGGTGTGTGGCCATTTTAGGCGTTTCTACACGGCCCTGGCGCACTTTTCAGATATCCAGCTGCGAAACAACATGCCAGTGAGGCGCTTGATTTGCGACAGCCCGACACGTTGGAATTCAACACTCCTATTGTTCGAACGCCTGCTCCAACAAGAAAAAGCCGTCAATGAGTATTTGTATGACTGGGGTGCTAGGACAGCCTCTGCGGAACTGGGAATTTTTTGCCACGTTACTGGACGCTCATGCGCAATGCCTGTATGCTCATGCGTCCTTTTGAGAAGGTGACAAACCTAGTCAGTCGCACTGAAGGCACCATCAGCGACATCATCCCATTTGTTTTCTTCCTGGAGCGTGCCCTGCGAAGAGTGCTGGATCAGGCCGTAGATGAGCGTGAAAAGGAAGAGTTGTGGTCACCAATCACCATCACCACCAGAAACAGCCGTATCAGCATCGCTTGCTGGACCTGCGGCAATGCTGGAAGAGGAGTCTGAGGAAGAGGAGTCAGAGGAGGAATGTGGCTTTGAGGAGGAGGAGGAAGACCAACCACAGCAGGCATCCCAGGGTGCTCGTTGTCACCTATCTGGTACCCGTGGTGTTGTACGCGGCTGGGGGGAAGAACAGACCTTCAGTGAGATCAGTGAGGACGAGGAATGGGACATGAGTAGCTCGGCATCTAACCTTGGGCAAATGGGGTCTTTAATGCTGTCGTGCCTGTTGAGGGACCCTCGTATAAAAAGGCAGAAGGAGAACGACCTGTACTGGGTGGCAACGCTACTAGACCCCCGGTATAAGCAGAAAGTGCCTGAAATGTTACCGAATTACAGGAAGTCGGAAAGGATGCAGCAGTTCCAAAATAAATTAAAAAGTATGCTTTACACAGCGTATAAGGGTGATGTCACAGCACAACGGAAATCTAACAGGGGAAGAGGTGAAAGTAATCCTCTTCCTTCCACGACCACGCCGGCAAGACGTGTTGTTGAGGGAGAACATGCAGAGCTTTTTAAGTCCTACGCATTGCCACAGCCCTTCGGGGTCCACCCTCAGAGAACAACTCGACCGACAGGTAGCAGACTACCTCGCCTTAACTGCAGATATCGACACTCTGAGGAGCGATGAACCCCTTGACTACTGGGTGTGCAGGCTTGACCTGTGGCCTGAGCTATCCCAATTTGCGATAGAACTTCTGGCCTGCCCCGCTTCAAGTGTCCTGTCAGAAAGGACCTTTAGTGCAGCAGGAGGTATTGTCACTGAGAAGAGAAGTCGCCTAGGTCAAAAAAGTCTAGATTACCTCACCTTTATTAAGATGAATGATGCATGGATCCCGAAGGGACTGACAGTGGGCGATACATTTGACTAAAAAAGGCCTGGTGATGAGATGAGCTGCCTTGGGCTAAAAATGGTCCACACGCTGCTGTATTTTATCTCTGCATGCCGGATGACTTGCATGACTTATCCGCCACCAACTAGGGTTCAAGCCACAATGTTTTAGTGCACTTTCTGCCTAGAAAACATCAATTTTTCTGGCCGCTGCTACAGCAGCGGCTGCAACAATACCTAATTTTTCAGGCATGTGTACATGCCTAATTTTTCTGGCCTCTGGTGCTGCACTGTGGCTGCAAAAACAAATTTAAAAAAAAGGCACATACATGTGTCAATTCCCCTTCGTGATCGTTACCTTGTCGTGGTGAAGGGGCTTGCGTATCACAATGAAGCGACCACCTCTATGAGTGTGTTGGCAATGGCAATGTTGGCACACCCCAGATGATAAGGTCGTTGCTTCATTGTGAACAGACCAAAAGCGATCGGCTGGATAATTTTGCATAGAAAAAACATAAATTTTCTTTGTGATCATCTAAGGTGATCATTAAAGCCTACTAGGCCAACAATGGTCCCACACTGCAGAATCATTGTTTTCTGGGTCACTTAACTGTCACTGTGAACTACCTCAGCATGACCATAGGCTTTGAAAACCCCCCATCGCCTGCAATCTCCCAAACATGCGCACGAGCACAGTCATAACTACACCAAGATTGACGCATAGAGCAATAAAATTTATGTCATGAGTGTGTCAACTATTGACAACTCTTTGCGGTTGTCTAAAATCTATTCCATACACGTCCCCTGATAGGGGACATAACAGGGATTAAACTGATAGGAATAGTACTACTTAACACACCACTCATATCTGATGCCACAGTACATTGCACGGCGCACGCGCAGTGCCCCAAATTGGAAGTAGGACTACCAACCAAGCATCTTTTTTCATCTCCCGGTTCCTAAAATCTATTCCATACACGTCCCCTGATAGGGGACGTAACAGGGATTAAACTGATAGGAATAGTACTACTTAAACACACCACTCATATCTGGTGGCACAGTACATTGCAAGGCGTACGCGCAGTGCCCCAAATTGGAAGTAAGAGGACCGACCAAGCATCTTTTTCCATCTCCCGGTTCCTCAAATCTATTCCATACACCGGCCCCTGATAGGGGACAAAACAGAGATTAAACTGTTAAGAACAGATTTTTTTTTAATTTAAACAAAAGAGGACAGCCTCTGCGGAGCTGGGTATTTTTTTTGCCACGTTACTGAACACTCATGCACAATGGCTGTAGGCTTATGCATCCTTTTGCGGAGGTGACAAACCTGGTCAGTCAAACCCAAGGCAACATCATCGACCTCATCCCATATGCGTTTTTTCTGGAGCGTGCCCTGCGAAGAGTGCTGGATCAGGCCGTAGATGAGCATGAAGAGGAAGAGTTGTGGTCACCATCACCACCAGAAGCAGCCTTGTCGTCGTCGATTGCTGGACCTGCAGCAACGTAGAGAGAGCAGTCTGAAGAAGAGGAGTCAGAGGAGGAAGGTGGCTTTGAGGAGGTGGAAGACCAACCACAGCAGGCGTCCCAAGGGGCTTGTTGTCACCTTTCGGGGACCCTTGGTGTTGTACGTGGCTGGGTGGAGGAAGAGATCTTCAATGACGTCAGTGAGGACAAGGAACGGGACATGGCTAGCCTGGTATCCAACCTTGTGCAAATGGGGAGTTTGCGGTTGTGCAAATGGACTGTTTGCGGTTGTTTGCGGTGCGTTAAACAGGGAGTTTGGTCTGTCAGAGCTTGGTCTGTCACTGTGAATCGGGCGTAACCCTTGCACTACCTGATCGATACAACATCATACCTGATCGTATATGGGTTTTAAAATTCGCCTGCCTATTGAAGTCTATGGCGGTTCGCCCGGTTCGCCCGTTCGCGAACATATGCGAAAATTCGCGTTCGCGAACTGAAAATTTTATGTTCGCGACATCTCTAGTCATCAATATTAAAGTCTTGGAAAATCCATTTAATATATAGCACCTATGCTTTATTTTAGTGGATCAATTTAAAAAAAATAATAATTGTGCTGTAAAACCAGTATCACATACCTGTTATAAAATACAAAAAAAGGTGAAAGTGATACTTACATTTTCATAACTTTTTCTACAGTGTTTTTGCCTAGAAAATATCTGTAATGACAATTCAATTTTTCTTCAAAGTCTCTCCATAACAGATGAATTCTCCTTCTCTAAGTAATTTCATGGAAGTAGTTTTATATTTTAACATCTGGACACTGTCTGTTTTATTTCAGTTGAAGTCACATTTTATCCTAAATATTGCTGTAATGCCTATTATCTCATGGAACACCATACGGAAATCATTTTCTGCAAGAATTGTGGCGTCTCTTTGTTAGCAAAATATTGGTTAAATAACATAGTCATGCGCGTTTTTACTGCAATACAGTCTCAGTGTGCACGTGCCCAAAATAATTTTAATATGGTTGCTATAGATGTGTTTTATAGATGACAGGCTTTGAATGCTGATGATAAATATAATTGAACGCACATTGATTGTAAAAATTATATCACAACTTTTAAAATAAAATTCTGAGGAGACTGAGAGCTTGCACATATGGCTGTATTATGGCTGACTTATGACACAGTTGTATTGAGACATATTTGGCCACCACAGGTCTCAAACGCTGCATCACTGTCACTTCTTCTAGGGAATTAGGGTTAATTCTAATACATTCATACCTCAGATTTGTGTAAATACATCTTAGTTACACTGTATTATGAAAGATATTTTGCCCACATTTCACTACTTAGACTGAAGAGAAATGTGACTCCATCTTGTTCCTGCTCTAAATATGTAAAGAATTGTTATAACATCTCACCCACGCACTGTTTCAAGTTCCCCCGCTGGGAGTTAGGTTTTCTTATCTGTCCCAGGACAGATTCTGTGAATCTCCCAGAACTAGTACAAACGTTCTTGCCTTATTCAGGGCATTCGGCACAACTGCGTACATTCTTATATGTGACTGATTAAAACCTATTCTTTCTGGTACACATACCATAAAAGGATGTTCCGGTAGTATCTGTATGAGCACCAATGTTTATCTTTTATGATTGGTTTAAGGCTGTTGTTATGCAAACTTTTCTACTGCCTATATAAGGCCAAGCTATAGCATAATAAAGTTAGAGTATTTCTCAGTGATACCTGTGTGTGTGTTATGTTATTGCTAGCTGAGAAATATCTCTCCTGATGTCAGGGACATCAAACCAAGGTGGTCGTAGAGGAAAGGTCCATAGTTAGATATCCGAAGACCTAGAATATCTTTAATGACAGAATAAAGAGCACTTTAAATACCTACATTCTTGAAGTGACATAGCGGCCTTAAGGCCTCAAGAATTAGGCTGATTATCATGAAAACACTTTCGTACACATTTCTCGTTCCTGCTTATTGCCTGGTGTAAATGTGCTAGCAATTACCCGATGATCGAGCAAGCACTCATTCGTAGGCTCAAGGCATTGTTGATGTGGACACCAAAATCATGGTTTCTGGGCACCAGATTATCCTGTGTAAACAAGAATCTATTGCCCAAGAATAATGGATCTGTATGGAGATGAGAGATTGCTGTAGTGATGATTAGAGCATGCAAATGGGAATGTTTCGGATTCCATTCAATATACAAACTAGTAGGAAGGAAGATGACAATAAGAGGGGTTGTCCAATTTCAAGAGGAAACCGGACAACTTATGGAATCAATCTATAATAAAAAAACAGATGATTATCTGACAGTTCCTATTCAGCTACTTTGGTTCTCTCAACAGGGATTTGTTTTCCCGATTGCAGCAGTAACATCCTGTCCAACAACATGTGACTGGTGTAACCAATTACTATCCTCTTCAGTGTACCACCGAGGCCAGTGGTTGGCTGCAGCGGGCACCTTTTGATAATGTTTTGACACCTCCGCAGCTGCGAAAACAGAGCACTACAGGAAAAACCGGAGTAGTGCAGTGGGAGCTGTCAGGCAAGTAATCACCTGTTCTTTATTCCAACTTATTACCAAAGTTGTGCGGTTTACTATTGAAACCCCTTTAGGCACCAGTCTAGTATGTTATCAGTTTTGGACACTTCTGCATCACTTGATCCAAAGAGCCCTTATCTAATATAAAATATGTCAGATTGGCATCAAATATATTTAGTAGAATATGGATTTTTTTTAAATGCCTATTTTACACTTAAATTGCAGCATTGATTTTACTCATTTCCTGTTACATTTCTATCTTTGACCAGTCATAAAACACTTCAGAAGCCACTGACTGTTTTTCTTCCTATAAATGTTATTTTACAAAAGGTCACAATTCACAAAGTAATAATTTTAGTTTGACGCTTCCAGATTGCTTTTTGGAGTCACTTCCCATAATTTAAAGTTTTAGCAAGTGCATGGAAACCCATTCAAACATTCATATAATCATTTTTTTGTCCATGGGTTTGCCATCCGCGATACAACTGTTTAGATTATCCAGTCATGAGCTGCAGCAGGAGACTGCAGTGATCAAAATCAATGTTAGAAGTAAAATGTAAACATTACATTGCGAAATTCTCTGCATCATTATCTTCCCAGCAGGGACACATCTGTGCAGAAGAATATCTCTATACAGCTGGAAACTTGGCAGTGCAAGAAGAACTGAGACATGGATACTATAGTATTAAAATCTGCAGAAAGCAAAAGCAGAAATGATTTTTTTTTTCCGTTTATATCCTGTTGCGTCATTTCATTGATTCTTGTGCTAAAATCATATTTCAGCCACTGAGTGACAATTGACATGTTTCTAGTCTACGCCATCCATTCTTTTTCCATATAGAAAAATTGACTTTATCAGTATTCCAACAGAACGATAAAAAAAAAAACATAAATCATATATAATTAATTGTGGACATAGATAACTGTGGGCTAAAATCTGGAAAGAGATACTCTGTTTATATTGTTTTGCTGTATTAGATATCACACTGAAAATATACTTTTTGTACATGGTAAGGCATCATAAAATGAATTGTTAAAGGTGTATTTAAAAACATTCAAAAAGTCAAGCTCCTAAAGGGGTTGTCCAACACTGACATGTCTTTTCAAATGCCACCCCCACCCTGTGAAGGGAAGCATACCCCGAACTCAATTCCAGCCAAGTGGGTCCACTGCTGTCCTCACTGTGCTTGAGTTCCCTCATGTAAACTTCCAGCATAGGCAGGGTCACATGACTGGCCTTCTGATTGGTATACCCCCCTAAGCAGTACGCTACCGTGCTGCTTGGGGACACATCACCACTGAGGCCAGTCACTACTGGCTGTAGTAGCACACACGACCCTGTGCATGCTGATAATTTACATGCAGGGACCAACGTGAACCGAAGACAGTGGTTGACCCACAAAGCACAACTTGCAAGTGTGGGTTTATTTGCTATTCAGGGGACACAGTTGTGGCAACTTGCAAGTCATACTGCAACCCCATTCAGTTTCATGGCTGCACTGCTGTACATAGTGATGGCTGGTCATCCTTCTCATTTTATGGCCAAGGTTCCAGTGTATCCCGAGCCTCAAACTAATATGCACCTTAATACCCACGGATAATGCTTATCTTTGCTGTTTAGTTACTTTTGGCTCTGCTTCATTAAACTGTACAGTTGCTAGGGTCATTAGCTTCACTTTAAGTTGCATACCTACAATATATTATACATTACACACAATGGCAAAGTCACAACATTGGCTCTCCAAAAAGTACTATACAGTGCGCCAAAAAGGTAATACTAAATAAGAATCATACTATCAAACCATTATACAATGCCTAAATAATAGCTTAAGTAATAGTGCCATACAATGCCCAATCAACTGCCCTATCAATGCACTGCTGCTTTGTAATTCACCTCTCCCATTAACTGTCCTCATAGGGATAGAGAAGGCTATAATAGAGGTATTTTTTGTAGTACAAAGATTTCTCTTCAATGTGGTATTCAGATCTGGAGATCTCTCATACAAAAGGATATTGATGCGTTTAAGACAGTCTAAAATGGCACAATGATGTGAGCTAGAACATATATCAGGGAATAGAGATGGCCTTGCGGTTCGCCCGGCGGTCGTTTCGCCGCGAACTTTGCTCGTTCACGATTCGCCAAACATGCGAATATATGGCGATGTTCGCACGCGCCATATTATTTTGCATTGCGTCAAACTTTGACCCATGACACATCCATCAGGTGGGACAGAACAGCCAAGTGAGATGTTTCAGCACATGGACACACCCCCACCCTATAACAGAACCCGATCTGGCAGCCATTTTACATTCTGTGTTATGCCAGTGTAGGGAGAGCTAAACACTAGCTAATAGGGCCACAAAAGTCCTTTTAAGGACTGGTATAGGTCTGCTATCAATAGGTGTGATATACTGAGGGGTGTGATATACACATAGAAAGTATATAATAGCGCATTTGTATTGTGCAGTAGTTGTGTGCGGTTGTGCTGCGATACCGCAGCTATATAGAGGGACAAACGCTATTAGAATAACTAATTGCAACTGGTGTAATATACCTGTTGTCCCCAAAAAAACTGATTGAGGGATGTGATATACCAATAATATACTTTATAACATAGAAAGTATATCATAGTGCATTTGTATGTATTTAGGGTGGCCACACATCCTGTTTTAGGCTGGACAGTCCGGTTTTTAAACTCCTGGTCCTCCATCCGGCACAAGGCCAGGACAGACGGCCAGAAGTCCTCCTTTTTTGTTGTTATGGGAGACGGGTCGGGACTACTCAGGCATGGTCACTTTAAGGAGGGAGGGCCATGTTTGGATCACTGTGACTGCGTGCTTACGTCAGCACGTGCTGCAGCTGCACCGGCCAATTAATTTTGGTTTGTGCAGGCGGGGACAACTAGTCAGAAACAGAGGAGCGCGGGACGGGAGGGGACCTGTTTGCTGTGGACTGCAGTGCCACTCTAGTCACAAGCACTACTCTTTTGAGTCTGACTGCCACTGCCCAGCTCAAACTCACCCCATCAACCTGCCTCACCTTGCGCTGGGCGCTCTTAGTATCTAGTCTCTCTCTGCCAGCCAAGCCAGTCAGTGACGCGTCTACTACTGAATGAGCTGAGCCTCCCTTCACTAGTGCCACCACCACCCAGCCAGACCCAGAGGCAGAGCGTGCTGCCAACATGAGCCGAGGCAGCCAATCTAGTTGGTAACTTATTATTATATATATATATATATATATATATATATAAATATATGAGCTGGCCTGGTAAAAGTTATACATCTTATTAAGAAGTATAGCTGACTAGCTGTACATATATAATCATATAAGAAGATTCTCCTCTTCCAGTTTTTTCCCCACCTTGCTATAGGGTGTGTCTTCACTGAGGCAGGGGCAAGCGTGGTTTGGCGGCGTGGTCGGTGAGGTCTGGCTTTCTTGGGTGAAGTCAGTGGCCACTCTATTTGTATTGTACAGCAGATGTGTGCGGTTCTGCTGTGATACCGCAGGTATATAGAGGGACAAGCGTTATTAGAACAACTATTAGCAATGGGTGAGATATACCTGTTGCCCCGCAAAAAAACTGATTGAGGGGTGCGATATCCCTGCTTCTAAAAAATACTGATTAAGTAATTCTTAATAACCTGCTTCCACAAAATACTGATTGAGGGGTGTGATATACCTGCTTCCACCAAATATTAATTGAGGCCTTCAATACACCGGCTTCCACAAAATACTGATTGAGGGGTGCAATATACCTGCTTCCACCAAATATTGATAAAGGGTTTCTATATACCTGTTTCCACAAAATACAGATTGAGGGGTGCGATATACCTGCTTCCACAAAATACTGATTAAGGGGTTCGATATACCTTCTTCCACAAATACTGATTGAGGGATGCGATATACCTGCTTCCACAAAATACTGATTAAAGGGTTTGATATACCTGCTTCCACAAAATACAGATTGAGGGGTGCGATATACCTGCTTCCACCAAATATTGATTCATGGGTTCTATATACCTGTTTCCACAAAATACTGATTAAGGGGCTTGATATACCTGCTTCCACAAAATACTTATTAAGGGGTTCTATATACCTGCTTCCACAAAATACTGATTGAGGGGTGCGATATACCTGCTTCCACCAAATATTGATTGAGGCCTGCGATACACCAGCTTCCACAAAATACTGATTGAGGGGTGCAATATACCTGCTTCCACAAAATACTGATTAAGGGGTTTGATATACCTGCTTCCACAAAATACAGATTGAGGGGTGCGATATACCTGCTTCTACCAAATATTGATTTTGGGGTTTTTATATACCTGTTTCCACAAAATACTGATTGAGGGGTGCGATATACCTGTTTCCACAAAATACTGATTAAAGGGACACTGACAAGCCCAATAAGCATATTTAGCTATATATATATGCATGCATAGGTCTTCTAATGTGTATTAAAAACATATAAGTATAACCCCTGTCCACCTTATAAATACAGCAAAATCATGTTTGATAACCTGATGTAATCGCTCTTCTTTCTTCCCAAGGGGGGGCATTTCAGCTCCACATGGGCACACACACGCGCCCCAATCACCGTTTTCAAGTGCCACCCAGCTCATCAATATTCACTTCGCTGGGTGGCTTCTGCTGTCCCCGACGTTCCGAGATCCCGCGCATGCCCAATAGAAAGCTATGGGCATCGGCCTCACTTTCAGCTTCTGCATGCGCCCGGCACCCTCACTCGCCGGGATCACATCGCGCCTGCGTCCCCTCTGCTTCTTTGAGGCCGCTTCAGCCTCTCCATTCTGCGCCTAGGCCGGGCACTCCTCTCCAGCGCTTCAGAATGCCGCCCCTTGGGCAGAAAGAAGAGCGATTACATCAGGTTATCAAACATGATTTTGCTGTATTTATAAGGTGGACAGGGGTTATACTTATATGTTTTTAATACACATTAGAAGACCTATGCATGCATATATATAGCTAAATATGCTTATTGGGCCTGTCAGTGTCCCTTTAAGGGGCTTGATATACCCGCTTCCACAAAATACTGATTGAGGGATGCGATCTACCTGTTTCCACAAAATACTGATTAGGGAGTTTGATATACCTGTTTCCATGTAACACAACCAATTGAAGTAGGTCAGACTACAGTTCCTGCTTGTGGGCTAAACCCTTTACATCCAATGTATATTCACAACTAGTGGGTAGCTTATTAAAACTTAACATTTATTAATGTCCAAGAGTAAAATAATAGGCCCTTATATAATAAAACACTCAAAGAATGTAACCACCGGCTACATTAATCTCCTACGAAAGCAATGCTTGCAAGGAGATGGGAGAGGACCAAAACAGGGATAGCAAAGTAAAACACAGATAGGATGAGAGAAAATAAGGCACAAGGCAGAGAGACACAATGCTGGGTCGATTACCCTAGGTGTCCCTATATCTACCTCTCTTCCCCCCTATCTAGTGTAGTAGCCCTGTTATCACCCTCCCTAAACGTGGATTGCCCAGCTTTGCCCCACAGACAGAATATGGTCCTTGGGATCACATATAAATCCACCGGTTATAAGGAGAGCACTTGAACTGGCCAAATGATGAGTTTGATTGAAATGTGTCGCACAGTGGCTGTTGTGCCTGCAGCACCTAGTACAATCAACACTCGTAAATAAATAATACCTTTATTTATATCAGATAAACACAGAGACCCAACGCGTTTCTTCAATAGTTTCTGATTCCTCAGGGGACCAAATCATATTTAAGTGACCCCTTAATATAAGGTCACTTATTCAAGTGGGGAATACACAAAGAACCTGATGTCAACCATCCCGGATTAGCACCGTAGTCAGTCCTGGCTGCTGGTGGCTACACAGTGATCAAATGATGGTGAGATCGCAGACAGGTCTCTGTGTAGGCCTCAACCATATAAATGTTCAATTCCAGATACATACGGCCAAGTTTCCCCTCCGTTCAAATGACCGGCAAATTTTTGGTCACCAATCACATCTAATATATAGATTTACCTATCAGTGTGAGTGTTGTCCAGGTATAAATAACACAACCCGGATCTGTGACCAAACAACTTTTAGGTCACCAATCACAACTGATATCTAGATTTACCTATCAGTGTGAATACTGTCCAGGTCTAAATAACGCAACCCGGATCTGATTACAGACAATGTTATTCATTGAGATGTTAATTCAAACACATTACAACAGTCCTCCTGGTATTGATATCACCAGTAAGTGTTCAGAGACTGTATAATGGCATGTGCTCATAAGTGCTAAACAGCAGCGGTATGCAAGCACAAAAACATAGAGAACTTATCAGTCCAGTTATAGATGTCAACTGTCCCCAGATCATGAGAGGCGAATGCTGCTCCTCGGCGTACTGCATGTGGCAGTAGCAGTGGAGCAGCATTTGCGGCTCGTTTAAAAAGCCGTGTTGCTCCGCCCATATCACGCCCCCCCCCCCCCTTACGCGTCATGCAACGTCATCCAAACTCGTCACGTGAGGCGTCACCTGTTCGGCCCCCGGTCACATGACAGAGCTGCTTAAAGAAGTGCTTGATGCAGCGGCGTATCCCTGTTGTAAGGTAACAATCCAGACAGCCGGCCATCTCCAAGGGGCGGAGACTCCAACCTCTGAATTGCAAAAAAAGCAGCCGTCGCTAGTACCGCATCTACCGGCGGATGCTCAATGCTGCACACGTATGAGGTGGGTATATTGCAATGTAGTGGTTAAACCAGCGGGCAAGTCTGGTTAACCATTTACACAGCTTCAATTCTAATCCAGTTTCCATTGGTCTGCGTGGTCTGCAGACCCCCGGATGGAATATCAGAGTTTATAAGGTTGATCCTTAAGTAACTGTTGCACATACAATCACTATAGCATCCCCTAGGTCCAGCGCTCACCTAATACCTGTTTCCACAAAATACAGATTGAGGGGTGCGATATACCTGCTTCCACAAAATACTGATTAAGGGGTTCGATATACATTCTTCCACAAAAAAAACTGATTGAGGGGTGCGATATACCTGCTTCCACAAAATACTGATTAAAGGGTTTGATATACCTGCTTCCACCAAATATTGATTCAGGTGTTCTATATACCTGTTTCCACAAATTACTCATTAAGGGGTTCGATATACCTTCTTCCACAAAAAACTGATTGAGGGGTGCGATATACCTGCTTCCACAAAATACTGATTAAAGGGTTTGATATACCTGCTTCCACCAAATATTGATTCAGGTGTTCTATATACCTGTTTCCACAAAATTCTGATTAAGGGGCTTGATATACCTGCTTCCACAAAAAACTGATTGAGGGGTGCGATATACCTGCTTCCACAAAATACTGATTAAAGGGTTGGATATACCTGCTTCCGCAAAATACAGATTGAGGGGTGCGATATACCTGCTTCCACCAAATATTGATTCAGATGTTCTATATACCCGTTTCCACAAAATACTGATTAAGGGGCTTGATATACCTGCTTCCACAAAAAACTGATTGAGGGGTGCGATATACCTGCTTCCACAAAATACTGATTAAAGGGTTTGATATACCTGCTTCCACAAAATACAGATTGAGGGGTGCGATATACCTGCTTCCACCAAATATTGATTCAGGTGTTCTATATACCTGTTTCCACAAAATACTGATTAAGGGGGCTTGATATACCTGCTTCCACAAAATACTTATTAAGGGGTTCTATATACCTGCTTCCACAAAATACTAATTGAGGGGTGGAATATACCTGCTTCCACCAAATATTGATTGAGGCCTGCGATACACCGGCTTTCACAAAATACTGATTGAGGGGTGCAATATACCTGCTTCCACAAAATACAGATTAAGGGGTTTGATATACCTGCTTCCACAAAATACAGATTGAGGGGTGCGATATACCTGTTTCTACCAAATATTGATTCAGGGGTTCTATATACCTGTTTCCACAAAATACTGATTGAGGGGTGCGATATACCTGCTTCCACAAAATACTGATTAAAGGGACACTGACAGGCCCAATAAGCATATTTAGCTATATATGCATGCATAGATCTTCTAATGTGTATATAACCCCTGTCCACCTTATAAATACAGCAAAATCATGTTTGATAACCTGATGTAATCGCTCTTCTTTCTGCCCAAGGGGAGGCGTTTCAGCTCCACATGGGCGCACACACGCGCCCCAACCGCCGTTTTCAAGCGCCACCCATCTCATCAATATTCACTTCGCTGGGCGGCTTCTGCTGTCCCCGACGTTCCGAGATCCCGCGCATGCCCAATAGAAATCTATGGGCATCGGCCTCACTTTCAGCTTCTGCATGCGCCCGGCACGCTCACTCGCCGGGATCACATCGCGCCTGCGTCCCCTCTGCTTCTTTGAGGCCGCTTCAGCCTCTCCATTCTGCGCCTGCGCCTGGACAGGGGTTATACTTATATGTTTTTAATACACATTAGAAGACCTATGCATGCATATATATAGCTAAATATGCTTATTGGGCCTGTCAGTGTCCCTTTAAGGGGCTTGATATACCTGCTTCCACAAAATACTGATTGAGGGGTTCAATATACCTGCTTCCACCAAATATTGATTCAGGTGTTCTATATACCTGTTTCCACAAAATACTGATTGAGGAGTGCGATATACGTGCTTCTACTAGATATTGATTCAGGGGTTCTATATACCTGCTTCCACAAAATACTTATTGAGGGATACGACATACCTGCTTCCACCAAATATTGATTGAGGCCTGCGATACACCGGCTTCCACAAAATACTAATTGAGGGGTGCCCTATTGCTGCTTCCACCAAATATTGATTGAGGCCTGCGATACACCGGCTTCCACAAAATACTGATCGAGGGGTGCGATATACCTGCTTCCACCAAATATTGATTGAGGCCTGCGATACACCAGCTTCCACAAAATATTGATTGAGGGATGCGATATACCTGCTTCCACCAAATATTCATTCAGGTGTTTTATATACCTGTTTCCACAAAATACTGATTGAGGGGTGTGATATACCTGCTTCTACAAAATACTGATTAAGGGGTTCTATATACCTGCTTCCACAAAATACTGATTGAGGGTTGTGATATACCGGTGTCACGGGTAATGGGGAAGGGCAAAACACCAGATACACACAAAAGAAATAGACAACAGTCTATGCCTTAAAAGCTAAGGAGAGGGATGTTGACCTCCTAGTAAACCCTAGGCCTTTCCCTAACTCCTGCCAGTATGAGCAGATCCTGATGGTGGAAATGCTCATATACACCGGATACCTATGCCCTGGTAAAGCTTATGAGCCCTAGGATAGGTAGCAGGAGATGAGACTGCTGGTTCCTTCCCAGATGAAGAAACCCGCGTCTCCCTGAGGCCTAGAACCAAAACACACCAGAGAACAACAAACAGAACAGGCAACTTGAATTTAGCTTTGAGATGAATGGAGAAGACAAACAAGCTCTAGCAACTCCCAGAGGAAATATCAACCGCATGGTCAGCAGTGTGAGGCGGACCTACATTGAGCCTCATCACTGATAACAAGCAGAACCTGAGGAGAGGTGAGATACTGCCAAATAACATACAAAGAGGAAAACAGAGAGACCTGTCAGATAGCCTCACGTGCAGCAACTCTATCCGATCTTCTCACCTTTGTCACGGAAGGGACCGTGACAGTACTCCCCCTTCTACGAGTGACCTCCGGACACCCAGGACCGACCTTATCAGGATGCGCCTTGTGAAAGGCCTTCACAAGGCTACTGGCATTCAGTCGGAACCCACATTCTCTGGACCGTAACCCTTCCAGTATACGAGATATTGAAGAGATCCACAACGAATACGTGAGTTCACTATTCTGGCAATCTGAAACTCAAGATTACCATCCACCATGACGGGAGGGGGTGACAGGTAGGACGATTTAGCAGGTTCAACTTATTTTTTAAGCAATGATTTGTGAAACACATTATGAATTTTCAAAGCCTGCGGAAGTTCAAGACGAAAAGCCACCAGATTTATAATGGCAGAGATCTTGTATGGCCCAATAAACCTTGGCCCCAACTTCCAACTTAATGTTTCTTGTGGACAGGCACACAGAATCACCCACTCTCAGCTCCGGACCACTCATATATTTATACTTTTTGCCCATTTTATTTAGATTGTTTTAAATCTTCTGCCAAATAGATGACAACAAAGAGGAGAATCTTTCCTCTTCAGGTATACCAGAAGTCTTAGTACCAGAAAATGTGCCACACTGCGGATGGAACCCATATGCACCAAAAAACTGTGACTTATCAGTGGACTCCTGTCTACGGTTATTTATGGCGAACTCGACCAACAACAAAAATGAAAACCACTCTTCTTGATTCTCAGAGACAAAACATCTCAAATAAGTCTCCAGATTCTGGTTAGTGCGCTCAGTCTGTCCGTTCGACTGAGGATGAAAGGCAGAAGAGAAGGACATTTGGACCCCCAGACAAGTACAGAATCTGGAAACAAATTGAGTCCCTCTATCAGACACCACATCAGCGGGAATGCCGTGTAGTTTCACAATGTTATCAACAAACATTTGAGCGAGAGTTTTGGCATTAGGTAAACCTGATAATGGTATAAAGTGCACCATCTTGCTGAAGCAGTCAACAACCACAAGAATCACAGTTTTTCCAAAGAAATTTGGCAAATCTGTGATAAAGTCCATGGACAAATGAGTCCAGGGTTGGTGTGAGATAGACAAGGGAAGTAGAGATCCTGAAGGCCAAGTAGGAGTCACCTTAGCACGCGCACAAGTCTCACAAGCTGCCACAAAGCCCTTAAGCCTCAACACATTTATGTAAACCTTGCCACCAGAATCTTCGAGAAATGAGATCCACAGTGGATCTGCTCCAAGGGTGTCCTGTAAGAACAGTATCATGATGTTCGTTAAACACCTTGTGTCTCCAACTTCCCTGGAGGACAGGAATCAGGTGCCTCTTCGGGGCCTCCAACGCCTCTGCCTCAAGTTCAGGATAAAGGGCGGAAACAACCACCCCATTAGCCAATATCGGAGCAGGATCCTCCGAATCACTTCCCACAGTAAAGTAACGCGAAAAGGCATCTGCTTTGACATTTTTAATCCCAGGGCGATAAGTGACAACGAAATTAAAGCTAGTAAAAAACAACGACTATCTGGCCTGCCTTGGGTTCAGACATTTAGCCGACTCCAGGTAAGCCAGATTTTTATGATCAGTAATTACCGTAATGGGATGAATTGCTCCTTCCAACCAATGACGCCATTCCTCAAAAGCCAATTTAATGGCCAGCAACTCTCTATTACCTACATCATAATTTTTTTCGGCAGAAGAGTGTTTTTTGGAGAAAAAAGCACAAAGACGCCATTTGCTAGGAGAAGGATCTTGCGACAAGACTCTACCTCTGATGCTTCAACTTCCACAATGAATGGTTGTGATACATCAGGCTGCACCAGAATAGAAGCAGAAGCAAAACATTCCTTTATCAGTGAAAAAGCATGTAATGTTTCTTCAGACTAGACTGAGAAATCTGCGCCTTTCTTAGTCATACCAGTTAAAGGTTTAACAACAGATGAGTAATTCAAGATAAATTTATGGTAGTAGTTGGTGAACCCCAAAAATCGCATGAGTGCCTTCAGACCTTTGGGTTGATCCCAGTCCAATACAGCACAGACTTTTTCCGGATCCATACGAAAACCCGAAGATGAGATTAGGTACCTCAGGAATTGCAGTTCTTGGACCGCAAATACACACTTATCTATTTTAGCATACAATTTATTCTCTTTTAAGATCTGTAAGACCTGTCTCACGTGATCCTAATGCGTCTCCATATAAGGGGAATAAATTAAAATATCATCCAGATAAACAATCACAAACCTGCCCACCAGATGATGAAAGATGTAATTGATGAAGTGTTGAAAAACAGCAGGAGCATTGATCAAACCAAAAGGCATGACCAGATTCTCAAAATGACCCTCAGGAGTATTAAAGGCAGTTTTCCATTCGTCCCCTTCCTTGACTCTTATCAGATTATATGCCCCCCTCAAATACAACTTAGAGAACATGATTCCACAAATAGAAATAAATAAGCGGCACTCACCATTCAAAGCGAATATTTATTTTATGCTGGGTACAGAGAGTGGAATAACAAACAGTGCAATCACAAGAACATGGCCACGTATCACCGTTTCATCTGGCCAATACTGAAAACCCCTTGACGCAAATTACATTATCCTTTATGCGCCATACGTGCTATTTTGGGCGCGTAATACTGGCGTGGGCTGTCGCACATTATTGTGAGTGCAGGCCACGTCAGCAACTGGGGGGTGTATCAATGTTTTGAGTGAGATATCAGTGAAACAATAAAACAATAAAAAACATACATACAGTGGGATGCAAAAGTTTGGGCAACCTTGTTAATCGTCATGATTTTCCTGTATAAATCGTTGGTTGTTACGATAAAAAATGTCAGTTAAATATATCATATAGGAGACACACACAGTGATATTTGAGAAGTGAAATGAAGTTTATTGGATTTACAGAAAGTGTGCTATAATTGGTTAAACAAAATTAGGCAGGTGCATAAATTTGGGCACCACAAAAAAGAAATTAAATCAATATTTAGTAGATCCTCCTTTTGCAGAAATTACAGCCTCTAAACGCTTCCTGTAGGTTCCAATGAGAGTCTGGATTTTGGTTGAAGGTATTTTGGACCATTCCTCTTTACAAAACATCTTTAGTTCATTCAGGTTTGATGGCTTCCGAGCATGGACAGCTCTCTTTAAGTCACACCACAGATTTTCAATTATATTCAGGTCTGGGGACTGAGATGGCCATTCCAGAACGTTGTACTTGTTCCTCTGCATAAATGCCTTAGTGGATTTTGAGCAGTGTTTAGGGTCATTGTCTTGTTGAAAGATCCAGCCCCGACGCAGCTTCAGCTTTGTCACTGATTCCTGGACATTGGTCTCCAGAATCTGCTGATACTGAGTGGAATCCATGCGTCCCTCAACTTTGACAAGATTCCCAGTCCCTGCACTGGCCACACAGCCCCACAGCATGATGGAACCACCACCATATTTTACTGTAGGTAGCAGGTGTTTTTCTTGGAATGCTGTGTTCTTTTTCCTCCATGCATAACGCCCCTTGTTATGGCCAAATAACTCAATTTTAGTTTCATCAGTCCACAGCACCTTATTCCAAAATGAAGCTGGCTTGTCCAAATGTGCTTTAGCCCACCTCAAGAGGCACTTTTTGTGCTGTGGGCAGAGAAAAGGCTTCCTCTGCTTCACTCTCGCATACAGCATCTCCTTGTGTAAAGTGCTCCGAATGGTTGAACGATGCACAGTGACTCCATCTGCAGCAAGATGATGTTGTAGGTCTTTAGTGCTGGTCTGTGGGTTGTTCTCACCATTCGTCGCTTCTGTCTATCCGAGATTTTTCTTGGTCTGCCACTTCGAGCCTTAACTTGAACTGAGCCTGTGGTCTTCCATTTCCTCAATATGTTCCTAACTGTGGAAACAGATAGCTGAAATCTCTGAGACAGCTTTCTGTATCCTTCCCCTAAACCATGATGGTAAACAATCTTTGTCTTCAGGTCATTTGAGAGTTGTTTTGAGCCCCCCATGTTGCTACTCTTCAGAGAAAATTAAAAGAGGAGGGAAACTTACAATTGACCCCCTTAAATACTCTTTCTCATAATTGTATTCACCTATGTATGTAGGTCAGGGGTCACTGAGCTTACCAAGCCAATTTGAGTTCCAATAAGTTGTTCTAAAGGTTTTGGAATCAATAAAATGACAACAGTGCCCAAATTTATCCACCTGCCTAATTTTGTTTAAACAATTATAGCACACTTTCTGTAAATCCAATAAACTTCATTTCACTTTTTTATCGTAACAACCAACGATTTATACAGGAAAATCATGACGATTAAGAAGGTTGCCAAAACTTTCGCATCCTACTTTATAATATTGAATCATCACAGAAAGACACTTATATCACGTTTTTCATTCAGTCCCAGAGGACCGGTAGCATTTGAGCACAAAATCCATCTGCCTTCTTTTCTTAATAATTCCCGTCCTCTATCGCCACCTCTCGGTGGATTCTGAACAACCTCTAAGCCTGCAGATCTGAGGACTGAACTATCCCCGTTATGTGCGGACTGTATGTGTTCTATGAGGCTCGGGACACCCTCGCCAGTGGTGATTGAGTGTATGTGTTCACGGATACGTTCAAAAAGGCAGCAGACCGTCTTGCCAATATAGAATCTACCACATTTGCACAGGATTAGGTAAACTACATATTTACTCCTGCATGTAATTAGTGTGTTTACTTTATGGTTAATAAAAAAGATATGTATGACCACTGTGGATTGAACCTGCAAAAAGAGCAGCTGCCGCATCTTTTACCATTCTACCTTCTCTAGTCATTCTAGGGGAGTGACTGTCTTTATCCATAGAACAATAGATTTTACGTGCGAGGCATCCTCTGTTGACCACCAGGGGAGATTTGTCTTCCTATATTGTAAGCTGGCGGGGAAAATATGTATTCTGGCCTTTGTCTATATTCCACCTCCATTTGCTTTTTCAGTACTTAATTCTTTGCTAAAATTTATGGATAAATGGCCAGAATGTCTTACATTGATCATGGGAGATTTTAACTGTGTTATCAATCCCGCGGTCGACAGGGTCTCTATAGGTGCAAAGGGGGACGCCTTTTGCTTGGAGGTCGGGTTCGAGGATGTTTGGGGAAGTTTGGGATAGGGGAGAAGTTTTTTTTAATGCATCAGTAAATTAGGAAGTTCTATGTCCAGAATAGATCATGCTCTGATTAATAAAAAATATGTGCGATATGTTAAACGAATGACGTATGAGACTAGGTCACTGTCGGACCATCTACCCCTACTCCTCGAGCTTTGCCTGACCCATGATAAACAAACGGGGAGGTCTCCATTTAGACTTAACCCCTATTGGTTATCAGTAATAAAGAATCATAAAACAATACAGAAGGAAATTAACCAATTCTGGGAAAGCTAATTATACTTCAGCAAAAACACAAGTAGTATGGGACACCTTTAAGGCTTATATGAGGGAAATAATGGTTGGCAATATTGCCAACCTGAGAAAGGAATATGCGGAAAAAGAGGAAAATTTAAAAGAACAAGCTTCCTCAGCTACACAATCCTTTTATATAAATAGGACAGAGGAAAATAGGGAAACTATGCAGAAGACCACACAATCATACTCTAATTTTTTGCTGGAGAAGGCCCAACAGAGTTTATTCTTTAAGAGTCAAAAATATTTCACCAAATCGGGGCGACCGGGGAAACTCCTATCCAGAGTTATTTCGAACCAGGAACCCAAAAAAAATATAGATAATATCCGAATGGCCAATGGAAGGATAGTTACTGGACAAAACCTTATAGAGAAAGTTTTCTTGGACTATTTCTCAGACCTTTACAAAACCGATTGTAGGCTAACGGATGAAATGATGGATGTCTACCTTGATGGTATTATTTTTCCCACTATTACTTCGGCCCAAAGGAGGGTACTTGAGGCCGATCTCTCAATCCAGCAGCTTGAAGGGGCAATCAAACTCTGTTCGGGTGGCTCCACCCCCGGTTCAGACGGACTCCCATATGAATTCTATAGTAAATATAGGGAGGTTATTCTTCCTAAACTGTTGGGGGTCTTTGCTGAATCGGTGGAGGAGGGGACCCTACCGGGCTCAATGTCGTAAGCCGTGATAGTATTAATAGATTTGGGATCCTACAGACCGATTTCATTGTTGAATACCTACGTAAAGCTCCTGGCGAGGATTTTGGCCACAAGACTCGCTGGGGTTATCTCTTCCATTGTTCATCCGGACCAGAATGGTTTCATCCCAAATAAGGGTACTCACCATAATCTTTACCGGCTTTTTGCTAACATACAGGCACCCGGGTGGTCTGCTCGCTCCATCCTGTCACTGGATGCCTCTAAGGCCTTTGACAGGGTGGAGTGGCGATTCCTGTGGAGGGTCCTGGCCAGGATGGGTTTCAGGGAGAGATTTATAAATATGATTAAATTACTGTATAGATCCCCCACGGCCAAGTTGAGTCTTAACAGGAGCCTTACTACCAGTTTTAATTTAAATAGAGGCACTCGTCAGGGCTGCCCACTATCACCACTCCTATTTGATATTTATATTGAGCCTCTGGCTCTGGCTATTAGACAGGACGCTCAAATGAAAGGATTTGGAATATTAGGTGTGGAGGATCGCATTTCTCTATACGCAGACAATGTCCTCTTTTTTATAGATAATACAGAAATAACTCTCCCAAGAATTATTCGGATGGTTAAACTATTTGGTGAGGTATCAGGCCTAGACATAAACTGGTCGAAGACAATTTTGATGCCATTAGATCCGGTCTCCCAGAAGGAGTCCTCGATTACCCAGCTAGATGTCGCTGACACTTTTAAATACTTGGGTATGATTATATCTCCCAAGGTTGAAAATTGTGTTCAACTCAATCTGATCCCATTGATAACAAAAATTAGGGCAAAAATATTTGTTGAGACTTCCTTTATCTAGGGCTGATCGAGTTTCACTGGTCAAGATGGTGATTCTTCCCCAAATCCTCTATGTCCTTAGGAATACACCTATCTGGATAGAGGATAAATATTTTAAAATTATGGAAAGAATAATCAATGACCTAGTTTGGGGAAGGAAACGTGTGCGCCTCAAACTGGAATATTTATATAAACCTTTGGAGCAGGGGGGATTAAATCTCCCCTACTTCAAAGGTTACTTTATAGCTGCTCAGTTATGGACGTGCCATGAATGGCAAAATAGTACTTTTTTAAGTAGGTTAGTGAGAAGCTCCTCGCATAATAACATATTTACGCTTTTGGAATCCGGGTTATTGATTAATAGAGACCAGGGCCATAAAGACACTATAAAATCACTACTAAAAAGATGGGCGACCACTAGAGTTTGGTTGGGGGTAAAGGGATCACTTACATTTACGCCTCTTTGGCATAATATTCACTTACAGACCCTAGGGGGTATAGAAACGTATCAATTTTGGCAAAAGAATGGGATTCTTCATATTACACAGGTTGTTAAGGATAGAGAGATGAAGTCGTTTGTGGAACTATCACATAATATAGTGAATCTTTCATGGCTTAGGTATTTTCAGCTTCGGTCGGCACTTTTTAGTTTGAATGATAAATCACTCTTAGAAATAGATAATACTATTTCTAACACTAAATGGGTGGGTAGGGAATATACCACAAAGAATGAAGATTTCAAATATATATAAATTATTACTTAAGTCACGTTTTGGAGAGACATAATCGCCGGGACAAAGGGCTTGGGAGATGGACTGCCCAAATATACAATCGGTAAGGTGAGGAAGCATTTTTACTAACTTCTACTTACTATCTCATAAATTTAATCATGTTTTAATACAGTTCAATATTTATCACAGATTATATGTTACTCCCTTTTGGATAAATATGTGTGGATTAAGAGATACCTCTAAATGCCCTCGGTTTGATACTGTAGGTGCGGATTAGGAGGTGCCTTGTGCGACAAATTGGTCCACAGCCATTTCAAAGAAGGTGGCAGGTTCAATCCACAGTGATCATACATATTCTTCATAGGTATTAACCATAAAGTGAACACACTAATTACATGCAGGAGTAAATATGTAGTTTACCTAATCCTGTGCAAATGTGGTAGATTCTATATTGGCAGGACGGTCCGCTGCCTTTTTGAACGTATCTGTGAACACATACACTCAATCACCACTGGCAAAGGTGTCCTGCGCCTCATAGAACACATACAGTCCGTACATAACAAGGATAGTTCAGTCCTCAGATTTGCAGGCTTAGAGGTTGTTCAGAATCCACCGAGAGGTGGCGATATAGAGGACGGGAACTATTAAGAAAAGAAGGCAGATGGATTTTGCGCTCAAATGCTACCGGTCCTCTGGGACTGAATGAAAAACTTGATATGAGTTTCTTTCTGTGATGATTCAATATTATATTATATGTATGTTTTTTATTGTTTTTATTGCTTCACTAATATCTTTACAGTTCGGGTTCGCTCAACTCTACCTCCAGCCACATACTTACTTGTTCTTTTCTGTACGCTGAATGCATCATTTTTGGGGCCTGTAGTCCACTGGGATGCTGTATAATTAATATCCAATGACCGTGTAATTTACCTCCAGCCAGATACTTTCTTATTCTTTTCGGTCCGCTGAATGCATAATTTTTGGGGCCTGTAGTACACTGGTCTGCTGTAAAATTGATATCCAATAACCATGTAATCTACCTCCAGCCACATACTTTTTTGTTCTTTTCTGTCCGCTAAATCCATAATTTTTGGGGCCTTTAGTACACTGACCTGCTGTAAAATTGATATCCAATAACCATGTAATCTACCTCCAGCCACATACTTTTTTGTTCTTTTCTGTCCGCTAAATCCATAATTTTTGGGGCCTGTAGTCCAATGGCCTGCTGTAAAATTGATATCCAATAACCGTGTAATCTACCTCTAGCCACATACTTTCTTGTTCTTTTCTGTACGTTGAATGCATAATTTTTGGGGCATGTAGTACACTGGCCTGCTGTAAAATTTATATCCAATGACTGTGTAAACTACCTCCAGCCACATCCTTACTTGTTCTTTTCTGTATGCTGAATGCATAATTTTTGGGGCCTGTAGTCCAATGGCCTGCTGAAAAATTTATATCCAATAACCGCGTAATCTACCTCCAGCCACATACTTTCTTGTTCTTTTCTGTTAGCTGAATGCATAATTTTTGGGGCTTGTAGTCCACTGGCCTGCTGTAAAATTGATATCCAATGACTGTGTAATCTACCTCCAGCCACATACTTACTTGTTCTTTTATGTATGCTGAATGCATAATTTTTGGGGCCTAATGTCCACTGGCCTGCTGTAAAATTGATATCCAATGACAGTATAATCTACCTCCAGCCACATCCTTAATTGTTCTTTTCAGTACGCTGAATGCAAAATTTTTGGGGCCTGTAGTCCAATGGCCTGCTAAAAATTGATATCCAATGACCGCGTAATCTACCTCCAGCCACATACTTACTTGTTCTTTTCTGTCCGCTGAATGCATAATTTTTGGGGCCTGTAGTGCACTGGCCTGCTGAAAAATTTATATCTAATGACCGCGTAATCTACCTCCAGCCACATACTTACTTGTTCTTTTTTGTACGCTGAATGCATAATTTTGGGGCCTGTAGTGCACTTGCCTGCTGAAAAATGTATATTCAATGACCGCGTAATCTACCTCCAGCCACATACTTTCTTGTTATTTTCTGTACGCTGAATGCATGATTTTTGGGGTCTGTAGTATACTGGCCTGCTGTAAAATTGATATCCAATGACTGTGTAATCTACCTCCAGCCACATCCTTACTTGTTCTTTTCTGTACGCTGAATGCATAATTTTTGGGGCCTGTAGTGCACTGGCCTGCTGAAAAATTTATATCCAATGACCGCATAATCTACCTCCAGCCACAAATTTACTTGTTCTTTTCTGTACGCTGAATGCATAATTTTGGGTCCTGTAGTGCACTTGCCTGCTGAAAAATGTATATTCAATGACCCCGTAATCTACCTCCAGCGACATACTTTCTTGTTATTTTCTGTCCGCTGAATGCATAATTTTTGGGGCCTGTAGTCCAATGGCCTGCTGAAAAATTGATATCCAATGACCGCGTGATCTACCTCCAACCACATACTTATTTGTTCTTTTCTGTCCGCTGAATGCATAATTTTTGGGGCCTGTAGTGCACTGGCCTGCTGAAAAATTTATATCCAATAACCGCATAATCTACCTCCAGCCACAAATTTACTTGTTCTTTTCTGTACGCTGAATGCATAATTTTGGGTCCTGTAGTGCACTTGCCTGCTGAAAAATGTATATTCAATGACCGCGTAATCTACCTCCAGCGACATACTTTCTTGTTATTTTCTGTCCGCTGAATGCATCATTTTTGGGGCCTGTAGTATACTGGCCTGCTTTAAAATTGATATCCAATGACTGTGTAATCTACCTCCAGCCACATCCTTACTTGTTATTTTCTGTACGCTGAACGCATAATTTTTGGGGCCTGTAGTGCACTGGCCTGCTGAAAAATTTATATCCAATAACCGCATAATCTACCTCCAGCCACAAATTTACTTGTTCTTTTCTGTACGCTGAATGCATAATTTTGGGTCCTGTAGTGCACTTGCCTGCTGAAAAATGTATATTCAATGACCGCGTAATCTACCTCCAGCGACATACTTTCTTGTTATTTTCTGTCCGCTGAATGCATCATTTTTGGGGCCTGTAGTATACTGGCCTGCTTTAAAATTGATATCCAATGACTGTGTAATCTACCTCCAGCCACATCCTTACTTGTTATTTTCTGTACGCTGAACGCATAATTTTTGGGGCCTGTAGTCCAATGGCCTACTGAAAAATTTATATCCAATGACAACATAATCTACCTCCAGCCACATACTTAATTGTTCTTTTCGGTCCGCTGAATGCATAATTTTTGGGGCCTGTAGTCTACTGGCCTGCTGTAAAATTGATATCCAATGACCGTGTAATCTACCTCCAGCCACATACTTACTTGTTCTTTTATGTACGCTGAATGCATAATTTTTGAGGCCTAATGTCCACTGGCCTGCTGTAAAATTGATATCCAATGACAGTATAATCTACCTCCAGCCACATACTTACTTGTTCTTTTCTGTCCGCTGAATGCATAATTTTTGCGGCCTAATGTCAACTGGCCTGCTGGAAAATTGATATCCAATGACTGTGTAATTTACCTCCAGCCACATACTTTCTTGTTCTTTTCTCTCCGCTAAATGCATAATTTTTGGGGCCTGTAGTCCACTGGCCTGCTGAAAAATGTATATCCAATGACCGCGTAATCTACCTCCAGCCACATACTTATTTGTTTTTTTCTGTCCACTGAATGCATAATTTTTGGGGCCTGTAGTGCACTGGCCTGCTGAAAAATTTTGATCTAATGACCGCGTAATCTACCTCCAGCCACATACTTACTTGTTCTTTTCTGTCTGCTGAATGCATAATTTTTGGGGCCTAATGTCCACTGGCCTGCTGTAAAATTGATATCCAATGACCGTGTAATCTACCTCCAGCCACATACTATCTTGTTCTTTTCTGTCCACTGAATGGAAAATTTTTGGGGCCTAATTTCCACTGGTCTGCTGTAAAATTTATATCCAATGACAGTATAATCTACCCCCAGCCACATACTTACTTGTTCTTTTCTGTCCGCTAAATGCATAATTTTTGGGGCCTGTAGTCCACTGGTCTGCTCTAAAATTGATATCCAGTGACCATGTAATCTACCTCCAGCCACATACTTACTTGTTCTTTTATGTACGCTGAATGCATAATTTTTGGGGCCTAATGTCCACTGGCCTGCTGTAAAATTGATATCAAATGACAGTGTAATCTACCTCCAGCCACATAATCACTTAATCTTTTCTGTCCGGTGAATGCCTAATGTTTGGGGCTAGTAATCCAGTGGCCTACAGTAAAATTTGTATACATTGACCACATAATGTACCTCGAGCCACATAATCAGAATTTCTTCTATGTCAGGTGAATGCTTAATTTTTTAGGCCTGTACTCCCGTGGTTTAAAATAAATCTTTTCTAGACTCCTACAGGGCAAATTTCAGAGAATTTCCCTTTAAGACGCATAAAAATCTCCCCTGATTAAGATACATATTTTTGGTTAGAATTTTTGTCATTGATCCCCCTCTAGTATGTCACTGTCCATGTTGTAGGACTATTTATGCACTTCTACTAAGTATTTGGTGGCTGCAAATATGAGCTGAAGGTTTTACAGGTTCGCCTGCCATTAAAGTGAATGGTGCCCGCCGCGGTTCACGAACATTTGATTGCGTTCGCGAACCATACCGGCCGATGTTCGTCCATCACTAGTTGCAGGCGCTGGCAGAGGAATTTCCACCAACAGCAAAACAGGTACGGGTGTCAATCCTTCCGCGCCTGCAAGAAGAGGGTGGTTTGATCGTGACAGATAAGCGCACTCGCCTAGCTCACGACAGTGTGGACTACCTCACATTTCTAAAAATTAATGAGGCATGGATCTCGGAGGAATTCAATACCTGTGAAGACCACGTGTAATTTAATTTCCTCATGCCAGACCACACATATCCGCCACCACATAGAACAAAGAATGGTCCTTGTATATACAGCGGCATAAAAGGCCTTTTCTATCAGGTGAATGCCTAATGTTTGGGGCTTGTACTCCACTGGCCTGCAGTAAAATTGTTATCCACCGACCGTCTAATATACCTCCAGCCACATAATCACTTGTTCTCTTCTGTTTGGTGAATGGCTAATGTTTCTGGCCTGTACTCCACTGGCCTGCAGTAAAATTGTTATCCATTGACCGTGTAATGTACCTTCCAGCCACATAATCACTTGTTCTTTTTTGTCCAGTGAATGCATATTTGTTGGGGCCTGTACTCCTCTGGCCTACAGTAAAATTGATATCCACTGACCGCCTAATATACCTCTAGCCACATAATCACATGCTTTTTTCTGTCCGGTGAATGCCTAATGTTTGGGGCCTGTACTCCACTGGCCTGCAGTAAAATTGTTATCCACTGACCGCCTAATATACAGATGTAGCAGGTGTAATACACACACTCTTAACTCAAATTTCTTAACTCATTGCGTTATCTTGAAACAAATGCCATTGAAAAGCAATTGCTTAACACATTTAGTTGCATTAAGTTTAGATAACATGTCTCATAAAGAATGTGTGTTAACTCTGCTACATCCGTACCTCCAGCCACATAATCACTTGTTCTTTTCTGTCCGGTGAATGCCTAATGTTTGGGGCCTGTACTCTACTGGCCTGCAGTAAAATTGTTATCCACTGACCGTCTAACCCCTTCAAGCCCAGAGGTTTTTGTTTTTTTTGTATTTCGTTTTGCTCTCCCTGCCTTCCCACAGCCATAACTTTTTTATTTGTCTGTTCACATAGCCATATGAGGGCTTGTTTTTTGCGGGACAAGTTGTACTTTCCAATGCCACCATTTAATTTAGCATATAATGTAGTGGGAAGCGTGAAAAAAATTTCCAAATGGGGTGAAATTGCAAAAAAAAAAGAGATTCCACCACAGTTTTATGGGTTTTTTAATTACGAAATTCGATGTACGATAAAATTGACCAGTTACTTTTATTCTACAAGTCAGTACAAATCCGGCAATACCATATATGTAAAATCTCTTTTTTTTGTCGCCATATTTTGCCCCCTATAACTTTTTAGTAATTACGGTATGTGTACGGAGCTGTATGGGGGCTAATTTTTTTCGGGGCAATCTGAACGATGGAGCGACCAAAAACAGCGAATCGGCCATCTGCACACTTTATTCCCGTTTTGTTGTTTGCTACTCGGGGAATATATTTTTATATTTTTATACTATGGGCGTTTTCGCACATCACAGATTTTTTTATGTTTTTAGTTCTTTTATTTTTATTTTGGGAAAAGGTGGGTGATTTGAATTATTATGTTTTTTATTTATTATTTTTTTTTATATATATATATATATATATATATATATTTACACTTTTCTATAGTTCCCATAGGGAACTATAACATGCAATCCTCTGATTGATATTATCATAGACTCCAATACACTTGCATTGAAGTCTATGATTATTTCACTGCTTTCCTATGGAGCCCTATTACAGGCAAAGGCTCCATAGGAAAATCAATGCAGCAGCCCGGTGTCATTTATAAATGTGCTGCATACACACTCCGTCTCCTCCGATCGCCACACGGGGAGCCGGAGCACAACCGAAAGTGCGCGCTCAGATGCCATGGTCAGGATTTACCACGGCATTTGATGGGTTAAATGTCCGCGATCGGCATTACTGATGGTTGCGGACATGAGCCGCGGGTGTCTGCTAAAAGAAGCAGGCGGCCACCTGCGGCTATGGCGCCCGCAGCGGGCAGGAGCGGGCGCCATCTTTAAACACTCGCCAAGCGCCATACATGTACGGCGCTGGGCGTGAAAGGGCTAATATACCTCCAGCCACATAATCACTTGTTATTTTCTGTTAGGTGAATGCCTAATGTTTGGGGTCTGTACTCCCGTGGCCTAAAATACATTTTTTCTAGGCTCCAGCAGGGCACATTTTGAGAGTTTCCCTTTAAGACGCATACAAATGGCCCCAGATTAAAATACATATTTTTGTGGGAAATTTTGCCATTGATCCCCCTCTGGTATGTCACTATCCATGTTGTGGGACTATTTGTGCACTTTTAGTAAGTATTTGGTGGATGCAAATATGACCTGAAGGTTTTTCTGGTTCGCCTGCCATTGAAGTGAATGGGCCCGATGCGAACGTGTGGTTCGTGAACATTTGATCCCAGCCGATGTTCGTCCATCACTATCAGGGAAGACTAGGAAAAGCTTTGAGGAGAGACAAGTGGTATTATAAGCATTGACATAAGGGTTAGGAGGAGTAGAATATTATACATGTCCAGGTGTGTGTCTATGGATGATCCACATCCATGTGCACATAACTCGCCCTTGATTACATGGACTCAGCACTATGAATAAACCATGGGGCAGATTTATTGATCCTGTCTAATATTTAGACAGTATAACTAAATGATTATTAGGGTCATTTTTTAAGTCTGCTCTAGCATACTTTGTGACAAGTTTGGTAAATTTGGTGCATTTTGGTGCATTTCTAAATACTTTTCTTTCAAAATGCTGTTCCACTCTTTTACGCCACCCCCTACTGTTATGATAAAAAAAAAATGCGGTGATAAAACTGGAGTAAAACCAATTACTATAGCAAACCATTCAAACTTTCCCAATTTTTACCACAAAATAAGCCAGAATATCCCTCCATGTTCCTCTATCATATTACTACAGATATTTAGCATATTTAAGCCTATTCAATGTATGGTAAGTAGTTTTTGATTTTTGTCCAAGCTGATATATTTTTATGATAGATTAGCAACGAGATGATACAGTTGAAGGAAATGGTTAAATTAACCGTGCTCTGCAGGAAATGAAGATTAAATAGACGTGTGAAAGGAAGCTTTGTTCTCTTTTACAATGATTT
This sequence comes from Bufo bufo, assembly GCF_905171765.1. Taxonomy (NCBI): domain Eukaryota; kingdom Metazoa; phylum Chordata; class Amphibia; order Anura; family Bufonidae; genus Bufo; species Bufo bufo. The sequence continues at coordinate 710,313,434 of NC_053390.1, forward strand.
CCTTCTATGTAGATAGTAGTGCTCTCAAAACGTGATTGTCCAGAGAACATACCCATTGTTATACTCTTTGCGCACAATTTACATTAGAAATATATAATAGTAGTATTCAACCAGGCACAACATTCCTCATGTAGATATTATGTGCTCTTCATGTGTAACTGCTTCCCAACATCCACTATACATGAACAACAGATGTTGGGTCTTTAAAGATGGCTCCCATACCAGAGCGGAGTGCCCATTCTTTTACACAGTAGACATCCATGGCTAATATCTGTGATCAGTGATAACACCAATCGTAGACATTTAACCCTACCTGGATTTTAGCAAAGCCTTTGTGTCATGCCCCACTCTGACGATGTGCGGAGGTCGGCCAGGATTGCAGCACGAGTTTAGTGTTTGTTTTGGAGTCGTGCTGGATCCGCCCCTCATCAGGTGCACTGGGTGGAGTCATTAGTTTAAATAGCTCCTCAGCCCAGTGCCCTGAGCGGATTATACTCATCATTGTGGTCTTGGAAGCTAGGAAGGAAGGTTGGCTGTCTGTTCCAGCTCAGGAAGATAAGTGTTGTTTCTAGTTGGTTGTTTTGTGTCATCTTTCCCATCCAGGTTCTGTGCGAGCAGGCTGCTCCTATTTCCCACTTCACCATCTCAGGGAATTCAGGGTTTTGTCAGCCCAGGCACGGGGACATCTCAGATCTACCTTCAAGGTCTGTAGGTGGGCTGAGCAGTGTAGAGTAAGAGGTCAGGGATTAGCTAGGAAGTGACCCTTCCCCTGTCTCTCGCCCAGAGCCTGGTTGGTGCGTTATCTGTTATACTGTGTGCACGCCCGCCGTGACACTTTGATACAGTGCTACATAATATAAACTGATAGATAAATGACTAAAGGTTGGACTTAATCCCTTAATCCCCATTTATCTGTTGGATATATATCAGAGTGTTGTGGTTAATGGGATGCATTCTGAGGAGAGATTAGTTACAAGTTGAGTACCTCAAGGATCCGTCTTGGGTCCTATTCTTTTTAATATCTTTGTAGGCAACATAGGAAAAGGTTTGGTAGATAAGTTTTGTCTGTTTGCCGATGACACAAAAGTGTGTAATACTGTAGGGTTAATATCCGTGGAGGGGTTTGTAACATGGAAAAAATATTTAGCTTCACTAGATAAATGGTCCAAACTATGTAAACTGCAGTTAAATGTTTCCAAATGTAAAATAATGCACTTGGGGAGAAGGAGCATTCAGTGTAAACATCATATTGACAGCTATAACCAGTAGGAAGAGAGAGATTGTTATCCCACTGCAAAGAGCGCAAGTGAGACCACATCTGTAATACTGTGTCCTGTTCTGGAGACCCCACCTACAAAAAGACAGATAAAATGGAATGGGTGTACAGACGGGCTACAAAAATTGTGCAAGGTCTTAATAAAAATAACTGAAATAAAATGGCCATGGGAGGAAATGCTCAAAAAACCCAAACACTGTAGCGTGTTTATAATCGGGGGAGCAATTCCTCTGCATGTGATTCGTAGCTAACGGTAATCCCCAGCAAAAATGCATACAATGGAGGATGTCGGCAGCAGACCACATGCACCACAATGGCAACCTACACAAGATGGGATAATGTGTGGATGCAAATATAAAAATACATAAATCACTGCGAAAGGTGCACCACAATGATATGCAACTGACAACACTGGCTAATGATGTTGACGGTGGTGCAAAAGGGCTCCGATGTGTTCCTGACTGGAATACATTGGCTAAAGTGTCAGTTCTTAACATCAGCTGTAGGGATTAGCCAGTGTTGTCAGTTGCATATCATTGTGGTGCACCTTTCGCAGTGATTTATGTATTTTTATATTTGCATCCACACATTATTCCATCTTGTGTAGGATGCCATTGTGGTGTATATGGTCCGCTGCCGACATCCTCCATTGTATGCATTTTTGCTGGGGTTTGCCGTTAGCAACGGATCACATGCGGAGGAATTGCTCCCCCGGTTATAAACACGCTACATTGTTTGGGGTTTTTGAGCATTTCCTCCCATGGCCACTTTATTTTAGTTATTTTTCTTGAATTGTTTAGAATGTGCCATTGCGTACTGCTGGTAGCATTCTGTTGAACCTGGTAGCCTGTGTCACATGGCCTGTTATAGGTGGGACTTACAGCCTTATCATCTCTCCCACTGCCTGAGTCATCTCACTATGGAGGTATGTGGGAGTTTGGCTGTAAGTTGTATCTTAGCACCTCTCAGACCGCTGTTCACACTCCGTAGGTAGCTTAGTGGTAGGAACCCGTGCCACGCTGAAATACCTTGACGGTGGTGCAAATGGGCTCCGATGTGTTCCTGACTGGAATACATTGGCTAAAGTCTCAGTTCTTAACATCAGCTTGAGGGGTTAGCCTGTGTTGTCAGTTTCATAACATTGTGGTGCACCTTTTGCATTGATCAAGGTCTTAATAAGCATAAAATATACCAGGACAGACTTAAAGAACTTAATCTGTATAGCCTTGAGGAAAGAAGGGAAAGGGGACACATGATTGAAACTTTTAAATATGTTAAAGGGTTAAATAAGGTTCAGGAGGGAAGTGCGATCAATAAGAAGCTAAACACAATAAAAGGGGGCACAACTGAAGTTAGCTGTGGGTAAGATCAGGTGCAATATCAGGAAATATTATTCTACTAAAAGAGTGGTTGAAGCTTGGAACAAACTTCCAGCAGACATGGTTGGGAAATCTACAGTAAGTGAATTTAAACATGGGATAAATATGTCTATCCTAAGATTTAAAAAAATAATAATATAAGGGCAAATTAGATGGACCAGGTGGTCATTTTTGCCATCAGTCTTCTATGTTTCTATGTTTCTTGACCACAGCATCTAAATTTTGACCATGGCATCTGAGGCAGCTTTTCCTAGAAGTCCTGTGGCCACAAGGTCAGAACGGAGCTCTTGGTTGTTTCTACTACCCTGGGTCTCTGAAGAAACTGATGGTATTAGGCTACATTCACACGTCCGTGGTGTGTTGCGGACCCGCAAATTGCGGGTCCGCAACACACCAGCCCGTCACCCCCATAGAAATGCCTATTCTTGTCCGCAAGCTGCGGACAAGAATAGGACATGCTCTATCTTTTTACGGAGCTGCGGACCCAAAATCGTGGCCGCGCTCCGCAATTGTGGCTGCGGACAGCACACTGTGTGCTGTCCGCATCCATTCCGTCCCCATAGAGAATGAATGGGTCCGCACCCATTCCGCAAAATTGCGGAAAGGATGCGGACCCATTTTGCGGACGAAGGGCTCCATAGAAAAAGACTGAATTTTTCATAATGTGCTGTGTGAAATTACAGTAGAATATGAGAAATGCAATGTAAAAACTATATGTTCAAAACATCTATGGGGAGGGGGTTAAAAGGAAAAAAGATTTGTGAAAAATAAAACAAAATGAGCACCCAAATCTTTTATAAGACATGATCAAGAAATCATTCACACCCCAAAATGGTATAGCTGAAAATTATATATCGCCCGCCACCCCAAAAAATACAATTAAATGAGCCCTTACACATTTTCGTAGACGTAAATGTGAAGCATTGAAAATATTAAATTAATTTTTTCCAAAGTTTTTATTGTTTAACCACTACTCGACCGCTGATTGACTATAAACGTCCTGGGAGGTGGAGTTTATCTCTGATCAGATGTTTTGGAACGTCCTTTCAGAAATGGCAACTGCATGCTAATCGTGCAGCTGCTGTGCTGGGGGCCTGCTGTCAGTGACAGCAGGGCACCCCATAGAGAAGACAGGGACTATTCCTGGGTGTCCCTGCCTCCTAGATCGCTGTATACACAGCACTGAATGAGCGCTGTGTATACAGTCGTGGCCAAAAGTTTTGAGAATGACACAAATATTAGTTTTCAAAAAGTTTGCTGCTAAACTGCTTTTAGATCTTTGTTTCAGTTGTTTCTGTGATGTAGTGAAATATAATTACACGCACTTCATACGTTTCAAAGGCTTTTATCGACAATTACATGACATTTATGCAAAGAGTCAGTATTTGCAGTGTTGGCCCTTCTTTTTCAGGACCTCTGCAATTCGACTGGGCATGCTCTCAATCAACTTCTGGGCCAATTCCTGACTGACAGCAACCCATTATTTCATAATCACTTCTTGGATTTTGTCAGAATTAGTGGGTATTTGTTTGTCCACCCGCCTCTTGAGGATTGACCACAAGTTCTCAATGGGATTAAGATCTGGGGAGTTTCCAGGCCATGGACCTAAAATGTCAACGTTTTGGTCCCCGAGCCACTTAGTTATCACTTTTGCCTTATGGCACGGTGCTCCATCGTTCTGGAAAATGCATTGTTCTTCACCAAACTGTTGTTGGATTGTTGGAAGAAGTTGCTGTTGGAGGGTGTTTTGGTACCATTCTTTATTCATGGCTGTGTTTTTGGGCAAAATTGTGAATGAGCCCACTCCCTTGGATGAGAAGCAACCCCACACATGAATGGTCTCAGGATGCTTTACTGTTGGCATGGCACAGGACTGATGGTAGCACTCACCTTTTCTTCTCCGGACAAGCCTTTTTCCAGATGCCCCAAACAATCGGAAAGAGGCTTAATCGGAGAATATGACTTTGCCCCAGTCCTCAGCAGTCCATTCACCATACTTTCTGCAGAAGATCAATCTGTCCCTGTTTTTTGGAGAGAAGTGGCTTGTTTGCTGCCCTTCTTGACACCAGGCCATCTTCCAAAACTCTCATCCAGCTGCGGGATCGGAGTGCCACCAGTGCAGAGCTTGCTCAGGAATGACAGCAGGCAGGTGTGAGCTTCACTGTGCGTGCAGATGCGCTCACACCTGCCTGCTGTCATTCCTGAGCAAGCTCTGCACTGGTGGCACTCCGATCCCGCAGCTGAATCCTCTTTAGGAGACGATCCTGGCGCTTGCTGGACTTTCTTGGACGCCCTGAAGCCTTCTTAACAAGAATTGAACCTCTTTCCTTGAAGTTCTTGATGATCCTATAAATTGTTGATTGAGGTGCAATCTTAGTAGCCACAATATCCTTGCCTGTGAAGCCATTTTTATGCAACGCAATGATGGCTGCACGCATAACCATAGTTAACAATGGAAGAACAATGATTTCAAGCATCACCCTCCTTTTGACATGTCAAGTCTGCCATTTTAACCCAATCAGCCTGACATAATGATCTCCAGCCTTGTGCTCGTCAACATTCTCACCTGAGTTAACAAGACGATTACTGAAATGATCTCAGCAGGTCCTTTAATGACAGCAATGAAATGCAGTGAAAAGTTTTTTTTGGGATTAAGTTCATTTTCATGGCAAAGAAGGACTATGCAATTCATCTGATCACTCTTCATAACATTCTGGAGTATATGCAAATTGCTATTATAAAAACTTAAGCTGCAACTTTTCCAATTTCCAATATTTATCTAATTCTCAAAACTTTTGGCCACGACTGTACAGCTGAGAAAGCAATGTGCTGGTTCCTGTCTCGGCCGGGAGACTGCAGGAGCTGCCAGGTCTTCCACAGACCTCAATCAGCCCTGCACTTAGGCTGTACAGCATAGTATAGTGCTGTACAGCCTCTCTGGGGGGTGTATTTCCCCTGTAACTAGTCCCAGTTACAGGAGAAATCAATAGTGAAAAAAAAATGAAGTTAAATGTCCCCCACAGGTTTTTTATGACCTTATGGGGGACACAAAGTGTAAAATAAAAAAATAAAAAAATAAAAATAGTAAAGTGTTTTATAAAATAAATTTAAAAAAAGTTTCACATGTAAAAAAAAGTTCCCCAATTAAGTAATTTAAAAAATTTAAAAACTTAAAAAAAATGCAAAAAAAATAAAAATAAAATAGACATATTTGGTATTGCAGCGTCCGTGATGGCTGGCTCAATAAAAATGTCACATGATCTACACCATCAAGTGAGCATCTTAAAAAAAAATATAAACATTAGCCAAAATAGCTTTTTAGTTATCACACCTCCCAGAAAACATAATGTTAATTGATCTCAAAAAGTCCTATGTACCTTAAAATGGTAGCAATAAAAACGTCACCTCATCCTGCAAAAAATCAGCCCCCAAGACCATAGCCATAAAAATGTAAAAAATATGTCTCTAATAAAATTGCAACACAAAAACATGATTTAAAAAAAAATCCTCTTATTAAGTAAAACATAAAAAAAGACATATTTGGTATTGCCATGTCCATAACAACTGGCTCTACAAAAATATCACATGATCTATCCCATCAAATTAATGGCGTAAAAAAATAAAATAAAATTACACTAAACCGCTTTTTTTAGTCACCTCACCTAAAAAACACTATATAAATCAAACAAAGTCATATGTAGCCCAAAATTGGAGTAATAAAAACGTCACCTCACCCCGCAAAAAACCAGCCCTCACACAAGACCATAGCCAGAAAAATAAAGAAAATATGGCTCTAAGAAAATGGCAACACAAAAACATAATTTTTTTAAAATGTTCTTATTGTGTAAAATGTAAAAATAAAACTAGACATATTTAGCATTGTTGCATCTGTAACGACCAGATCTACAAAAAAATCACAAGATCTACCCTATTAGGTTAACCGTGTAAATAAATATAGAAAAATGACACCAAACAGCTTTTTTTGCGAGTTCACCTCCAACAAAATGAGATAAAAAGCTACGAGAAAGCCAAATGTACCCAAAAATTGTGCCAATAAAAACTATAGCTTGTCCCGCAAAAATAAGCCTTCAGGCAGCTCAGTCAACAAATTTTTTTTTAAAGTTATCGCTCTTAAAAACCATGACAGAAAATATCATGTTAGAAAATCCAGATGTCTCTCCTTCCCTTCTGAGCCCTGGCATATACACAAATAGCAGTTTACGAGTACAATTGGGGTGTTACTGTATTCAGGATAAAATGGGTAGCAAATTGTGGGGGGATATTCTCCTGTTATCTTTTGTGAAAAAGAAAGTTTGGGCCTAAAGTACCAAAATAAATGTAATTTTTTATTTTCACAGCCAAGGGTTATAAATTCTATAAAAAAAAAGCTGGTCAAAGTGCTCGCTACACCCCTTAAAAATTCCTTGGGTGGTGTAGTTTGGGTGGTGTAGTTTACAAAATGTAACTTTTGGGGGGGTTTCACTGTGGGGATACCTCAGGGTCTCTTCAAATGCAACATAGCGCCCTAAGACCATTCCAGCAAAATCTGCCTTCCAAAAATCATATGGCGCTCCTTGCCTTCTGAGCCCTGTCGTGTGCATATAGCGGTACACAACCACATATGGGGTGTTTCTGTAAACTGCAGATCAGGGTAATAAATATTGAGGTTTGTTTTCTTGTTAATCCTTGGTGTGTTACAGGAAAAAAAATATTAAAATGGAAAATTCTTCTAAAATTCTAAATCTTCTAACATCCTAAAAAAATTAATTACATTACTAAAATGATTCCAACATAAAGTAGACATATGGTGAATGTTAATTAACAAGTATTTTATGAGGTATTACTATCTGTCTAGTGATTTTTTTCAAATTTTCTTTATAAATAAAGGTGAAATATATTGACTCAAATTCACCATTAACATGATGTGCAATGTGTCACAAAAAAACTATCTCTGAACGGCTTGGATAAGTAAAAGCATTCCAAAGTTATTACAACATAAAGGAACATATATCAGATTTGCAAAATTAGGCCTGGTCAGGAAGGGGGCAAATGGCCCAGTCTGGAAATGGTTAAGTATTAAAACATAAAAAACTATGCAAACGTGGTATCACTGTAATCGCACTAGCCAAGAGAATGAAGGGAACAGGTCAGTTTTACCACACAGGGAATGCCATAAAAACAAAACCCATAAATCTGTCCCTATTTGGAACTTTTTTTCCTGCTTTCTGTTATATCATATGCAATATTAAATGGTCCCATTATAAAATAAAACTTGCCCCACAAAAAATCAAGTCCTATGTGAAAGGAAGAATATAAAAATTACAGCTCTGGGAAGGCAGGGAGTGAAAAATGACAGAAAAACTGAAAATCTGCATCATGAAAGGGTTAAAGGAGTGATCCAGCCTAGAAGCTGACAACCCTACTGGTCATAACCTGTGGTCAATTAAAAAAGAAAAGCAACTCCCCTGTCTTCAGTTCTGTGACTCTGCCCAAAAGTGGCTTGGTCCCTTAACCACTGAGGCCAATGACGTGCAATTCTAGCACACGTGACTGGGGCTAGTGATTGTTTATGACTAGTAAGGTTGTCAGCCGCAAAAAAGGGTTTCCATTAAACATTCTGATAATTTTCTTCCATTCCGAAAACATACTGGTAGTTTAATTGACTTCTATGAAACTTTCCCATAATTAGACTGAGAGTAGAAATGGAATTTATATGAGTGACTAAAGTCCATGTACACTCAACAGAAAATGCTCAAGATAGAAAATAAACAGGAACTAAATATTAATATTGGTCCCATGGAGTAAAAATTACCATATATATTTTTCAAGAATTGTGAATATATAGAAGTCCTTTCTCCGCAGGTTACTGGAGCTCATTTATGTTCTCCGACAACTTATCTTTCTTATATTTCCTAGCAGCGATAAAAAGTTTCTCGTCTGAATCCACCGAGAATGATCACGGTTGGCTATTATCTCAAGGAATAAAGATTAAGAGAGTATTTCTAAGTTGTAGAGTTGTATGCAGTTTCTCAAACATTTTTTCTTGACAATGGGAGCAAAATTGGTGACATTTTTTTCTCTGACTAAATTTAAGGGGTTGGTCACTGTATGTGTATTTCTGCAGATGTGCCACGAACACAACATTAAGCAGCTGGTGAAAGACTGTTGTTAAAGCATTGGCACCAATGTTCTAAGTTTCACTATGTCTAATCAGTGTGTACTGGTTACTGCAGCCCTGCACTTCTGTCTCAAAATGGTCGCTGATGGAGGATCATGTGACAAATCTCATCCATCAGTGACCTTCATTGACTTACATTGTGGATGGACTTGCACTTGCACAGTACGTCTGCAGGGTTAACCAATGGAGGCTGCTGATGGATGGAACTGGTCACATGACCCTCCATCAGTGGCCATTTTGGGACTGAAGTGCATGGCTGCAAGTAAGCAGCCAAAAAATGTTTCTATAAAATCCAACCATCCCACAGTTATTGAGACTGACATACAAATTTTGCTAACATTTTCTTGTTCACTCTCTCAACAATCCATTGACTAAATGGGTACTAAACTGTATGAGCACGGTCTATCATTGTGTACAAAAAGAGATCCTTTAGGTCAGATTAAATAAATGGCCTCCCAGTTTCAATGGAATTGACTTTAACCTATCATAAGGTCACTATTTGTGAACTCTCTGGGGCAGATTCACTGAATCAATCTAGGCAGTATGAACTTAGAGGCTGCAAATGTGTCACATTTATGAAAATGGCTTAAGGCCAGACAATACTCATCAATGGCGGTAATCAATACTCATCAATGGCAGTAGAAGCTGCATTTACAGGCAGCGATCTCCTGCGCTGTATGAGGATAAGAGTTGGCTACTTCTGTTGCTTGTCGTCAAAGAAATTCATTGCTTCTGGGCAGCAGATTGGTGTTTACACAGTACAATTTGCTGCCTAAAAATGATGATTTAGGTGTCTGTATGAAAGATCATTTCACCCAATGAACGAGCATTTCAGTGATCTGCGGTACCTCTACAGGGGCTAATTATCGGGAATGAACATTTGTACTAAAATTAGTTCCCAATAATTGTGCCGACAATTAGGCCATGTAAATCTGCCTTAACTCTGTATGATAAATGTGGTACATCTTTAGACACATTTGTCCAGTTTTACAACACCTGCTGGTTGGTTTATTTTGTGAAAATATTTTGTGCAAAAATGTTGATATAATTCACAGGATAGGTGTTAAATATTGGATCGTGAGGAGTCCCCAATGACCCTGGGAGAAATTTGTCTCTGCCCCTTCTCTGAATACAGTTGTAGTGCGTATGTCAGTCCACCGCTTCATGAATTTCTTGGGGATTGATGTAAGCAGTGCTCCATAAGTTCCATATAAATGAATGAAGTGGGATCTGTAAATTCAGGCTCGGACTGGCCCACAGGTGTACAGGTGAATTCCTCGGTGGGCCCCTGAGCGCCTTGTCTCCCACCCTTACATAACACTGTAGACTTACTGCACTACATACATATATTTAATGTACAGCACCTCAACCAGCCTATGTTCATATAAAAAACTTGATATATTATTATAGAAACTCCCCAGTCTATTATTATAGACAAGATCAGAGCTGAGGTGACTTCTAGGTATAGAGCAAAGCTAGCCAGTGTCTTCTTCTCTCCAAGACCTACCTTCTCAAAGTTGCTGCAAGTACCCCCATATTCAATCCTCTGGTAGCATCTTGTGAGCAGGTAATAACTGAATGTAACCGTACGGTTGACCCCCAAAATAAATTTTACTGGAGGGCCCTGGGTACCCCAGTCCGTAGATTATTCAAGCAGTCATATCCCCTGCAATGCAATATTTATGAACTATCAAGTGAATAGGCGATAAGGCGATAATTATCATGGGATGAGTCCTTTAATATGACTAGAAGTATTAAGAACGTTTTAAAGTTTGGAAGAATCATAATAATTACACCTGGCATACAATGTGAAGTCATTTTAAAGAAATGGTGCTGACAGAATGTGGGTCATAATCAAATGTGATGTCATCTCTTCTGTCTGTGATATCATTGTGAATGATCTGCAGTAATAACGGCAGGAGAAAAAGGAATCGTCAGAAAACTTTATTATGTGATAGAGAATACATTTACAAAAAAACGTATAACGTTTCTCATCAAACCTCCACTCCCTAGTTTAGCCTGTTAGATAATTGTGACCACGTTGGAAGCTGCAGTTTTCAAATCTTAATTGAATTTGCAAATTATAAAAAGATAACATTTAGAAATCAGAAGGGAACAGAATGGGGAGTTTCTTCTCCATCTGTGATGAGAGATATCAGCTGCTGGTGCAGTAAGTAGCTTCAAGGAAGAATCAGAAACCCTTTTAGCACAGCAGGAAATACAGGACTGTAGTAATTAATTTCTTCACAGGTCAGAAAAGTTTGAAGTAAGGAAGGACTTTCAATCAGACAAATTGAAAATAGATTAACTTAATATAATTGATGCATTAGCGGTGTAGATATTATATTTTAGTGTTGGCTGTAAATCTATTTCTCCTTCTATCTATAATCTATCTATCTATCTATCTATCTATCAAAGAATATAACAGGAGTAGGAGTAGAGTTGAGCGGACACCTGGATGTTCTTGACCCGAACACCTGATTAACTTGACCCCGAACTTTTGGGCACTAAAATGGCTCTAAAATAGTCCTGGAGAGGGCTAGAGGGCTGCAAAAGGCATCAAAATGTGCTTAAGAGCATGGCAACTGTTCTGCAAACAAATGTGGATAGGTAAATGACTTTAAATAACAAAAAATACAAAAAAATAAAAAATAACAATCTGGATCTAGGAGTAGGAGGTTGAGGAGGCGGTGGATGGGTGGATGTGGCGGTGTAGGTTGACGTGGCGGTGTAGGTGGAAGCGGCAGTGAAGGAGGAATAGGTAGCCAACACTGATTTGTGTTATTTTTTATTTTTAAATTGGGGTATCCCCCAAAATATTGGGACATATAACAAAATAAAACTAAGAATAAGTGCACTTGAGTACAAGAATGGATGGTTGAGGCTGGTATAAATGTCTATTCTGCACAAGGTACGGACAAGTCCTGTGGGATCCATGCCTGGTTCATTTTAATAAACGTAAGCTTGTCCACATTGGCTGCGGCCTGTGATAATGCTCTCTGCCATGCTAAACACACGTTCACACTATACACTGGCTGCAGGGCAGGTCAGCACCTCCAAGGCTGACAAAGCTTTTCCACATTTGGGCCATGCTAACCCTGCCTTCTCAGGTGCTGGTGGTGCCTCAGCTGCGTTGGCGACCTCTTCCTCCTCCTCTGCCTTCGCCTTGTGCTTCCACTGTGCCCCCGCTGTCAGGTGGGAATGCTATCAGCAGCGTGCGCTTGTAGTCGCGCATCTTTCGATCAGTAACAGATGTTTTCACTAAATTTACTTCCCTGTCAGTAATGCAGAGCAGGGGTTCATTCACGGCAAAAGGGGGTTCATGTCACCCAGCAATAGAACAGAGGATTTTGAGAGAACGAGGCCCATGTCACCCAGGCACAGCAGGGGTTCATTCACGGCAAAAGTGGGTTCTTGTCACGCAGCAATACAACAGACGATTTTAAAAGATTTAGGCCCCTGTCACCCAGGCACAACAGGGGTTTATTCACTGCAAAAGGGGGTTCATGTCACCCAGCAATACAACAGACAATTTTGAGAGATTTAGGCCCCTGTCACCCAGGCACAACAGGGGTTCATTCACGGCAAAAGGAGGATCTTGTGACAAGAAGGAGGATCTTGTCATCCAGCAATAGAACAGAGGATTTTGAGAGATTTAGGCCCATGTCACCCAGGCACAGCAGGGGTTCATTCACAGAAAAAGGGGATTCATGTCACCCAGCAATAGAACAGAGGATTTTGAGAGATTTAGGCCCCTGTCACCCAGGCACAGCAGGGGTTTATTCACAGCAAAAGGGGGTTCATGTCACCCAGCAATAGAACAGGGGATTTTGAGAGATTTAGGCCCCTGTCACCCAGGCTCAGCAGGGGTTTGTATACGCCAAAAATAGTAAAATGTCACACGAAAATTAAAAATAAGAATTTTTTCAACTTAGGGTACTAAAATTGGCACTTTTTTGCATTAAAATGGCTATAAAATAGTCCTTGAAAAGGCTAGAGGGATGTAAAAGGCAGTAAAATGTGCTTAAGAGCATGGCAACTGCTCTGCAAACAAATGTGGATAGGGAAATAACTTAAAATAAAATAAAATAACTGAAATTACAAATTATTAACCTGCAACTCAGAGAAGGAGGTGGATATGGAGTCGGAGGTTGAGGAGGTGGTGAATGTGGTGTTGTAGGTGGAGGCAGCAATGGAGGAGGAGGAGGTAGCCAACAATGTTTTTTTTTTTTTTTTTTTTTTATTGGGGTAGGTAGCCCCCAAAATATTGTGACAAATAAAAAAAAAGAAAACAAAAAATCATTGCACTTGTCTTGAGTACAAGAATGTATGTTTGATGGTGGTATAAATGTCTATTCTGCACAAGGTACAGACAAGTCTTGTGGGATCCAAGCCTGGTTCATTTTAATGAACGTGAGCTTGTCCACGTTGGCTGTGGACAGGCGGCTGCGCTTGTCTGTGATGACGCCCCCTGTCGTGCTAAACACACGTTCAGATAATACACTGGCTGCAGAGCAGGCCAGCACCTCCATGCCGTAAAGGACAAGCTCAGGCCATGTGCCCAATTTGGAGACCCAGAAATTGAAAGGGGCAGACCCGTTTTTCAGTACATGTAGGCGTGTGCACACATACTGCTCCACCATGTTGGTGAAATGCTGCCTCCTGCTAAGACGTTCCATATCAGCTGGTGGTGCTGGTTGTTGTGGCGTGCTGACAAAGCTTTTCCACATGTCGGCCATGCTAACCCTGCCTTCTGAGGTGCTGGCGGTGCCCCAGCTACGTTGGCGACCTCTTCCTCATCCTCTGCCTTCGCCTTATGCTTCCACTGTGCCCCCGCTGTCAGGTGGGAATGTCACCAGCAGAGTGTCTACCAGCGTGCGCTTGTACTCGCGCATCTTACGATCACGCTCCAGTGATGGAATTAAGGATGGTATGTTGTCCTTGTAACGGGGATCTAGCAGCGTGGCCACCCAGTAACCAGCACAAGTTAGAATGTGGCAACTCTGCGGTCGTTGCGCAGACACTGCAGCATGTAATCGCTCATGTGTGCAAGGCTGCCCAGAGGCAACGAAAAGCTGTCCTCTGTGGGAGGTGTATCGTCTGTGTCCTCTGTATCTTCCCATCCACGCACCAGTGATGGCCATGAGCTGGTCTGGGTGCTACCCTGCTGTGAACATGATTCCTCCTCTTGCATCTCCTCCTCCTGATCCTCCACCTCCTCATCCTCCAGAACTGTGCCCTGGCTGGACAATTGTGTACCTTGGGTTTGTGGGTGCAGGAACTCACCCTCGGAGCCACTTGGGAATGAGTGGCCGGAAACCCTACAAAATGATCCTCCTCCTACTGTGCCACATCCTTTTCCATCATCGCCAGGAGTGTTTTTTCAAGGAGGCATAGAAGTGGGATAGTAACGCTGAGAACGGCGTTATCGGCACTGTCCATGTTGGTGGAGTACTCAAAACAGCGCAACAAGGAACACAGGTCTCGCATGGAGGCCCAGTCATTGGTGGTGAAGTGGTGCTGTTCCGCCGAGCGACTCACCCGTGCGTGCTGCAGCTGAAACTCCACTATCGCCTGCTGCTGCTCGCACAGTCTGGCCAGCATACGCAAGGTGGAGGTCCACCTTGTGGGCACGTCGCATATGAGGCGGTGAGCGGGAAGGCCGAAGTTACGCTGCAGCGCTCACAAGCGAGCAGACGGCTTGCACTTTATGCAACAGCTCTGACATGTCGGGGTCATTTTTAAGGAATCTCTGCACCACCAAATTCAGCACATGCGCCAGGTAAGGGATGTGCGTCAAACCGGCTAGTCCCAGAGCTGCTACGAAATTTCGCCCATTATCGCACACTACCAGGCCGGGCTTGAGGCTGACTGGCACAAACCACTCATCGGTCTGTTGTTCAAGGCCTGTCCACAGCTCCTGCGCGGTGTGGGTTTTGTCCCCCAAACAGATAAGTTTTAAAACTGCCTGCTGTCGTTTACCCCTGGCTGTGCTGAAGTTGGTGGTGAAGGTGTTACGCTGACCAGATGAAGAGCTGGTAGAGGATGAGGAAGCGGAGTAGGAGGAGAAAGCAACAGGAGGCAAACTAAGGCGCCCTGCAATCCTCGGTGGTGGAAGGACATGCGCCAAACTGCTATCCGCCTCAGGCCCAGCCGCCAATGCATTTACCCAGTGTGCTGTTATGGAGATATGACGGCCCTGACCGTGCTTACTGGTCCACGTATCCATAGTCAGGTGCACCTTGCCACAGATGGCGTTGCGCAGTGCACATCTGATTTTGTCCCCTACTTGGTTGTGAAGGGAAGGGATGGCTCGCCTTGAAAAGTAGTGGCAGCTGGGCACGACGTACTGTGGGACAGCCACTGCCATAAGGCCTTTAAAACTATCTGTCTCCACCAGACGGAATGACAGCATTTCAAAGGCAAGTAATTTAGAAATGCTGGCATTCAGGGCTAGGGATCGCGGGTGGGTAGGGGAATACTTCCAGATCCTCTCCAGTGTTTGGAATATGGAGAGCTGAACACTTCCGTGTGACATTGTGGAGATGCTTGGTGACCCAGGTGTTGGTGTTGCTGGCAGATCCTTTGTTTGTGGGCTGCCAGGTGGCACTGTCACTCCAGCGGTGGATGAAGAGTCCGCAACTGCAGCAGAAGAGGAAGCAGGAGGAGCCAGAGACCTTTGTTGGTTTTTGAGGTGTCTACTCCACTGCAGTTCGTGCTTTGCACATAAATGTCTGGTCATGCAGGTTGTGCTCAGGTTGAGAACGTTTATGCCTCGCTTCAGGCTCTGATTGCACAGCGTGCAAACCACTCGTGTCTTGTCGTCAGCACATTGTCTGAAGAACTGAAATTCCAGGGAACTCCTTGGAGCTGGCTTTGGTGTGCTCGGTCCCTTGCTGCGGTGGGCAGTAGGAGGCGTACTGTCTAGAGGACGGCCGCTCCACTTTTGCACCCTGCTCCCTCTTTTGCTGTGCTGGTGGCTCTGTGCGACCACCGCCTCTTCCTCCGAGCTACATCGGTCACTCACATGACCTTGATTCCATGTGGGGTCGAGGACCTCATCGTCTTCCACATCATCTTACACCCAGTCTTCACCCCTGACTTCCTTGTCGGTCTGCACGCTTTCAAAAGACCCAGCAGTTGGCACCTGTGTTTCGTCATCATCCGAGACGCGTTGCGATGGTCCTCCCACGTACTCATCTTGAAAAATAAGTGGTTGGGCATCGGTGCACTCAATCTCTTCCACTTCTGGGGCAGGGCTAGGTGGATGGCCCTGGGAAACCCTGCTAACAGAGTCATCAAAAAGCAGAAGAGACTGCTGCATGACTTGGGGCTCAGACTGCTTGGCTGATTTGCAAGGGGGTAAGGTGAAAGACTGATGGACATCGGCTGCAGGTGCCAACTGTGGTCTTTCAGCAGGAGACTGGGTGGGAGACAATGTGAAGGAACTGGATCCACTGTCAGCAACCCAATCTACTATCGCCTGTACTTGTTCAGGCCTCACCATTCGTAGAGCAGCATTAGGCCCGACCAAATACCGCTGCAGGTTTTGTCGCCTACTCGCACCTGAGGAAGGGGTTTCACTTGTGCGTGTAGCTGGCACAGATCGACCACTAGTGTTGAGCGCGAATATTCAAATTTCGAATTTTTATCTCGAATATCGCAACTTCGAGATTTCGCGAATATTTCAAATATAGTTCCATATATTTGCGAAATCGAATATTCGTTTTTTTTTTGTTTGTTTTTTCATCTGAAAATATATGATTCCTCCCTGCTTCTTGCTTGTGGGTCAATGAGCCATTGGCTTACAAGCGACTGAATTGAAGCTGGAAAGAATCACGTTTTCAGATGGACCAAATATGACGAATATTCTAAATAAAGAATATATTGCTGTATATTCAATTTTAGAATATTCGTCCTATTCTAATCTAAACCAATAATCTCGGTTATAATATTCGAGTTCACGAATATTACAACAGAAAAATCATAATGGTTAATATGTGTGCCCGAGCGCATGACAAAATCGTTATTTAATTAACTTCAGCATACAACACCCCAACAAGCGTTCCCGTCACCATGGGAACGCCTGTGGGTTAGAAAATACCATCGGATCTGAGTTTTCCCTGAGATCGTAAAACTTCAGATCCGATGTTATATTCTAACCCACAGGCGTTCCCATGGTGACGGGGACGCTTGTCGGGAGCAGTATGCCAAAATGGAATATTATTGCTCTAACTTCGTCTTTTAGAATATTCGTAATATTGCTCTAACTTCGTCTTTTAGAATATTCGTAATATTGCTCTAACTTCGTCTTTTAGAATATTACGAATATTCTAAAAGACGAAGTTAGAGCAATATTACGAATTTTCGTAAAATACACATATAGATAGTAATTTAGCTAATATAGTGCTATAATCCTTTTTTTTGTCAAATTTTTTTTGCCTCTTCTGAACTCCAGTTTTGGAAAATATGTACAC
Source organism: Bufo bufo (assembly GCF_905171765.1). Classification (NCBI taxonomy): domain Eukaryota; kingdom Metazoa; phylum Chordata; class Amphibia; order Anura; family Bufonidae; genus Bufo; species Bufo bufo. The sequence goes on from NC_053390.1 coordinate 710,330,744, forward strand.
TATTAAAAAAATTACTTTAGCAGTATATTAGCTAAATTACAATCTATATGTATATTTTACAAATATTCTTAATATTGCTCTAACTTCGTCTTTTAGAATATTACGAATATTCTAAAAGACGAAGTTAGAGCAATATTACGAATATTCTAAAAGACGAAGTTAGAGCAATATTAAGAATATTCGTAAAATACACATATAGATTGTAATTTAGCTAATATACTGCTATAGTAATTTTTTTAATAGTGTACATATTTTCCAAAACTGAAGTTCAGAAGAGGCAAAAAAAATTAGAGAAAAAAAAGGATTATAGCACTATATTAGCTAAATTACAATCTATATGTGTATTTTACGAAAATTCGTAATATTGCTCTAACTTCGTATTTTAGAATATTACAAATATTCTAAAAGACGAAGTTAGAGCAATATTAAGAATATTTATAAAATACACATATTAGCCTAGTCATAGTCAATTAGTCATAGGAACGTTGCCTTATACTATCAAAAGAGAAATCGCAATACGTGATTAATTAAATTGCATATTATTCGCGATAAGTTGGTAAGGCTGATTAGTCAGCCTGCATTTGTGGGAGGGGCGGAGGCTCTTCATATACAAGCCACACCCTCACTCACAGGCGTGTGTTTTCAGGTGCACAGCTGCCGCTGGGTATCATTAGCAAACTAGCTTCTCTGGTGGTAGTCTTTCTTTGCAGCATGGAGCGTGTTATTTTGCTCTCTGCTACCGTAGCATGCCGCGCCATACTACGCAAGTAGGTTGGGCCGAGGCCATCTCTCCTGGCCATTTGGAACCGACTTTGCTAGCGAACGGGAGGCTTTGCCTCAGAATCTGCTACCTCAGGTTTGCTTGTTGGGCCTAAATACTTCCATTTTTCTTTTCAATTTTTTTTGTTGGTAATAAATCTTACAAGTTTCACTTTGCTTCGTTCGTCTCGTATGAAAAGTTACTTCAGCCGGTTTGCTGTAAAGAAAGAGTTACCCGGGCTGCACGTGACATCATGTTTGGAGATCGGACGCAGCGTTTATTGTTTAGGCCTCTTGCTATAGCTGTTCCTTGTCATGTGTCTTCCCCGCTACCACCATATTTAGACTTCATGTATTTCCCTTTTGTAAGCCGTGTACCGGAAGGGGGGGGGGCTCCCCAGGATACAGCAAAGTCACAGACAAGGAAAGCGACACTGACACCAGCTTTATATGCAAGAATATAAACTTTACTTTGGAAATAGTATAAACCCAAGTACAACAGTATGTAATACCCCAGGCCCACAGTCACCGTCCCTGTCTGAGGGACAGGCCTAGCCCGGTGGCGTACACAGCAGAGCCACAAGTCGTACTGTGCCGCTATAGAGGACACACCTAACCGGTGGCAGACGCAGCAGAGCCTGCAAGTCAATTACTGCGCTGCAGTCCAGTACAGTAAGGCCTAACAAAGCTATAACCCTATCTAACTAGCTAATACAAGGCCTAGGCTAGTCTCTGTTACTTTAGGCGCCAAACAGTAAAGTACAATTGGTAATCAGGTGTACTGACCTGCGTCCGTTCTGAGCCCTAGGATGCCGCTTACCTGGGATGGCCACCAAGCTCTCAGCAACCGTGCGGCCTTGCTTGATGCTAAGGTTTTCTGTCCATACACTGGAACTGGTCTTCCTGGGACAACCTCTCTTTCAAAGAGCTGGATCCAGACAAGGGACAGCAGATACTCTCCTTCCTTTGAGTGTCCATTCACTGCCGGACATCCGCAAGCCAGGATGGAATCAGATTCAGTCCCTCACAGCTCAATCCTTCCACCATGTCAGATCAACACTTCCTTGTTCACACAGAAGCATGCTGACTGTGCTGCAAAACAGTGGCCTCTAGTGCCCGGAATGCCAAATGACAGCTCCAATACAATTTAAACATAAATATACAGGCAGAGCTTATCCACAATCTCACACTTTCATGCTCTGCTGTTTATCCTGAGCGGCATTTACACTTTCGGCTTTTATTTCATGTCTTATGCTGCATCCACACGTCCTTACTGTACTGCACTTTTCTACTCTTGGTTCGTATTCACTCAGATTGGTCTCACATTCAAGCTGTGTTCACCTGTTGGCTGTTACATCTCATTCCGTCCCCAGCCGAATAGCCGAATCCGTATTACATGCCTGTTATTACATGTTGTAAACTCGGCTTACAGCCATAGCTGCTACTGTTACTCCGTTTTCATATACCCAAAGTTATGTTCACACTTCTTCTGCTACACCAGGTCGTATACCCCACTCACCAAAGCCGCTTTCCATGTCTGCTGTCACATCAAGTTAATATTCTGTTCACATCCAAAGCTGCGTCCGCATGTCTGCTTTTCACATCTTGTCCTATACTCCTTTCACTACTAGAGCTGCGTCCACGTGTCTGCTTTCGCATCACGTCAATACTCTGCTCACTTTCAGGGTGCATTTATACGTCTGCTTTATACCATGCTTTTCATGCGCTACCCATACTCAGAGCTGCGCCTATACCATGTTTTTTAGGTACCACTCACATCCAAAGCTGCATTCACCCATTTATTGTTACATCATGTGTTGTACTCTGCTCCCACTCAAAGCTGCATTCTCCTGTTCATTGCTACATCATGGTTTTGCTCAATCTCACCGAGGCAGTCTGCACGCACCGCTCTGGTACCTCTCTCCTGACAAACATAACTGCGTTCTTTTCAGGCTTACGTTCCCTTCCTCGGTGGTCTGTTACATTCCATAGGCCTACTTTCTGTTTAATCCTGGTTCATAATCACTCAGACTGGTCTCCTTTTACTTCTGGTTCATATTCACTCAGATTGGTCTCCTGCCCCAGTTCACCAAACAGCTCCTCAGCGGAGGTCAGTGGGCCAGTAAGTTTCATGCTATGTTTTCACAAGCTGTTCATTTGTTTGTCATGATAAGAGACCTTTTATGGTTCGCGGTGGTTAGTGTTTTATGTATGCACGTGCTTCGGATTACTAATGTCTATATTTTCAACGCCTGTTGGCAGTCATGTTCCTTAGGCCACCTTCTAGCCAATCCAATCATTCAAGTCGCTTCATCAGGTCCGGCTTACGTTTTAATCACTTATCGTCACCGCAACGTCATCCCTCTGGCTTCGGGGGCCCTATTACTGATCCGGCATCATGGCTCCGGGGGGCCCATGACTGTTTTTTCATGTTTTGTTTGTTAAGGGTACGACACGGTTATAGGCTGGTTAGTGTCCCAGGTTTGCTGTTGGAGGGGGTCATGGTTATGCGAGTCCCCAAGGCATTCTGGTGCTGCATAAGTGGTTTATTTAAAATAAAAATAAATCATAAGAGGCTCGCACGAGTGGCTCTTCACTTATAGGACCTCACGACTGGCATCGTCATTCGTAGTTCGCACGGTCATCTGATACTTGTCCCGCCATAAGGGGCTCTCACGCATGGCTCCCGCCATAAGGGGCTCGCTGGAGTGGCTCTTGGCTTAGAGGATTTCACAATTGTCATCGACATTGGTAGGTCATATGGCCATCTGATACTATTTTCCATGGCACACCTTTTAGAAGTTTTCTTTTGTTCATTTATATTTTACAGATTAGTACTTGCGGTTCATTTCAGCCTAATTCCATTAAGAAGCTTTACCCCATCTCCTTGTCTTTCTAGGTTATCGAGTCCCGGTTGCTTACTAAACCCGTTGGGTTAAGCCCCAATCTTAATTCTAAGGTTCGCATCCCGGCGGCTGCCCGGCCCCATGGGCCCCTGGTGGTTGCTTCGGCCCCATGGCTTCAGGGGTCTAACCAATGGTTGTCTGTCCACCTGTGCAGCTATGCTTTTGAATGACTCCTATCTTTACCTGCTTGCCAGCTTATGTTATTCTGCTTGCCAGCTTGTGTTATTAATTTTAGTTAATGTCCATTATTATCTCTATTTTCTGTCACGTTTCCCTTCGTCTTTTCAGGTCATGCAGTTGAACTAATATTGGGGTCACCTTCCACGTCGGTCAGGTCTCGTTCCTAATGATATTTCGCCTTGCATGTTATTCACGCCACGTAGTTTATCTTGGGTATTGCTTGCCACATCGGTCAGGCTCATGGTTTAATTTCACCTGCACCTTATTCAGGTCACTTCTTATAGTTATAATTAAAAAAAAAAACTCGGCCCCATGGCTTCGGTGGCCTGACGACAGCTTCGGCCCCATGCCTTCGGGGGCCCGACGACAGCTTCGGCCCCATGGCTTCGGGGGCCCGACAGCTTTGGCCCCATGGCTTTGGGGGGCCAACGACAGCTTCGGCACCATGGCTTTGGGGGCCCGATGACAGCTTCGGCCCCATGGCTTCGGGGGCCCGACGACAGCTTCGGCCCCATGGCTTCGGGGGCCCGACGACAGCTTCGGCCCCATGGCTTCGGGGGCCCGGCGACAGCTTTGGCCCCATGGCTTCGGGGGCCCGACGACAGCTTCGGCCCCATGGCTTCGGGGCCCGACGACTGTTTTCAGTTCTGCTGGGCTGATTGCCTGGTTGGTTGTCCATCTGTGCATCTGGGCTGATTTGGCCCATATGAATTGCATATATACCTGCTTCCCTAATTTCCTAATAATCCATGTTGATCGCTCACTTTATGTTTTGACCGCAAACTGGTCCGGTTCGCCCTACAGCATCATTGTCATGTCTATGCAGATATTTCGTCTTTCTTTAATTGTTCATGCTTTCATTCAGGTCCTGCCAGGGGAGGAACAAGTAGGGCAATTCCCTCTAACATTTCAGTCTCTAATCGTAGTCGATCATATATTGTTAACCAGGTCCCCGCGCAAAGTCTTTGCCTTTTTACCATGACCAGGAATTTCATTTTTGCCAGTAGCTTCATTGCATTGCAATCCCTCACTCATGGGAGGGCATAGACGGAATCTTGTATATTATGGCTTCGTAGCTTCTTGCCGCACTAACCTCAGACTCCCTACAACCACGTTGAATCGGGTTTTGGACAAGGTCCAGCATTTCCTCATGGTAGAAGATTCAGATAGTAGGTCGGTCTTCACGTCTCAAGGTTAAAAACAATTCTCAGGGGCGCACAGTAGAACAACGCGTGGATAGCTGTTGTCGGGGGAACTATTCAAGGATTTTCTTCCTATCTACATGGTTCTTTTTGACCCTCATTCCTGCATAGTCTAGGCAGTTAGGTTTCGGTCCCACGATCTCCCGACGCTAGGGCATTGCCAGTACTCGCACTAGAACCAAACTTTGCAAGTTTCAGTTGGTTTTTATGATCCATTTCACAACGTATTCCCGGTCCTCCATTCCGCTTTGGGGCAGTATCCGCAGAAAAGGGAGCAGGGTGCAAAAGCCGAGCGGCCGTCCTCTAGACAGTACGCCTCCTACTGCCCACCGCAGCAAGGGACCAAACTCACCAAAGCCAGCTCCAAGAAGTTCCCTGGCATGGCAGTTCTTCAGACGCTGTGCAATCAGAGCCTGAAGCAAGGCATAAACATTCTCAACCTGAGCACAACCTGCATGACCAGGCATTTAAGTGCAAAGCACGAGCTGCAGTGGAGTAGACACCTCAAAAACAAAGAAAATTCTCTGGCTCCTCCTGCTTCCTCATCTGCTGCAGTCTCGGCCTGTTCATCCACCTCTGGAGTGACAGTGCCACCTGCCACCCCGCAAACAGAGGATCTGCCAGCAACACCAACACCTGGGTCACCAAGCATCTCCACAATGTCCCACGGAAGCGTTCAGTTCTCCATCTCCCAAACGCTGGAGAGGAAGAGGAAGTACCCCCCTACCCACCCACCATCCCTAGCCCTGAATGCCAGCATTTCTAAATTACGTCATTCCGTCTGGTGGAGACTGATACTGTGGCTGTCCCACAGTACGTTGTGCTCAGCCGCCACTACTTTTCCAGGAGAGCCATCCCTTCCCTGTACAACCAAGCAGTGGACAAAATCAAGTGTGCACTGCGCAACTCTATCTGTGGCAAGGGGCACCTGACTACGGATACGTGGACCAGTAAGCACGGTCAGGGACGTTATAACTCCATAACAGCACACTGGGTAAATGCAGTGGCGGCTGGGCCTGAGGCGGATAGCAGTTTGGCGCATGTCCTTCCACCACCGAGGATTGCAGGGCGCTTCAGTTTGCCTCCTGTTGCTTCCTCCTCCTACTCTGCTTCCTCACCCTATACCAGCTCCTCATCTGGTCAGCGTAACACCTTCACCACCAACTTCAGCACAGCCAGGGGTAAACGACAGCAGGCAGTTTTAAAACGTATCCATTTGGGGGACAAACCCCAGACCGCGCAGGAGCTGTGGACGGGTCTTGTACAACAGACCGATGAGTGGTTTGTGCCAGTCAGCCTCAAGCCCGTCCTGGTGGTGTGCAATAATGGGCAAAATCTCCTAGCAGCTCTCGGACTAGCCGGTTTGACGCACATCCCTTGCCTGGCCCATGTGCTGAATTTGGTGGTGCAGAGATTCCTTAAAAATTACCCCGACATGTCAGAGCTGTTGCATAAAGTGCGGACCGTCTGTGCGCGCTTTCGACATTCTCACCCTGCTGCTGCTCGCCTGTCAGTGCTGCAGCCTAACTTCGGCCTTCCCGCTCACCGCCTCATATGCGACGTGCCCACAAGGTGGAACTCCACCTTGCACATGCTGGTCAGACTGTGCGAGCAGCAGCAGGCGATAGTGGAGTTTCAGCTGTAGCACGCACGGGTGAGTCGCTCGGCGGAACAGCACCACTTCACCACCAATGACTGGGCCTCCATGCGAGACCTGTGTTCCTTGTTGCGCTGTTTTGAGTACTCCACCAACATGGCCAGTGCCGATAACGCCGTTCTCAGCGTTACTATCCCACTTCTATCCCTCCTTGAAAAAATGCTCCTGGCGATGATGGAAGAGGATGTGGCACAGTAGGAGGAGGAGGAAGAGGGATAATTTCGTAGGGTTTCCGGCCACTCATTCACAAGTGGCTCCAACGGTGGGTTCCTGCACCCACAAACACCAGGTACACAATTGTCCAGCCAGGGCACAGGTCTGGAGGATGACAAGGTGGAGGATAAGGAGGCGGAGATGGAGGAGGAGGAACCATGTTCATAGCAGGGTGGCACCCAGACTAGCTCATGGCCATCACTGGTGCGTGGCTGGGGGGATACAGAGGACACAGACGATACACCTCCCACAGAGGACAGCTTTTCATTGCCTCTGGGCAGCCTGGCACACATGAGCGATTACAAGCTGCAGTGTCTCCGCAACGACCGTCGAGTTGCCCACATTCTAACTTGTTCTGATTACTGGGTGACCACGCTGCTGGATCCCCGTTACAAGGACAACGTACCATCCTTAATTCCTTCAATGGAACGTGATCGTAAGATGCGCGAGTACTAGCGCACGCTGGTAGACGCGCTGCTGGTGGCATTCCCACCTGACAGCAGGGGCACAATGGAAGCACAAGGCGAAGGCAGAGGAAGAGGTCGCCAACACAGCTGGGGCACCGCCAGCACCTCAGAAGGCAGGGTTAGCATGGCCGAAATGTGGAAAAGCTTTGTCAGTACGCCACAACAACCAGCACCACCAGCTGATATGGCAGCATTTCACCAACATGGTGGAGCAGTATATGTGCACACGCCTACACGTACTGAATAACGGGTCTGCCACTTCAACTACTGGGTCTCCAAATTTGGCACATGGTCTGAACTTGCCCTTTACGCCTTGGAGGTGCTGGCCTGCTCTGCAGCCAGTGTATTATCTCAACGTGTGGTTAGCACGGCAGGTGGCGTCATCACAGACAAGCAAAGCCGCCTGTCCACAGCCAATGTGGACAAGTTCACGTTCATTAAAATGAACCAGGCATGGATCCCTCGGGATTTGTCTGTACCTTGTGCAGAATAGACATGTATACCGGCACTAACCAGCCATGGTTATACTGCAGCGCAATTGCTCATTCTTGTATTATGGATATTTCACACTCTTTTAGAGTGTACCCTAATTTTAAAAAATTTAATTAAAACCAAAAACCTGTGTTGGCTACATCGTCCTCCTCCACCGCCGCTTCCACCTACACCACTACGTCCACCGCCTCCTCAAACTCCAACTCCATATGGAACTCCACCTCATAAATCAAATTTTTTTATTTGTACATATTTTATTTTATATAATTTCACTACTTTGTCAGTTACATTTTCTAGTGAAATTCACCAATTTTTGGCTGTATGGTACCACTGCTATACCTAGTAGACAGGTTAAAACATAATAATTGTCAGTTACATTTTCTGGTGAAATTCACAAATCTTTGGGTGTATAGTACCACTGCTATTCCTAGTAGACAGGTTTAAAAAAAAAAATGTCAGTTACATTTTCTGGTGAAATTCACCTATTGTTGGGTGTATAGTACCACTGCTATACCTAGTAGACAGGTTAAAAAAATAAATAAAATGTCAGTTACATTTTCTGGTGAAATTCACAATTTTTTTTTGGGTTTAGTACCACTGCTATACCTAGTAGACTGGTAAAAAAAATATAACAATTGTCTGTTGCAGTTTCTGGTGAAATTCTAAAATTTTTGGGTGTATAGTACCACTGCTATACCTAGTAGACCGTTTAAAAAAAAAAAGAAAAATTGTCAGTTACATTTTCTAGTGAAATTCACCAATTTTTAGGTGTATAGTACCACTGCTATACCTAGTAGACCGGTAAAAAAATATAAAAAATTGCCAGTTACACATTCTGGTGAAATTCACCAATTTTTTGGTGTGATGTACCACTGCTATACCTATTAGACTGGTAAAGAAAAAAAAAGAAAATAATTGGCAGCTACATTTTCTGGTGAAATTCAGCAATTTTTTGATGTAATATCCCCCTCCTCTACCTAGTTGACAGCTTAATAAATTTCAATAATTTTTATTTAGCTTTTTTGCTAAGGAGCATTTGAAACTAGGAAAGGGGGGCAAAAGAGTGATAATCCAGCAGTCCGACTGCCCCCCGGAACAATGCCAGAAGATGCCAGTAGCACATAGGTTAGGAAATGACAAGCTCAGAGTCTTGTCTACAAATGCTCGCAGTTTAGGGAATAGGATCAATGAACTTGAGGCTATGATGGCATCTGGGAATATAGATTTAGTGGCTGTTACTGAGACGTGGTTCAATGGAAGTAATGACTGGGATATAACAATACCAGGGTTCTCTCTATATAGGAAAGACAGAGAAGGTAAGAAGGGGGAGGGGTGGCCCTATATGTGAAAGATAGCATAAAATCTAATTTAATACAAGTTAGCAAGACCAATTTAGAGTCAGTTTGGGTTACCTTGCAGCTTGATAATCATAAGGTAACTCATGTAGGTGGGATATATAGACCACCTAACCAAGAATTAGATGATCTACTAGTTGAGGAAATAGCTAAAATGACATTGAAAGGGTAAACTGGAAAACCAAAATAGCTAGTTCTGCCAGGAGTGCAGATATTCTAAAGTCCCTACTGGGATTATCTCTACAGCAATTAGTTGAGAGGCAACCTAGTAGACCGGTAAAAAAATATAAAAAAATTGTCAGTTACATTTTCTGGTGAAATTCACCAATTTTTGGGTGTATAGTACCCCTACTATACCTAGTAGACCGGTAAAAAAATATAAAAAATTGCCAGTTACATATTCTGGGGAAATTCACCAATTTTTTGGTGTGATGTACCACTGCTATACCTATTAGACTGGTAAAGAAAAAAAAGAAAAATTTGGCAGCTACATTTTCTGGTGAAATTCAGCAATCTTTTGGTGTAATATCCCCCTCCTCTACCTAGTTGACAGCTTAATAAATTTCAATAATTTTTATTTAACTTTGGGTGACAATAAACAATTGTTTTCTGTCATAGACCCCTGCTCTACCAAGTAGACAGGTTAATAAATTTCTGTAATTTTTCTGTTACATTCTTGGGTTGACATTATACAATTTTAGACGTGAATAAACCCCTGCTCTGCATAGGTGACAGGGAATAAAATTTCTGAAATGCTCCTTTAATTGATGCGCGCCACCTCCTTTGATTCAATGCTTAAACTTAGGTTGTACCACATTTGCACTTCAATAATTTGTCCCACAGTTCCGCTATACTCTTTTGGCCAACACTTGTGCCTCAATAGCTTTTCCCACATTTCCGCTTGACTCTTTTGGCACACATTTGGGCTTCTGTAATATGTACAACATTTGCGCCTCAATAGCTTTTCCCACAATTCCGCTTGACTCTTTTGGCCCACATTTAGGCTTCTGTAATTTGTCCCACATTTGCGCCTCAATAGCTTTTTCCACATTTCTGCTCGATCCCAATTTTTTAAAATAGATTTATCTCCCTTAAATTTGGTCTCTTTTTCTCACGCTCCCTCTCCGCCACTCGTGATCACCATGGTAGGTGCATAAAAGAACATCGAAAGTTGATAGGCAGATATCAAATTGGATCGTGAACATCACGGGGACGTGCGACATGACTGACAGGGGCGCACACGCCTACACGAACTGACTGACAGGGGTCAGCCCCTGAAACTTCTGGGTCTCTAAATTGGGCACATGGCCTGAGATTGCCCTTTACCCCTTGGAGGTGCTGGCCTGCCCTGCAGCCAGTGTATTGTTTGAACGTGTGTTTAGCACGACTGGAGGGTTATATTTCCCAATGTTTTGGGGTGTACCCTAATTTAAAAAAATAAAAATACATTTTAAACCAAAAATCTGTGTAGGCTACCTCCTCCACCGCCACTTCCACCTACACCGCCACATCCACCGCCTCCTCAACCTCCTACTCCATATGGACCTCGTCCTCCTAGATCAAGATTATTATATTTTATTTTTACGTATTTTATGTTATTTAAAGTTATTTCCCTATCCACATTTGTTTGCAGAGCACTTGCCGTGCTCTTAACCACATTTTGATGCCATTTGCAGCCCTCTAGCCCTTTCCATGACATTTCTACAGCCATTTTAGTGCTCAAAAGTTCGGGTCCCCATTGACTTCAATAGGGTTCGGGTTCGTGGTCAAGTTTGGGTCAAGTTCGGGTCCCGAACTCGAACTTTTTTCTGAAGTTCGGCCGAACCCGTCGAACCCGAACATCCAGGTGTCCGCTCAACTCTTTCCATGACTGTTGGTTGATAGTGCACAAGTTCCACTTGAAGAAAAAGGCAGCACTCCAATATAGGTAAAAGGGTGATAGCAATGAGGTTTCAAAGGTGAAGGTGAAGGAAGCTTTTCACACACTTGGAAATTATATACGAGAGGTTGCATCACCTGTTTCATTCTCTTCAATTTTGCCTGTGCATAACCTTCAGCATGACAGGAAGATGCGCATTAAGGAATTCAATGTATGGCTTGGTAAATGGTGTCTAAACCAAGGGTTTGGCTTTGTGTCTCATGTTAGCTCTCGTTGGAATGGAAAAGAACTGTACAAGAAAGATGGTTTGCATCTTTCTCTCAAGGGAACAAATGTCCTCAGTGAACAGTTCAAAGTATTTGCTAAGGAGCATTTGAAACTAGGAAAGGGGGGCAAAAGAGTGATAATCCAGCAGTCCGACTGCCCCCCGGAACAATGCCAGAAGATGCCAGTAGCACATAAGTTAGGAAATGACAAGCTCAGAGTCTTGTCTACAAATGCTCGCAGTTTAGGGAATAGGATCAATGAACTTGAGGCTATAATGGCATCTGAGAATATAGATTTAGTGGCTGTTACTGAGACGTGGTTCAATGGAAGTAATGACTGGGATATAACAATACCAGGGTTCTCTCTATATAGGAAAGACAGAGAAGGCAAGAAGGGGAGGGGTGGCCCTGTATGTGAAAGATAGCATAAAATCTAATTTAATACAAGTTAACAAGACCAATTTAGAGTCAGTTTGGGTTACCTTGCAGCTTGATAATCATAAGGTAACTCATGTAGGTGGGATATATAGACCACCTAGCCAAGAATTAGATGATCTACTAGTTGAGGAAATAGCTAAAATTACATTGAAAGGGTAAACTGGAAAACCAAAATAGCTAGTTCTGCCAGGAGTGCAGATATTCTAAAGACCCTACTGGGATTATCTCTACAGCAATTAGTTGAGAGCCAACCCGGAAGGAGGCCATTTTAGATTTAGTATTCATAAATGGGAATTTGGTATCTGATATTACTGTAGAGGAAAGCTTGGGATCTAGTGATCACTAGTCAGTGTGGTTTACTATAAGTACAGTGACTGATTCACACCACACAAAAACAAAAGTTTTAGATTTTAGAAAAACTTACTTTTCTAAAATTAGATTAGTGGTATACGAGTCCCTATCAGATTGGAACAGTTTCAATGGAGTCCAGGAGAAATGGGACTACTTAAAAGTGGCACTATTGAAGGCAACAGAAAATGGCATTAGGCTTGTCAGTAAAAGCAAAACATGGAAGAGACCACTGTGGTACTCAGCAGAAGCGGCCAAAATAATTAAAAACAAAAAGATAGCATTAAGTAATTATAAAAATAAAAAAACGAGGATGACAGACAAATTTATAAGATTAGGCAGAGAGAGGCCAAACAAGTTATAAGAGCTTCTAAAGCGCAGGCAGAAGAGAAATTAGCTCAGTCAGTGAAAAAAGGCGATAAGACATTCTTCAGATACATTAATGAAAAAAGGAAACTCAAACAAGGAATTACAAAATTAAAAACAAAAGAAGGAAGGTATATGGCAGAAGATAAAGAACTAGCTGACTGCCTCAATGAATACTTCTGTTCAGTTTTTACAAAGGAAAATGAAGGAAAAGGACCTCAGTTAGGAAGGAAGACTAATGTATCTTTTGATGCATGTGTCTTTACAGAGGAAGAGGTTCTAAGTCAGCTGTCTAAAATTAATACAAATAAGTCACAGGGGCCTGATGGGATACACCCAAAGCTATTAAAAGAGCTCAGCGGTGAACTAGCAAAACCATTAACAGATTTATTTAACCAATCACTGGTAACAGGAGTCGTCCCAGAAGATTGGAAATTAGCAAATGTTGTGCCCATTCACAAGAAAAGTAGTAGGGAGGAATCGGACAACTATAGGCCAGTAAGCCTGACATCAATAGTGGGGGAATTAATGGAAACCATACTCAAGGAGAGGATTGTGGAACATCTAAAATCCCATGGATTGAAAGATGAAAAACAGCATGGGTTTACTTCAGGGAGATCATGTCAAACTAATCTTATTGATTTTTTTGATTGGGTGACTAAAATAATAGATGGCAGAGGTGCAGTAGACATCGGTTATCTAGACTTTAGTAAGGCTTTTGATACTGTCCCAGATAGAAGGCTTATCAATAAATTGCAGTCTTTGGGCTTGGACTCCCATATTGTTGAATGGATTAGACAGTGGCGGAGGGACAGACAACAGAGGGTTGCAGTCAATGGAGTATATTCAGATCATGGTTTTGTTACCAGTAGGGTGCCTCAGGGATCTGTTCTGGGACCCATATTGTTTAAGATCTTTATCAGCGAAATTGCAGAAGGCCTCGATGGTAAGGTGTGTCTTTTTGCTGATGACACAAAGATTTGTAACAGGGTTGATGTTCCTGGAGGGATACACCAAATGGAAAAGGATTTAGGAAAACTAGAGGAATGGTCAAAAATCTGGCAACTAAAATTTTATGTTGATAAGTGCAAGATAATGCCACTGGGGCGTAAAAACCTAACAGCAGAATATAAAATCAGTGATACAGTCCTAACCTCAGTATCTGAGGAAAGGGATTTAGGGGTCATTATTTCAGAAGACTTAAAGGGAGGCAGACAATGTCATAGAGCAGCAAGAAATGCTAGCTGAATGCTTGGGTGTATAGCGAGAGGCATTACCAGTAGAAAGAGAGAGGTGCTCATGCCGCTCTACAGAGCACTAGTGAGACCTCATTTGGAGTATTGTGCTCAGTACTGGAGACCATATCTCCAGAAGGATATTGATACTTTGGAGAGAGTTCAGAGAAGAGCTACTAAACTAGTACATGGATTGCAGGATAAAACTTACCAGGAAAGATTAAAGGACCTTAACATGTATAGATTAAAAGAAAGACAAGACAGAGGGGATATGATAGAAACTTTTAAATACATAAAGGGAATCAATAAGGTAAAAGAGGAGAGAATATTTAAAAGAAGAAAAACTGCTACAAGAGGACATAGTTTTAAATTAGAGGGGCAAAGGTTTAAAAGTAATATCAGGAAGTATTACTTTACTGAGAGAGTAGTGGATGCATGGAATAGCCTTCCTGCAGAAGTGGTAGCTGCAAATACAGTGAAGGTGTTTAAGCATGCATGGGATAGGCATAAAGCCATCCTTTATATAAGATAGGGCCAAGGGCTATTCATAGTATTCAGTATATTGGGCAGACTAGATGTGCCAAATGGTTCTTATCTGCCAACACATTCTATGTTTCTATGATAGACCCACGTATTACCACAAACGCAATGTTTCAGCCCAGGAAAGGCTCCACTGAGCTGGGCAGAAACCTTGCATTTGGGGTAATAAAGCAAGTTCATCACCCTTAGGCCTCATGCACACGACCGTTGTGTGCATCCGTGGCCGTTGTGCCGTTTTCAGGTTTTTTTTGCGGACCCATTGACTTTCAATGGGTCCATGGAAAAATCGGAAAATGCACAGTTTTGCAGCCGCATCCGTGATCCGTGTTTCCTGTCCGTCCAAAAAATATGACCTGTCCTATTTTTTTGACGGACAACGGTTCACGGACCCATTCAAGTCAATGGGTCCGTGAAAGAACACGGATGCACACAAGATTGGCATCCGCGTCCGTGATCTGTGGCCGTAGGTTACTTTCATACAGACGGATCCGAAGATCCGTCTGCATAAAAGCTTTTTCAGAGATATCCGACAGTATATTCTAACACAGAGAAGCGTTCCCATAGTGATGGGGACGCTTCTAGTTAGAATATACTACGAACTGTGTACATGACTGCCCCCTGCTGCCTGGCAGCACCCGATCTCTTACAGGGGGCTGTGATCCGCACAATTAACCCCTCAGGTGCTGCACCTGAGGGGTTAATTGTGCATATCATAGCCCCCTATAAGAGATCAGGGGCTGCCAGGCAGCAGGGGGCAGACCCCCCTCCCTCCCCAGTTTTAATTTCATTGGTGGCCAGTGCGGCCCCCCCGGCCCCCCCCTCCCTCTATTGTAATATCATTGGTGGCCAATGTGCGGCCTCCCCCGGCCCCCCCTCCCTCCCTTTATTGTATTATCATTGGTGGCCAGTGTGCGGCCGCCCTCCCTCCCTCTACTGTATTATCATTGGTGACCAGTGTGCGCCCTCCACCAGCCCCCCTCCCTCCCTCTATTGTATTATCATTGGTGGCCAGTGTGCACCCCCCCGGCCCCCCCTCTATTGTATTAATATCATTGGTGGCCAGTGTGCGGCCTCCCCTCCCCCCCCCCGATCATTGGTGGCAGCGGAGAGTTCCGATCGGAGTCCCAGTTTAATCGCTCTGGGGCTCCGATCGGTAACCATGGCAACCAGGACGCTACTGCAGGCCTGGTTGCAATGGTTACTTAGCAATATTACAATATTAGAAGCATCATACTTTCCTGCTGCGCTGTCTGTGACCGGCCGGGAGCTCCTCCTACTGATAAGTGACAGATCATTAAGCAATGCGCCACACAGGCCTGTCACTTACCAGTAGGAGGAGCTCCCGGCCAGTCACAGACAGCGCAGCAGGTAAGTATGATGCTTCTAATATTGTAATATTGCTAAGTAACCATGTCAACCAGGCCTGCAGTAGCTTCCTGGATGCTATGGTTACCGATCGGAGCCCCAGCGATTAAACTGGGACTCCGATCGGAACTCTCCGCTGCCACCAATGATCGGTGGGGGGGGGAGAGGGGAGGCCGCACACTGGCCACCAATGATATTACAATAGAGGGAGGGAGGCCGCACACTGGCCACCAATGATAATACAATAGAGGGAGGGAGGGGGGGTCGGGGGAGGCCGCACACTGGCCACCAATGATATTACAATAGAGGGAGGGAGGGGGGGCCGGGGGAGGCCGCACACTGGCCACCAATGATATTCAAACTGGGGAGGGAGGGGGGGTCTGCCCCCTGCTGCCTGGCAGCCCCTGATCTCTTACAGGGGGCTATGATATGCACAATTAACCCCTCAGGTGCAGCAGCTGAGGGGTTAATTGTGCGGATCACAGCCCCCTGTAAGAGATCGGGTGCTGCCAGGCAGCAGGGGGCAGTCATGTACACAGTTCGTAGTATATTCTAACTAGAAGCGTCCCCATCACTTTGGGAATGCCTCTGTGTTAGAATATACTGTCGGATATGAGTTTCACGATCTAACTCATATCCGACAGTATATTCTAACATAGAAGCGTTCCCATGGTGATGGGGACGCTTCAAGTTAAAATATACCATCGGATTGGAGAAAACTCCGATCCTATGGTATAATAGGGACTCCTGACTTTACATTGAAAGTCAATGGGGGACGGATCCGTTTGAAATTGCACCATATTGTGTCAACCTCAAACGGATCCGTCCCCATTGATTTGCATTGTAATTCAGGACGGATCCGTTTGGCTCCGCACGGCCAGGCGGACACCAAAACGATTTTTTTTTCATGTCCGTGTATCCTCCAAAAATCAAGGAAGACCCACGGACGAAAAAACAGTCACGGATCACGGACCAACAGAACCCCGTTTTGCGAACCGTGAAAAAATACGGTCGTGTGCATGAGGCCTTATGCTTATGTTGGAGAACTGTCTCATTCTTCAAGTGGTATCTATCTATCTATTTATCCATTTATCTAGAGTAAAAAAAAAAAAAAAGGAAGTTCCACGACACCTTCGTATGATGAAGAAAATGTATCCTTTATTAACCCATGCAGCGTTTCAGTCCACTTGCTGGGACTTTTTTCAAGCAATGCTGTATTGCTTGAAAAAAGTCCCAGCAAGTGGACTGAAACGAATCTGGAGATTTGGTTGGATCCATAGCCGCTGGCACTAGTGTTGATCGAGCATGCTCGGCCGAACACCAGTTTGGCTTGATCATCTCGATGCTCAGCACATGGCTGTATTCGGCCGAATAACGCATGTGCTCGAGCACAATGCTCGACTCTCCTCCCCGCACGTTTCTTGGCTGCTACGCAGCCAATAAACGTGCAGGTAAGTACTGCCATCACTGTAATGCCATAGCTATGTTGGTTACTGGCATTACAGTGATTGACTGGCTGGAACGCGTCATTGGGTGCTATATAGCACCCAATGATGTGTGTTTGGCTCAGTCTTAGTCAGGGAGAGCTGTGCTGAGGAAGGGACAGACAGTGTAGGGAGTGATATAGGAATATTTTTATTAGAAAAACTTTTCAGAGACCAAAAAGTCCTTTTAAGGACTATTGTGTGTGGCAGCAGCAATATCTATTTTTAGCGCAAACTGCGCTAAATAGCTAAAACTTTACAGATCCAAAAGTCCTTTTTTTGTGTGGAAGCAATATCTATTTTTAGCACATCCTGCACTAAATAGCGTGTAATAGTTAGGCCACTGCAGACAGTGAAATTAGCTGCGCCAAATCTCCTGTGTAAAGTGTGCGCAACAAAAATATATCTGTGACATTCAGTGTACTTTTTCCGTAGACGGTGTCCGCTGCGGACAGTGACATTAGCTGCGCCACATCTCCAGTGTAAAGTCTGTGCATCCAAAAAAATATCTGTGTCATCCAGTGTACTTTTTCTGTAGACGGTGTCTGCTGCGGACAGTGAAATTAGCTGTGCCACATCTCCTGTGTAAAGTGTGCACATCCAAAAAATATCTGTGACATCCAGTGTACTTTTTCCGTAGACAGTGTCTGCTGGGGACAGTGACATTACTAGAGCCACATCTGCAGTGTAAAGTGTGTGCTGAAAAAATGTATCTGTGACATCCAGTGTACTTTTTCCATAGACGGTGTCCGCTTCTGACAGTGCCATTACCAGGGGCACATCTGCAGTGTAACGTGTGTGCTTAAAAATGTATCTGTGACATACAGTGTACTTTTTCAATAGACTGTGTCCACTTCTGACAGTGACATTACCAGTGCCACATCTGCAGTGTAACGTGTGCGCTTAAAAAATGTATCTGTTTTTTAAACAGCTTTTAATAGCAGCCCGTTTATTGGTTCCTAAACATTGGCTACAAACTAGCTTACCCTCAATGGAGCAATGGAGACTTAAAGTAGACCAAATCCACCGTTTTGAAGAAATGGCTTCTTGGGAATCACGGTCACATTTGAAATACCTGAAAAAATGGGCCCCCTGGAATAAATACAGATTTCAACAGCAATAATTCTCCATGTACCTACCCATGACCATACTTTTGGTATTACTTTACATGTTTCATAGGTGTTGCCAATAGCTTGGAGTGGGGCCAATGTGGTTTGATCAAGAGGAGGTAACTGGGTGTTCTTCATCCTTACCTTCGTTCATGGTCTTCACA
Organism: Bufo bufo; assembly: GCF_905171765.1. Taxonomy (NCBI): domain Eukaryota; kingdom Metazoa; phylum Chordata; class Amphibia; order Anura; family Bufonidae; genus Bufo; species Bufo bufo. Next base: position 710,349,169 of record NC_053390.1, read on the forward strand.
AGTACCACATATACCTTATATAATTTGGGAATGGGTATCCTGTCACTAAGACATGCTAGACCATAAATTGCCTCCCTCAAACCAGATCAACATTAGTATTGTTCAGTAATAGCTGGATGCTGTGTAGTATGCTCTAATTAACCGTCTACAACTTATATATATTGAGTATCTCTCGTACCTTTCTGTAATGGTCTTTATTCTCAATCCTTCATGTACAACAATGCATGTATACGATTTTGTGTATGGTACCGATTTACACCACTGTTGGTGTACTGTTTCATTGTATATTTTCTCAAGAATAAAATAAAAACTTTAAAAAAAATAAAATAAAAAAATGTATCTGTGGCATACTGTCATGATCAGTTTGGTGGGAAACTCTACACTGAACACAGGAGGGAAGGGGAACAGTAACTGGGCCTGGAAAATAGGGAAGAAACAGGTCATCTCCTAGACAACCCTAATCCGGGCCCTGACTACCTATCAATAAGAATAGACCATGAAGGGGGCGGAGATAGCGCCGGAGCTGAATGGCCGCGTCTTGCTGAGCTCCGTACACAGACTAGCTGGGATTTAAGTAAATGTAAGCTACAGAGACCCGAATCATGGTCAAAATCGGAGGACAGAGACCCCTCGAGCCAGGCGCCGTTCCTAAGGCTATAAACCCAAATTCGGGGATGGCTAAATTTCTCAAAAAGCAAGCCGCAGGCCCAGGAGCTAAAGACTCCAAAATGGCGTCGCCGAACGACCACGCTTCTGACGGCGGAGAAGAAAGTCAGTCTGAGGGAGAAAGTGATGCAGGGGACGTAGGGTTCCCCCCGAGCCTTACCTGTGTCCAGGAGATTTATAAAACAAGCTTTAGCTGAAGCCTTGCTTCCTCTGAAACAGGAATTATCTGTCCTGACGCAGGAGATTCAGCATGTGGGCCACAGAGTAGTGATGAGCGGCAGGGGTCATATTCGAATTTGCGATATTTCGCTAATATTTTGTAGAATATTCGTAAAAAATTTCAAATTAGAAAATTCGAGATTTTTTTTTTTACTCAAAAAATCGGAAAGGTAGTGATTGTGCAATATGCAAATTTTTGGAATTCGAATTTTCGGATTCAAATTTTTTATTGCAAATTTTTCAACTTACAACTATTAGACAAAGAAGATTATAGCACTATATTATTCGATTTTTTTCGAATATTCTCAATATTGCTATAACTTAGTTTTTTCGAATATTCGTAATATTCTAAAACAAGAATATTTAGCAATATAGCGAATATTCAAAAAAAATGAATATAGAGCAAAATTCGCAAACACTACTACTCCTAAAGTCAAGTATATTGCAGCCTTCTTTATTGGCCCACAAGCTAGAAGCAGTGAGGGATCATGTGTACTGATAAAAAAAAATAAAAAATCGAAAAATAAAATAAAAAAATTACGAATATATATAACTATATTCGAAATATATATAACTATATTCGAAATATTCGCGAATCTTCGAAGTACCTATATTTGCAATAAAAATTTGAATATTCGTGATCAACACTACCACAGAGTCGAAACGCTGGAAACCACGCAAGCAGCTACGCTTGTACCCAGTGCAGCGATGGCTCAATCCCTCTCCATTTGCCAATCACACATTAACACCTTGTATGTAAACCTGGAAGACCAAGAGAATCGTGGTCGTAGAAATAATCTGCGATTTAGAGGGATTCCTGAATCGGTGGCTAATGAAGAAATCGTACCTGCGATCAAAACTATCGCTTTCTCGATCCAAGGATGGGAAAATTCCTCATTCCTTATAATAGAAAGAGCTCATAGAGCCCTTAGACCCAAACCGAAAAGCAATGAGCCTCCCAGAAACATTATTTGCCGATTTCTAAACTTGGTGGACAAAGAAAAAATCCTATAGCAAAAATATGGGTGGACAGCACTCCTAAGTAATGATGTGTCGGGTGCTCGTCTCCAGGAGGGGTGGTAAAAAGCCCCTATGAAGCAACTTGTAGATATCCAGAAAAAAATAAAAAAATGGAGACAGCACATCCAAAAAAGGTGCAAAAGGTGGAATTTATTCCGGGTGCAACGTTTCGGCTGTGTTAGCCTTTTTCTTTCTGCCGCAAGATTGTCGAATAATATCACTTTCGGAAACAACCCCATATCAATTTACCAGGACTTAGCCCTGGTTAGGCTACTTTCACACTAGCGTTCGGGGCTCCGCTTGTGAGCTCCGTTTGAAGGGGCTCACAAGCGGCCCAGAACGCATCCGTGCTGCCCTAATGAATTCTGAGTGGACGCAGATCCGCTCAGAATGCATCAGTCTGGCGGCGTTCAGCCTCCGCTCAGCAGGCGGACACTTGAACGCTGCTTGCAGCGTTCGGGTGTCCGCCTGGCCGTGCGGAGGCAAGCGGATCCGTCCAGACTTACAATGTAAGTCAATGGGGACGGATCCGTTTGAAGATGACACTATATGGCTCAATCTTCAAACGGATCCGCCCCCATTGACTTTCAATGTAAAGTCTGGACGGATCCGTTCAGGCTACTTTCACACCTAGAAATTTTTCTAAGTTATAATGCAGACGGATCCGTTCTGAACGGATGCAAACGTCTGCATTATAGGAGCGGATCCGTCTGATGAAACATCAGACGGACCCGCTCCGAACGCTAGTGTGAAAATAGCCTTACTCTCCAAAAGAGGAAAATTCTTAAACCTCTCACTGACCACCTCCATGAAAGACGGATCCCATATAGATGGACTTTCCCCTTTGGCCTTTCATTTAGCTACTCTGGGAAATTCGTCAGGATCTCCTCTTATGATGATCTCCAAGAGCTATTCTCTTCCACAGACATCCCGCCTTTGGATATCACCTGCTGGGACACTGTTTCAGATATTACATCTCTCCCTGACCTACCGAAGATGGCACCCTGGGAGAAAACTGGCACTCCTAAACAACAAAGTACAAAGAGAAGAAACAGCCTCCTGACTCCCAAGAGGATCGCATGGTCTACCTCATAATGCCTAATGGACAGTACATGTCTATTATAGCCTATTAATGCTTTTTCCCAAACTATCTTTCTCCCTTTTTCCCCTTTTCCCCCTCTTTCCCTTATCCCTTTCCCCCTTCCCTCCCCTCCCCCCCAATTACCTCTTCCCCCCCCTCTCGTCCCCTGTAACATCTTATTGGTCTCAATACTAACTCTCATGTCATCCCATAGCAGGTCACTCTATATGGGGTAATAACCTCTCTCTCCCCCCCTCTTACTTGATACCTAAATACTCCTCACGATTGACATCGATGTTGGTTGCCTTAACGCGACGCTGGTTTAGTTTTTGTTTTGTGTTCAAATTTTGTTTTATCCTGTTATTTTACAGTCAAAGAGTATTGATGTACTTTTCAGAAGACCTTAAAAAGGTGACATATTGGGCCCTGACTCCCCTTGAGGCTGCCAATTATTTTCACCTCCCCTTCTTTGATAGTAACAGACATAGCAATTTTCACCCCCCCCCCCCCCTTCACTCCCCATTTAATCTCTCATGACAGATTTCAAACTCTCATCCTTCAATGTGAAAGGGTTAGGATCACCTTCTAAAAGATCCCAGATCCTTTCCCTCCTGTGGAAAGAGAATTGCTCAATTATTTTCCTCCAGGAAACCCACTATAAACAGGGGAAATATTCAGACCTCTCCCATTCTAGATTCCATGAAAGGTATCATAGTTTTTCTGATGGTTCAGCCTCTAGGGGAGTCAGCATTGGCTTAAAAAAAAAAGTCCCATTCCAATATTCCTCCCATACTGCAGACATAGAGGGAAGATATATTATCTTAAAAGGACTTATTGGTCATAAAATGTTTACGCTGGTGAATATTTATGCTCCTAACTACGATCAGGTCCCATGGCTTCTAGAGGTTCTTTCTTTGATAGAAACCATTAGGGAGGGAATAGTTATTCTGGCAGGGGATCTAAATATCGCCTTCCACCCTTCCACAGACACTTCGTCTAAGAAGTCCCCTGTATCAGGCAAACTTTTGAAAAAACAAAAAAATAAACTACATTTAATGGGATTGATCGATATATGGAGATGCATGAATCCTTCTACTATTGACTACACTTTTTATTCCGTCCAGGTCACTCATATAGCAGGATTGATTATATCTTCGTTCCAAAAGACTTCCTGCATCAATCCTCAGACCCACAAATTGGAAACATCACCATATCAGAACCACTCTCCGGTTTCTGTTCCTTCCATCTACAACCTGGTTCTGGTAAGCCCTCCAGTTGGAGACTTACGAGCCATATTGAGCGACGATATACATGTAACTCACTTCACCTCCTTCCTAGAACAATACTTCAAGACTAATGATTCCCCTGAAGTCTCCCTCAAATATTATGGGACGCCCATAAAGCCTTTATCCGTGGTCATTTCATAAGCAATGCTCCACCTAAAGAAATTGGCAGACAACACTTTTCTTCCCTGTTAGACCGCATACACACCCTAGAAAACCACATAAACATTCCCTTGACCCTCAACAAGTATCTGATCTACTGGCTCTTAGATCCGAACTCAAAAACGATTAAAATAAAAAAAAACGCCAAATACTACCTCTCTTCCCAACATAAATTTTATACACACGGCAACAAAGCCTCAAGATTTATGATGAACCGTATAAGGAGAAAAAAAAATGCCAGATATGTGACCTCAATCAAATTAACCCAAGGACATCAACTCTACTCCCCAGAGTCTATTGCTGAACAATTTCGTCTCTTCTATAAAGACCTTTATAACCTACCCCCTTCCTCTGCTCCCCCATCTACCAGAGAGTCACATCTTCACCCCAAATCTTTTTTAGACACCCTTAAGTTGCCATCCCTGACCACATCCCAGGGAGAAGACCCCTCAAAACCTTTCGACCTTGCAGAACTTACTAAAGCCCTAAAATCCTCTCCAAAAAATAAATGTCCCGGCCCTGATGGTCTCCCGACTGTTTACTACTCAACCTTCCATAACACACTAGCCCCTTATCTTCTCCGAGTTTATAACCAAACCCTTTTAAACTTTCCCCTCTCCTCAGACATGACAAGAGCAGTGATTATGATTATTCCTAAAGATGGAAAGGACCCCACTATGTGCGCCAATTACTGACCCATCTCCCTTCTGAACATAGACTTGAAACTCCTAGCAAAAATGCTTGCAACTAGAATACAATCCATTCTTCCTGACCTGATTCACCCTGACCAGCTGGGATTAGTTAAAGGAAGAGAGGGAAAAGACAATACTACCAAAATTCTAGATGCCCTTTATTATGTCTCAAACAAAAAATTACCCCTGGTTCTTCTAGGCACCGACGCGGAAAAAGCTTTTGACCGTATTGACTGGTCCTTTATCAAACTCACACTACTGAAATTTAACTTCCCTGCCCCATATATTCATGCTATTTTTGCAATGTATAACAACGCTTCCGCCTCGGTCCTAGTGAATAACCATATATCCAACAACTTCCAAATTAAGAATGGAACACGTCAAGGTTGCCCCCTCTCCCCCCTTATCTTTGTCTTGGTCATGGAAACCCTTTTGCAGGCACTCAGACAGGAAGACTCCATCCAAGGACTGAAAATTGGGCCCCAAGAATGTAAACTAGCCGTCTTTGCAGATGACCTCTTAATCCTTACCACTAACCCTATCACCTCCATGCCCAAGATACTTCTAATACTTAACACCTTTAGCTCATTCTCTAACTTTAAAATTAACCCACACAAATCGCAGATTTTGCACATTGGTCTACCCCCTTCATCCATCAAAAAACTTCAATCAAACTCCCCATTTAATTGGACTACCCAACTCATAACATATTTGGGATTTAAAATTAATGCCCATTTACCGGACCTTTTTCAATTGAACTATACTCCCCTTTTGCAATCTATCGCCGCTCAATTGTACTCATTGGAAGGACATTTCCTCTCCTGGTTTGGAAGGAAAAATATTGTGATGTCTCTAGTAATCCCTAGGCTTACTTACCTCCTCCAGGTTCTTCCCATCACGATTCCCCGATCTTTTTTCAAAAAACTCAACACACTCATACGGCAGTTCTTGTCGGAAAAGAAGAGGTCTATAATTTCACTATCTACCCTTATCAAACCTAAACGTCTAGGGGGTATTGGTCTGCCTGATCCTGAGCTATATATGAAGGCTATACACCTTTGTAGTGCTATTGATTGGATTTGCTCCCCACCACATAGAATGTGGCTCCATATTGAGCCACATACTGTGGGGGAACCGTGTCACCATTTTTCAGCAGCAACATGGGTAGGTAACATGGTATCTGGATTAGGGTGGGACTAGTGAGTTACAGTCATTGTTATATGCCATCTTTATGAGTAGTATTGCACCGTCCAATTACACCCCACAGCATCCATTGCTGGGACGCTGTGAATAAGAGCTAGGTAGTTGTTCAACACTAGGGGACAGCAATTGCACCCGCAACTACTCCAATATTCACAGCTTCTGTTAATTGTCTGTTACCTGCTGTATATGGTCACATTATTCCCCATTGTGATTCTCCACATTGCAGAGCCCTCTTGTGGCCCAGTCTCCATGTTCTGTCCCTTTTGAGTCTCACCTGTAATGATTATGTGATTTATATTGAATAAAATGAGATTTTTTTACCTTGTTAAATCCTTGCTCTTTTTTTGTACAAGCTACATATTGAGCCTCCATATTGTGGCTCCATATTGAGCTCCCCCCTTAGATCCCTTTTGTTGTCAGGCAAACCCCTTACACCACTTCCTCTGATGTCCAACCCAATGATACGCGCTACCATTAGAGTGTGGAATTGGTCCTCATCCAGCCATTGCAATCTTTTCCCTTTAGCTCCCCTCCTCCAAATCAGGGATATATACTCTCTAGCCCCTTCAGAGATTAGATCCTCAACCCCCCCACAGCTCAGAACTTCATCTACCCTTATAACAGAACTTCTAGATAGTGATGGCTGTGTCCCTCCAGAACCAGAACTAGCTTCCTCTTTCGACATCCATCCCGCTAGCTTTCTCACTCTTAAGTATCTTAAAAATGAGTTGCTCATTCATACCAAATCTACACCCAAGAATCATCCCCCTAGTTGGTTTGAGAACCTGTTATTCATTATCAATTACCCACCCTAACTGATCTCCTTTCTCTAAAAAAAGTTTATCCAGCCCCCCACAAAGGTTAAACCCTCTTTCATATGACTTTGGGAAAAATACTTAGACAAACAATTCTCAGACAAAGAAATTAATTCACTGTTAATCGCTCCACATAAACTCTCTAGGTGCGTCTAGATGGTACAAAACCCCTGATAAAGTAGCTCCCCTGTACCCCGATGTTCCTGAACTATGCTGGAGATGTGGTTCAGAAAAAGGCACTTTTATCCACATCTGGTGGAACTGCCTCCCTCTGCTGCTTTGGTGGAAACAGATCTTCCTAATAAGCAATTCCATCTGTGGCTCAAACTCCCCATGCACACCTAAAATTGCCTTACTTTCTCTTGATGTATCTAAATATGACAAACAACATGGATTATTGCCTTACCTGTTATCTGCAGCTTGGCTCTTAATCCCCACTAAGTGGCGCTCTTCTGAAACTCCCTCCATAGACCAATGGAGGAACAGAGTTGATCAAATCTACCGCTTAGAGGAATTGTCCAACTGGGAATTGGGTACCAGAAAGAAATTTCTGGCGACCTGGTCAGCATGGAAGAAATATAGAAATTTCTCCTGATTAGGTTCACCCCTGAACCTCTCCTCCTCCAACCGATCTAGCCCATGATTGGATATTGACCGTCCTCCCTCTGCCTCAAGTGATATGTGTCACACCTGTTATTACATTGTTACTGACTTACTGCCTCACTATAACCCATTTGCATTTGACACCTGTTTTGTCTTTATGTATATTATGATGCCTATATTTCACACCATACCCCCTGCTGCGTCAGGGAAAATTAGATACTCTCAGAACTCTATTGTATCCTTTATTCATTGATTTACAAACTAAAAATCAATAAAAACTGTTTATACACAAAAAAAGAATAGACCATGAAGGTAGGAATATTCATATGCAGTATACCTAGGCCCTGATTTCCCTATAAGGACCTGGAATAAGTTTAGGACCAGAGACAACCCATTCCATCCCAGATGGATTAATGGAAGTCTCTGTCTCAGGCCCAGATACAACAACAGGGAATAATACAAAAGACAAACAAACGCAATGCTTAACTTCTGTAGAGATGGAAGAACAGGAACACCAGAGAGGAACTCACACCATCTCAGCCAAACCCAAATGAAGCTATCTAACGCATAGTCAGAAGGGTGGGGTCAGACTAAAAAGGGTAGAAGTGATGACCACTGAGCAACAGCTGAGAAAAGGGAAGTGGTCATTAACCCTATCAACACTGAATAAAGATAAATCAAGGAGGCAGATAGATTCCTCCACGCTCAGCCAGTCTCTCTGATCTCCTTACACCAGTCACCTGAGGGACCGTGACAGTACCCCCCCCCCTCCAGGCACCCAGGACCGACCTTGTCACGATGGGCTCTGTGAAAGGCCTTCACCAGACGATTCACATTAACATCGGCCGCTGGAACCCACATCCTCTCCTCATGTCCATAACCCTTCCAGTGGACAAGATACTGGAGGGATCTACGGAGACAGTCCTGCTGATTTGAAATTCTTAATTACCGTCCACCATGACAGGAGCGGGATGCAAGGAGGACGACTCAACAGGTTCGACACATTTCTACAACAACAACTTATGAAATACATTATGAATTTTCAAAGCCTGAGGAAGTTCAAGACCGAAGGCTATAGGGTAAACAATGACAGTGATCTTATATGGACTAATAAATCTTGGGCCCAACTTCCAAGAAGGTACCTTAAGCTTAATGTTTCTTGTGGACAGCCACACAGAATCACCCACTCCCAGGTCCAGACCATTCATACATTTCAGCCACACGCTTATACCTGTTGCCCATCTTTTTCAGGTTATTTTGAATTTTCCACCAAATCGAAGACAAAGAAGAGGAAAATCATTCCTCCTCAGGAATACCGGAAGTTTGAGAACCAGAAAATGTGCCAAACTGCGGATGGAATCCATATGTCCCAAAAAACTGCGACTTATCAGTGGACTCCTGTATTCGGTTATTAATGGCAAAGTCAACTAACGACAAGAATGAAGACCACTCCTCCTGATTCTCTGAAACAAAACATCTCAAGTAAGTCTTCAGATTCTGATTGGTGCTCTGATCAGACACCACATAAGAGGAAATGCCATGTAGTTTCACGATGTTATCTACAAACACCTGTGAAAGTGTTTTGGCATTAGGTAGAGCAGGCAATGCTATAAAATGCACCATTTTGCTAAACTGATCAACTACCACCGGGATCACAGTTTTCCTGAAGAATTCTGTAAATCCGTGATAAAGTCCATGGACAAATGCGTTTAAGGTCTGGACGGGATGGGTAACGGAAGAAGAGATCCAGAAGGCCGAGTATATGTCACCTTAACACGAGCACAGGTACAACAGGCTGACACATAGTCCTCAACACACTTACGCAGCCCCGGCCACCAAAATGTGTGCGAGATGAGATCGACAGTGGATCTACTCCCAGGGTGTCCTTCCAAGACAGTACAGTGATGTTCCTCAAATACCTTGTGACGTGAGTCTGAAGGAACAAACAATTTCCCTGGAGGACAAAAGTTCGGTGCATCCTCTTGGGCCTCCAACAACTTAGCCTCAAGATCGGGAGATAGGACAGATATGACATTTGACTACCCCTTCAGACATAATAGGAATAGGATCTTTAGAATCACCCCCCCCCCCCAGGAAAGCTGCGCGACAAAGCATCCGTTCTTAACCCCAGGGCGGTAGGTGATAATGAAGTTAAATCTGGTAAAAAACAGAGACTATTTGCCTGTCTTGGTTTCAGTTGTTTAGCCGATTCAAGATAAGCCAGATTTTTGTGATCAGTAATTCCCGTAATAGGATTAATTGCTCCTTCCACCCAATGCCGCCATTCTTCAAAAGCCAACTTAATGGCCAGCAATTCCCTATTACCCACGTCATAATTTCTTTCAGCAGTCAAGAGTTTTTTAGAGAAAAAAGCACATGGGTACCATTTACTACGTGACCTTGCGACAAAACTGCTCCCACCCCTACCTCGGATGCGTCAACGTCTACAATGAATGGCTGAGACACATCTGGTTGCACCAAATAGGGGCTGAAGCAAAACATTAATTTACAGCAGAAAAGGCTTGTAATGCCGCCTCAGACCAAACAGAGAAATTGATCCCCTTCCTAGTCATGTCTGTTAAAGGTTTAACCACAGTTGAATAGTTCTAGATGAATTTACGGTAGTAGTTGGTGAATCCGAAAAAACGCATAAGTGCTTCAGCTTTTGGGGTCGATCCTAGTCCAACACTGCACAGACTTTCTTGTGATCCATACGAAAAACCTGAGATGAAAGTAGGGCAACCCAGCAATTGCACTTCCTGAACAGCAAAAACACATTTTTCCATCTTCGCATACAAATTTATTCTCTCTTAGGATCTGTAACACCTGTCTCAAAAAGGATCCTGATGAGTCTCCATGTCTGGAGAATAAATTAGTATGTCGTCCAGATATACAACAAATCTCCCCACCAGATTGATTAAAGATGTCATTGATAAAGTGTTTGAAAAACTGCTAGAGCGTTTGTTTAATCTAAAAGGCATGACCAGATTCTCAAAATGACCCTCAGGGTTATTAAAGGCAGTATTCCATTTGTCTCCCTCTTTGATCCTTACCAAATTATATGCCCCACTCAGATACAATTAGAGAACACCTTGGCACTGACAATCTGACTAAACAAATCCGGAATCAAAGGAGGGGGTACGGATCACGGATATAAATATGGTTGAGCTCACAGAAGTCCAGACATGGTCTAAGGGTACCATCTTTTTTTTTTTACAAAGAAAACCCCCACCACCACTGGGATTTGGATAGTCTGATATGACCCTTCACCAAGCTCTCGGTGATATACTCTCGCATAGCCTTCCTTTCGGGCTCCAAAAGATTATCCAACCGAGATTTGGGCAGTTTAGCTCCAGGAATAATATTGACGGGACAATATTCTCCCGATGTGGGGGTATCTTCTGGTTACCACTCTCAGAGAACACATCAGAAAATTCAGAAATGAACGAGGGTACAGTTTTAGTGGGTGACCACTGAGAAAGACGCATTGAGACAGTTGTTCATGCAAAAATCACTCCAATCGGAATCTGTCCTCGCTTGCCAGTCGATGATAGGGTTTTTGTTTGCTTAACAATGGCAAACCCCAAACCATCGGAGCAGGCAGACCCTCGAACACATAACATGAGATAGATTCCTGATGGAAATCACCCACTCTTAAATAGATTGTCATTTACCACCTGTGACAGGCATTTTTGGGTAAGAGGTGCAGAATCAATAGCAAAGACAGAAATGCTTTTCTTCTAGTGCACTAGTACAGTCCTCATCAAAAGTTTAAGACCAACTTGAAAAATGGCAAAAAATCATATTTAGCATGGCTGGATCTTAACAAGGTTCCAAGTAGAGCTTCAACATGCAACAAGAAGAAATGGGAGTAAGACAAAACATTTTTTGAGCATTTAATTTAATGAAAACAACGAATAAACTGAAACAGGCCTGGTTTTCAGCTGATCAAAAGTTTAGGACCACACCTCCAAAAAAAAACGTAACCCCCCCAAAACAGAAGATCCAACTTCCAAACATGAACTCAGTAATGAGTAGCTCTGCCGTTATTGTTTATCACTTCCAAAATTCGTTTCGGCATGCTTGATGCAAGCGCTTCCATGAGGTGAGTGGGAACATTTCTCTAAGTGGTGAAGACGCCGCATGAAGGCCATCTACTGTCTGGAACTGTTGTCCATTTTTGTAAACTTCCCTTGCCATCCATCCCCAAAGGTTCTCAATTGGATTTAGATCAGGGGAACACGCAGGATGGGCCAAAAGAGTGATGTTAATCTCCTGGAAGAAGTCCCTTGTCCTGCAGGCATTGTGTACTGTAGTGTTGTCTGTTGAAAAACCCAGTCGTTACCACACAGGACGAGGGCCCTCAGTCATGAGGAATGCTCTCTGGCAACATCTGGATATAGCCAGTGGCCGTTGACGCCCCTGCACTTCCTGAATCTCCATTGTTCCACTGAAGGAAAAAGCACCCCAGACCAATATGCGCCCCCTCCACTGTGGCGCGTAGAAAACATCTCAGGTGGGATCTGCTTGTCATGCCAGTAATGTTGGAAACCATCAGGACCATCAAGGTTAAATTTTTTCTCATCAGAGAATAAAACTTTCTTCCACCTTTGAATGTCCCATGTTTGGTGCTCTCTTGCAAAGTCCAAACGAGCAGTTCTGTGGCGTTCAAGGAGACAAGGTCTTTGAAGACGTTTTTTGTTTTTGAAGCCCTTCAGTCTCAGATGCCGTCTGATGGTTATGGGGCTGCAGTCAGCACCAGTAAGGGCCTTAATTTGGGTCGAGGATCGTGCAGTGTCTTGACGGACAGCCAATTGGATCCTCCGGCTCAGTGCTGATGAATTTTTTTTGGGTCTTCCACTTGACTTTTTTGTTCCATAACCCTCAGGATCATTCAAGAAATTCCAAATGACTGTCTTACTGCGTCCCTGATCAGTGTCGGCACCTGAGGGGTTAATTGTGCGGATCACAGCCCCCTGTAAGAGATCGGGTGCTGCCAGGCAGCAGGGGGCAGTCATGTACACAGTTCGTAGTATATTCTAACTTGAAGCGTCCCCATCACTATGGGAACGCCTCTTTGTTAGAATATACTGTCGGATCTGAGTTTTCACGAAAAAGCTTTTATGCAGACGGATTTGCGGATCCGTCTATGTGAAAGTAGCCTATGGCCAAGGACCACGGACGCGGATGTCAATCTTGTGTGCATCCGTGTTTTTCACTGACCCATTGACTTGAATGGGTCCGTGAACACTGATAGGTCCTATTTTTTTGACGGACAGTCAACACTGATCACGGCTGCGGATGAACAACGGTGCATTTTCCGAGTTTTCAACGGACCCATTGAAAGTCAATGGGTCCGCAGAAAATCACAGTAAACTGAACAACGGCCATGGATGCACACAACGGTCGTGTGCATGAGGCCTAACTATAATATATAATGGCCCCCTGTAAAATATATCATGGCCCCTCTGTATAATATAAAACGGTGCCCATTCTTTCTAAATATACCGGCCTCCTTTGTATCTCTTCTGCCCACCTCCATATTGCCCCCAGTACTTACATAAAAAAAAAATATAATACTCACCTCTCTTCATCACCTCCTGTAGTCTTTGATTGGGCGTCCCGGCGCAGGAGTTCAGGAACACATCACCCTGCCCTCCTGCGCCGCGTCATGACATCATCTCGTCATCTCGCGAGACCCGGCGCAGGAGGTCTCGGTGATATAATCGCTCTGCTGCTTCTTAAAGCTTCAGGCCAGGCGGTACGGAGGGGTGGAAGCCATCTGCTTCCATCACCCTCATTTTACTGCCTTCTGCCTGGCGCCCCCTACAATTTGGCGCCCAGGTCAACGGCCCCCCTGGCCCTCCCCCCACGCTACACCCCTGGCGTAATCGGATCCCAATTGGGCTGTGAATCCGCCACTCAGGCCGTCCTGCTCCGGCTATACAAGCGTCTTCTCTGCTTGCCTTTTCAGTCCTGCTTGTAGCGTGCATGAGCCGAATGCTGAGATCTCATGTGTTGAAGTTTCACTGCTGTGATGAAATTTTGATAACATGCTACCTTGTGGGTATTGTACAGTGTGGACATGACATATGCTTTCCAGAGTTTGCTTTGCTTCTTTCTCACTGGCGATGCTGCATAAATCAAATAAGCCACATTACCATCTACTTATATATGAAATATTACAATAGTTAAAAGCTGGACTGGATCGTATACTGCCAAACATAACCTGCCTATATAAACTTAACCTAACTACAGGTCAGACTGTAGAATTAATTCATACCATATATTATATATCTACTATTGTTAATCAATATGCATCATATTAAAGGGGTTGCCTCACCTAAGCAAATAGCATTTATTATGTAGAGAAAGGTAATACAAGGCACTAATGTATTATGATTGTCCATATTGCTTTCTTTGCTGGCGGAATTAGGTTATCCATCACATTATATACAGCTCTGTAATCCAGCAGTAGTGGACCAGCTTGAACACTATAGGAAAAAGCACCAGCCTAAGCACACTTTCACAGTCCCAGCTGCCAGAGAGGCCTGCGTGTTTTCCTATATTGTAAATGTATGGCCACCGCTGATGGATTACAGGGGGGTCATAACCATGGAAAAGAGCAGTGTATAATGCAAACGGAAAAATAAATCTAGCAAGCAAGGAAGACCATGGATAAAAAGTAGTGTTTGAGCAAAAGCAAAGCATTCAAAGTGAAATTTGGCCCGAATTTCCCGAAAAATCCGAATTTCCTCACACTTCGTGGTAACAAATCAATTTTTCCTAAAATGACGGCTGCACGTGTTACAAAGTGAAAGTAAAAAGCCCGGGAATGTGAGATTACCCATAATGCCATGCAGCCAGCCAATCCAGAGAAGGACCATGTCTGCAATCCCGGTTCCTCAAGTCTTCCACTGAACTGCAAGAACGGTTAAAATGTCCAGGGAAACTGTGCATGGAATTGAGCCACTGTTACCCTGCAAAACACGCCCTTCTTGAGCTGCAAAGGCAATATGCTCTTCCCCAACATTGCCCATAGCAATGTTTTCACCCATTGGAACTCCACGCTCCATATGTTAGACCATCTGTACGAGCAAGGAAGTCGGTCAATGATTTTCTTAATGCAGCAGAAGGTCAGGTCTACTCAACCGATGAAGCTTCTACTTAGCCAGTGGCAGTTCATGAGTGACACGTGTCGTTTGTTCAGGGCCGTTTGAGGAGGACACTTGTCATTATGCAGAACTACGGGATGAATGATGTCATTCCACTCCTTCATATCCTGGAGAGGATGCTGAGAAACATGATTGGCGAGGTGACAGAAAACATGGTGCATACATCTCATGGCCACCTGAGCCCTGAGAAGGATGAACTGGCAGAGGAGGAGAATGAGGACGAGGAGAAGGACATAAACGCCCAGGAATTTTATACACAACTAGGTGGTTTATCTGCACAAACAACAGGAGAAGAGCACAAGGAGCAAGTCCCTTGCACAAATGGCCAGATGCATACTTTCTTGTTTGCATAATTGCATCCCCCTGCCTTACCTCACAAATGTCACAATCGGCGTTGAACGTGGCATCTGAGGGGTTAAATGACAGGGTAGAATCGTCATTCCAAGTCATTGTGGCCAGGTGTCTGCTGTATGATACAGCCGTCACCCGCTGTGTATGGAGCGGGCTCACTGCAGCAGATCACTCCATACATTCCCTCAGCGGGCTCACTGCAGCAGATCACTCCATACATTCCCTCAGCCACTGTGACATACATGTATACCTGATTTATAGCAACGCATGATTAATTAATTCAGAACAAATCAACTTTGGTGAAGTTGCCGAATTGAATTTTTCCAAATTTTGCTTATCTGTTATAATAAGAATACATTAATAAGTGATTTTTATTAACTTTCTCTACATGATAAATGCCACTTACCAAATTGAGACAATCGCTTTAACATATTTCAGCAACTGAAAAGAAAAATGCAGCAACTAAAATGTATCTTCTCTAGCATTGCAAACACTGGGGACTATGCAGCAATAACTAGAGTGTGTAAGTGTTGTGTTACTTTAAATGTCAAAGGTTTTAAGCACACAGCTCTTTAGTGATATATGGATAGGGGTTGTCTCATAAATATTTTTTTCTTTTAAAACATTATATTTATTTTTCTCTACTTCTTGAACATACACTATATGAACAAAAGTATTGGGACACCCCTCTTGACCATTGAATTCTGGGGTTGCTTTCACTCCCATTGCCACAGGTTTGTAAATACAGCCCCTATCTATGCAGTCTGCCTTTACAAACATTTCTAAAAATATGTTCCAGTGTGGTAATGTAATAAGAGTTCCGCCATTGTAACAAGTCTGTTCTGGAAATTGCTTCCCTCCTATACATTCAACCATCAACGGTGAGTGGTATGACTGTAAGTCTGGTGCATAGTGCATAAAAGTTGTCAACGTTCTGCTGACTGTTCGCCAGGAGCTTCATTACATGAGTTTCTGCATGCAAGCCATACATAACCAAGCACAATGCCAAATGTCGAATGGAGTGGTGTAATGCACACAACCACTGGACTGTTGAGTAGTGTTGAGCGAGCCTGCTCGGCCGAATACCTGTTCGGCTCGAGCATCGCTATGCTCGGCACATGGCGGTACTTGGCCGAGTACCAGATTTGCTCAAGCTCCATGCTAGAGTCTCCTTCCCGCACGGCTGCTAAGCTACTGGCATTACAGTGATTGGCTGGCCGGAACGCGTCATTGGGTGTTATATAGCACCTGATGACGCAGGTTCGGCTCATTGTGAGTCAGGGAGAGCTGACCTTAGGAAGGGACAGATAGTGTAGGGAGTGTGATCGCAATATATTCAATAGAAAAATGTTTCAGACCCAAAAATCCTTTTAAGGACTATTGTTTGTGGTGGCAGGCTGGCAGCAATATAATATAGCCAGCAATTTTTTTTTCAATAGAGGGTGTCTGCAGTGACTTGTGACACCTGTGCTGCAATACCTTCTGTGTGTCAGGGCCAGATTTTGGGAAAAATATTACTGACAAATAACATTTAATATGAAGAAGGCGAGCATTAAGGGACTGGGAAGTGGCCGTGATGCTAATGGTGCACGCAGAGGCCGTGGCCCTAGGCGCGGTGAAACTGAGTCTGCTGACAGAGCACAAGAAAAACAATCATTCAAGATACATAGCTTCATGTCCCAGTTTGCAGGGCGGCGCAGGACACCACTCTTGAAGTGAGCCCAGTGTGAGCAGGTGGTCGGTTGGAATGCAGCAGATAGTGCTTCCAGTCAGTTAAGCACCACCATGTCTTCCAACAAGTCCAGTCTCAGTAGCCAGGAGTCTGGTGCACACAATCCTCAACCTGATCCTCCTTCCTCCCACCATTTACAGTCTGGCCAAACAAGGGATCCCACACTCGGATATTCCGAGGACCTCTTTGCATCACCATTAATTGATTTGGCCCTCTTGCCAAGTATGCTTGAAGAGGGACCTGAGATCTTTTTCCCCGATTCCCAACCTCTTGAGCATCCAGAGTCACAAGAACATGACGCTGGGGAACGGCAATTAGTGTTTAACCACCTCAGCTCCCCTAGTTTAAACACCCTTAATGACCAGGCCACTTTTTACAACTCTGCACTACACTAATTTCACCGTTTATTGCTTGGTCATGCAACTTATTACCCAAATGAATTTTACCTCCTTTTCTTCTCACTAATAGAGCTTTCATTTGGTGGTATTTCATTGCTGCTGACATTTTTACTTTTTTTGTTATTAATCGAAATTTAACAATTTCTTTTTTTAAAAATGACATTTTTCACTTTCAGTTGTAAAAAAAAAAAAAAAAAAGACATTTCTATATAAATTTTTCACAAAATTTATTGTTCTACATGTCTTTGATTAAAAAAAAATGTTTGGGTAAAAAAAAAAATGGTTTGGGTAAAAGTTATAGCGTTTACAAACTATGGTACAAAAATGTGAATTTCCTCTTTTTGAAGCAGCTCTGACTTTCTGAGCACCTGTCATGTTTCCTGAGGTTTTACAATGCCCAGACAGTAGAAAAACCCCACAAATAACCCCATTTCGGAAAGTAGACACCCTAAGGTATTCGCTGATGGGCATAGTGAGTTCATAGAACTTTTTATTTTTTGTCACAAGTTAGCGGAAAATGATGATTTTTATTTTATTTTTTTCCTTACAAAGTCTCATATTCCACTAACTTGTGACAAAAAATAAAAACTTCCATGAACTCACTGTGCCCATCACGAAATACCTTGGGGTGTCTTCTTTCCAAAATGGGGTCACTTGTGGGGTAGTTATACTGCCCTGGCATTTTAGGGGCCCTAATGTGTGGGAAGTAATTTGAAATTAAAATGTGTAAAAAATGCCCTGTGAAATCCTAAAGGTGCTCTTTGGAATGTGGGCCCCTTTGCCCACTTAGGCTGCAAAAAAGTGTCACACATGTGGTTTCGCCGTACTCAGGAGAAGTTGGGCAATGTGTTTTGGGGTGTCATTTTACATATACCCATACTGGGTGAGATAAATATCTCGGTCAAATGCCAACTTTGTATAAAAAAATTGGGAAAAAGTGTCTTTTGCCGAGATATTTCTCTCACCCAGCATAGGTATATGTAAAATGACACGCCAAAACACATTCCCCAACTTCTCCTGAGTACGGTGATACCAGATGTGTGACACTTTTTTGCAGCCTAGGTGGGCAAAGGGGCCCACATTCCAAAGAGCACCTTTAGGATTTTACAGGGCATTTTTTACACATTTGGTGTCACGAGTAGGAGGTCCCAGGAGAGACCACCGCGTCGTCAAGCAATAAACAAACAGAAATCAGGTACAGACACACAAGAGTTTATTGCACAAACAAAAAACAGGGAAGGCAGCACAGACAAAACATGAGCTCTATGTACCGTCAGCACAGTGGGAGAAAACCCCCACTGCGCCACTGTCTAGTAATACTCCAGAGGGGCATGACTAAGCAACTCCTGGTATTCACTAGGGCCCCAGAAGGTAGGGTTAGGCTTTGCCGCAGGAAGTTGCCAGGGTCCACTCTGGAGTATTACTAGACAGTGGCGCAGTGGGGGTTTTCTCCCACTGTGCTGACGGTACATAGAGCTCATGTTTTGTCTGTGCTGCCTTCCCTGGTTTTTGTTTGTGCAATAAACTCTTGTGTGTCTGTACCTGATTTCCGTTTGTTTATTGCTTGACGACGCGGTGGTCTCTCCTGGGACCTCCTACTCGTGACAGAATGAACAAGTAGGAAACCCACAGAGCACAGACAGACAGACACGGATCCCATGGGTCAGCAGCATGGGAGAGTGAGTACAAACAGGAGCAGGACAAGACAACACACACCAGGAGAGCTGACACAGAACTGAGGAAACCCCAGCCTTATATACAGGTTCCATGGGTGCAGCAGAGAGGCCACACCCATGGAGCAGACAGAGGATTAACTCCTAATAGGAACACAGAGGATTTAACCCATACAGAACCACAAATAACACAGGAACAAAACTTCAACGAGGAGCACTGAACGAGCAAGGACGGAAGGTCACAGCCAGAGGTAACGACTGTGACATTTGGATTCCAGACTTCTTCTCACGCATTAGGGCCCCTAAAATGCCAGGGCAGTATAACTACCCCACAAGTGACCCCATTTTGCAAAGAAGACACCCCAAGGTATTTCGTGATGGGCATAGTGAGTTCATGGAAGTTTTTATTTTTTGTCACAAGTTAGTGGAATATGAGACTTTGTAAGAAAAAAAAATAAAAATAAAAAATCATCATATTCCGCTAACTTGTGACAAAAAATAAAAAATTCCATGAACTATCCATGCCCCTCACGGAATACCTTGGGGTTTCTTCTTTCCAAAATATGGTCACTTGTGGGGTAGTTATACTGCCCTGACATTTTAGGGGCCCTAATGCGTGAGAAGTAGTTTGAAATCAAAATGTGTAAAAAATGCCCTGTGAAATCCGAAAGGTGCTCTTTGGAATGTGGGCCCCTTTGCCCACCTAGGCTGCAAAAAAGTGTCACACATGTGGTATCGCCGTACTCAGAAGAAGTAGGGCAATGTGTTTTTGGGTGTATTTTTACATATACCCATGCTGGGTGAGATAAATATCTCGGCAAAAGACAACTTTTCCCATTTTTTTATACAAAGTTGGCATTTGACCGAGATATTTATCTCACCCAGCATGGGTATATGTAAAATGACACCCCAAAACACATTGCCCAACTAGTCCTGAGTACGGCAATACCACATGTGTGCCACTTTTTTTGCAGCCTAGATGTGCAAAGGGGCCCAAATTCCTTTTAGGGGGGCATTTTTAGACATTTGGATCCCAGACTTCTTCTCACGCTTTAGGGCCCTAAAATGCCAGGGCAGTATAAATACCCCACATGTGACCCCATTTTGGAAAGAAGACACCCCAAGGTATTCAATGAGGGGCATGGCGAGTTCATAGAAGATTTCTTTTTTTTGGCACAAGTTAGCGGAAATTTTTATTTATTTTTTTCTCACAAAGTCTCCCTTTCCGCTAACTTGGGACAAAAAGTAAAATCTTTCATGGACTCAATATAACCCTCAGCGAATACCTTGGGGTGTCTTCTTTCCGAAATGGGGTCACATGTGGGGTATTTATACTGCCCTGGCATTTTAGGGCCCCTAAAGCGTGAGAAGAAGTCTGGAATATAAATGTCTAAAAAAATTTATGCACTTGGATTCCGTGAGGGGTATGGTGAGTTCATGTGAGATTTTATTTTTTGTCACAAGTTAGTGGAATATGAGACTTTGTAAGAAAAAACAAACAAAAAAAAAATAATCTATTTCCACTAACTTGTGCCAAAAAAATGTCTGAATGGAGCCTTACAGGGGGGTGATCAATGACAGGGGGGTGATCAATGATAGGGGGGTGATCAGAGAGTCTATATGGGGTGATCACCCCCTGTCATTGATCACCCCCCTGTAAGGCTCCATTCAGACGTCCGTATGTGTTTTGCGGATCCGATCCATGGATCCGTGGATCCGTAAAACACATACAGACGTCTGAATGGAGCCTTACAAGGGGGTGATCAATGACAGGGGGTGATCAATGACAGGGGGGTGATCAGGGAGTCTATATGGGGTGATCACCCCCCTGTCATTGATCACTTCCCTGTAAGGCTCCATTCAGACGTCCGTATGTGTTTTGCGGATCCGATCCATGGATCCGTGGATCCGCAAATCACATACAGACCTCTGAATGGAGCCAGCCTTACAAGGGGGTGATCAATGACAGGGGGGTGATCAGGGAGTCTATATGGGGACACCCTGGGACACCTGCTGTGGTTGGTCTTCCACCTACTCAAAGCCACCTTCCTCCTCTGAATCGACGACGACAAGGCTGCTTCTGGTGGTGATGGTGACCACAACTCTTCCTCTTCATGCTCATCTACGGCCTGATCCAGCACTCTTCACAGGGCACGCTCCAGAAAAAACGCATATGGGATGAGGTTGATGATGTTGCCTTGGGTTTGACTGACCAGGTTTGTCACCTCCGCAAAAGGACGCAGGAGCCTACAGCCATTGTGCATGAGCATTCAGTAACGCGGCCAAAAAATACCCAGCTCCGCAGAGGCTGTCCTCTTTTTTTTTTAATTAAAAAAATCTGTTCTTACCAGATTAATCTCTGTTTTGTTCCCTATCAGGGGCCGGTGTATGGAATAGATTTTAGGAACCGGGAGATGGAAAAAGATGATTGGTCAGTCCTCTTACTTCCAATTTGGGGCACTGTGCGTGCGCCGTGCAATGTACTGTGCCACCCTATATGAGTGGTGTGTTCAGTAGTACTATTCCTAGCAGTTTAATCCCTGTTATGTCCCCTATCAGGGGCCGGTGTATGGAATAGATTTTAGGAACCGGGAGATGGAAAAAGATGGTTGGTCGGTCCTCTTACTTCCAATTTGGGGCACGGCGCGTGCGCCGTGCAATGTACTGTGCCACCCTATATGAGTGGTGTGTTCAGTAGTACTATTCCTAGCAGTTTAATCCCTGTTACGTCCCCTATTAGGGGACGGTGTATGGAATAGATTTTAGGAACCGGGAGATGGAAAAAGATGCTTGGTCGGTCCTCTTACTTTCAATTTGGGGCACTGCGCATGCGCCGTGCAATGTACTGTGCTACCCTATATGAGTGGTATGTTAAGTAGTACTATTCCTATCAGTTTAATCCCTGTTACGTCCCCTATCAGGGGCCGGTGTATGGAATAGATTTTAGGAACCAGGAGATGGAAAAAGAGGCTTGGTCGGTCCTCTTACTTCCAATTTGGGGCACTGCGCGTGCGCCGTGCAATGTACTGTGCTACCCTATATGAGTGGTATGTTAAGTAGAACTATTCCTATCAGTTTAATTCCTGTTATGTCCCATATCAGGGGCCGGTGTATGGAATAGATTTTAGGAACCGGAAGATGGAAAAAGATGCTTGGCCGGTCCTCTTACTTCCAATTTGGGGCACTGCGCGTGCGCCGTGCAATGTACTGTGCCACCCTATATGAGTGGTGTGTTAAGTAGTACTATTCCTATCAGTTTAATCCCTGTTACGTCCCCTATCAGGGGCCGGTGTATGGAATAGATTTTAGGAACCGGGAGATGGAAAAAGATGCTTGGTCGGTTCTCTTACTCCCAATTTGGGGCACGGCGCGTGCGCCTTGCAATGTACTGTGCTACCCTATATGAGTGGTATGTTAAGTAGTACTATTCCTATCAGTTTAATCCCTGTTACGTCCCCTATCAGGGGCCGGTGTATGGAATAGATTTTAGACAACAGCAAAGAGTTGTCAATAGTTGACACACTCATGACATAAATTGTATTCCTCTATGCGTCAATCTTGGTGTAGTGATGACTGTGCTCGTGCGCACATTTGGGAGATTGTAGGCGATGGCGGTTTTTCAAAGCCTATGGTCGTGCTGAGGTAGTTCAGTGACAGTTAAGTGACCCAGAAAACAATGATTCTGCAGTGTGGGCCCATTGTTGGTCTAGTAGGCTTTAATGATCACCTTAGATGATCACAAAGAAAATTAATGTTTTTTCTATGCAAAATTATCCAGCCGATCACTTTTTGTCTGTTCACAATGAAGCAACGACCTTATCATCTGGGGTGTGCCAGCATTGCCAACACTCTCATAGAGGTGATCGCTTCATTGTGATACGCAAGCCCCTTCACCACAACAAGGTAACGGTCACGAAGGGGAATTGACACATGCATGTGCATTTTTTTTGTTTTGTTTTTGCAGCCACAGTGCAGTACCAGAGGCCAGAAAAATTAGGCATGTACACAGGCCGGAAAAATTTATGTTTTCCAGGCAGAAAGTGCACTAAAACATTGCGGCTTGAACCCTAGTTGGTGGCGGAGAAGTCACGCAAGTCATCCGGCATGCAGAGATTAAATACAGCAGCGTGTGGACCATTTTTAGCCCAAGGCACCTCATCAGGCCTTTTTTAGTCAAATGCATCCCCCACTGTCAGTCCCTTCGGGATCCATGCCTCATTCATCTTAATAAAGGTGAGGTAATCTAGACTTTTTTGACCTAGGCGACTTCTCTTCTCAGTGACAATACCTCCTTCTGCGCTGAAGGTCCTTTCTGACAGGACACTTGAAGCGGGGCAGGCCAGAAGTTCTATTGCAAATTGGGATAGCTCAGGCCACAGGTCAAACTTGCACACCCAGTAGTCAAGGGGTTCATCGCTCCTCAGAGTGTCGATATCTGCAGTTAAGGCGAGGTAGTCTGCTACCTGTCGGTCGAGTTGTTCTCTGAGGGTGGACCCCGAAGGGCTGTGGCGATGCATAGGACTTAAAAAGCTCTGCATGTCCTCCATTAACAGCACGTCTGTAAAGCGTCCTGTCCTTGCCGGCGTGGTCGTGCTAGGAGGAGGGTTACTTTCACCTCTTCCCCTGTTAGATTCCCGTTGTGCTGTGACATCACCCTTATACGCTGTGTAAAGCATACTTTTTAACTTGTTTTGTAACTGCTGCATCCTTTCCGACTTGCGGTAATTCAGAAACATTTCAGGCACTTTCTGCTTATACCGGAAGTCTAGTAGCGTGGCCACCCAGTACAGGTTGTTCTCCTTCAGCCTTTTTATACAAGGGTCCCTCAACAGGCATGACAGCATGAAAGACCCCATTTGCACAAGGTTGGATGCCGAGCTACTCATGTCCCGTTCCTCGTCCTCACTGATCTCATTGAAGGTCTGTTCTTCCCCCCAGCCACGTACAACACCACGGGTACCAGATAGGTGACAACGAGCACCCTGGGATGCCTGCTGTGGTTGGTCTTCCTACTCCTCAAAGCCACATTCCTCCTCTGACTCCTCTTCCTCAGACTCCTCTTCCAGCGTTGCCGCAGTTCCAGCAAGAGATGCTGATAAGGCTGTTTCTGGTGGTGATGGTGACCACAACTCTTCCTCTTCACGCTCATCTACGGCCTGATCCAGCACTCTTCGCAGGGCACGCTCCAGGAAGAAAACAAATGGGATGATGTCGCTGATGGTGCCTTCGGTGCGACTGACTAGGTTTGTCACCTTCTCAAAAGGACGCATGAGCATACAGGCATTGCGCATGAGCGTCCAGTAACGTGGCAAAAAAATACCCAGCTCCGCAGAGGCTGTCCTAGCACCCCGGTCATGCAAATACTCGTTGATGGCTTTTTCTTGTTGGAGCAGGCGGTCGAACACTAGGAGTGTTGAATTCCAACGTGTCGGGCTGTCGCAAATCAAGCGCCTCACTGGCATGTTGTTTCACCGCTGAATATCGGAAAAGTGCGACATGGCCGTGTAGGAACGCCTGAAATGGCCACACACCTTCCTGCTACCGTCCTGTAAGCCTGGGTACTTATGCACAAAGCGTTGTACGATCAGATTCAACACATGTGCCATGCACGGCACATGTGTCAACTTGCCCAAATTTAATGACGCCAACAAATTGCTTCCGTTATCACACACTACTTTGCCGATCTCCAGTTGGTGCGGGATCAGCCACTGATCCACCTGTGAGTTCAGGGTGGACAGGAGTGCTGGTCCGGTGTGACTCTCTGCTTTCAGGCAAGTCAACCCCAAGACGGCGTGACACTGTCATATCCGGGATGTGGAATAGCCCCTGGGGAGCTGGGGGGGGTGCAGTTGATGTGGAGCAAGACGCAGCAGCAGAAGAGGACTCAGCCGAGGAGGTTAGCGAAGAGGATAGAGTAGGAGGAGTAGAGGAGGTGGCAGCAGGCCTGCCTGCAAGTCGTGGCGGTGTCACCAACCCCTCTGCAGTGCCACGCATTCCATGCTTGGCAGCCGTCAGCAAGTTTACCCAATGCGCAGTGTACATGATATACCTGCCCTGACCGTGCTTTGCATACCAGGTATCAGTGGTCAGATGGGCCCTTGCCCCAACACTGTGTGCCATACATGCCATGACTTCCTTTTCCACAATAGAGTACAGGTTGGGGATTGCCTTTTGTGAAAAAAAAAATTGGCCGGGTACCTTCCACTGCGGTGTCCCAATAGCTACAATTTTTTTGAAGGCCTCAGACTCCACCAGCTTGTATGGTAAAAGCTGGCAGGCTAAGAGTTCCGACAAGCCAGCTGTCAGACGCCGGGCAAGTGGGTGACTCTGTGACATTGGCTTCTTACGCTCAAACATTTCCTTGACAGACACCTGACTGTGGGCAGATGAGCAGGAACTGCTGAAGGTGAGAGGCGGAGTGACGGGTGGTTGAGAGGGGGCAAGGAGGACACCAGTGGTTGATGTGGCTGAAGATGCTGGACCAGGAGGAGGATGGTGGCATTTAGTTTGTGTGCTGCTTGTACTCATCATGTGTTGATCCCATAGGCGTTTGTGATGTGAGATCATGTTGTACCTAGGTGGGTGTTGGACTTCTCACGACTCAGTTTCTTTTGGCACAGGTTGCAAATGGCATTGCTGTTATCAGAGGCAGACAAACAAAAAAAAATGCCACACTGCTGAGCTTTGCAATGACTGCATCTGGTGGTGGCAACAGCATGCGTTGATTGGCGTGCTGTCTGGCTGACCCCGGGTGCCGATACATGCTGTCTGACTGTGCCACTAGCTCCTTGCGATGACCTCCCCCTGCTTCCAACTCGTCTCCTCCTCTTCTCTGTCTCCCCATCTGAACTTTCCCCCTGTTCTTCTTCTCTTCGAGCGGGCACCCACGTGACATCCACGGACACATCGTCATCATCAACCGCTTCACTTGTATCTGACAAATCAGCAAAGGAAGCAGCAGCGGGTACAACAACATCATCATCATCACACCGTACGTCCATGTGAGTAATGCTGCCTGACTGAGACATATCCCTGTTATCTACATCCTCTGTCAATAATGGTTGCGCATCACTCATTTCTTCCAACTGATGTGTAAATAACTCCTCTGACAGATCAAGTGAAGCGGCTGTGGTGCTAGTGTTGGTGGTGGCGGCAGGCGGGTGAGTGGTAACTTGAGAGGTGCCCGAAGCTGAGCTGGAGGATGGTGCGTCAAGGTTCCGAATGGAAGCTGTAGAAGATTGGGTGTCCTGTGTAAGCCAGTCAACTATGTCCTCAGAACTTTTAGAGTTCAGGGTACGTGGCTTCTGAACACTGGGCATTATTCTAGGGCCAAAGGAAATCACAGCACCACGACCACGACGGCCCCTGTGGGGTGGCCTGCCTCTGCCTGTCATTTTTTTTTAGATTAGTGGTATTATACGTGCAAGGTACTGTGCCACCCGATATGAGTGGTGGGCAGTGGGCACACACTGGTAGGCAACTGCAATTATATTACAGAGAAAAAAAAAATTACTTTTTTATCTGCAAGCTGCTGTGACACCAGATATGAGTGGTGGGCACTGGCAGTGGGCACAGTACACTCTGTGGGCCTGACACACACTGGCAGGCAACTGCAATTATATTACAGAGAAAAAATTGTATTACTTTTTTATCTGCAAGCTACTGTGCCACCAGATATGAGTGGTGGGCACAGTACACTCTGTGGGCCTGACACACACTGGCAGGCAACTGCAATTATATTACAGAGAAAAAATTGTATTACTATATTTATCTGCAAGCTACTGTGCCACCAGATATGAGTGGTGGGCACTGGCAGTGGGCACAGTACACTCTGTGGCCCTGACACACACTGGCAGGCAACTGCAATACACTGCGTGCAGAATTATTAGGCAAATGAGTATTTTGACCACATCATCCTCTTTATGCATGTTGTCTTACTCCAAGCTGTATAGGCTCGAAAGCCTACTACCAATTAAGCATATTAGGTGATGTGCATCTCTGTAATGAGAAGGGGTGTGGTCTAATGACATCAACACCCTATATTAGGTGTGCATAATTATTAGGCAACTTCCTTTCCTTTGGCAAAATGGGTCAAAAGAAGGACTTGACAGGCTCAGAAAAGTCAAAAATAGTGAGATATCTTGCTGAGGGATGCAGCACTCTTAAAATTGCAAAGCTTCTGAAGCGTGATCATCGAACAATCAAGCGTTTCATTCAAAATAGTCAACAGGGTGGCAAGAAGCGTGTGGAAAAACCAAGGCGCAAAATAACTGCCCATGAACTGAGAAAAGTCAAGCGTGCAGCTGCCAAGATGCCACTTGCCACCAGTTTGGCCATATTTCAGAGCTGCAACATCACTGGAGTGCCCAAAAGCACAAGGTGTGCAATACTCAGAGACATGGCCAAGGTAAGAAAGGCTGAAAGACGACCACCACTGAACAAGACACACAAGCTGAAACGTCAAGACTGGGCCAAGAAATATCTCAAGACTGATTTTTCTAAGGTTTTATGGACTGATGAAATGAGAGTGAGTCTTGATGGGCCAGATGGATGGGCCCGTGGCTGGATTGGTAAAGGGCAGAGAGCTCCAGTCCGACTCAGACGCCAGCAAGGTGGAGGTGGAGTACTGGTTTGGGCTGGTATCATCAAAGATGAGCTTGTGGGGCCTTTTCGGGTTGAGGATGGAGTCAAGCTCAACTCCCAGTCCTACTGCCAGTTTCTGGAAGACACCTTCTTCAAGCAGTGGTACAGGAAGAAGTCTGCATCCTTCAAGAAAAACATGATTTTCATGCAGGACAATGCTCCATCACACGCGTCCAAGTACTCCACAGCGTGGCTGGCAAGAAAGGGTATAAAAGAAGAAAATCTAATGAAATGGCCTCCTTGTTCACCTGATCTGAACCCCATTGAGAACCTGTGGTCCATCATCAAATGTGAGATTTACAAGGAGGGAAAACAGTACACCTCTCTGAACAGTGTCTGGGAGGCTGTGGTTGCTGCTGCACGCAATGTTGATGGTGAACAGATCAAAACACAGACAGAATCCATGGATGGCAGGCTTTTGAGTGTCCTTGCAAAGAAAGGTGGCTATATTGGTCACTGATTTGTTTTTGTTTTGTTTTTGAATGTCAGAAATGTATATTTGTGAATGTTGAGATGTTATATTGGTTTCACTGGTAAAAATAAATAATTGAAATGGGTATATATTTGTTTTTTGTTAAGTTGCCTAATAATTATGCACAGTAATAGTCACCTGCACACACAGATATCCCCCTAAAATAGCTAAAACTAAAAACAAACTAAAAACTACTTCCAAAAATATTCAGCTTTGATATTAATAAGTTTTTTGGGTTCATTGAGAACATGGTTGTTGTTTAATAATAAAATTAATCCTCAAAAATACAACTTACCTAATAATTCTGCACTCCCTGTATATATATATATATATATATATATATATATATAAAAAAATATACAAATGATGAGTCTTTGAGGAATGGAGTGGACACAGAACACTGGCCTAGCTAACGCTTTCCCTATTAATTCAGCAGCAGCAGCACTCTCCCTGCTCTCACTAACACTGCAGCTTCAGAATGAATCTAAGGCCTCATGCACACGACCGTTTTTTTTTGCGGTCCGCAAAACGGATTTCCGTTGTTCCATGATCTGTGACCGTTTTTTCTTCCGTGGGCCTTCCTTGATTTTTAGAGGATCCACGGACATGAAAAGGGAAAAAAAAATATAAGTCAAGTTTGCATTAAAAATGATAGGAAAAACAGACACGGATCACGGACACGGACGCGGATGACTATCTTGTGTGCATCCGTGATTTTTCACGGACCCATTGACTTGAATGGGTCCGTGAACCGTTGTCCGTGAAAAAAATAGGACAGGTCATATTTTTTTCACGGACTGGAAAAACGGATCACGGACGCGGAAGCCAAACGGTGCATTTTCCGATTTTTCCACGGACCTATTGAAAGTCAATGGGTCCGCGAAAATAACGGAAAACGGAACAACGGCCGCGGATGACCACAACGGTCATGTGCATGAGGCCTAAGATGGATGCTGTCCTTGCTTTCTGATAGGAGGTGGGAGGGTCTGGGAGGGAGGGTATGCTGATTGGCTGGAATGTGTCTGCTGACTGTGAGGTACAGGGTCAAAGTTTGCTCAATGATGACATATAGGGGGCGGACCGAACATCGCATATGCTCGCTCCCATCGCGGCGAACGTGAACAAGCGATGTTCGCCGGGAACTGTTCGCCGGCGAATAGTTCGGGACATCTCTAGTGCTCGGCAATATGGCGCTTTTTAGAGGAAAGTGCGGACAACAAAAGAATAGTAGTTTGCAACCTCTGCCACACCAAAATGTGCCGGGGAGTGAACACTAGCGACCTCACTACACCAGCATGATCCGCCACATGGCATCAAAGCACTCTAATAGGTGGGACGAACGCCTGGGTCCACAATCTGTGACTGCGGGTCACACCACTGCCTCCTTTTCCCCTGTGTTACATGCTGGTCAATCCCCTGTCCAAGATGCAGGCCCGGATGCCTCACGCCCTGCACCTGGACCTTCGCAAGCACCATCAGTGACCACATCCACTTCCCTGTCGCAGCAAAGCGTCCAAATGTCATTACCCCAGGCATTTGAACGCAAGCGCAAATACCCAGCCACCCACCCACAGGTTATAGCACTAAATGCGCACCTTTCAAAATTACTGGCCCTGGAAATGTTGCCATTTAGGCTTGTGTGCCAGCCTACACCATGTGTCCCTTTAACATCACACGTACCCTGACCAAGCAGTTACTGGAAAGGTCCGCTTAACCACGGACATATGGACAAGTGCTTTCAGCCAGGGATGCTACATTTCCTGACGGCACACTGGGTGAATGTTGTGTGTAGGCTACTCGCACCCTCGATGGCACAGGTGCTACCGACATCAAGGATTGTGGGCCCCAATTCCATCAACTGTTTTCCGCCACCACCTACATTCTCTTCCTCACCTCCTCCTCCACTTCCACCTCCAAATTATCCGCGTGCAGCACCAGTCATCAGTCAGTAGCTGGAAGCAGTGTAGCACAGCAGTGGGGAAGCATCAACAAGCCGTGCTGAAGCTGATCTGCTTAGGGTGACAAACAGCACACCGCCGCAGAGCTGTGGCAGGGGATAAGAGACCAGACTGAGCTGTGGCTTCTCGCCACTCAACCTAGATCCAGGCATGGTTGTGTCTGATATGGCCGTAACTTGGTGGCGGCTTGGAGCTGGGCAACCTTAGACACATCCCATGCCTTGCCCACATATTCAACCTTGTGGTCAGCGGTTTCTAAAAACATAACCCCAATTTGCCTGAGCTTCTAGTGAAGGGTGTTCCGCGTGTGTGCACATTTCACCAAGTCACGACAGCTTGAAATTGCCAGCTCACAGGCTGTGTGCGATGTGAGCACGCGCTGGAACTCCACGTTTCACATGTTGGCCAGACTGTTTGAGCCGCAGCAGAGGGCAGTTGTAGAATACTAGCTTTCACAGGGTCGTCGCCATTCCAGTCAGATTCCGCTATTCACAAACAAGGAATGGTATGGAGTGTCTGTCTAACACAGTTGGTGAGAACTTTCATCTCTCATTCCTCTGGGGCAAAGGACAAGCAAAATTGGTTCAATACCAGAAGGTCCTTGTTGAAAAATTACTCCAAAATGTTCCATCTGACAACGCTGGCGGCAGAGGTCTGTACTTTCTTGACCAACCGAGAAGGGGAGACAAAGGGAACACACCAGCAGTTCCAACAGAGGCAGGGCAACACTCTCCAAATCCTGGACAGTTTCATGACACCCCGCCAGCACCCTCACCCTGATGAGAGAGAAATTTTGGAAGATGGTGAAGGAGTACATAGCAGACCATGTCAGCGTCCTAAATGAATCTCTCAGAGCTTACAACTACTGGGTGTCCAAGCTGGACACGTGGCACGAACTGGCGCTCTACGCTTTGCTGGTTCTGGCCTGCCCTGCGGTCAGTGTTTTGTCTAAGCTGTGTATTTAGTGCTGCTGATGGCATTATAACAGATAAGCGTATCCGCCTGTCAACTGAAAATGCTGACAGGTTGACTCATATAAAAATTAACAAGGCCTGGATTGAACATGACTTCTCGAGTCCACCAGAGGAATGCTGATAAAAATAAAAGCACTTTACATGTGTTGTTTTTAATGTAGCTAATAGACTGTATATCCCATGCACCCCTTTAACCACTAAACAAGGGTAAATGGTTAAATCTTCCTTCCTTGCATATAATTTTTAGAGGTCTGCTCACCAGCACACCTTCACATCTAATTTTTTACAGGGTCAGCTCACCTGCAGGCCCGCAACTCAATGTGAATGAGCCCTCCTTTATGTGATATACAGCTGTATCTGAGTCCTCTTCCTTGTAATTTTTGGCAGCACTTGCACTTTATATACAAGTAAATATACAGGAAGAATGTTTTCAATCAGTTTTTCCTATGAAATAAATTTTTTTACTTTGGTTTTGTACGTAAAAACCTTAATTAGATTGTGGGCGTGGTGATCAAGTTTAAGGCCTTTTAAGCAGCAGCAGCATGGTGATAAAAATTTGTTGCAAGGTGACATGGTGTGGAGATGGCAGCATGAGGAGGCCACATAGTGGCACAATGACTGAGTCTGGATAAAAGACTGAGGCCACAGATTGTTTAGAAAGATACAGATGGAAATAAATCTGTTGGAGCATGCAGATTAATGCAGACCATGGGCGTAGCTATAGGGCAGAGATGGCCAACCTGAGGCTCTCCAGATGTTGCAAAACTACAACTCCCAGCATGCCCAGACTGCCAACAGCTATCAGCCTACAGCAGGGCATGGTGGGGAATTGTAGTTTTACAACAGCTGGAGAGCCACAGGTTGTCCATGCCTGCTATAGGGGAATCAGGGAAGTTTGCAGCTTTGGGGCCCTGACCCAGAAGGGGCCCATCCAGGAGAAAGGAGGACTAAAGGATTTGGTCAGGGCCCCCTCAACAGTATTACACAATGAAATTATATACAGGGACAGTATTGACAGTGTATAAAACGGATGGAACAGCTGCCGGCCCTGGTCTGAGAGAGTGATCTTTACTAGCCACAGGAATGAAAGGCGATATGAAAGGAAGGGGGTCGCTAAAAAATTACTGTGGGATGAAGCCCCATTTAAAAATTTGCTGTGGGGCCCAGTCATTTCTAGCTATGCCACTGATGCAGCCCACAAAAGCAAGTTGGGTTTATCGATTCTAAAATGGTGATAACAACGAGTGGCAAGGTGACATGGTGTGGCAAGGTGACATGGTGACATGGTGTGGAGATGGCAGCATGAGGAGGCCACATAGTGGCGCAATGAGAGAGTCTGGATAAAAGACTGAGGCCACAGATTGTTGAGAAAGATGCTGTATGACGGTCACCTGCAGATTAATGCAGCCATCAAAATCAAGTTGGGTTTGTCAGTTTCACCTCAGCTCACCAGCAGGCCCGCACCTAAAATCGTTTACTGGGTCAGCTCACCTGCAGGCCTGCAACTCAAATCTTTTACAGGGTCAGCTCACCTGCAGGCCCGCAACTCATGCTGCCTTGTTTTGAAGTAGTAGCCGCAGCTGTTTATCAGTCTCCCTCTCCGAAATCGAACAATGATTCCCCG
This sequence comes from Bufo bufo, assembly GCF_905171765.1. Classification (NCBI taxonomy): domain Eukaryota; kingdom Metazoa; phylum Chordata; class Amphibia; order Anura; family Bufonidae; genus Bufo; species Bufo bufo. The sequence continues at coordinate 710,381,913 of NC_053390.1, forward strand.
TTACCGGTGGTCACCATGTTAGGTGCATAAAAGAACATCGAAAGTTAATAGGGAAGATATCCAAATGGATTGTGGACGGGGATGTGCGATCAGGCAGAAGTTATCTAGAGTCAACAAAGTGGCAGCAGGGCTTCTCCTGTATAACGTTTCCTCATCCAAAAAAACTGCAGTGACATTCCCTGTAATCTTTTATTACTCATTCTAATAACAGGCATCTTAAGAGTCCTGTATTGTTATTTATCGCCACTACCTCCACGAGTCGGGAGTGTGTGATTTGCGCGCCACCCACCTTGCTTTCCTTGGAAGTGGTAGCCGTTTCTCAGGCTCCATCTCCGAAATTAAACACCGATTCCCCGTTACTCGTAGTTTAAGATGGTTTTGAGCTGACAATTACATCAAAAGTTGATAGGCCAGACATCCCGAATGGAATGTCGCCGTCACGTGGATGTGCTATTGGCACAGGTTAACTAGAGTCGCCAAAGCGGCAGCAGGCCACCGCCATAATGTTTTAGATGGTCAGATCAGCAGGCCCTTGCTCCTAATGTTTTTGAGGGTCACCAGCAGGCCTTCAATCATAATTTTTAAAGGGTGTGTATGAGGCCCTCCTTTATGTGTAACTAAGGGGTGTATCAGAGTGCCTCTTCCTTGTAATTTTTTTTGCAGCACTTGCACTTTATATACAGTACAGACCAAAAGTTTGGACACACCTTCTCATTCAAAGAGTTTTCTTTATTTTCATGACTATGAAGGCATCAAAACTATGAATTTAACACATGTGGAATTATATACATAACAAACAAGTGTGAAACAACTGAAAATATGTCATATTCTAGGTTCTTCAAAGTAGCCACCTTTTGCTTTGATTACTGCTTTGCACAACATCTTGGCATTCTCTTGATGAGCTTCAAGAGGTAGTCCCCTGAATTGGTCTTCTCAACAGTCTTGAAGGAGTTCCCAGAGATGCTTAGCACTTGTTGGCCATTTTGCCTTCACTCTGCGGTCCAGCTCACCCCAAACCATCTCGATTGGGTTCAGGTCCGGTGACTGTGGAGGCCAGGTCATCTGGCGCAGCACCCCATTCACTCTCCTTCATGGTCAAATAGCCCTTACTTTCAAAGTTTTCTCCCAATTTCTCGGCTGACTGACTCACCTTCATTTCTTAAAGTAATGATGGCCACTCGCTTTTCTTACTTAGCTGCTTTTTTCTTGCCATAATACAAATTCTAACAGTCTATTCAGTAGGACTATCAGCTGTGTATCCACCTGACTTCTCCTCAATGCAACTGATGGTCCCAACCCCATTTATAAGGCAAGAAATCCCACTTATTAAACCTGACAGGGCACACCTGTGAAGTGAAAACCATTTCAGGGGACTACCTCTTGAAGCTCATCAAGAGAATGCCAAGAGTGTGCAAAGCAGTAATCAAAGCAAAGGTGGCTACTTTGAAGAACCTAGAATATGACATATTTTCAGTTGTTTCACACTTGTTTGTTATGTATATAATTCCACATGTGTTAATTCTAGTTTTGATGCCTTCAGTGTGAATCTTGAATTTTCATAGTCATGAAAAATAAAGAAAACTCTTTGAATGAGAAGGTGTGTCCTAAACTTTTGGTCCTGTACTGTACAAGTAAATATTCAGGAAAGAATGTTTTCTATCAATTTTTCCTCTAAAATCATTTTTTTCCCCTTGGTTTGTGTGTATTATTGCCAATTATGTAAAAGTGCCGGTACTATTCTGACAACATAGTTCCCAGCAGCGACCAGCGAGTCCAAAATGCATCCATACATCATCCCCATTCTGTTACAGAACCATTTCGATGGTGTTACCAACAATTTCTGACATTTTCTTATAAACCAGGCACCCTCCCCTCTTCAGAGCAGGGGGTACCTGGTTTAATGACTTCCATTATACTCCGGTGCTCGGTCGAGCACCCGAATATCACGATGTGTTCGGCCCGAGCCCCCGAGCACTACGGTGCTCGATCAACACTACTGTTGAGCAGTGGAAACATGTTATGTGAAGTGATGAATAACGCTTCTTTATCTGGCAGTCTGATGGAAGAGTCTGGTTTTTGAAATGCCAGGAGAACGTTACCTGCCTGACTACATTGTGCCACTGTAACAGGTGGTGAAGGAGGATAATGCTGTGGGTTGTTGTTTTTTTTGAGGTTGGCTTAAGCTCTAGTTCCAGTAAAAGGAAATGATTCGGCATGCTATGATAATTTGGAAAATTCAATTTTGCAACTTTATGGGAATAGTTTGGCGAAGGCCCTTTTCTGTTTCAGCATGACTGTGCCCCAGTACGCAAAGCAAGGTCCATACACTGTAGGTATGCTTGGGTTAGTTTTTTTTCTGTCTGATCTCACAAATGATTTTCTGGATGATGGGCAATAATTTCCCTCCAAACACACTCCAAAATCTGTAGCATGGAGAAATACAACTCCATATTTATTTATAAAATGTTTATAATGGTGTCACGGATAAGCAGGTGTAAACCCACTGTGCCACTGACTGGCTATATTCTCTGGAGTGGCGTGTTTAAGCAACTACCTGGTTTTCACTAGAGCCTCAGATGGTGAGAATAGACTTGAGCCGGTAGGGGAGTTGCCAGCGGCTACTCCAGAGCAATCCCCGGGTCAGTGGCAGCTGGTCCAGGCAGACCAAGAGACACCTGGGTAGGTACCAGAAGTACACGCGCAGTCAGGAAGGTGGGGTCATTACCAGGAGCAACAGTGCAGTACCAAAGGATGAGGCAGAGGCGTAATCAGACAGGCAAAAGGTCAGGCAGGCGGCACAGGTACAGGTCAGGCAATCCGGGTTGGCAACAGGAGAGACAAGGCATGCAGGCAAAGGACAGATGATAAGAAGAGTCCAGGAACTAAGTATAGATCAGGCTCACACAAGAGTATCAGGAACCAGCAAACTCAAGGACATTGACACTGAGGCATCTGGGAAGGGGGCTGAGCCTCTTAAATATCTTCAGGAGAGCCAGGCTGGTCAGCAAAGTCACCTGACGTAACCCACACAACCCAGGGAGTGATGCGCTCCGCCCTTAGAGCAGTGTAATACAAAACCAGCCAAACTCATGCTGTGTCCAGGGTTGAGTGGAAGCTGTGGAGCGGAATCCTCAAAAGCAATACCAGCTACAGAAACAGAGCCCAGGACTGCAACGGTGTAATGGGAAGCACCGACCATAGGTCACTGCTGGGCGTGGTGCCTGGGATCACGGTGATAAGCAGGGGAACAGCGGCGTACAGCAGCCAAATGTAACATGGTAACATAGTAACATAGTACATAAGGCCGAAAAAAGACATTTGTTCATCCAGTTCGGCCTGTCATCCTGCAAGTTGATCCAGACGAAGGCAAACAAAAAAAAAGGTGAGGTAGAAGCCAATTTTCCTCACTTAGGGGAATAAAAAATTCCTTCCCGACTCCAATCAGGCAATCAGAATAACTCCCTGGATCAACGACCCCTCTCTAGTAGCTATAGCCTGTAATATTATTACACTCAGAAATACATCCAGGCCCCTCTTGAATTCCTTTATTGTACTCACCATCACCACCTCCTCAGGCAGAGAGTTCCATAGTCTGCACTGCTCTTACCGTAAAGAATCCTCTTCTATGTTTGTGTACAAACCTTCTTTCCTCCAGACGCAGAGGATGTCCCCTCGTCACAGTCACAGTTCTGGGGATAAATAGATGATGGATAGATCTCTGTACTGACCCCTGATATATTTTTACATAGTAATTAGATCTCCCCTCAGTCGTCTTTTTTCTAAAGTGAATAACCCTAATTTTGATAATCTTCAGGGTACTGTAGTTGCCCCATTTCAGTTATTACTTTAGTTGCCCTCCTCTAGACCCTCTCCAGCTCTGCTATGTCCTGCCTTGTTCCCAGGAGCCCAGAACTGTACACAGTACTCCATGTGTGGTCTGACTAATGATTTGTAAAGTGGTAGGACTATGTTCTCATCACAGGCATCTATGCTCCTTTTGATGCAACCCATTATCTTATTGATCTTGGCAGCAGCTGCCTGACACTGGTTTTTGCAGCTTAGTTTGCTGTTTATTAAAATTCCTAGATCCTTTTCCATGCCAGTGTTACCGAGTGTTTTACCATTTAGTATGTACGGGTGACTTATTCCTTCCCATGTGCATAACTTTACATTTGTCAGTGTTACACCTCATCTGCCACTTATCTGCCCAAGCCTCCAATCTATCCAGATCCCTCTGTAGTAGTATACTGTCCTCTTCAGTGTTAATTACTTTACACAGTTTAGTGTCATCTGCGAAAATTGATACTTTACTATGCAAGCCTTCTAAAAGATCATTAATAAATATATTGAAGAGAATAGGGCCCAATACTGACCCCTGAGGTACCCCACTAGTGACAGTGACCCAATCTGAGTGTGTACCGTTAATAACCACCCTCTGTTTTCTATCATTGAGCCAGTTACTTACCCACATACAGACGTTTTCTCCCAGTCCGAGCATTCTCATTTTATATACTAACCTTTTATGTGGTACAGTGTCAAATGCTTTGGAGAAGTTCAGATACACGACATCCATTGATTCGCCGCTGTCAAGTCTAGAACTTACCTCCTCATAGAAACCGATTAAATTAGTTTGGCATGACCGATCCCTCATGAAGCCATGCTGATATGGCGTTATTTGCTTATTTCCGTTGAGATGCTCTAAGATAGCACCTCTCAGAAAACCTTCAAACTGTTTACCCACAACAGATGTTAAACTTACCGGCCTATAGTTTCCAGGCTCTGTTTTTTGACCCTTTTTGAATATTGGCACCACATTTGCTATGCGCCAATCCTGTGGGACATTCCCTGTCAGTATAGAGTCTGAAAATATCAGAAATAAGGGTCTGGCTATGACATTACTAAATTCCCTTAGGAATGTGATGTTATAAAAGCTACTGTAGGCATAATTTGTAGGTGTCTCTACACTTTTGACCATATATTGTATTTAGATATAAAGTAACATTAAAGAGATTGGCCAGCAGGTATATATTTTTCAAAAACGGTCAGAATGGCTTAAAATAAAGAACAATTTAACATAGCAATCCCCCACTACTCCCTATCCGATGCTTCCAGGTCTTCCACAAGTCTTTATTTCCTGGTCCCTATCGACACAGAGATGTGACCATTCAGCTACAGTACCATATGTAGAAAAGACCCAGCCAGTGAAATAAATTTTGGTGTTGACTAAGGCTACTTTCACACTTGCGGCAGAGTGATCCGGCAAGCAGTTCCGTCGCCGGCAATCTGCATGCAAACTGACAGCGTTTGTAGACTGATCCAGATGCGGACCCATCTTACAAATGCATTGCAAAAACTGATCCGTCTCTCCGGATGTCATCCGGAGAAACGGATCCGTTATATAGTTTTTTTCACATTTTTACATGTCTGCAGATGCACAGACCGGAAGGACTGATCTGGCATTGCGGTATTTTTAATGCCAGATCTGGCACTAATAAATTTCAATGTAAATTAATGCCGGATCCGGCATTCCGGCAACTGATCCGGAATTTTGGACGGAGATAATACCGCAGTATGCTGCGGCATTTCCTCTGTCCAAAACGCCTTTCAGTGACGGAACTGAAGACATCCTGATGCATCCTGAACGGATTTCTCTCCATTCAGAATGCATGGGTATAAATACTGATCAGTTCTTTCCGGTATTGAGCCCCTATGACGGAACTCAGTGCCGGAAAAGAAAAACCTAGTGTGAAAGTACCCTAAATCTGCTAATCTTCTCCTGTCAATTAAATGAGCACTTAATCTTGGCTACAACTTTATGCAGGTTATTTAGAGCACAAGTGCAGTCAATTTATTCCTAAAATTATAGCGAAGTACAAAAATAAGATATCAGTTTCTGACTATGAAAACACATCTAAAATTACAGACTGGAATTCATAAAGCTACTATCTATTATACTGTCTTGTATAATTTATTCAAAGCTCATATGAAAAGAAGTGAAATGTAGGCGCACATTTTATACTGTGTCCGTTACTATACTTATGTTTCTGAATACATAGTTTTTTATTGTTTCCACTTGATGTGAGCCTTTATATTTAAATTATTTGATATTATTCCAAAATGGTAAATGCGCTGTAAACAAAACATTCTTTCTATGGAGCATAATTTGTATTCAGATCCCTCACAAAAAAAGAACAAAAGACTTAAATAATAAATGCCACTCAACATTCAATTAGCATTAAATAAAGGAATTCTTGCTTTTCCCAAAACTCATGAGTGGGAGAAATATTATCAAGTCTCATAGTTATTTCTTACATAAGTCCTGGACATTAAGAAACATGAACAAAAGCATATACATAGCTCCCACCTTGTGTCTTATTTATAACTGCTTCTTCTTGAGGAACTGGATTTGGGGGGTACCATCTCTCCTTGGGAAGAGAGAGCCTTAATCAATGTGAGTAGACTTATAGGCCATACATGCTCCTCTGGAATGCCTGTAAGAAAGGGATGCAAATGAGCTCTTAACAAGCTCTGCCTCTAATTGCAATTGTCTAGCAATCCATATGCAGAGAACCCTTGAGGACCTGATGCAGAGGATAGGAGTGGTGGTGGCCCTGATGAAGTGTTGTGTTACTGTGTACTCCCTCAGGCTCCCTGAGGATCGGTGCAGTAGAAATGCAGTTTGAAGAATGAGGCCAAAAGTGAACGTATAACAATCTATTTTAACTAAGTGCAAGATATAACTTATGATACTTCCAATAGCAGCAGATTTAAGGTGCAGTTTCTGGCAAAAGTAAAGGAGATATGGAAGCAGGTTGTATGACTATACCTGTCACGAGGGTATCAAGAGCCACGTCTGACTCCGTTATACCCGGGGTCAGGAAGTCGCAGCGGGTGGCTGCGCGCTCTATATCTAAAGATCACGGTGTTTCTTAGTGATTGTTTTCTGTGTTTGCCTTGCTATCCTTTTTGTCTCTCTCAGGGATCCGTAGCTTCTTCCTCCTCAGCTGTTTCTTGTCTGCCACTCCCTACCTCCTTATATTCTCCCCTCACACTTCTCTAGTTGCCAGTTATAGAGCTTCCTGCCTAGACATCTATACTGACCCACTGGAGTGGTTAATCCTGGTTGTCGTTCCTGAGTGCTACCCTCCGGATCCCTGTTGGGCTTATTGTTGTCTCCTGTTGTCGGCCATCTGGGAATATATGTGTTGAGTCTGTGTTGTCTGTCCTCCCCTTGGTGTTTTCCCTTAGAGTTAGTGGTGCGGACTAGCGTTCCCATTGCCCTGTTCACTACCTAGGGCTCAGCTCAGGGAAAGCCAGGGCTTTAGGCACGTGATCGGCGTACGGGTGAGGAACCCGTCTAGGGACGTCAGGGCAGCCAGGTGCCAGCCGCCAGGTGAGTCAGGGGTCACCATCTTCCCTCTCACTTGGGCAGGGCCTTCCTCGTTCCCTCCCTCTGTGTGACGTATGTGATAGCCACGCCGACCGTGATATTATAACTGGCCCTTACTTTTTGAGAAAAAATAAAAAATTAAAAAATAAAATTTTTTGTTTGTTGTTTTTTTTTTTCTCTCTCTACTTAGAATCCAATATGGATCCTATTGATGCCTTGGCAGAACAGCTTCAAAGCCTGTCTTTGGAGGTGGCAGGATTGAAGGCGTCTGTTCTCCAACAACAGCAGCAAATGCAGCAGACCGCACCCCCAGCGGTTGCTATGGGTAACCAGGTTGTCACTGAACCCAAGGTTGCTCTTCCCGACAGATTTTCTGGGGGAAGGGACAAATTTGCGACGTTCCGTGAGGCCTGCAAATTATATTTTAAGTTGCGCCCTTACTCCTCAGGTCATGAAGAACAGCGGGTAGGGATTGTCATTTCCCTGCTTCAGGGGGATCCGCAATCCTGGCGTTCTCGTTACCCCCTGGTTCTCAGGCTCATCGGTCAGTGGGAGGGATTTTTTGGGCTTTGGGTCTCATATATGATGACCCTGACCGAGTCGCCCTGGCTGAGTCGAAGTTACGGAGACTCCTACAGGGAGATCGGTCAGCAGAGGAATATTGCTCAGAGTTCCGTAGGTGGGCTACGGATACTCAGTGGAACGACCCGGCTCTCAGGAGTCAGTTCTGCTCTGGGTTATCTGAAAGGGTTAAGGATGCACTGGCGCTGTATGAGACCCCCTTTCCCTTGATGCTGTTATGTCCCCTCTATCAGAATAGATAGACGTCTTAGGGGAGATCGAAATCCGGAGCAATTGGTTACCTCTCCCAAGCAACAGTCAGCCTGTACTGACTTAGATGAGCCTATGCAGCTAGGCGGAACTTCTCGTCAGGTCCGTCCTCCCGAGGTTCGCCGTAGGGGGGGGGGCTTGTTTTTTCTGTGGGGGGAGGGGTCATTCATTAATGTCTGTCCCTCCTTTCTCAAAAACAAAAGACCGTCGGAAAACTACTAACCCCGGGCTGTGCGGAGGATGTCAACCGGGGGTATACGTTTCCTCCATACGAACATCTCAATTTGTGTTACCAGCGGTCATTGTTTTTGGTGTTAAGACGGAGTCTATTTCTGTTTTTCTAGACAGTGGAGCAGGGGTAAACTTGATTGATGCCCATTTTGCCCGCACTATGAGTTTGTCTCTGTACGCTGCAGAGACCTATTCCCGTATTCGCTATAGATTCTGCTCCTCTGTCTCAGAGAAACCTCACCCACATTTTTCGTAATTTACACCTTCGGGTAGGGGACCACCATAATGAGTGTCTTTCATGTTACGTTCTGGAGGGCCTTCCCTCTCCGATGGTATTGGGTCTTCCCTGGTTGGTAGCGCACAATCCAGTGGTGGATTGGCAGGCCAGGGAGATATTGGAGTGGAGTGAGCATTGCAGAGAGAATTGCTTAAATAACAATTGCTTAATCGCCTCCATAGCTTCCCTACCTACATTTATTTCGGACTTTGAGGACGTTTTTTCTGAAAAGGGTTGTCAGAAACTACCACCTCATCGTCCTTATGATTGCCCGGTTAACCTGATTCCCGGGGCAAAATTACCCAAGGTCCAGGTTGTATAATCTTTCGGGTCCCGAGAGACAAGCCATGAAAGATTTATCTCCGAGAGTCTGGCTAAGGGGAACACATCAGACCTCTTCTTCACCCGTGGCTGCAGGGTTTTTCTTTGTTAAAAAGAAAGATGGGGGCCTGCGTCCTTGCTTAGATTTCCGTGAGTTAAACCAGATAACCATCCGTGACCCATACCCTCTTCCCTCTCATTCCTGACCTTTTTAATCAGATTTGCGGGTGCTAAGTGGTTCTCCAAACTTGATCTTAGGGGGGCCTACAATCTGATTCGTATCAGGGAAGGGGATGAGTGGAAGACAGCTTTTAACACCCCTGAGGGGCATTATGAAAATCTAGTTATGCCTTTCGGTCTGACCAATGCCCCTGCTGTCTTCCAACATTTCGTTAATGATATTTTTTAGTCATCTCATCGGCAGGTTTGTAGTCATATACCTAGATGATATCTTAATTTATTCGGCTGATCTGAAAACACATGAGGTGCATGTCAGGCAAGTACTGCAGGTCCTACGGACGAATAAATTATATGCGAAAATTGAAAAATGTGTCTTCGCTGTTCAGGAATTACAGTTCCTGGGATATCTATTATCTGCTTCAGGTTTCCGCATGGATCCTGGGAAGGTCCAGGCAATTTTAGATTGGGATCTTCCTGAGAACCTTAAAGCCCTACAACGGTTTTGGGTTTCGCTAATTTCTATAGAAAGTTCATTAAAAATTATTCAGTGATCGTTAAACCCCTTACCGACATGACTAGGAAGGGGACGGATTTTTCCAAATGGTCTGACGCCGCTAAAGATGCATTTTCCTCTCTAAAGGAGAGGTTTACCTCGGCACCTGTTCTAATTCAACCTGATGTCTCCCAGCCTTTTATTGTCGAGGTAGATGCGTCAGAGGTGGGAGTGGGAGCTGTATTGTCTCAGGGTCCGTCTCCTGGCAAATGCATCCTTGCGCTTTCTTACTCAAAAAATTATCTTCTGCGGAGACGAATATGATATTGGAAATAGGGAACTGTTGGCGATTAAACTGGCGCTTGAAGAGTGGCGTCACTTCTTAGAGGGAGCAATCCACCCCGTCACGGTGATTACGGATCACAAGAACCTTCTGTACCTAGAATCGCTAAGCGTCTCACCCTAGACAAGCTAGGTGGTCGCTATTCTTTACCAGATTTAACTTTGTAATCACCTATCGTCCTGGGGCAAAAAATACCAAGGCAGACGCATTATCTCGTAGTTTCCCTGGAGGGGGTAATGTTTGTGATCCGGTACCTATTTACAAAGAGGAGTGGTTGTCTCTGCTGTACACTCTGTTCTAGAGGGAAAGGTGTTAGAGGCTCAGGGGGACGCCCCGGCCTCTTGCCCCTCAGAGAAATTGTTTGTACCGGTAAACCTGCGTCTTGAATTATTAAAAGAACATCATAATTCGGCACTTGCTGGACACCGGGTAGTAAAGCAACCTTGGGCTTTTATCTCGTCGTTTTTGGTGGCAAGGTTGCGTCAGGATGTAATGGATTTCGTGTCTACTTGTTCTACTTGTGCACGCGCGAAAGTCTCTCATACACGTCCAGCAGGGTACTTTATTGCCACCTTTTCATCCCCAATAGGCATGGACACATCTGTCAATGGATTTCATCACTGACTTACCGTTGTCGCCGGTAAAACAGTTATCCTTGGTAGTAGTAGAAGGTTTAGCAAAATGGTACACTTTATTGCGCTACCCGCACTTCCTAATGCTAAAACTCTCGCTCAGGTAGTTTACAGTGAAATCGTGAAGCTTCACGGGGTCCTTCGATGTGGTTTCGGACTCGGGGAACCCCCAGTTATTTCTAAGTTTTGGAAAGCTTTTTGTTCCCGTTTGGGGGTTCACTTGTCTTTTCCTCAGCTTCTCCATCCTCAGTCGAATGGACAGACTGAGCGTACCAACCAAACTAGAAACAATATTTAAGGTGTTTTGTGTCTGAAAACCAAGGTTGTGGTCTCATATTTACGTTAGCTGAGTTTGCATAAATAATCATTATCAGGAGTCCACTGGCCAAGTCACCATTCCTTGGTGCATCGGTTTTCATCCCCAATTTTGTACTTTCAAAGAGGGGGGTCTTCTGGGGTTCCCGAAGAGGAAAGGTTTTCTTCATCTCTTTCATCGGTATGGCAGAAGGTGCAAGTTAACTTGAAAAAGATGAGTGGTAAATACTAAATGCATGGCCGATAAGAAACGGTCGCAGGTCCGCGACCTAGGAGTGAATGACTATGTGTGGTTGTCTACTAGGAATATTAAGTTGAAGGTTCACTTCTTGGAAACTGGCTCCCTAGGTTCTTTGGTCCCTATAAAATAGTAGCGTCATTAAACCTGTGGCTTTTCGCCTGGAGCTACCTCAGACTTTTAAGATCCATACGTCTTCCATAAATCGTTACTCAAGAAGTATGTTCCACCTCTAGAACCATCGCCGCTGCACCTCCTCCTGTCAATTGTAGACTGGTAATCTGGAGTTTCAAATCGCCAGAATTGTTGATTCTCGTCGGGTACGCCGCTCTCTTCAGTATCTGGTGCATTGGAGGGGTTCACGGTCCGAGGAAAGGATGTGGGTTCCAGCGTCCGAGGTTAAAGCCAACAGGTTAATTCAGACTTTCCATGCCTCTCATCCGGAGAGACCTGGTTCTGAGTGTCCGGAGGCCCCTCGTGAAAGGGGGGGTACTGTCACGAGGGTATCAAGAGCCACGTCTGACTCCGTTATACCCGGGGTCAGGAAGTCGCAGCGGGTGGCTGCGCGCTCTATATCTAAAGATCACGGTGTTTCTTAGTGATTGTTTTCTGTGTTTGCCTTGCTATTCTTTTTGTCTCTCTCAGGGATCCGTAGCTTCTCCTCCTCAGCTGTTTCTTGTCTGCCACTCTCTACCTCCTTATATTCTCCCCTCACACTTCTCTAGTTGCCAGTTATAGAGCTTCCTGCCTGGACATCTATACTGACCCACTGGAGTGGTTAATCCTGGTTGTCGTTCCTGAGTGCTACCCTCCGGATCCCTGTTGGGCTTATTGTTGTCTCCTGTTGTCGGCCATCTGGGAATATATGTGTTGAGTCTGTGTTGTCTGTCCTCCCCTTGGTGTTTTCCCTTAGAGTTAGTGGTGCGGACTAGTGTTCCCATCGCCCTGTTCACTACCTAGGGCTCAGCTCAGGGAAAGCCAGGGCTTTAGGCACGTGATCGGCGTACGGGTGAGGAACCCGTCTAGGGACGTCAGGGCAGCCAGGTGCCAGCCGCCATGTGAGTCAGGGGTCACCATCTTCCCTCTCACTTGGGCAGGGCCTTCCTTGTTCCCTCCCTCTGTGTCACGTATGTGATAGCCACGCCGACCGTGTTAATACCTTAGCACTTGTGGGCATAGGTGTCCACTGTTTGGTTAAAACTTTAACTTTAACTAGCCTAGTGGTAGACTTTGGTGATGGGTGCCTGGGCCATAGTCCCTCACTTTAGCAGTGTCTTTAATGCAGTTTTCAGATGTTCACTCTTCTGTCTTGTCTCTTAGCTATTTTCATGAGGCTAACTTGAGTTGGTCTCTCTGGATTCACTCTACACTGTGCTTTCTTTCCCTTCAGTAGCTCAACAGCAACTCCCCCTCCTGACAGGAAGCAGGACCATCTCACTCCTACCAAGAGGGGAGGAACAGGGGGATTAGACCTTGTTCCTGCCAGCATACCTTTTACTGGTACTTACGGCCCAAAAATAACATATACAATTAAACATCAATTGCAGATACCCCAGGTCTAGAGTACTGCATATACAGGTGAAACTCGAAAATTAGGAATATCGTACAAAGTTCATTTATTTCAAGTAATGCAACTTAAAAGGTGAAACCTCAACATATGTGATAGACTCATTACATGCAAGCGAGATATTTCAAGACTCTTATTTGTTATAATTTGGATGATTAGGGCTTACAGTTTATGAAACCCCAAAGTCACAATTTGAGGTACCCTTTGCTCAGGGGATATGGATTAATTAGCTGACTAGAGTGTGAACTTTGAGCCCTCAGAATATTGAACCCTTTTCACAAAATTCTAATCTTAAACTTCATTAATACAATTCCTTTTAATTTGCATTACTGAAATAAATGGACTTTTGCACGATATTCTAATTTTTCGAGTTTCACCTGTATACAAGAAAACAGTACAATGGCTCACTGACATAGCTGCCATGAAACCTTGGGGTTTTGCAGTTTTAATCCCACCAGATTTCAGAAGGTTTGCAGATTCTCTTCAGGCCTGCTTGGACTTCCTCTGGGTTCTCTGGTCTTGTTGAAAAAATTTAAAAATATTTTTTTCCATGACAATAGACTAATCATGTGTCTTACAACTCTTGCAGCAGAGGATGGGAGCAGTGGCAGATGAGGGTAGTCTTTCAAAGTGGCTAACTCCTCTCCGTTTAGTGCTCCCTAGGCTATGCATGCAGTGTAAGGAAGGCACACCCTCTCTTCTCTCAGGGCACACCCTGGTGTTTGGGCTCCTGTCTGGTATTAAGTGGGATTCCCTTGATGTTAGTTGGATTGGTGAACGGGAGCTAGGCCGATACAAGGGCCAGTGAAAGGATGGTGTAGTCAATGACCAGACCCATTTGATTGCAATAATCAAAGTATCTCTTTACTGAATACATAATGGGAGTAGTAGTTCATATAGTAGCAATAGGTACAGTTCTGAGTATATGACAAAGTAGGCATATCTCAATAGTTGTGTATAGGCAGTAGCAATGATGGTAGTAATCCTCCCTGAGTCTCAGTCTAAATTTACTTTGGAATTCCATTAACTCTTTCTGCAGTTCCTAGTTGCAGAGTGTATATTTTAGATCTGGATGGCCAGTCCGTTTCAAAGAGTGGTGGGCTCCAAAGCAATAGACTCTTTCCACAAGCAGTAAAGTCTTATTGCCGTAAACATGAGGTACCTTTCTGTCTGAATCCTGCACAACCTAATGGTTTTAGACCTTCTATGAATGTCTGTTCTTTTTGCCTCAGAAGTAGCCTCTCAGTTATTTTGTTCTCTGGCAGCTTTTCAATCTCAGGAAAGGTGTTTCCTGAAAGAGGCTTCTCTTTTGGCTTACTTTGCAGGAGCTCACACATGCAGGTCTCACCTCTTGATTTGCTCAGCTAAGACTTATACAAGGGGATGCTGAGAAGTTCCTGGCTTTGCGCCCTTCCAGTTGCAATTAAAAAATGAATGCGGTACCATTGAAAGCTTGATATCTTGTTATGTAGCTATGCAAATATCAGATGTTTACGATCGTTATAACAATTTTTTAATTTCAGGTAGAACCTGGGATGGCAGAGGCACAAGGAAGTTTCATGTCTGTGAAGCTACAGGCCGTCATGAAGTTTTAATTTCTCCAGGGAAAGTAAAGGACATTCACACTGAGATGTCACAAACACTAGAGGAGAAGTGTCCTTCCTGCAGCACTGTCAAAACCTGGGTTTCTCGTTTCAAGACTGGGCATTTCACCATTAAAGATGAACCCCACAGTGGGTACTTCACAGCCTCAACAGACCCGGCAACAAGCGATGCTGTCCATAACCTGATTCTTGAGGACCGGCGAATATCTGCCAAAAAGATAGCCCAGATACTGCACATCTTCCGTGAGCATATTGGTTTCATTACTACTAATGTCCTAGACATGAGCAAGCTTTCAGCGAAGTGGGTGCCGAAATGTTTGAACAGTGAACAGAAGGAGGCACGAGTTGAGGCATCCACCAGAGCTGGGTTTGTTGAGGTTGTGGGGTGTACAGTGCTGTAGGAAGGACACTTCTCCCCTAGTGTCTGTGACATCTCAGTGTGAATGTCCTTTGCAGACTTTCCCTGGAGAAACAAAAACTTTATGACGGCCCATAACTCCACAGACGTGAAACTTCCTTGTTCTTCTGCCATCTCAGGTTCTACCTGAAATTAAAAATAGTTATAGCAATCGTAAACATCTAATAAGCTTTCATATGGTACCAAATTCATTTTTCAATTCCAAGTGGAAGGGGGCAAAGCCAGGAACCTCATACTAGCCCAGAGGCTAGCATAACCTCATACTAGCCCAGAGGCAGGATCAGCCCATCACCCTGGAATGTAGGACAAGACTGACAGAGTTAACTGATGTCCATACACAACCATTCAGATACACCGTGCGTAAAGAAATAATTGCTTTTAACATTAAATGAACATTTTACTCTTGAAAAACAACCTTTAGCAGTGATCTGCTGGGTTACTGCAGATGTATTACTTCTTAGGTAGATTATCTCTGATACGATGACGTACCATGGCACTGTTTGGTGGTACTGAGAGTGCTTACTCTATGTTTTGCCTTTGATGCTCTATGCATATTCTCTGTGCAATGTTGCTTAATATGAAAGTGCTTTATAGGTAATGGAAATAAATCTATTCCAATGTACTCCTTTGCAATTCTGAGTAACTCAGAATTAAACAATTATTGTTGATTTATTGCCCAACTCCCTTGTGACTAATGACCATCCATCTTTGTTGACCTACAAGTCCAAGTCTGGTGACCTTAAATTTCACAATAGTTGCCATGCTCAGGTGGTTTTGCACTTACCTGTTGTATGTTCTCAGCATTGACAAAAAGCTGCAGTTAAAGTGTAACTGTCATTTCTTATACTGAAACAGCTTCCAACTTACCTCTAAGCTTACTACTCTGGCCCTTGCCTTACTAAATTTTCCCTCCTTGTCTGTTTCCCTGCCTATCTGACTTGATGCCAGTACTAACATCTATGGTTTTTTAATGATGAATAATTGAATGTAAAGGAGTTTTCCCATGATTGATGAAAAACAATAAATTCAGACATTATTTGTATATCACTTTTTTTTTAGTAAGTTAGAAATAATCCTGTACCTCTCAAAAGGTCACTTAAATTCCTCTGCTAGGTTTATTTACAGCTTTAGCTCTCTCCCGATTAAAGCTCAGGGGAGCTTCTCTTTCTCAATGGTTGCTTCCTTTCTCAGGAGGTGTCTCTTTATTTCTGCTGCAGCTCTCAATCTGCAGCTGTCACAGTTTCTAATAGATAGAGATGGCTGATGGTAATTGAAGGATGGAACTGAGCATGTTCGTCCCACTTCAGCGATGTTACGAGTTGGACAGAAAAATAATGAAAAGAACAAACAGCAGGTGAGTTATACGATATATTTTATTGTTTAAGTTTAATTCACACGAGTATTCAGACCCTTTTTCTGGATTGAAACATGTAGACTTTTTGTGGGACAACCACTTTAACCCCTTGCCCACTGTTGCTGTATATGTATGACAGAAAATCAGGTCTGTAATCTGTAGACGACTGGGTGATTTTCTGTTTTTTCACTCCCCCATTCCAGAGTCATAACTTTTACATTTTTTCATTCACGTGGCCTTATCATGGCATATTTGTGCAGGGCAAGTTGTACTCTCTCATGGCACCATTTACGGTTGCGTACAATGTAGTGGGAAATCGGGAAGAAAAATCCAGATGGGGTGGATTTGGAAAAAAAATAAGCAATTTTGCCACTTTTTTTCCCACTGCTTTTGCTATGTGGTAAAATTGACCTGTTACCTTAATTCTCCAGCTCAGTATGATTAAATGTTATCACACTTTTTATAATTATTTCCATATTCTGGACCCCTATAACTTTTTTGTAGTAAGCGTATGAGCTATATTAGGGCTCATTTTTGTGGGGCGATCTCTTCATTTCAGTGATATCATTTGAAGTGTGTGACTTTTTGATCACTTTTTATATAAAAAAAAAATTTCTGTTGCACTATTTGCCATATGGGATTAATATTGTTCTATTTTAATAGTATTGGCATTTTTGGATGCTGTGATGCCCATGATGTTTATTGTTTTTATTGGTTAAGTATTTTTATATTTTTTAAAACATTTTGGGGTGACTATAACTGGCAATCATTAGATTTCTCATTGTGTTCATTGGTGGCTATATAGCCATCATTGAACACTTCATTTTCAATAATAACAATACAGTGCTGCCACCTAGTGGCCTGTATTGGTATATTCCGCTAATAGCTGCTGAAGGCCTCGGGTTATTAGAACAGTGTAACAGGTTCCCCAATCTCAGTGGGGGAACGCTGTTACGTGAGAGGTAAAATGTATGCGATCAGCCTTATGTGATGCAGGTCTCTGCTGTTTGAAACAGCAGAAACCCGGCGGCTATCGTGGCCATTGAACACATGAGCGGTTGTAATGTTTAAAAAGACACAACTTCCACAGTACATGTGTGGCAGAGGTCACAAACGGGTTAAACATAGCGACCACATGGACAATTGACCACGGCACCTGAAACAGATTTTCCCCGGGAGTGCTGCATTTCTGGGCTTCCACAGCTTCTCCCGTGTGGAGAGCAGGGAAGCTGTTACTGCTATATAAAAGCCTTGGTCTCTTTGAAAAAAAAAATAGGCTTTTATAGCTGTAGTTCCTTTGGAGACCTTCATGTGATAGGCTCCATACGAACAGGAAATCTGCATGCATTGCAATGGTAATGCCCAAAAATGAAAACATCATAGGTGTGATGATGGTGGTGTATTAATATAGTAAACAATAGCAGCACAGCGCCATGATGTTTCGCACAACACAACACACGCCCATCTAAATTTAGCTGCAATTTCAGGGACAGGGATGTTCACTTGCCCCTTGGGAGTTTTAATCTGTTTCTAATCTACAAATTTTCTGTTAGAAATAACTGAAATGGCACCAGACTGGCAGCCATTTCAGTAAGAGTTTTGTTACCTAGGCAACCTGTCAGAGTCTGTGTGAGCTGGATGCAGGAAGCCATTTTGAAGTTCAGTTGAGAGAGAGCAGCAGAAGAGAGAGCTGTGTGGTAACAGCTCTGACAGGATACCAAATGTGTGCAGGACTCTCGACATAACCTAAGAGCCTAGATAATACTCATGTATGAAAGGTATTTTTTCAATGTTAACCACTTCCCGCAACTGTAACGCCGAAAGGCGTCATTGCGGGCGGCTCCCCCAGGCTACGCTAACGCCAATAGGCGTCATCTCGCGTGAGCCGAGATTTCCTGTGGAACGCGCGCACACAGGCTGCGCGCGCTCACAGACGGAAGGTAAGAGAGTTGATCTCCAGCCTGCCAGCGGCGATCGTTCGCTGGCAGCTGGAGATGTGTTTTTTTTAACCCCTAACAGGTATATTAGACGCTGTTTTGATAACAGCGTCTAATATACCTGCTACTGGTCCTCTGGTGGTCCCCTTTGTTTGGATCGACCACCAGAGGGACACAGGTAGCTCAGTAAAGTAGCACCAAGCACCACTACACTACAACTACACCCCCCCCCCGTCACTTATAACCCCTTATTAGCCTTGATCACCCCTGATCACCCCATATAGACTCCCTGATCACCCCCCTGTCATTGATCACCCCCCTGTCATTGATCACCCCCCTGTAAAGCTCCATTCAGACGTCCGCATGATTTTTACGGATGCACTGATAGATGGATCGGATCCGCAAAACGCATCCGGACGTCTGAATGAAGCTTTACAGGGGGGTAATCAATGACAGGGGCATGATCAATGACTGTGGTGATCACCCCATATAGACTCCCTGATCACCCCCCTGTAAAGCTCCATTCAGATGTCCGCATGATTTTTACGGATGCACTGATAGATGGATCGGATCCGCAAAACGCATCCGGACGTCTGAATGAAGCCTTACAGGGGCATGATCAATGATTGTGGTGATCACCCATATAGACTCCCTGATCACCCCCCTGTCATGATCACCCCCCTGTAAAGCTCCATTCAGATGTCCGCATGATTTTTACGGATGCACTGATAGATGGATCGGATCCGCAAACGCATACGGACGTCTGAATGAAGCCTTACAGGGGCATGATCAATGACTGTGGTGATCACCCCCCTGTCATTGATTACCCCCTGTAAAGCTCCATTCAGATGTCCGCATGATTTTTACGGATGCACTGATAGATGGATCGGATCCGCAAAACGCATCCGGACGTCTGAATGAAGCCTTACAGGGGCATGATCAATGACTGTGGTGATCACCCCCCCTGTCATTGATTACCCCCCTGTAAAGCTCCATTCAGATGTCCGCATGATTTTTACGGATGCACTGATAGATGGATCGGATCCGCAAAACGCATCCGGACGTCTGAATGAGCCTTACAGGGGCATGATCAATGACTGTGGTTATCACCCCATATAGACTCCCTGATCACCCCCCTGTCATTGATTACACCCCTGTCATTGATCACCCCCCTGTAAAGCTCCATTCAGATGTCCGCATGATTTTTACGGATCCACTGATAGATGGATCGGATCCGCAAAACGCATCCGGACGTCTGAATGAAGCCTTACAGGGGCGTGATCAATGACTGTGGTGATCACCCCATATAGACTCCCTGATCACCCCCCTGTCATTGATTACCCCCCTGTCATTGATTACCCCCCTGTAAAGCTCCATTCAGACGTCCGCATGATTTTTACGGATCCACTGATAGATGGATCGGATCCGCAAAACGCATCCGGACGTCTGAATGAAGCCTTACAGGGGCATGATCAATGACTGTGGTGATCACCCCATATAGACTCCCTGATCACCCCCCTGTCATTGATTACCCCCCTGTAAAGCTCCATTCAGATGTCCGCATGATTTTTACGGATGCACTGATAGATGGATCGGATCCGCAAAACGCATACGGACGTCTGAATGAAGCCTTACACGGGCGTGATCAATGACTGTGGTTATCACCCCATATAGACTCTCTGATCACCCCCCTGTCATTGATCACCCCCTGTCATTGATCACCCCCCTGTCATTGATCACCCCCCCTGTCATTGATCACCCCTCTGTAAGGCTCCATTCAGACATTTTTTTGGCCCAAGTTAGCGGAATATGAGACTTTGTTTTCTTACAAAGTCTCATATTCCACTAACTTGTGTCAAAAATAAAATCTCACATGAAACTCACCATACCCCTCACGAAACCAAATGCGTAAATTTTTTTAGACAATTTATATTCCAGACTTCTTCTCACGCTTTAGGGCCCTAGAATGCCAGGGCAGTATAAATACCCCACATGTGACCCCATTTCGGAAAGAAGACACCCCCAGGTATTTTCCGTGAGGGGCATATTGAGTCCATGAAAGATTGAAATTTTTGTCCCAAGTTAGCGGAACGGGGAGACTTTGTGAGAAAAAATTAAAAATATCAATTTTCCGCTAACTTGTGCCAAAAAAAAAAAAATTCTATGAACTCGCCAGTCCCCTCATGAATACCTTGGGGTGTCTTCTTTCCAAAATGGGGTCACATGTGGGGTATTTATACTGCCCTGGCATTCTAGGGCCCCAAAGCGTGAGAAGAAGCCTGGTATCCAAATGTCTCAAAATGCCCTCCTAAAAGGAATTTGGGCACCTTTGCGCATCTAGGCTGCAATAAAGTGTCACACATCTGGTATCGCCGTATTCAGGAGAAGTTGGGGAATGTGTTTTGGGGTGTCATTTTACATATACCCTACTGGGTGAGATAAATATCTTGGTCAAATGCCAACTTTGTATAAAAAAATGGTAAAAGTTGTCTTATGCCAAGATATTTCTCTCACCCAGCAAGGGTATATGTAAAATGACACCCCAAAACACATTCCCCAACTTCTCCTGAATACGGCGATACCACATGTGTGACACTTTTTTGCAGCCTAGGTGGGCAAAGGGGCCCATATTCCAAAGAGCACCTTTAGGATTTCACAGGTCATTTACTACTTACCACACATTAGGGGCCCCTGGAAAATGCCAGGGCAGTATAACTACCCCACAAGTGACCCCATTTTGGAAAGAAGACACCCAAGGTATTCCGTGAGGGGCATGGCAAGTTCCTAGAATTTTTTATTTTTTGTCCACAAGTTAGTGGAAAATGCTGATTTTTTTTTTTTTTTTTTTCATACAAAGTCTCATATTCCACTAACTTGTGACAAAAAATAAAAAACTTCCATTGAACTCACTATGCCCATCAGCGAATACCTTGGGGTCTCTTCTTTCCAAAATGGGGTCACTTGTGGGGTAGTTATACTGGCTCCTGGCATTCTAGGGGCCCAAATGTGTGGTAAGGAGTTTGAAATCAAATTCTGTAAAAAATGACCTGTGAAATCGAAAGGTGCTCTTTGGAATATGGGCCCCTTTGCCCACCTAGGCTGCAAAAAAGTGTCACACATCTGGTATCCCCATACTCAGGAGAAGGTGGGGAATGTGTTTTGGGGTGTCATTTTACATATACCCATGCTGGGTGAGATAAATATCTTATATTTTTTTATACAAAGTTGGCATTTGACCAAGATATTTATCTCACCCAGCATGGGTATATGTAAAATGACACCCCAAAACACATTCCTCAACTTCTCCTGAGTACGTAGATACCAGATGTGTGACACTTTTTTTGCAGCCTAGGTGGGCAAAGGGGCCCACATTCCAAAAGCACCTTTCGGATTTCACTGGTCATTTTATTACAGAATTTGATTTCAAACTCCTTACCACACATTTGGGCCCCTAGATGCCAGGGCAGTATAACTACCCCACAAGTGACCCCATTTTGAAAGAAGAGACCCCAAGGTATTTCGTGATGGGCATAGTGAGTTCATAGAACTTTTTATTTTTTGTCACAAGTTAGTGGAATATGAGACTTTGTAGGAAAAAAAATAAAATAAAAAAAAATCATCATTTCGCCTAACTTGTGAGCAAAAAATAAAAAGTTCTATTGAACTCACTATGCCCATCAGCGAATACCTTCGGGTGTGTACTTTCCGAAATGGGGTCATTTGTGGGGTGTTTGTACTGTCTGGGCATTGTAGAACCTCAGGAAACATGACAGGGCTCAGTAAAGTCAGAGCTGCTTCAAAAAGCGGGAAATTCACATTTTTGTACCATAGTTTGTAAACGCTATAACTTTTACCCAAACCATTTTTTTTTTTTACCCAAACATTTTTTTTTTATCAAAGACATGTAGAACTATAAACTTAGAGCAAAATTTCTATATGGATCTCGTTTTTTTTGCAAAATTTTACAACTGAAAGTGAAAAATGTCATTTTTTTGCAAAAAAATCGTTAAATTTCGATTAATAACAAAAAAAGTAAAAATGTCAGCAGCAATGAAATACCACCAAATGAAAGCTCTATTAGTGAGAAGAAAAGGAGGTAAAATTCATTTGGGTGGTAAGTTGCATGACCGAGCAATAAACGGTGAAAGTAGTGTAGTGCCGATTTGTAAAAAAGGGCCTGGTCTTTAGGGGGGTATAAACCTGTGGTCCTTAAGTGGTTAAACCCCTTTTGTTTACATTTCATGCCCTATGTCTTGTTTACTATTTTTACTGTAAATCTTTGAAAACACATCATGTTTTGACTGACTTTGTTCCATTAACCGCTTAAGGATGCAGGGCGTATCAGTACGCCCTATTTCCCGAGTCCTTAAGGACTCAGGGCGTACCGGTACGTCCTAACTTGAAATCGGCATTCCGTCGCCCCAGGGGTTAATCGGAACGGGATTTCGGCTGAAATCATTCAGCCGGCATCCCGTAACAATGCAGAGGGGGGGTCATTTGACCCCCCCGCATCGACGATCGCAGAAAACCGCAGGTCAATTCAGACCTGCGGTTTTCTGCGTTTCCGGTCCATTCGGGTGTCCTGTGACCCGATGAACCGGAAAAAGACTGTGATCGGTGGCGTAATTATACACCACCTATCGCAGTCCGAGGATTTGAAGAGGCGGTGCTGGCCCTGGTGCTGATGCCTGCTGTCCAGGGTGCTGATTGGTGCAGGGGAGAGAGGCGCGAGATTCAAACTTCCTGCGCTCCTCTCTCCCCTCCTCTTGCTGTCCAGCACCCTGACCGTGCAGCACCGTCCAGAACCAGCTCCTGTGTCCCCCTAATCGGCATCCATCACCCTCCTGCACCCATCGCCACTCAGGTAGGTTAGGGTCAGTGAGGGAGAGGCACCGTTAGGCAGGGAAAGAAGAGAAAAGTTAGTTAGGAAAAAAAAATATATATATTTTTTATTTCCAAACTTTCTTTGATCCATCCATCAGACCCCAGATCCCCCCTGCCACTTGCCCCCCCCCCCCACCAGACCCCCCCAACAGTTCGTCGCTCAAAACCCAGGCTCATTTTTGGCTAGACCCGGTGGCTGGACGCCGGTCAGTGCAGCCGAGATGAGGACATTTGGGGCCTCGTGCTGCATATGGGTCTAGTCCAAAAACCCAGTGTCAGGCAATACTGGAGTGGGTACGTCCTATACCAGACCCCACTGTACAGTATGGTCATGACACGTCCCCGGTTTGAGGCCATCCGGAAATGTCTGCATTATTCCGATAATGCAGCATGTCCACCCCAAGGTGATCCTGCTTATGGCCGGCTGTATAAGATACGGCGGGTCATCGATCACTTTGGGGCCACATTTCAGCAGGCCTACGTACCTGGAAGGGAGGTCGCGGTTGATGAGTCTCTCGTTGCGTTCAAGGGGAGACTCAGTTTCCGCCAATATATTCCCACAAAGCGGGCGAGGTATGGCGTGAAGCTATACAAAATTTGTGAGAGTACCTCAGGGTACACTTACAAATTTTGTGTGTACGAGGGGCGAGATTCCCGGATTCAACCCCCAGAATGTCCCCCCACTCTGGGTGTTACCGGGAAACTCGTGTGGGACCTTATGTACCCACTGCTGGATAACGGTTACCACTTGTACGTGGACAACTTTTATACCAGCATTCTCTTGTTCAGGTCCCTTGCCGCCAGATCCACGTTCGCTTGTGGGACCGTGCGGAAAGATCAACGCGGCCTCCCTGCCTACCCCCTCCAGGTACCTATCCCCAGGGGTGAGACCCGTGCACTTACCAGTGGAAACCTGTTGCTGGTCAGGTATAAGGACAAGAGGGATGTCCTTATGCTGTCCACAATCCACGGTAACAGCACCACCCCTGTCCCTGTGCGAGGTACCGCGGCAACGGTCCTCAAGCCCGATTGTATCGTCGACTACAATCGGTATATGGGAGGAGTTGATCTCTCTGATCAAGTCCTCGCGCCATATAACGCCATGCGCAAAACCCGGGCATGGTACAAAAAAGTTGCGGTCTACTTGGTGCAGGTTGCCATGTACAACTCTTTTGTACTATCCCGAAGCGCTGGCAGCACAGGGATATTCCTCCAATTCTATGAGGCAGTCCTCAAGGACCTGATCTTTTCGGACCGGGAAAGAGCAGGCCGGAGTACCTCGGGAATTGGAGGCGCCCGGATCGTCCCTGGCCAACACTTTCCAGGTGTGGTCCCCCATACTGGAAAGAAGGGACGAACCCAAAAAAAGTGCAGAGTGTGTCGCAGGAGGGGGATACGGAAGGACACCACCACTCAGTGCGACACTTGCCCCGATCATCCGGGCCTCTGCGTTATCGATTGCTTCAGGGAGTATCACACTTCCATGGAGTACAAAATTTTTATAATCCCCAACAGTCCACTAGAGAACATAAAAAACTATAGCTCTCAGACTTTGGAGACACGGAAACATTTTTTTTTTCCCCAAAAAATATTAGTTTTAGTGCAGGCATCCTCAAACTGCGGCCCTCCAGATGTTGTAAAACTATAACTCCCAGCATGCCCAGACAACCTACAGCCATCAGCAGGGCATGGTGGGAATTGTAGTTTTACAACATCTGGAGGGCCGCAGTTTTTAGGATGCCTGCTTAGTGCCTCCAAAGTCTGAGAACCATACATATTGGGCATCGTCGCGTGCGTAAAAGTCGTCGCTATAAAAATAACTTTTGCCCAAACGGTGTTAAAAATATAAAATAAAAACGGTGCCAAAACACCCATTTTTGGGCAAAATTTCCATTTGAATCCTTTTTGCCGGTAATAATGCAAGGGTTAACAGCCAAACAAAACTCAATATTTATGGCCCTGATTCTGTAGTTTGCAGAAACACCCCATATGTGGTCGTAAATGGCTATATAGCCGCACGGCAGGGTATAGAACGAAGGGAACTCCATATTGTTTCTAGAAGGCAGATTTTGATGGACAGTTTTTTTTTTTGACACCATGTCCCATTAGAATCCCCCCCTGATGTAGCCTAGACTAGAAACTCCAAAAAAGTGACCCCATCTAAGAAACTACACCCCTCAAGGTATTCAAAAGTTACTTTACAAACTATGTTAACCCTTTAGGTGTTCCACAAAACTAAATAGCGAATGTAGAAACAATTTTAGAATTTTTTTTTTGTTACATTGGCTCAAAAAAGAGTAATATAGAGCAACCAAAAATCACATTTACCCCTAAAATAGTCCCAAAACAACAACCACCTTATTCCGTAGTTTCCTAGATGGGGTCACTTTTGTAGAGTTTCTACTCTAGGGGTGCATCAGGGGGCTTGAAAAGGTACATGGTGTAAATAAACCAGTCCAGCAAAATCTGCACTCCAAAAACCATATGACGTTCCCCTTCTTCTATGTCCTGCCGTTTAGCCAAATAGTAGTTTACGACCACATATGGGGAGTTTCTGCAAACTACAGAATCGGGGCAACCCATTTTGAGTTTTGTTTGGCAGTTAACCCTTGTTTTACTCCTGGAAAAAATTGATTATATTGGAAAATTTTCCAAAAAATAGAAATTTCAAAATTGTTTCTCCATCTGCCATTAACTCTTGTGGAACACCTAAAGGGTTAACAAAGTTTGTAAACCCAGTTTTGAATACCTTGAGGGGTGTACTTTCTTAGATGGAGGCACTTTTTTGAAATTTCTATTCTAGGGGTGCAACAGGAGGCTTCAAATGGGACATGGTATAGACAAAACCAGTCCTGCAAAATCTGCCTTCCAAAACCCATATGGTGTTCCCCTCCTTCTATGTGCTCCCGTTTGGCCAAACAGTAGTTTACGACCACATATGGGGTGTTTCTGCAAACTACATAATCGGGGCAACCCATTTTTAGTTTTGTTTGGCAGTTAACCCTTGTTTTACTCCTGGAAAAAATTTATTATATTGGAAGATTTTCCAAAAAATAGAAATTTCAAAATTGTTTCTCCATCTGCCATTAACTCTTGTGGAAGACCTAAAGGGTTAATAAAGTTTAAGAAAACAGTTTTGAATACCTTGAGGGGTGTAGTTTCTATAATGGGGTCATTTTTGGGAGGTTTCTATTATGTAAGCCTCACAATATGACTTCAAACCTTAACTGGTCCATAAAAAGTGGGATTTTGAAGATTTCTGAAAATATCAAAATTTGCTTCTAAACTTCTAAGCCTTGTAACATCCCCAAAAAATAAAATATCATTCCCAAAATGCTACAAACATGAAGTAGACATATGGGGAATGTAAAGTCATCACAATTTTTGGGGGTATTACTATGTATTACAGAGGTAGAGAAACTAAAACTTTGAAATTTGCTAATTTTTCAAAATTTTCGGTAAAAAATTTATTTTTTTATGCAAAAAAATTTACTTTTTTGACCAAATTTTAGCAGTGTCATGAAGTACAATATGTGACGAAAAACAATCTCAGAACGGCCTGGGTAAGTCAAAGTGTTTTAAAGTTATGAGCACTTAAAGTGACACTGGTCAGATTTGCAAAAAATGGCCAAGTCCTTAAGGTGAAATAGGGCTGAGTCCTTAAGGGGTTAAAAAGATCTATTTATTTTTAATTGTCTGTTTCCTTTCGCTCTGAAATATTAACAGCTTGAGAATCCAAGTTCCTTCAGGAGAGAATTGGTATATTCCAGTGTTATGGTATAGATTTAATTGTATGATGATTGTACATGTATGGGGACTGTCCAATCAGATGTGGGTCATCTGAGAGAAGATTATTGTGTCCAGGAAAATACAAATAGGTCTTTTGGTATAGCACCCAAGTGTTACAGTGCAATAGGTCATAGGCGATCGATAAGATATCGATCGGCAGGGATCAAGTTGATGCTTAATTGACGGTAGATTGGCAATTACAGCATCAAAATCCCTTATCCTCAGGTTTAGTGTGGTTCTCTTTACGAACCTGGTGGCAGCAAATTTAGGGAGTGGGGAGTTAATGCTTTGATTAATTCTCGGCACCCATATATTGTCATGGCCGTGTTACGCGGACAGGCTCTTTCCGGCAGGCGCCTGTGTTACCAGTAGCCGCGGTTCGTGACAATAGGCATCACCAAAATGCCTACACTATCAAAATCTAAACATATTTATCCTGTACAGTGAACATTGTAATGAAAAAAATTTTTTTTTTTTTTTGTTCGCTTCACCTAACCAAATTTTTTTTTATAAAAAGTGAATTGAAAAGTTATGTATACTCCATGGTATTAATAAAAACTACGGATTGCCCTGCAAAAAACCCCCAAAAAAACCTCACACAGCTCTGTAGATGTAACATAAGTTATGGGAGTCAGAAAATAAAGATGAAAAGAATTTTTTTTTTTTCCAAAACAAGTGCAAAAGAATATCTATATAAATGTGGTATTGTTGTAATCATACTGACCTGGAGAATGAAGTTAAGAGGTCAGTTTTATTTCTCTAATTACCCCCTATTTGGGATTTTTTTAAGCTTCCCACTACATTGTATGCAATACTAAATGGTCTAAAATAAATAAGTGGTGTGGGGGGTTTGCTCTAGTAGACGCAGTATAGAGGCAAGGAACCCGGTTGTAAATCAAACTTCAGTGTTTTATTCAATAACAAATTAATGTTCACCTGGAATCCTAGGTGTCGGTTCCCACCTGGCCAGGGGCGTACACAAAAATCATTGGGCCCCATAGCAAGAATCAGAATTGGGCCCCCTAACTCCGCCCATTACCCACCCCTGGCCCTGGCTCCTACGCTGCCACACCCATTTGCTAATAAGTAAAGAAATACAATGTATAAATAACCTTTTAAAACTGTTACGGATAAATCATATTTTTTTTTTATAGAGGGAACTGCATTCCTCCGCCTTCACTCACAGGTGCCGCGATCAGCATTGATCGTGGCACCTGGGGGCTTAAATGATGGGGGCTGTGCACTGTCCAGAGACATTTACATCCTATGTGACTGATATCAGCCGCTCCTCTTATAACGCCCCAGTGCTGATATAACTTCCAGAGACATTACATCCTATGTGACTGATATCAGCCGCTCCTCTTATAACACTCCAGTGCTGATATAACCTCCAGAGACATTACATGATATGTGACTGATATCAGCCGCTCCTCTTATAACGCTCCAACGCTGATATAACTTCCAGAGACATTACATCCTATGTGACTGATATCAGCCGCTCCTCTTATAACGCTCCAGCACTGATATAACCTCCAGAGACATTTACATCCTATGTGACTGATATCAGCCGCTCCTCTTATAACGCTCCAGTGCTGATATAACTTCCAGAGACATTACATCCTATGTGACTGATATCAGCCGCTCCTCTTATAACGCTCCAGTGCTGATATAACCTCCAAAAACAATACATCATACATAGGGGGATGAGGGCTGGTAAAATTTGAAATGCCACTGGCCACTGATGTGGGGGGGGGAGTCACTGGGAGACATAACTTCTTGCTCTGCATGAAGTATAGGTGAGATAGTCAGTGGGCAGAGGTCTGTGAGGGGGTGGAACAACAGGGACACAAGATGTGCAGGAGCAGCAGTTTCTGGACTCTAGCTCCCCTCCCACAGTAACTTACCCCATTACTGCTGTGTAGGAGGACCAGTGAGGGACTGGACTTTATACTGGAGGCACAGTCACACAGGAGGTCAGAAGGGTCAGGGTCTCCATTATCTCCTGCTGCTGCCTCGGCTCCTCTGGCTCTGCCCCCTCCTCACACATGAAGGAATATCGCACTGCAGAGAGGAGAGGGGGGGCTGTCTGCTCATGTCAGGCTGGTGAAGTTTACTTTGGAGAAAGGAACAAGCCTTGCAAGGTACTGTGCTGTCCCTTTCACCAAAGTAAAACTAAATGCAGTCCAGCAGCAGAGAAGAGAGGGTGGTGGTAGCTGGGAGCCAGCCCTTGCTTTCATGCACTCCGGGCCCCCCTCCCACAGGCCCCATAGCAGCTGCGTGGTCTGCTTATATTTGCAGTACACCACTGCACCCAGCTGATCAGCAAAACATAACAGTCTTGGTGCTTGTTCACACACAGCAAAAAAACTAAACAATGTTCACCTGGAATTCTAGGTGTCAGTTCACACCCGGCTGAATTTTCAGCCACAGAAAAGTTCACTGGCAGGCAGCCTGCATGCCTGTTTGAAACCTTCAGCCTAGAGGACTCCACAGCTTCACTGTCAGATAGAGGTAGATCCACGCCACCTGATAGTGCTGACTGCTTTATAAGCCTGCAAGACCCAGCCTGGAAGGTGGGGAGTAGTCACCCACCCAGCACTTTTGACTACTCCCAATAAAAGCCGCTCGGATCAGCTTTACAGCCATATGGAATGAGCAGGACACTGGGTCAGTGGGTCAGCTATGCAGTGGGTCAGGATATATGTGTAGTAGTACGTGACGCCAATTGCAGCTTGCGCAGGTACTGTAGCAGGGCCCTTTAAGATGGTATAGCTCACGTACCAGGTGAGGAATGCCAGAGGGGGATAATGTCTCTGTATAGCAGATATGGTAGTGTCAACGGTGTCTCCTACCTTGGTACGGCTGGACTCCTGAATCCTGGCTCACTTGCAATAAATTTGAGTGTGGTCAGTGGGAGTAATTGAGGAATAATTGAGATCCAGACAGGTAATAGGATCCAACTTGTCTTTACTTAGTGGTTGGCAGCTTTGATCCATACAGTTACATCAATAGTCTGGGGTCCCAGCAGGTATTGGCAATATGTGGCAGGAATTTATATATTTTCTGCTTCTTATACATATGCCTAGTAGATTTGGCAGGTATCTATCTTCTGCTCTGTCTGTAGTCTGCTTAGTTTCGGCCTGACTAGCTGAGGAGGTACTTAGCTTCTCTTGGTCTTTGGATCTGTACTCACAGGACTGCTCGCAGGGTATGATGTCTTCTTCCTGGAGATCTTTAGTTCTGTAGATGGCTGCTTTCTTGTCAACCAGCTGAGTTAGATGACTGGGCCTCAGCCAAGGCTTGGATCCTAGGTTGGGATCCCTGTTTCTGGGAGCTCCTACCAGCACAGCCTTCCCCAAGGAGGGGGCTGGTACACACTAACTAGAACTTTCCTTCCTCCCCATGAGGCAGGATGTGGGAACATTCCACTCCTCCTCAAAGAGGGGGGAGCTAGGTTGGAATGAACTATTCCAAACTAGCAATACTAAACTGGCTAAGATCCTGTTACATACTGCTGCCACCTGCTGGTGCACATTGAAATTACAGAAAATATATAATACAGACCTGGAAATACATATCATGGCAATGCACAGTTAGATTACACTAGATGGAAATACACATATACACCTGACATTATTGTAGCAGGGATACAGAAGTTTAGTGACATACTTCAGGATGTTACACATACTAAACAGCTGAAGTGTCCGACTGCAATCTGCAATAAGGACACTTGAGAAAAACCGTCTCTTACCTCACCGAGGCCAGGAACCTCGGTGACACATACCGACCATCAATAACGGTCCCTTGTTACTTCCTACAGTGGCTACACCACATTTTGCTACAGCATAAATTTTCCAAGCTCTCTGACTAAACTCCAGTACCAAGGAGCAAAAAATAGTAAATATCTAAATTATTAGAGCTAGCGCTCAAGGCTAAAATAATTAGATAAGAAGAATCTGATAATTATATTTTAATAAAATACAAACACCAGGGTAATAAATAAAAACAATATAATACATCCTAACTGCAATTCATAAGCATAAGACAATGGACTTTCTGTACTAACTGGGCTTGTGAATAAGGCCTCATGCACACGACCGTTGTGTGTTTTGCGGTCCACAAATCACGGATCCGCAAAACACGGATGGCGTCCGTGTGCGTTCCGCAATTTGCGGAACGGCACGGACAGTCTTTAATATAACTGCCTATTCTTGTCCACAAAGTGCGGACAAGAATAGGATAGGCTATATTTTTTTGCGGACCACGGGACGGAGCAACGGATGCGGACAGCAAACAGAGTGCTGTTCGCATCTTTTGCGGCCGCATTGAAGTGAATGGGTCCGCATCCGAGCCGCCAAAACTGCGGCTCGGATGTAGACCAAAACAACGGCCGTGTGCATGAGGCCTAAGTGGAGTTTAAAGAACCAGAGTTTAAGACAAGGAGCAAGAAACTTTGATAAATTTTCCTTGTGGCACGGGTCTAAATCTAAATTCATATTTACTGTTTTCTTTCTTTACTGTTCATCCCCATTTAAACATGTGTTCCATGGACCATGGGCTCATGCACACAAACGTATTTTCTTTTCGTTACTCCCTGTGCATTCCGTTTCCGTATGTCCGTATTTCCATTCCGCAAAAATTAAAACATGTCCTAATATTGTCCGCATTACGGACAAGGATAGTACAGTTCTATGAAGCGCCAGCTGTTCCGTAAAATACAGGATGCACACGGACGTCATCCGTATTTTTGTCGGATCCGTTTTTTGCAAGAGGTCTAAAGCACATCTTTAATGGTTTTGCCTTGTGCCCTGAACGAGCCCAGTAACCTCTTTTTTTAAGTATGTGAGTGCGCTTTGTGTTACCGTGTGTCTGCTATTCGTGTGGCTAGTGCCTCTGTGAGCCAGCTTTCGAGTTCGGTGCTGTGTTTTCTATGTATGAAATACGGTAGTTTCGGAGGTGATTGTAACTAAGAGCCTGTCAGCATATACGGTAATACTGCCCATGGTACGAGTAGCATGAATTTCTTGACAGATTCCCTTTAATTTACATTTTTTGCATTGTCTAAATACCGAATTTTTGCACTTGAGGTGTTTCTTACTTTATCTTAGCTATTGTCTATGAACACTGCAGGCTAACCTATTCTAGACCGAGCATTGTGTTAATGATTTCATTTATGCAAACTTTCACATCACAATTAAAAAAGGCCATGTTTTCATGGACCGTGGCTTATAAATATGTATCAACATGGGGAAGTAAAAGGAGAGCAGACTGGTATAATGCAATGTATCTATAGAATCTCTGTTAAGTAAGAACTGGCTTCGGAATTTGATGCAGACTGAAGCAAACAGAATAATAGAGTTCGACATGCATCAGGGAGCCTGCATTCAGCTCATCCAAAGTGCTATTCTACTCGCTCTGCAGAACAGAAAACTCTTCCGCCTTGCATGTTTTTATATATATATATTTATTGTACTAAAGTCTATGTATTGCTGATATGAACTTGTAAAATGATTGATGACACCAACATTTTACCAACAGATTTATTCATGAGAGGAACTGAATGTGCATTTCAAAAAGTACAACTCAAAGCTAAATTGAAGTATCATTTCATTTACATAAGCAATAATAAAAAAAAAGCAAGTTCGAATCTCTAAAATAGTGATGTTCCCAGAAACTCATGGAATATGAAAAGGAACAAGAAAATACAAAAGAAACGGATATAAAAAGGAATGTTAGAATCAAATGAAAGGGAAACAAAGTTGCAGTAATAGCATGTGAGGTAACTTGGAAAGCATGAGGAATTTTAAGTGCACGTGTCACTTTCCAAAGCACCACGACATTGTGAAATCTAAACATAGAAATACACACTTCAATGAAATAGCCATTTACCTATGGAAAAAAATCCAGAGAATCATTGTCTAACTCCACAAGGGTTGAATATGGCATTACTAATAAAATAATATTCACAAAACAGCAAATTACAGCCGAGCTTGTCAAGAACCATTAATGCTGCTCAATGGGGGGAATGTAATAATATTCAATTGTGAGGATAACATTTTGCCAAGCATTGTTATTAGTTCTGAAACATGTCACTGGTGGCTGTTAAAAGAACAAGACGCTTATACCATTCAAATACAGGAAATAAAATGCTGTAGGTTCTATTAGGCTATTGCACTGTTAGGAAAATATTTACTTTATTTATTTACTTTACACACTTATATGGCATCGCTATATTCCGCAGCACTTTACAGACATTAGCCTCAATGGGTCTCACAATCTAAGTTCCCTATTAGTATCTCTTTAGAGTGTGGGAGGAAACCAAAATATCTGGAGGAAACCCACGCAAACACGGGGAGAACATACAAACTCCATGCAGATGTTGTTCTTGGTCAGATTTGAACCTAGGACCCTGTTGCAAATATTGATATTAATTTGGGTCCAGCTCTTCCCCCTCCCTGGTGAGTCCTGTGTAGTGTTGAGCGTAAATATTTGAATAGCGAATATTAATCGCGAATATCGCAACTTTGCTAATTCGCGAATATTTCGAATATAGTGCTATATATTCGCTATATCGAATATTCGTCATTTTTTTACATCTGAAAACATGATTCCTCCCTGTTTATTTCTTGTGGGTCAATGAGTCATTGGCCCACAAGCAACTTAAGCAGGAAGGAATCATGTTTTCATATGGAAAAAAAATGACGATTATTCTAAAAAACTAATGTATAGCAATATAGTGAATATATTCGTTATTTAGAATATTCACATTTTTTTTCCCAATCTGTACAGTTGTTTCGCATACTCCTCCCCGACAAGCGTCCCCGTCACCATGGGAACACCTGTGGGTTAGAGAATACCATCGGATCTGAGTTTTCCCTGAGATCGTGAAAACTCAGATCCGATGGTATTTTCTAACCCACAAGCGTTCCCATGGTGACGGGGACGCTTGTCTGGGAGAAGTATGCCAAAGTGGAATAACAGTACACATTGAAAAAAAAGACGAATATTCTAAATAACGAATATATTCGCTATATTGCTATAACTTCGTTTTTTTGAATATCTGTCATATTCGCTATAGTGCTATAACTTTGTTTTTTAGAATATTCGTCATATTC
The DNA here is from genome assembly GCF_905171765.1 of Bufo bufo. Lineage (NCBI taxonomy): Eukaryota > Metazoa > Chordata > Amphibia > Anura > Bufonidae > Bufo > Bufo bufo. The sequence continues at coordinate 710,415,832 of NC_053390.1, forward strand.
TAAGACAAGAATATATATCAATATAGTGAATATTCGTAAAATACACATATAGACTTCAATTTAGCTAATATAGTGCTATAGTATTTTTTTTTATAGTGTAAATTTTTTCCAAATCTGAAGTTCAGAAGAGACAAAACAAATTAGACTATAAAAAAAAGATTATAGCACTATATTAGCTAACTTGCAGTCTATATCTATATTTTGCGAATATTCACTATATTGCTATAACTTTGTTTTTTAGAATATTCGTCATATTCTAAAATAAGAATATGTAGCAATATTGCGAGTATTCGTAAAATGCAAATATCAGCCAATACCCATAGCCAACCAACAGGAAAGTTGTTTTATACAGTTAAAAAAAAGAAAAAAAAGAGCAATACGCGAATAATGAAATTGCATATTATTTGCAATAAATTTAATAATGCTGAATATTCGATATCGACGAAAATAAGACGAATATTCAATAGAAGATTCGCAAAATATTGCAAAATCGAATATGGCACCTCCCGCTCATCACTAGTCCTGTGTATTTGTTTGTGTATGCACATCTGTGTCTGGTCATCTAGGGCCTTTGAAGTTGTCTTCTAGCTAGTCATACCTCAGCAAGGCCAGATAACACAGGGCTGGCATCATAAAACTCAAGAATCTAGCTATACTCAGATCCTCCACAGTGACATCCGAGGATGAGGGGATCAATATAGAAACAGAACGTTCATAAGTTATGGAAAACCAGGACTGGGTGGCATTTCTTGGGGCTCACAGAAGTAGTGAAGATTTGTCCTGGTTTTCTGCTTGCCCAGTGTAAGGTTTCTGGTTTATTTACTTTTATTTTAGAAACTGTTGTGCATTGTATTTCTGTATGTATTTTGTTAAAATTTTTTTGGAAAAAAAAAATAAATAAAAAAAAAAATATATATATATATATAAGCATTGTGACTCTTTTCATCATATTAAGTTCTGTCTTGTGTTCTTGAACAAATCTACATGCTAAGCTCAAAGCATATAAGGTTACCTATTTAGATAACAGTTTGGAAGAAATTGTAATATTTAGGCATCCTGTAAGAGTGTGAGCTCTTGAAACAAACCTTAGTGGTGGCAGTGTTGAGGTATTACTGGGGAATAGTAATAATTATATAAATCAGTTGTTTTTGTATTGGCTGCCCAGCCAAACCCACACATCACGTGAACTCCAGTGAGGGTGATTGTGACAAATTGGTGGCAAGCGGTGGGATATTTTCATTCAAGAACGTAAGTGGATAAAGTCTATGATTTTCGGTAGGAGGGCTACAGAGTAATCCACCAACAACAGAATTCAGTTGTTATAATATTTTTAAATATACAGTGCAAACAGTTTCCCACGCTACCCTATTCTCATTTTTCGTTTCCAATTTTTTTATTTTTGCATGACATGTATGAGGATGGCCGCCTCAGCATATAATCATTATACAAAGGACGTACTTGCTGCACAATGTGAGGAAAGAGGAATCTCAATCATTGGCAAGAACAAGGAGCAGCTAATTGAAGCCCTTTTGCAGGAAGATCAGGACCAAGAAAGAATTGTGTGCCAGGTTAGTCACAGTCCAGTTTCAGAGACTGGTCTGGCTGTGGAAGTTGCATCAGGAGCTAGGCAATTATCTGAGGATTCTAACAGCTAATGTACGGAGAGTGCTATAGATACTTTTCTTGTCCCTGTGGATCTGGATACAAAGCAGAAGTTTAGGCTACTTTAACACTAGTGTTTTTGCTGAATCCAGCAGGGCTCAGCACAAAATGCTTCCGTTACTGATAATGCAATCATCTGGATCCGTTCTAAACTCCATTGAAAGTCAATGGGGGACGGATTAATTTTCTATTGTGTCCGATTGTGTCAGAGTTAAACCGATCCGTCCCCATTGACTTGCATTGTGGATCATGACGGATCCGTTTTGCTCTGCATCTCATAAAGGAAAGAAAACCACAGCTTGCTGTGGTTTGCTCTCTGGTATGGGAACACAACCAAATGGAAAGGAATGCTTTTTGGAGCATTCCATTCTGTTCAGTTACATTTTGTCCCTATCTCCTATGACGGATCTCAATACCGGAAAATAGAAATCCTAGTGTGAAAGAAGCCTTATACAACAATACCAGGAGACAGAAGCTGCAGAACACCAAGCTGAGCGAGAAGATTGCAATGCTAAAAGGATGTATCGGCTGGAGCTTGCTAAACACACAACCAGAGACCTTTAGTGTGCTGCTCCTAGTCACCTCTATGTGCATCAGCAACCAACGAGAGGAGGAGCATACACAGCTATATTTACCTCCTTAATCAGGGTCGCCTGTTAGATGGGTGGGACAAAAGTGCACATGAATGCTACTCCCAGAATAGAAGCGCATTCACACCTGAAGGTGCCACTCCTTCAAGACAAATCAAAAAAATTTAGCAGGATGTTTTGTATCTTTTTTCTGTGATTTTTTTGATTTGTCTTGAAGGAGTGGAGCCTTCAGGTCTGAATGCGCTTCTATCCTAATAGTAACATTCATGTGCACTTTTGCCCCACCTATATAACAGGCGACCTTGAATAAGGAGGTATATGTAGCGGTGTGTGCGTCTCCTCTCATTGGTTTCCGATGCACACAGAGGTAACTAGGAGCAGAACACAATATGTGCAGGGTCTGCTCTCCTCAATATAGATGCCCAACTGCATAGGTAGGTTTAGCGTAGGACCTGCCTGACCTGAGACCACCATGGCGCTGGGTAGGTGGGCACAGATGTGTTTTTTTTTTTTTTATATTGACAATTTTTATTGTTTCGTATTTATCATAGCAAGGTACAAGCTTGAAGACAAATTGTAACAACAATGCAAGTGACATAAAAGAAGGCAGCAAAGACATTCGAAAAATTGTCACAGGTTCAAGTAACTGGCGGGCGATAAGGCCCAACATTGACAGGTATTAGCTATTATTAGGCATAGGTAAGATTCTGGTTAAACAAAATGTCGGGGATATTAGAGCTTATTTCCTGATAAGAAAGGAAGGGACCGCTCGGGGTCACCAGGGTTTACTAACAGAATATGAACAGGTGATCCTCTTCAAATGGGTACATATTGGTATAGGTTGTTATACAAATCCTCTATATTTTTTCCATGGTGACCATGTTTTCAGAAAAGAAGGTCTAGAATGTGATTCCCAATGGGAGATTTCCTTCAGCCTATATATCTGATCTACTTTATTGATCCAATAATCAATACAGGGGATGTCAGAAGACAGCCAGTGCGTTGGTAGGAGTAGTCTAGCAGCTGCCAGTAGGAGTGAGAAGAGGGATGATTTGTGTGGTCCTATACTATCCATCTCCAGGGATATCAGAGGTAGCTCAGGTGAACAGGGGAGAGATGTCTGACATATCTGGTTGCAAAGCTGAAGTATCTTGTGCCACCAAGGCTTAATTAGGTCACAAGACCACCAGATGTGCATGAACGTACCTTTCGATACGTGACATCTCCAGCAAACATCAGAGGCTGTTGAGCTGTACAAACATGTTTTATCTGGGGTCTTGTACCAACGCATAAGAATTTTGTAGCTATTCTCTTGTATGCGTATACACCTGGATAACTTGTGAGGAGAAATTAAAAGTTTGGTGACCTCTTGGGGTGACAGACTACGTTGTAAGTCTCTTTCCCAAAGGCCCACAATTGCAGGTTTAGGGAGGGAGGAGGGAGACTTCAGGTGTTTATATATTTTAGAAATAGTTTTGGATGGATATACCTTACTGCCCAGCATTACCTCAAACCAGCTGGATTCCCTTGTTTGGGAGACATTTTTTGCCCATAGAAGAGCCTCTGTCTTGAGGAAGTGCTGTAGGATAGGGTTGTGAATCTGTGTATCTAGTAACGTGCATATTTCAGAGTCAGAGTGAACACAACCCTCCTTATCAAGTAGTTGTGAGGTGGCAATCTCTGAAGATCTTAAGGTAACTGGGCAGCTCTCTCTTAGTTCCTTAGGCGCCAAATCAATGATGTCTTTAATAAGCAAAAGGGGGGAAGGAAGTGTAGGACCTTTAGGGCTGGATGCGAACCACCTCCAAACCTTTAGGGTGTTGCGAGTGAGAGGATTGGTTATCAAGCCAAGTGGTGGAAGCGGCTTATTAGCAAGTATAAGAGCCCGAATAGGGGATGGGAGTAATGCATTCTCTAATTTGGGCCAGAATTTGTGAGCCGGTTCTCTGATCAAATCTATAGCTCTGGAGAGTTGGATTGCATTCATATAGGTCTCAGGGTCGGGGAGACCAATACCACCTGTTGCTCTAGACTTGGTTGGCGTGTCAAAGGAGATGCGGGGGCTTTTGCCTTGCCAAATAAACTTGCGAATAGTTTTATTCAGAGAGGCAAAATATGATTTAGGTATTTCAATAGGGAGAACTTGCATCAGGTAGGTGAGTTTCGCATGATCAGGGACATAAAAATGTTCTTTCTACCAAACCACAAGAGATATTTAGAGTCTAGGGAGTCCATCTGGGCCTGCATAGATGCTAAGAGGGGATTGTAATTTAGTCGGAATAGGTCAGGTAGATGGGGGGATATTTTGACCCCTAAATAGGTTAATTGTTGGGTTTGCCAATTAAATGGGGAATTTGCTTGAAGAGAGGAGATGCTAGCAGAAGAGAGGCCTATATGAAGCACCTGGGACTTGGAGGGGTTAATCTTAAAATTTGAAAGGGAACCAAAAAGACTAAGTGTTGATAGGATCTTGGGCATGGATTAATGTGGGTTGGTGGTGATGATTAATAAGTCATCAGCAAATGCTGCTAACTTAAATTCCTGTGCTCCAACTTTCAGACCTCCAATATCACCACTTTGTCTAAGGGCTTGCAGGAGGGATTCCATCACTAGTACGAATAAAAGGGGTGAAAGGGGGCACCCTTGTCTCGTCCCATTTCTAATGGAAAAACAGGAGGATAGTAATCCATTGACCGACACGGACGCCGAGGAGCACGTGTACATTGCAAATACTGCGTTGATATATGGTTCTGGGAATTGAAATTTTGACAGAGTCAATCTGATATATGTCCAATCCACCCTGTCAAATGCTTTCTCGGCGTCCGTGCCAATCAGGACCAAGGGAGTGTGTTTATGAGAGGCATAGTACAAGGAGTCTAATATTTTTGTGGTATTATCCTTCCCCTCTCTCCCTTTTACGAAACCTACCTGGTCCGGATGGATTAGTTCAGATAAGAAGCTCTGTAACCTAGTAGCTAACATCTTGGCTATAAGTTTAAGGTCTACATTAAGTAGGGAAATTGGGCGATAGTTGGAGCACAATGTGGGGTCTTTAACTTCTTTGGGTATTATTGTTATAGTGTCTTTAGTCATATCGGGTAAAAGTGGGAGGTTGGACATAGCCAAATTACAGACAGGAAGCAGATAGGGTAGGAGTGTGTTTTTGAAGGTTAAGAAGTAAGATATGGGGAGACCGTCTGGACCAGGGCATTTACCTCTGGGGGTAGATTTAATGGCAGCTTCTAGTTCCGGGACAGTGAAAGGTTTGGCTAAGGACACCCGTTGTATTAAAGTTAAGGCTGGGAGGTCAAGTGTGTCTAGAAAGGAGTTAATGTTGGTTTCTCTACACAAAGAAGGATTAGGAAGGTCAGGGACTGGAAGGTTGTAGAGAGAATTATAAAATAACCTGAATTGATCAGCTATATCCTCAGCCTTGAACAGTAGGGTACCCTGATGAGACCTAAGAGATTGAACATAGCGGGAGTTTCTTCTCTGCTTAATGCGATTCATCACGTATTTAGAGGCTTTATTGCCGTGGGCAAAAATTTTCTGCTGAACAGACAAGAAAAACTTGGCTGAGCGTTCATTTAAAAAAAAAAATTAATTGAGCTCTGAGGGAAGAAAGTTCCGCTAGTTGTAGATCCTTCAGGGATTGTTTATGAGCATTCTCTGCCAAGTGGATTTTTGACAGCAAATCACTGAGTTTTTTCTCTGATTCTCTCTTCAGAAAGGAGCAGAGACCAATCAACCTGCCTCTAATGTATGCTTTATGAGCGTCCCAGAGGACTTGGGGGGATATCTCAGAGGTATTATTTATTAGAAAATATTCCTCAAGGTAAGAGGATATGAGAGCAGTATGTTTTGCGTTGTTTAGTAGGGATTCGTTAAACCTCCAGTTGGTTTGTCTATTAGTTTTTTGGTCTTAACGTATTTCACAGTAAATCGGGGCATGGTCGGACAGGGTAATATTTCCAATTCTTGGGAATGAGCAGAATTGCAGTTTTTCTTTCGGGATTAAAATATAATCAATTCTACTGTATGAATTATTAGCAGGGGAATAGAAGGAGTAGTCAATTGTTTCAGGATTGTGGCAGCGCCAAATATCTAAAACTCCCAGGTTATGTAATTTCGTATGCAACAATCTGAGAGTTTTCGCCGAGGCTGGGGATTTTTTGGAAGAGGTGTCTATTGAGGGTTTCAAAGCTATATTGAAGTCACCTGCCACAGTCAGAAAACCTTCCCTATGTTTCTCTATCAGAGAAAGGACTGGGGTGAGCCAGCCGTTTTGATCTACATTTGGGGCGTATATATTTGCAAAAGTAAACATGGATTGTCCCACTTGGCCAATGAGGATTAAGTATCGACCCTCCGGGTCTTGAACGTGAGATTTATATTGAAAAGGAAGCCCCCTACAAAAACCAATGCTGACTCCCCTCGAGGCCGCACCCCCAGCACCACAATGGTACCAGCTAGGAAATTTAGAGTGAGAAAGGTTGGGGTAATTCCCATGTTTGAAGTGCGTCTCCTGCAAGAAGACCACTGAGCATTTCTCTCTGTGCAAGAGAGAGAAAATCTGGGATCTCTTAGAAGGGGATCTCAGTCCCTTAACATTGTATGAAGCTAATTTAAAATCTGTCATGTCTCTTCAGAGAGAGGGGAAGTTGCAAAGGGTCTAAGTGGTGTAGTAAAGGAAATCTGACCAACCAGCAGCAAGGAGTCGGGGGAATCCCAATTTGCGCGCTCTGAATCTGTGAGGACATCTGTTTACCCATTTGAGAGAGTATTAAAGTAATCTCAGAATACCTGTCAAAATAATAACAATATGGAACATAAAATAAAACAGTGAATAATGACAAAAGATGAGTAAATATCATCCAAACGAGGTAAGTCATATCAATTGTGCCTTTCTGATTAGGCAGCATGTAGGGGGGGAAAGGGTATAATCAGTGCTTTAAGTGGGCCAAAAGAGGTGCCGGTACTCTATTAGGCGCCGGTGCTCCCCCCCCCCAATACTGAATTAATGTGTGTGTGTGTGTGATGAGGGGGGGGTCTGATGTGCAGGGGGGTACTGGTTCAGAGAGGAACGAATGTGCGGTGGTGGGGGGGGGGGTCCTGGTACATAGAGGAACTAATATATATATGTGTGTGATGGGGGGGTCTGATGTGCAGGGGGCCCCTGCACATCAGACCCCCCCATCACACACATATATATTAGTTCCTCTATGTACCAGTACAGTACCCCCCCCACCACCGCACATTCGTTCCTCTCTGAACCAGTACCCCCCTGCACATCAGACCCCCCCTCATCACACACACACACACATTAATTCCTCTCTGTACCAGTACCCCCCTGCCAGGGGGGTACTGGTACAGAGAGGAATTAATGTGTGTGTGTGTGTGATGAGGGGGGGGTCTGATGTGCAGGGGGGTACTGGTTCAGAGAGGAACGAATGTGCGGTGGTGGCGGGGGGGGGGGGTACTGGTACATAGAGGAACTAATATATATGTGTGTGATGGGGGGTCTGATGTGCAGAGGGGTACTGGTACAGAGAGGCACTAATGTGTGGTGGTGGTGGGGGGGGGGTACTGGTAAAGAGAGGAACTAATGTGTGTGATGAGGGGGGGGGTCTGATGTGCAGGGGGGTACTGGTACAGAGAGGAACGAATGTGCGGTGGTGGGGGGGGGGTCCTGGTACATAGAGGAACTAATATATATGTGTGTGATGGGGGGGTCTGATGTGCAGGGGCCCCCTACACATCAGACCCACCCATCAGACACATATATATTAGTTCCTCTATGTACCAGTACCCCCCCCCCCCACCGCACATTCGTTCCTCTCTGTACCAGTACCCCCCTGCACATCAGACCCCCCCCCCCCCCTCATCACACATTAATTCCTCTCTGTACCAGTACCCCCCTGCCAGGGGGGGGGGGGGGTACTGGTACAGAGAGGAACTAATGTGTGTGGGGGGAGGGGGGGTGCCTGTCACTCACCAGTACTCTTCAGAAGTTGGATTCCAAAGCAAAGTCGATGTTCTTTGCTGCACCGTCCGACTCCTGACTCCAAGGAGAACCAGTCACTGGTCGCCGCACTGATCGCTCCACACAGGCGCGCGGGAAGGAGTTGACGTCACCTAACGTGAGGTCAACTCCCTGCCTGCGCCAGCCTGAGCCGTACTCTGCAACGACCCGCCCCCCTCCACTAGCTGCCCAGCCAACGACATTAGGGAGGAGATACTGCCAGCTCTCCGCTGCGCTCCGGTACCGGAAACCCACGTACTGGGCGCACGGAGAGGTGCTGGTACTCTCCAGGGCAATTTTTGGAAGTGGCGGTACTGAGTACCGCCGCGTTCCGGCCCACTTCAAGCACTGGGTATAATACCCAGAAGCATTACCCTCTGTAATGCCACTTATACTGGAAAATTTAGACTCAGGTAGTATTAGTGGAAGAATCAGGGAGTCTGCAAGGTTATAAAGGGAACCCTTATAATTTTTGTCCTGCGTGAAACAAGCAAGGGACAATTGAAGGGGGGGAAGGGCCAGTTTACACCAATTGGTGGAGAGGATAGTGCGGAGTGTTAAAAGATATAGGTGAGCGAGATTAGGTGTCTCACACGGCCTCATAGGTATGGGAGGGTACATTTATACGTGAGGTAGCTTGATGTTGGTAATTAGCAACGTGACTGGCCTAACCTTAAAACAGATGGGAAACTCAGGGGAGAGATCCCTACTGTCTCGACGTCTAATACTGGGCAGAGAGCAAAGCATGACTTGAGGAAATGAAAAACGTAAGCCGGGCTCTCTACTCAGTATATAGGAAGTCGCCACATAGTAAGCAGTGTAACAGTAACTTAGAATTAGTACGTCCCATACGATGCTGTTGATAGTCCACCTAATCTAGAAGAGGAGAAAGCATAACAGACTACTTATCCACCATGGTCAGACGTTTGGGGGTGGAGAAGGAGTTCTCCCTTCTGCTTCTTTGGGGCTTTGGGGTACTTAGAGGTTCCCAAGGGGTCACCGTAGGGAGGTTAGGTAAGGAGCTCAAGTTCTGGACCATGTCCCAGTTCTCAATGGGCAGTGGGGAAAGCAGAATGAGGTCATAAGCTTTATCCAGATCTGCAAAAGATGAAATGTGGATACGTTGACCATCATGCAGGAAAGATAAGCCAAATGGGAATGTCCACCTGTAAATAATTCTGTGCTGTCGCAGCCATTCGGTGAGAGGTCTCAGGGCTTTACGCTTTTTAAGAGTTGACTGCGCCAAGTCCTGGAAAATGGCGATATTGTTTTCCTCCCAATCCACGGTATTAGAATTTCTGGCGTTTGCCAGTATGGCTTCTTTTACAGGGAAGTGCAGGAATTTGCAAATTACGTCCCTGGGGGGCTCATTTGCTTGCGGTTTAGGTCTAAGAGCTCTATGGGCCCGTTCAATCAGGACCTCATGCGCAGAGTCAGGGCCTAGAATTTTCAGGCATATCTGGATTACTGTTTCTGGGATGTCCATGGCTGAGACAGTTTCAGGAATGCCTCTAAAACGCAAATTATTGCGCCTGCTCCTGTTCTCTTGGTCCTCCATGGCAGTGTATAGAGAGTTATCATGGCATTGAGCAAGAGACAGGCTAGATGACACTGGTGCTGCAGGGTCGCGGCCTGGGTTTCCTCTAAAACCTCCACCCTCCGGCCTATGTGTTTAACATCCTCTTTTATTGAGGAGATGTCCAGGCTAAGGGGGCCCAGGGCTTCTGCAAGAGCCTCCTTTAGGAAAGCTCTGGATATGGGCAAACAGTCCGTCTCACTGGGATCATCCCCTACCTTGTCACCGCCGGTTGCTGCTGATAGCTTGTGTGCTGAGCGTGGTGTGCCAGGCGCCATCTTGGATTCTCGGCTCACTGCCACAGGAGCTGCTTTTTTAATAAATCTCTCCATCTCCCCAGCTTGACTTTGGGAGCGATTGTTACCCAGTTGTTCTGTGGGCTTCTGGCCCCCGATTTTGACCATTTTAGAGACCAGTAGGCTTATAATAAGGTGCTGTGAGGGTTATGCAGGCAGGAGAGCAGCTCTTCACACGTCCATCCGGCTCAAGCGCAGGCTCCGCCCCCCGGCACAGATGTGTTTTGATCTAATGGTTTTATCATTAGAGTGAGGACTTAATCCATGTATTATGTATTATGTTTGCATCTATTTCTTTAGTGCATTATTTTACATGACTTTATAAATTTAGCTACAGTATGCACATCCATTTATTTACTATCATATCGTGCAGGATGTTTTGTATATTTTTTTCCAGGATTTTTCCACCTAAACCCCATTAAATGACCGCTGGGCCATTTTTTACATTGCCTCATTTGCTAAAAGTTTTTCCTTTAAAGGGTAGAGTCCTGACCAAGTTTTCACGTCTAGTAGAAGGGGGGATGATCCCAACTAGGCCCCCTCTTGCCCTGGGCCCCATAGCAGTCCCTTAAAATAATAAAAGTCAAATTAAAACCATATAAAACGGCATAAAAGACCATCAGCAACAGTCATGCGTCACTCCATATCCCTATTGTTAAAGTGCATGTTGGCATAATAAGGTCCACTACAATATTAATACAGTCAATGGTTATAAGGATATAGATGAAGTATGGCGATATTACGTTACACCATATATGTTAAATCAAATATACAGCTGGGTCCACCCAGTGATATTCAGCGGTATTGTTCGACATATTCCATGTAGGTTACTCAAATTATGGTTAATATCAATGTCCTTATGTGGATTTTGACACAAATTAATTAGTTGTTCAGAACTCCCTATTTTACCAGCTCACATTATGTATTTTTACATATATTTAGCGCTTTCATTGGAGTCCGTTTTAAATGTGCACAAAATTCTTTGCAGGTGTAATGTCTATGATTGGCGTTCTTCCTTTACAGAAAAATCACTGGTTATTGGTATTTGGTAAGTGTTAAAGAGAATAAGATAAATTGTTACATTACCAATCTTTATATGTGCCAGAGGAAGCTCAATATTCGGAGCGTAGGTAGACCGCAGCCCCTTTGATGTCTGTATTGGTTGCTCTGGCCTCTGTGTCCCACGTGGAAAAAGTATGTAAAAAGACATAATTTGAGCAGGTAAAATAAGGAGTTCTGAACAACCAATTTATTTGTGTCAAGATCCACATAAGGACATTTATTTTAACCATAATTTGAGTAACCTAAATGGAACATACACCAAAACATTCAGATACAACTGTTAGAATGACACCAGACAAGAATGTGGAAAGGAATGACATGAGTAATAATAAGTATCACATACCAACTACCAATATATATGAGGCACTATCAACACCCCTTTTTTAGACCAGACCCCACCACATCACAGACCAAGAACAAGACACATACACTGACAATCCCCAGAAAGGAGATATATACGAGGACACAACCACAATCACACGAATACAACTTGAGACAGAGGTATCACAACCACAAGGACAAGACAGAGGACAATTGGACGCCAGACCACAGATACAAGCATCCTCGTCAGGAAAAATCACACAACACAATGACGTCCAACAACGCATGACCACATATAAAAAGACACGAAGGGGAGGACGCACAAGGAAGGGATACTCTCAGACAATACAGAGCACGACCATAGAAGAAAACACTATAGTTAATCTTAGGAAAACACCACTTACTCCAGCACAGATTAGTCTTCTGAACAAAGGATAAAAATTTTCACCCACAAACAAGTTAAATTCACTATGTATACTGGTGTAGAGAAATTTGTGAGGAAAATATGTTTAAAAAAATATTACATGAAGAACCCAATATTGTTAGAAAATAAAAATCTACCATATATGAACATACAGATTTAAAAGTAAAATGTAAACAATATTCCAAACAGGAGATAGGGCATGAAAAAGCCACATTTTGACGTAACACCGAATTGGATATAAGGAAATAGAAAATAAGTCAATGTTTGATAACTTGACGAAACAGGAGAGGGAGGCTATCAAGCAGCTACAATCTCAGCACAATATTATTAGCAAGCCAGCAGACAAGAGGGGGGAAATTGTGATATTAAAGTCTGACCAATATGATGGGGATTGTTGACGGCAACTATTCGACCCATGTACATATACAAGATTAAAAAATGACCCCTCTCTAAAATACCAGAGTGAGCTGGTGAAATACTGCGATACGAGACGCGATAGGGGAATTCTTCTCAAACGTGAATACAAATACATAACTCGATCACCAAAGCGATTACATGTTTTCTACTATATCCCTAAAATGGAAAGGCATTATACTGAACCACCAGGGAGGCCTATAATATCTGGCATAGGCTCAATATCCTCAAATTTGTCAGAATAGATAGATTGATTATTACAACCCACAGTTAAACAGATTCTTTCTTATATAAAAGATTCTACAGATATAATAATCACTCTGGAGAAATTAGAAGTCCAAGATAATTGGATACTCGGCACTATGGATGTTAACTCACTGTATATAATTATCGATTGCAATCAAGGAATACAAGCTTTGAATAGACAATTACAACTTAATAGCTCATTAAAACAGGAACAGATTAACTTCATCTTAGAGGGTGTTAGATATATTCTAATGCATAATTATTTTACATATGAGTCAGAATTTTACCTACAAGATAGAGGCACGGCCATGGGTACCAGATTCACCCCCAGCTATGCCAATTTATTTTTGGCTCAGTGGGAGGCAGACACCATCAACCCACTGCTGGGGACGAGTCTGGTACTATGGCGCCGTTATATAGATGATATATTTATCTGGCAAAATACAGAAGACCTCCTGAATGTTATTTTATTACAGATCAATAACAATAAAAGAAACTTGAAGTTCACCACTAATGTAAGCAAGTTAGAGATATAATTCTTAGATTTAACGGTCAAAAATACTGAACATAGTTGTCATCTTCCAAGGTGGTTATTCCTACGAGTCAATTTAGATGACTTAAACGTAATTGTACATTTTGAAAACAAAGCTAATCAATTAAGACAACAGTTTTCAAATAAGCAATATCCAGACAAAGTAATAGAAACATCATTGAATAAAGTAAGAAATATGAATAGGGAGACTTTTTTTATGACCAATAAAAAGGAAACGAATGAAGACGAAAATTTACGTATGATACTACCTTTTAATTCACAACACTGGACAGTTGAAACAATTAGCAGAAAACACTGGCATCAACTATTGAGAGACAAAATAGTGGGGTCTATACTACCCACTACCCCCTTAATTACATACACCAAAGCACCCAACTTAGGTCTAAAAGTTGCTCCATCAATTAAAAATAGGAGAATAGATACGAAGACAAATTGGCTATTTACAAAAGGTTTTCACCGTTGTTGAAGATACAACTGTAAAATAACTCAATTCCCTAAAAAACGGTACAAGTACATTCAACCCCAAACTCATTTTGCCATAGTATTAAAGATAGCTTAACCTGCGATATGACAGATGTGATATATATCCTAGAGTGTCCATATCAAAAACAATACGTAGGGAGAACCAAGAGAACATTAAAACAGAGGGTGTCGGAACACATAACACATATTAAAAATGGATTTGAGAACCACTCTGTTTCACAACACTTGAAAACATACCATACTAAAGATCCGTCTAAACTTACCTTTATAGCCTTGGAGAAAATTAGGAGATCATGGAGAGGAGGTAATTACGTTGCCAACATGTCCAGAGCTGAGTCGCAATATTTTTTTTGAGATTGACACAATAATTGCCGCTGGCCTGAATGCTGAGATAGAGCTGTTTGGTTTCCTGTAGTGTTGGGGTGGATGCTGATCGGGGACAGGACATCGAGGTCCAGCTGTCTACCAGCACCTCAATCTCTCCTCCCTGACTAGCTCCCGCCCCTATGTTCTTCTTTCCTCGTTCAACTTATCGCCTATGAAGATTTGAAAATTTGAAGAATAGAACAAATGACACATGTGCAGTCTATAGAAATGAAAGAAAGGGTTAAATAAAACATATGCACAACCACAAAATAAAATATGGGTAATGTAAATAGGATATAATTAGTGACATATATCTATATTCTACACAGTGTAGGGATACAATGACAGGATACCTTCCATATTGTCTCTTCATATGAAATAGAAGAGTAGACATCTATTAAATCAATTAATATATCTGAAGATGGTTAATTATTGCTATTTAAGCCAAATTACCACTGTTAGCAATTTGTATCTAAGATAATATGAGGGTAATATATTTATTTATGGAATTTGGATATTTATTATAACTTGCAATCAAATATACATGTTAAAACGGAAAAAAAAAAACAGAAACACAACTTTATACAGATTATCTATGAATAAGTTGGCAGATGACATACACATAAGTCTTTAATTTGAGCAATATGTGTCCCTCTACAAGGAGAAATTATAAGAGGAGATGAGGATATCTGTAACTTGGACCAGATCAATTCCATATATTGGTATTGATTTTGATAAACTGACAAGCACTTCCTTCTTGATTGATGAACTACCTTTAAAAGGATCCATTACAGCATATATAGTAACATAGTAACATAGTGTATATGGCCGAAAAAAGACATTTGTCCATCCAGTTCAGCCTGTTATCCTGCAAGTTGATCCAGAGGAAGGCAAAAAAAAAAACTGTGAGGTAGAAGCCAACTTTCCCCACTTAAGGGGGGAAAAATTCCTTCCCGACTCCAATCAGGCAATCAGAATAACTCCCTGGATCAACGACCCCTCTCTAGTAGCTATAGCCTGTAATATTATTACACTCCAGAAATACATCCAGGCACCTCTTGAATTCCTTTATTGTACTCACCATCACCACCTCCTCAGGCAGAGAGTTCCATAGTCTCACTGCTCTTACCGTAAAGAATCCTCTTCTATGTTTGTGTACAAACCTTCTTTCCTCCAGACGCAGAGGATGTCCCCTCGTCACAGTTACAGTCCTGCGGATAAATAGATGATGGGATAGATCTCTGTACTGACCCCTGATATATTTATACATAGCAATTAGATCTCCCCTCAGTCGTCTTTTTTCTAAAGTGAATAACCCTAATTTTGATAATCTTTCAGGGTACTATAGTTTCCCCATTCCAGTTATTACTTTAGTTGCCCTCCTCTGGACCTTCTCCAGCTCTGCTATGTCTGCCTTGTTCACAGGAGCCCAGAACTGTACACAGTACTCCATGTGTGGTTTGACTAGTGATTTGTAAAGTGGTAGGACTATGTTCTCATCACGGGCATCTATGCCCCTTTTGATGCAACCCATTATCTTATTTGCAGCAGCTGCCTGACACTGGTTTTTACTGCTTAGTTTGCTGTTTATTAAAACTGTCTACCACTGATGAAGGAGCACAAGGCTCCGAAACACATCTGGTCTTGAGAGGCAGACAGTACATGCAAGATTGGTACCATTAAAACACGCTGGACTTAATGTAATTACATTTACCCATTGCGAATAGGAGCGCTCTGGTACTCTAAGCGACTGGCAACAGAGAGCTGAAAGGGCCGGCATCCCGAGAACACGTGGGACGCCGAGGCCAGCACAAACAATACAGACATCAAAGGGGCTGCGGTCTACCTACCCTCCGAATATAGAGCTTCCTCTGACACATATAAAGATTGGTAATGTAACAATTTATCTTATTTTATTTAACACTTACCAAATACCAATAACCAGTGATTGTTCTGTAGAGGAAGAACGACGATCATAGACATTATACCTGCAAAGAATTGGACTCCAAAGAAAGCACTAAATATATGTAAAAAGACATAATTTGAGCTGGTAAAATTAGGAGTTCTGAACAACCAATTCATATGTGTCAAGATCCACATAAGGACATTGATATTAACCATAATTTGAGTAACCTACATGGAATACGCCGAATAACACCGCTTAATATCACTGGGTGGACCCAGCTGTATATTTGATTTAACATATATGGTGTAACGTAATATTGCCATACTTCATCTATATCCTTATAAGCACTGACAGTATTAATACAAAAAGGATATGGAGTGACGCATTCCGCTTTTTAGAATTAACTATATATAGCTTGCCTGGGGAGGAGAAGGAGTCAGACCCTTTACTGGACTTAGCCTCTTCGGCTAGAAAAGGGGGTCCTTAGAAGATGCCTACATTAGTAAAGACTTGTCTGAAGAACAAGTGCTTTTTTCCAACATGTGCACTAAAATGTTGTAAAGTGCAGTTTTACTGGATTGATATGAAAAGAACCTGAAAAGATTCAGGTTTGTCTGCCATCTGAAAAAGTTCAGACTGAACCCAGTTTGATATGAACTGGTTTGCTCATCTTTACAATACACCTATGTCTCTGCCACCTGCTGCTAGTATCCCTGACTCTTCCCTCCTTGTTTATAATAGTACATTATGATGTCTTATTAGACAGAGCAACCAGTCAATCCACTGTGGTGATGTCGATGGCAATATGGCAACAGGAAGGATTTTGAGTGATACTTCACATACTTGAAAGTGTTCTTAAAACCTTCAGTATTGGTGAGATCTGGGAGGTGAAAGCTGCAGGCTGTAGATGCCCCTAGGAAATTTTCCCTTTTGCCTTTCCCAGAATATGACCATAAGTCTGGGTGCACATATTATTTGTTAGTTGTCTCCGGAGATTATATATTTGTTTGGGCACTTTAATGCACAGGTCCTGCTCCATAGACTAATAGCACAGGACAGAAAAACCTACCATGCAGCTTTTTTTGTCTGGAGCTATTTGACATCTGGCAACACAACTGATGTGCTGGATTATTATTAGTTCTGGTTTCCTTTTCCCTATGACGTTTCTGTACCATGTCGGAGGGAACCTGAGCCAAATCGCTGGATATACAGTACAGAACAAAAGTTTGGACACACCTTCTCATTCAAAGAGTTTTCTTTATTTTCATGACTATGAAAATTGTAGATTCACTCTGAAGGCATCAAAACTATGAATTAACACATGTGTAATTATATACATAACAAACAAATGTGAAACAACTGAAAATGTGTCATATTCTAGGTTCTTCAAAGTAGCCACCTTTTGCTTTGATTACTGCTTTGCACACTCATGGCATTCTCTTGATGAGCTTCAAGAGGTAGTCCCCTGAAATGGTTTTCACTTCACAGGTGTGCCCTGTCAGGTTTAATAAGTGGGATTTCTTGCCTTATAAATGGGGTTGGGACCATCAGTTGCGTTGAGGAGAAGTCAGGTGGATACACAGCTGATAGTCCTACTGAATAGACTGTTAGAATTTGTATTATGGCAAGAAAAAAGCAGCTAAGTAAAGAAAAACGAGTGCCCATCATTACTTTAAAAAATGAAGGTCAGTCAGTCAGCCGAAAAATTGGGAAAACTTTGAAAGTAAGGGCTATTTGACCATGAAGGAGAGTGATGGGGTGCTGCGCCAGATAACCTGGCCTCCACAGTCACCGGACCTGAACCCAATCGAGATGGTTTGGGGTGAGCTGGACTGCAGAGTGAAGGCAAAAGGGCCAACAAGTGCTAAGCATCTCTGGGAACTCCTTCAAGACTGTTGGAAGACCATTTCAGGGGACTACCTCTTGAAGCTCATCAAGAGAATGCCAAGAGTGTGCAAAGCAGTAATCAAAGCAAAAGGTGGCTACTTTGAAGAACCTAGAATATGACATATTTTCAGTTGTTTCACACTTGTTTGTTATGTATATAATTCCACATGTGTTAATTCATAGTTTTGATGCCTTCATAGTCATGAAAATAAAGAAAACTCTTTGAATGAGAAGGTGTGTCCAACTTTTGGTCTGTACTGTATGTGATGGGGCGCTAATAATCAGCACAGTCCAAGTTCACTGGATAGGTGATAATTCTTATGTACTTGTTTTTTTTCTATAGCCCTTACTGAGTTCTATGCAGTGGCAGCATGTATGCATGATCCCCACTTCATACAAACTGTTCCTCACTGCTCATCTTGAAATTACTGGGGTTCCCCATACTAGCGTTCAGCTGGGGTACCAGCAGTTGGATCCTCAATTATTTAACACATATCGGTTTAATTCAAAGTGTGTCATATGTATAACATACGACACACATAAGTCCATCACGTTCATGGCGGAGCCGGCATTAATATGGCTTTAGTGCGCCCACTGGCACGCCGTCTATTTGACAACAAGGCCCAGCCCCAGGGTGGAGAGAACCCCCGCAGGCCAATGGGTAAGGAAGGAGGCGGGCATTGTCCAGATACTGCTCTCCTTACATACATGGTCCCACACAATACAGGGAAATCCCCAAGAGGACGTGATGATGTCAAAGGTAAACAATGGACTCCAAGCGGTTGAAAAACCTATATAGGGAGAATCAGCACACAGTAAATTAAGGTGTTGAATGAACACAATCAGGCAACAGGGTGTAGGCGGGGGGGGGGGGGGGGGGGGGGTTCTGGACACAACAGTGGATATAAACCAAAGTTCCTCAAGTGAATAAACATTAATGGGGTTATTTATCAGACTGGTGTAAAGTAGAACTGGCTTAGTTGCCCATAGTACCCATATTCCACCTTTCATTTTTGACAGCTCCTTTGGAAAATGAAAGGTGGAATCTGATTGGTTGCTATGGGCAACTAAGCCAGTTCTACTTTACACCAGTTTGACAAACGACCCCATAAGTCCTCTTTCAGCCAAAGAGAGACAATGTAAAAATCACATATTGCAATGGTGGAGGGAAGGTGGATTAAACTTCCCCCATAAGTAATAATCTGCTATATGCTATGTGCTGTCCATAAAACATGGAGCAACCAAAAAATGAAACAAAAAACAAATCTGATCATTAAAGAGATAGTCTCACTTTAACAAATATCATTTATTGTGTAGACAAAATTAATACAATGCACTAATGTATTGTGATTGTCCATATTGACTCCTTTGTAGGAAAAAGTGCCGGCCTCTCTAGTGGCTGGGACCGTGGGAGTGCGCATAGGCCAGCACTTTTTCCTATGGCTTGCAAGCATGACCACCGCTTCTGGATTGCAGGGTGGTTGTAAGTATGGAAACAAGCAGTATATAATGTGATGAAAAAATGAATCAAGCCAGCAAAGAAAGCAATATGGGCAATCACAATACATTAGTAAGTGCCTTGTATTAACCTTTTCTACATGATAAAGGTCCAGGGCCATCTTTAATATTGATTGGACCCTGGGCAAGAATTTACTTGGGCCCCCTCCCCCGAAGCAATATTTTTTTTGCCATATAACCAAAAATATCTTGAAAGAAATCAAAGTTAATGTTTTTAAAAAAGTAACGTTTATTTTAAATTCAACCTTTGCTCAGGGGGCCCTCATGGTGTGGTGTGGACTGGTCATTTTTACTTAGGAATATAGCTTAACCGTTTATGTGCAAAAGAGAAAAAACGAAGTCACTAAGTCAGCTCCAATCAGATATCTGCACATAGACCAAGACTCTTGGTCTATGTGCAGATATCTGATTGGAGCTGACTTCTTATTTTCTCTTTTGCACATAAATGGTTAAACTATATTCCTTAGTAAAAATGACCAGTCCACACCACACCACGAGGGCCCCCCTGAGCAAAGATTAGTAAATGTGGTCGGGTGGCCCCAGGCCACAGTTCAGCAGCAGACAGAGAGAACCCAACCCCTTATGTATCCTGGGGCCGTCTCTATAATAATCCCCCACTAATTTATGAATGGGGTTAATTAATAATTCGGTGACTTGTCTAAATTTCTAATCTAAAATAAAGTCAATGTAAAGGTCACTTGCTGGTTAGACAACCCCTTTCAGACCCTCAGTGTGTGTCATGCCCAACTTGAAGATCCATTGAGTCTCCATCTAGAGGGCCAATCTCTCAAAGTTGCCTCCACATGAAGAATGTTTCACTAATTCAATACCCTGGAAGAAAAGAAGCCTGACATGGGAATGGCGTTCCTTGCCATGGTGCACAATGGAGGTGTCATTATCATTGCGGATATCACTTAGATGTTCACCAATGAATTGGCAAAATTCACAGACGGTTTTGCCAATGTATTAAGGACCAAACGCATATGTGATTAAATATATCAAACCCGTGGTCTTACAATTGATGAAGGAGCATAGGTAAATAACCTTTCATGACACAGAACACATGTATGTCTTCTCCATCCAAATATGGTTGCATGCCACATTTATAATTGCCAACCGTGGCATTGGTCAGTCAAGTGTAGGGAGCAGAAGCCTGAAATAGACTGTGGGACAGTCTATCTTTCAAATTCCATCCACGTTGGTAAGTTATCAATGGAGATTGTCCCATCAAGTGTCCAATCTCTGGACCAGGCTGCAATATGCTGCAGTGTTGGGACAGTATAATATGTCCCTGAATTCCCATACGCGGCATTGTAGGTGTCCACAATCCGTGCAACGTAATTCTCAACAATTTTAGGCCCTGGATTAATGAGGCTGTCCAGGTTGATACTGAACGAGAGCTGGTGCGCATGTTTAAGGAAGCACTCACACAAAAAATGTTTTACTCTTACCTGTTAGGATTAGAACAAAGTGAATGGGACAGTTTGTAATTACATCTGCTTCCGCTAGACCTTTCCTAAGGGCCACAGGATGTCAACTGTCCAATCTAAGCAAATTGTTGGTGGAATTGAGTTTTAGAAAAATATTGATGACACTTCTACCATCCGCCTCTTTTTGAATCATGAGGTCCAAGAATGTGATCTGGTTTTCATGAGTCTTTAAGAGATGAGCGAATCGAAGTTGACAAAGTTGAATTTGATCCGAATTTCAGGAAAAATTGGATTTGTCCCGAAATCACATTTCCTTGCGCTTCGTGGTAACTGTGACACATACTGCACCTCGCGGCCCTGCCTGACGTCAACTACGTCAAGCTCACGAGATATGGTTTAGTCACTGGTTTCAAAGACATGACGTTACGCCATCCCTGGGAGCACGTCAGGTCAGCTTCATACAGTTTACACATATGCCTCCTGCCCACGCAGGCACAGAGAGGCAGGGGGGTGAGAGACGGTGGTCTACGCGGCCTTTGGCGTAGCTCCACACTCGCTCACAACCATGACAAGCTGAGAGAGCCTTTTCACTGCTCCAGTGAAACAGAGCTTTCTCAACCTGGTAGACTGCCACCAGTTCCTCGATTGATATTAGTGATGAGCGACAGTGGCAAAATTTGCATTCGCGATATATCACAAATAATTTGTAGAATATTCGTGATATATTCGTGAATTTGAATATTGGTTATATTCGACTTCCCGATTTTTACCCAAAAATCGGGAATATAATGATCGAGTGAGTGCACAAATTTTTATTTTTCGTAATACAAACAACACAGTTTGTATGGTAAGAGTAGATATTACTGATTGGTGCACTAAGTATTCTTGTTACTTCACAGCACTATGTGTGTAGCATGTATGCATGGACAACAGATAAATATCTCTCACATGCACATAGCACATCCATTTTCCTGCCACTCAATATACCACACACTATATACCATACACACACAATATATATGGTATATAGTGTGTGGTATAGGAAGGGGCCAGGAAAGGACCCCGAAACGCGTTTGGTTTCTGTACACCTCAAACATCAGCTGATGAATACCTATGAGACCCCAACATCCCTATAACTGGATTTTTAACTTTGTCGGAACTACCACTTCTGCCAATCTGGAGGGAACACCTTGTTAACCATTAACCAGGTCAAGACTTGCAAACACCGGTGAATATTGCCAGGAGTCCCTTTATGTCGGGAACCGCATGAACATTTGAATCACCCCAAGCAAGCGTCTGGAACCAGGTACCGCCGGATCTGATAAAGTGAGCGACGTGGGACGCCACGGTTATACTCACATCAGACGGCAAAATTAACAGGTGTAATACATCGACTGCATACTTATCTGGTCTCTCTGATTGAACTGAGCTTGAATAAGTGAACAAATTCCTTTCGAATATAGACATATCTATTCCTTCTGATTATTGAATACTTCATCTGGCACATTTCTCATTGAATTCAATAGTGATCTATCGAATATTTATTGAATATTTATCGAATATCTATCGAATATTTCAACTATGTATATTTTTATCCATCGATAATATTTGCCCTTTTACATCTTTTTACATATACATTATAAACTTTTCTGTTTCTATTTTATTGCATATATATTAGGTGTATTTATAGACTTTGTCCTTCTACATTTGAACCTATAGCCCTATTATTATCATATTTATTATATATCTTTTTTATCTTATTTAGGTGACACATTAATATTGTATTTTAGATTTTATTGATTTAGAATTAATATAGGGCTATTAACCATTAAATATTATTGCCACTACTTGTTTTTAGTCTCTATTTGGTCCAGCTGGTGAGTGCTCAGTCTTCCTATATTTTCTACATTTATTCCTATTTATGACTGGGTGAGTCATTCCAGACTTAGCAGCACCCATTCCACAACTACATACAGAGTGAGCCACCATATCCTTATCACAATATATAGATTATATTTTATGTCCATGAGCTTTCTTTGCCTGAATGTAAGTATTTGCTGGTTCTTTTAGAATTACCCAGGGTGCACCACGGGAAGGCGAACCAGCAGTACACCCCATACCGTACTGTCAATTAACTAGACAGGTACATCTCTGCTTAGCTGGCCAATATGCTGGTGTGGACTATGACAGGACCCAACATAACACCATCCAATAACCCCTTATCTAATTTCTGAACTGTTGCTTGGTTTCCCTAAACATGAATAACCCAACCACAATACCCTATAGGGCACCTTCCTAACAAATCCCATGTTACCTCATCCTACCTTGTAACTTAGGCTAGTTTTACTTATGTGTAACACTCGTTTTGGCATGTTGTTTAACACCAAAATGAGGCAAATACACCATGTAGATAATCATAATCCCATGCAGATCCCTCCATATAGGAATTTCTTGATCTTTACCTTTGTTATGATTTATGAGTTGTTTGTCTAAATTCTTAACATTCTATGATTACAGGGGTTCCCGTTCCATCGGTCAGACACCGAAGACTCCAAAAGGATCTTAACGTGGTGGAGGTCTCCACGGATGAGGAGGAGCCGGAGGAGCAGGCGGAGGAAGAGCAGCCCGGACCCTCCAATAATGTAGCGGCCCCTTCCCAACCTGATGTGGGCGAAATCTCGGAGGTAGAGGCAGAGCAGCCAGGACCCTCCAATAATGTATCGGTCCCTCCCCCACCTGATGTGGGTGAAATGTTGGAGGTAGAGTCTGAGCAGCCCGGACCCTCCCAGCCACAGGATTCCCTTCCCCCACCTCCAGAAGAGGAGGAGGATGTCTACACCCCCCACCAGGAGGGTAAATATGTGCACACATCAATATAATTTGGTATACATAACATATTCATAAACATCCCACAATCCCCCCACCACCCTGCATCTCCGGAGCTGCAATGCACATGTGTAAGGAATCCGAACAATAGCAGCCCTTAGTTAACATGTCTGCCTGTTTAGCTGAGCAGCCTTTGCACCCCAGTTCCCAAGCGATTATGCCTGGGGGCCGGGTGTTTGTTGGTCTGTAATAGTACGTCCCTGTGCGTCAAGTCACAGCCCGCTGCGGCGTACTATTATGGGCCGGTCGTGAATTGTTTAAAAGTGCCACCAATGAGGGGACAACAGAAACTACATTACTAGAAAACAACAAAACTGCAACTAAGGTCTCATGCACACAGATGCAGCGTGACCACCTTAAAAACATGAAGGAAGTGGACAAGCTGCTAATGAGGGTTAACAGGAAGGATAAGCACCAGAATAAAATGCACCTTCAAGGGATGAAGGAAATAGGGGAGTGTAAAGGGGGAATATTAATTACCAATATTTATGCAAATATCAATAATTAATATTCATAAATAGGAGGATCCGTTACCGATGACTCTGCCAATTTATACCTTTAAATTAATAACACACTATTCCTTTGCTTCATACTACCCACTAAACTAGCTGCAAGCGCCAAACTGAGCTAGCTACCGCTAATAATCACACGTTACACAGTAGGTATAATACAAATAATACAAGATATTTATTATCACCTACAGTACACAATACACAATACGGCACTAGAATTACAGCACTAAATACACTGTTCAATCCCAAGTTCCACCCACAAACTAACTAATACACACACACATACACACAATAGCAGCCCACCCCACCTGGCTCTAAACAATCCCTATGAACGAATGGTTAACGGTGGCGCTGCAAGGGTAAATGCAGGCCACAGACACAGGGTTACAGGGGTACAGCAGGGGTTAACACAGAATAGGGAGCATGGATGCTCCTGCAGGGTTAGGGTAGGGGATAGGTGGTCAAAGGGGTAAAAGTGGGAATATGGGCAGGTAGGAATTATAGGGAAATATGGGCAGGTAATATGAGGGTTAAATATGGGTAAGTAATATGAAGGTTAAATATGGGTAAGTTGGTGGGATAGTGGTCGTTGGTGGG
The DNA here is from genome assembly GCF_905171765.1 of Bufo bufo. NCBI lineage: Eukaryota > Metazoa > Chordata > Amphibia > Anura > Bufonidae > Bufo > Bufo bufo. Next base: position 710,440,583 of record NC_053390.1, read on the forward strand.
ATAGTGGTAGGGGAATAGTTGGTGGGATAGGGTATGGATAGGGCATCAATACTCAGCCCTCAAGGGGTTAATTGCTCGTTGTCCAGGGGATGCTTGTCGTTCTGGGGATGATTCAACTCCCCCAGTGAGCGCTGCCTGCGCTCTCCGTCCTCTGCTGGGGGGTAGGGTGTCTTCTTCCTCAGTGCAGGGCCTGCCGGACATTTATATCCGGCGGCCCGCACTGCCGCACCGTCCACACGGTAGCACGGGCGCGCGCCACCGTCAGGGACACGTGGGCCGGCGCAGTGAGATGACGTCACTGCACCAGCCCGTGCGTCCCTGCACGAGCGCATCGGGGCCGCGCCACTTGTTTGACAGGCGGGAGAAGCCTTTGATCTCCCGCCTGTAGCACTTTGCATTCTGGGCAGCGCTATAGTAATCGCGCTGCCGGAATGTGCTGGAGATAATTAAAACAAAGGACTCAGATTCGGTTGAATCTGAGTTCTTTGTAGCCATCAGGATGACCGGACCCTTGTCCGGTCATTCTGATGCAATCAACCAGATTGCATCAGTGTGAATGCTTGGGGCACATTCACACTGATGTACCTGATTTCAGGTCAATTTGGGGACATATAAAGGGGCCTATGGAGGGGAATATACGATTTTTATGGGGAGCATATACTAACTATAAGGGGATACATATAAGGGGGCACATATATATATAAAAGGGACATATAAGGGGGCACATATTCCCCACAGGGGCCACAATGAGCCCCTGTGGAATACTAAGGGCAGATGTGCGCAGATGTTGGGCACATCTGCACACATCATCCTATCATGTGCCCATTATGTATGCATATATAATATACATGCAGGCACGTGTTCACATACATATACATATATATATATATGCATATATCTCAACCCTTCCTCAACAGGGAGCTACTTGCCAAACTTAAAACTTAAAAAGTTGCCGTAGATGCCTTTTCTTTAATTATGTTAATAAATAGTTTTTGAAGTGTTATAACGCATGCTTTAATTTTTTTTTATAATGTTATGTTATGTTATAATGTAATTTTAACTAATAACTTAGTTGTAAGGCCCCTTTAGTCCAGGGTCAAACTCATCTGGATCAGGACAGACAGCAGTAGGTAAATGGTAACACTGTCGTATAAGGCCGACACATAACTCAGCAGTTACGTATATGATTTACCGCATTTCTGATTAAATGAAATTTATCACATCGCACAAACTGGAGTTTATTGACATAACTCAGCAGTGTCATGACGTACAGAAGCAGGTATTTGTAACGGTGAAGTATAAAGCCCACACATAATTCCTCAGGGTCAGGACAGACAGCAGCAGAAGGTAGATGATAACGGTCGAGTATAAGGCCTACACATAGCTCGGCATAACTCAGCAGGACAGGCAAGCAGCATCAGGTTCTAAGTGTGCACTGTGCAGCAGTAATGTGTTCCCAGCATGTTGTAACAGTGTGCAGCAGGAATGCGTTAACATGCCCCAAAAAAAGCACTATTTTACATAGTAATTTTTTTTTTTACATTATTTTTACTTATTGAAACCACACAAAAAATTTGTACTAAATTAACTAGACACGCTGCCTGCATCAGTCTGCTATCAGTTTCCATATCGAGCACATCGAGTCTGTGGAAGAACTCTACGGTAGGGCAGACAGCCACACCGTGTGCTGATTCCTCCAAGCCAGAGGACAGTAGGAGTGGTGGTGTTTTACAGCGGCTCTCTCATCCTCCTTTTGTCTGTGAGGAGGAATGGGTACCGCCGCTCTCCCCACCCATACACGATCAGCACCACACACACTGTGCTCCGGCCAACGGCAGGACCCATCTGTCCTGTGCCCATCTGAGCACAGAAGGCATTAATGAGCCAGCTTGCCTCGGCCAGGGTGTGGAAGTGTCCCCTGCTCAGCCGCCGAGATTTTCACCTTCCCATCCGTGAAGACTCAGTCGCGGTCCCAGGATGCTCGCGAGGTCTTCGGCGGCTGCCTCCAGTGCGCAGCCCAGATCATCGATCGCAGGTCAGGTTGCAGAATAAGCATTTAGATCTGAGGGCAGACTGCACAATGAAGGGGCACCTACACTGTTATTCTGCAGAGCGAAGTTTGGAGTCTGTTCTGAAGGCACCATGTGTTCTGGAGTTACATAGAACTGCCGGTAAAATGCCCCCACATAACGAATGTAGCTGTGCTTCATTTTGGTTGACTTGAAATCTAATAATTTTTTTTTACAAAGCACACATCATTGTGATCTGTACTGTGTAAAAAAAAAATATATATATATTCAATGAATTTTTACAGTACACACGCGGACACTGATCCCTCCCTCCTGAATTGGTCATTATGGTTGATCTGTGGTTGATCTTCATTGTGCAACTGGGGGAGGAGGAAGTCTTGACCTTGCTCAGCCAATCACTGTCCACAACGCTAAACAGCTTTAGTCAGTGATTAGCTGAACCAGCATTTCCAGCCTTTTTCCTTGTTTCAAGCCAGGCCATGACTGTAGAGCATTATGGAGCAGCAGAATATGAGTATGGCAGCGAAGGAAGGAACTATGAGGTGAATAACACTTATATCTTATTTTTATATATACAGTCATACCCTATTTTTTGCCCTATAAGAGTTTTAGCTTGTGGGCAAATTTGTAGAAGATAGTATATTCTACATATTCGCCCCCAAGCTAAAAGTAGGGATGGATCAGTGTCCGGCGCTAAATTACTATATATTAGTTTTTTAGAATATTCGTAATATTCTATAAAAAATAATATATACCAATATAGCGAATATTCTAAAAAACTAATATAGATCAAAATAGCTAATATAGTGCTATATTTGTTTTTTAGAATAGTCGTCATTTTATTTCCATCTGAACATAAATAATTCATCCCAGCTTCTTGCTTGTGGGCCAATGAGTCATTGGCCCACAAGCAAGAAGCAGGAAGGAATCATGTTCATATGGAAAAAAATGACGAATATTAATCATTACGAATATACAGCAGTATATTCTAAATATTCGCAAATTCTCGAAGTGCCAATATTCGAGATTAAAATTTGTAATTTGAATATTCCCGCTCAACACTATTTGCTATAAGCCCGGTCCGCTAATGGGATTATATAGGGTGAGAAACCAACCCGCAGTAGCGTATAACTATGCCGAAACACAGACGTGGGAATTCGTGGACCGAGATACAAGGACAGCACAAGATTTAATTATATATTTAATTGCCGTAAGGGCGCACTAGACAATACACGATACACACAGAGAATATATACAGTGGATGTCCAAATACAGGTGGTATTAAACAATAGAGTTAAACAGAGCAACGGTCAGTTACCAGATGGATGAGTCGTCCTTTGGGTTATGATGAGTTCTGGGTTGCTGTAATGCTTGGCTGTAGTCACATGGGGCAGTGATGTCAGCAGTTTGTCCACGGTCCCTCCAAACACATTACTCGATGTGACTCCCTTTAGAGAAAGACGCCGGCCTCTAGCCTGCATGGACCTTTTCACCTGTATTCGGTCGCTCCCCTCCATCCCTTTGGGAGGAGTTCCCCCTCCCTTCGGGAGGAGTTCCCCCTCCCTTCGTTGTCCTGGCAGCCAAAAGCACAAAACCCGTTAGGGCCCATAGCTCCAGACCAGAAGGTCACAGGGAGATGGTTCTGGGACCAATGGATCCGCCTGGGTTCCAGCTACAGGTGGAGACCAAACATGGTGCCGTTATTAGGTTTCTGCTGGGAGATCTCTGTATCTCCCCTTCCTGGAATCCTACCACCAAACTATGACCAGGGGCATGTCCATCTGGGTCCCTGTGTCACAGTTATATAACTGGTTTATGCCTGTGATGGACGGGCAATTCATAATTCCTTATGAACCCCCAGGTTCTGTGATGTCTGATGGATTTCAGTGATCTGGTTAATAGCTGCGACCCCCTACAGGGGTTTTCCTGTAGGATGAGTTGGCCTCTGTGCTGGCTGAGTGAGGTGTGAATTTGTACACATGTGGCCTGCTTGAAGCCAGAACCCCTGCATAGTTCACCCCCTCTGCTATCTGACAGTAAATGGCTGGAATTAGATCATAATTCCACATTCCTCACAGTAACGAATCTCATTTTTTCTAAAATGGCTGCTGCACATGTTACAAAGTGAAAGTAAGAAGCCCGGGAACGAGGGAGCACCGACAAAGCCAATCAGCAGATAGCCAGCCCCTATGATGTCACAGCCCTATAAAAAGCCTCCTCATGCCCGATCTCCTCCATTTTACAGTGAACTTAGTGCAGGGAGAGATGTTACAGACACTAGGGACAGTGTTGAGGAAAGCCTTTATTCCAAAAAACAAACGATTGAGCTGTTCAGGGAAAGATTATTCATAATGTAGGGAAAGGATAGGGATGCATTATTCTCACTGTAAGGAAAGAGCAGGGACCAATAGGGGAGTGTAAAGCCTGGGTAATAGGAGCTATTCTATTACACCTTGCTGCACTAATTGGGGTTACTAAAAGTAATCTATTACTACAGATTGTAGGTTGTTTTAAACAGTAATTGCAGTAATCCTACCATCTGGTATTGGGTTGAAAGTGCTGTCTGATACAACCAGTTTTGGGGTGTATTAGTTGATATCTAACTACTTGCATTCATCTTTGCTTCTGTACTGAAAGTGCGGTCTGATACAACCAGTTTTGGGGTGTATTTATTTTAAATATATAAAAGTATGTCCATTCATCCTTGCATTTGGGGTGAATTTGCAGCCTGATGCAAACAGTTTAGGGGTGTGTTTATTTCATATAAAAAAGTAATTCCATTCATCCTTGCTTTTGGGGTGAATTTGCGGCTTGATACTGTTTTGGGGTGTGCTTATTTCATGTATAAAAAAACTTCCATTCACTATTGCTTCTGCACTGAAAGTGCTGTCTGATACAACCAGTTTTGGGGTGCATTTAGTTGATGTATAAGTACATCCATATCTCCTTCATTCTGGGATGAATTTGTGTTCTGATACAAACAGTTTTGGGGTGTATTTAGTGTATATATAAGTACTGGCGGTATGGCATGCTGCATGGGTGAAGAAAGCACGCTCCTCGGGCTTAAGAAAAAATAAAAAAAATACTAGAGGTGATCATACCATAAATGCCAAGAACAGATAACCCGAAAAGGGTTAGCCGCCGAGGCTGCCATTTGCTGAAGCAGAACACTTCTCTACACACTTTTAGGGTGGTCAAATTCTTTTACGTTTAATTTGATGCCTCAGTCAGTAGTTGGGGAGTTGGTGTGAAATAGTGGCCTTATACTACACAGTCTAGGGTGAGTTCACACTTCAGTTCTATCATCAGTTATTACTATAATTTTTTAAGAGCCAAAACTCGGAGATAAGGTGTAATGGAAAGATCTGCACCTGTTCTGTGTTTTTGACCCAAACCTGGTTTGACACTATACATTTTATGGTGTTCAAATTATTTTACACTTAAAGAGGACCTTTCATTACAATAAAAAATTGAAACTAAGTATGCTGACATGGAGAACGGTGCCCAGGGATCTCGCTGCACTTACTATTATACCTGGGCGCCACTCTGTTCTCCGGTATAGGCTCCGGTATCTTCAGATTTTCGGCTCAACTGGGAGGAGCCTGCTCTTGTTCTCCTGGGCGTCTCCTTCTCCCAGGCTGGAGTGCTGGCCAATCGCAGCACTCAGCTCATAGCCTGAGAGTTTTTTTTCTCCCATGCTATGAGCTGAGTGCTGCGATTGGTCAGCACTCCAGCCTGGGAGAAGGAGACGCCCAGGAGAACAAGAGCAGGCTCCTCCCAGTTGAGCCGAAAATCTGAAGATACCGGAGCCTATATCGGGAGAACGGAGCAGCGCCCAGGGATAATAGTAAGTGCAGGGAGATCCCTGGGCGCCGCTCTCCATGTCAGCATACTTAGTTTAGATTTTTTATTGTAATGGTCCTCTTTAATTCGATGCATCAATCAGTAGTTGCGGAGTTGGTGTGAAATTACTGGCTGCTACTATTGCTCTTTTACCCTTGCAGTTAATGTTACAGTACAGTATGGCTGACAGATGAGGAGAAGAGAACCACTGCTTCCTCCGGTAAGCTGGCAAGTAGCGATAATGATAGTCACATGGGAGCTGGTGTTGCGGGTGGTCAGGCACATGGCCCTGTGACTGGTGAGGATGACATCAGTGACGTGCAGACAGTGGTGGACGATGACGTGGCCGATCGCATTTGGGGGCTGGGTAAGGAGGGGGTTTCATCATTATCATCAGGAGAAGTGGGTGGCAGCTTGCAAGTGAGGCAATGGCTGAGCCATCAGGGTGGTAGCGTGGCAGTGAGTCAGCAGGATGGCAGCAGTGGGAGGTCGGGAGCCAAACGTGCCCAGGGAAGACCGCCTACCTTTCTGGAAATAAGTAGCGGTGCATGGGTTCACGGAGGCAGCGGGAGCAGACACTCAACACGGAGAGGTGGGGGGTAAATGCCATACTCGGCAGTGTGGAAATTTTTCATCAAGCTGCCAGGGAACGATCAGCATGGCCCACTCAATGACTGGGCCATTGTGTTGGAGACTCATGCGATTCCTAATGTGATTCCCACCCTCACCACTCTGTGACTGGGCCACTGTGTTGACGACTCTTGTGATTCATCATGCAATTCCCACCCTCACCACTCTGTGACTGGGCCACTGTGTTGATGACTCATGCGATTCTTACCCTCATCACTCTGTTACTGTGTTGACTCCTCATGAGATTACCAACCTCACCACTCTGGGACTGAGCCACTGTGTTGACTCTTCATGCCGTTGCCACATCACCCCTGTAACGATGAGTTCAAAGTTATTAAGTCAGTTTTGACCCCGTAACTGACCAAATAAGTGAAGTGTGAAGTGATTCTAAGAGTGACACCTGTCATCTCCGTATCATACTGACTCACAGTACTGTTTCAATAACACAGCAGACTCCCTATGCATGTTTCTGCAATGCACAGTGTTCTGCACTACTATGCAGGCTCTCAGCAGCCAAATAGCTGTTTTTTAACAAGATTAGTCATGAATAATTTCGGATCAAATCAAATCTTTTTGGGAAATTCAGCAAACCGTCAAATCTAATTTTTGAGAAATTCACTCATCTCTAATCCTTACCCCCTCCCAAAATATGGTAACATCATCAATGAAACGCAACCAAAGTTTAATGGGTGAGGCCAGTGAGTTAATTTCCTCTCGAAAATCTCTTTCCCACCAGCACAGGCAGAGGTTGTCACAAGATGGGGAGCATGGAATTCCCATTGACACCCTCTGAGTTGGTGGAAAATCTGACAAAAACAAAAATATTATACTTGAGAATAAAGCTCAGATGGGACAGCATAAATCAATTATGGGTCAAAATATTCACCTCTATGTTGTAAAAATAATTAAATCTTTCACACCCTTTATCATGTGGAATGGAGTTATACAACGCTTCCACACCCAAACTAGCGAGAAGTGTGTCTTCCTCCATGTACAGGCCATCAAGACACTTCCATGGAGCCTCAATGTTATCTGTGAGGCTGCCCGACCCAGATGCGATCGGTCATCCCTTCAACTGATCTAACAGCTTATGAACTTTTGGCAGGCTGTAAAAGCATGGCAATTGTGGATGCAAGAGGAGAAGAAAGTCATATTATTTTAACTGATTAACCCATGCTTGAGTGCATTATCAAGAATGCATCTTAGTTCCCTCTGATGGAAGGAGGTGGGATTAGTAGACAGGGTACTATAACATGCTTTATTCCCCAGAATGCGACTACACATCTACACATACTGCACTTGGTCCATGATGACAATATTTCCTGCCTCTCTGTTCCTTATCAGAGGGTTTAATTGCTCAATCACCACCCTCAGGAAGGTGTCAACGGGAGTTTTGTCTCTTAGGGTGGGAACATATCCACAGAGAGGAAAACGGTCCTGTCTCTCTCCTTCCTTTAAAAGTTCAACAAGGTTCCTTACATCAGGGAGATCCTCTGGATTAATCCCTAATTAAGCGCATTGCCTTTTGTCATATGTCAGAAAGAATGTTTTCTATTTGACCTTTCACACAAGATATGCAGGCCTATAACCCATTCAAACAAATTAAATGTATTATTATAATCTAGATTATACATTTCTACTAAATCTATTACATTTCTTCTAAATCTGGTGTCAGGTACCAGCAGGATAGCACTAGAATTTATCTGTTAATTGGATGCGGTGTCCCACCTATGTGTAAATCTAAATTAAAGTTTTGGGTTGGCACTAAAGAGAGTCCCTTTTTGAGAATATTGGTTTCAGCAGTGCTCAATGGCCTCTGTGACAGAGTTATGATCTGCAAGTCGTAACTGTGTGAATTTTCCTTGTGGGAACTCACTGCTGGTCTCACCTGTCTGGGAGTTAATACTCTGAGATCGGTTGCATGCCTTTGCTCTAGTTTCTGTACATTTGTTTGCGCTGCTGCTCCGGATGACAAATGATCATTAATGTAGAAATGCGTTGAGCATTAACTGACAGGTAGCTATTACAGAGCAATTATTAGCATTGATAGAAAGGCAGAATTTTACTGAGCTCTGATTATAGGCAGTAACAGGCCGCAGTCAACAGAGCGTACACTAGCACTGATAGACTGGTAGTTATCCCAGAGCTCCACTGCAGGATAATGGGGTTCAGTGGTGGAGAGTACCAGGTCTAGAGGTTTACTCTAACTGGGTTTCTTATTCCGAATGGGTAATGCCTGTATTGCAATTTCAGGGTCATAAATACTTATTCATACCACTGACGCCTGTTCTATAACCATTGCTGTCAGCAGTCGCCAATAACACACCCCAATAGCTATGGTACTTGACAGGTCTGGTTGAGTGCAGTTATATAGGACATTATGCAGACTCAGAGCATTTTTAGGGACAGTCACAGGCATTATAATTATTTCACATTTTGTACATGTGAACCCCTGTCCTGTTTTAGGAGAGGAATGTGCCCCTGGGGTATCATCCATTGCCTTCACTCTCAGAATTGACATATCAATCACAGGGAGAGTTCCATGGATAGGGGTCCCCTACGGTTCCTAGTCAGATCTTTTCGGGGTTTCTGTCTAATTGCCATTGGGCTTCATTCCACATTTTATTTTATTTTTAACATTTGAGTTGTTTCAATAGAAGTTTTTTTGTTTTCAACTTGAAAACAAAAATGTTTCTATAGATAGTGACTGATTAAGCATCATGTACATGCTTAGAAACATTTAATGTTTAAATCCCTGCATCCAGAATGACCACCCTGTTTAAGTAATTTTTTACTATCGACCGACAATGTGCTATTTTCTATATGAGATGAGACTCATGTCTTGGTTTTCTTGATTGAGTTTGACATTATCCTCAAATTACTCTGAGATACATTATCGAGTTCATAGTCTGTCGCTTCCTGCCAGCTGATATTCCACTCATCACATCAGGACACTTCTGCATAACATTTATTCCTGTGCCAACACACAGTATCATATGACTGGCATGGTCACTGCTTCTGACATCATCATGCCTATCTTCAGAAAGGTTCTGTAGTTACGTTGTTTAGATCATAAACTTGTTTCTCATTTTGAGTCTGAATGCTCCATGTACACGTAACCTTATGTGCAACTACTATTTAAAATTTGCCCACCTACATGTGGAGTTGTGTGCAACTTAAATCAACAATATAGGATAATTATTTTAGCGTATGAGGCATTTTTACGTCTTTAGTGAATGTGATCATTAGGGGCAGAGGATGTGGCAGTGGTTCAGTTTACATTCTGTGTCTGAAGCTGCTCTTAGGCTACTTTCACACTTGAGTTTTTGCCTGATCCGGCAGGGATCAGCAAAAATGCTTCCGTTTTTTATAACACAATCGGCTGCATCCTTTATAAACAGATCCGGTTGTATAATCTTTAAAATAGCAATGATGGATCCGGGATTAAAACCATTGCAAGTCAATAGATGCTGGATCCGTTTTCCATTGTGTCCGCTTGCAGCGGTTTACTGGTTGGCATGGGAACGCAACCAAATGGAACGGAATGCATTCTGGTTAAGTTTTGTCCCCATTGACAACGAATGAGGACAAAATGGAAGTGTTTTACTCCAGTATTGAGATCCTCTTCCGGATCTCAACACCAGAAATGTAAAACGCAAATGTGAAAGTAGCCTAAGAAGCTCATTCATAGCTGAAACAATACATATATAATATATAGTACAACGTGGAAATATGTCTATTAGATGGCTACAAAGCTTTTAAAGCTTTTCTGCCCCAATGTAAAATCTTCTATTCTCCTCATGTTTCTGGATAGTCCGTAAAATTAGGAGCCTTTTTTCTAGTGTCCGTAAAAAAGAATTAGTTGTGTCCTCAATTTTTTATTTTTTTAGAGGCTGGTGGTACTTGAGCAGGTCACTTTGATTGTAATTCTCAGTATTTTAAAGCTCACAGTAGGGGCTCATGCAAACAATCGTATGTATTATGCGGTCCCCAAAACATGGATCTGCAAAAAATATGGATGACATCTGTGTACATCCTGTATTTAGCGGAATGGAACAGCTGGCCCTTAATAGAACAGTCCTATCTATTGTATGTAATGCGGACAATAATAGGACATTGTCACGGGGTTCCGAAGGTGCACTCGGTCCCCCATTGCCCGCAGAACTGTTGCTTAGCTTTTGGAATGAGGTTCTGTGTTTGACCTCATTCCCAGGGCGGCTTTACTAGCTGGGCGGCTCCTTGCTCCTAAGTCTGCCTTGAGCGCCGAGCTGATCACTCGGTGCTCGACTGGTTGGTCTGTCGGTCATGTGACGCTGGCCACGTCACATGACCCTCACTCCCCACTATAAATACAGGCAGCCTGCTGGCTACAGGTTGCCTGTTCATTTCTAGGTTCCTGGTATTTGTTGGACTGCTGAATACTTACCTGATCCTGTTCCTTGACCATCCTTTTGCCTGATCCTCCTGTACTGCGCATCCGTCCTGGTATTGTGACCTCGGCTCCCACCTGACTACTCTCTTAGGACTCCTCTTGTACTTCTCTGCTCTCCTGGTATTTATGACCCCGGCTTCTCCTGACAATTCTCTGCTTGCTCCATTTGTACTTTGCAGCTTTCCTGGTATTGACTCGGTCCGTTCACGTCCTGTTGTTTGTCTGTCTGTCATCCCTGCACTTACTCCAAGTTAGGGATTGCCGTCCAGTTGTCCCCTGTCATTAGGACTCGCGAGGCAAGTAGGCAGGGCCAGGGGTAAGGGTGGAGCGCAGTGGTCACTTCCCTCCCCCCTGTGTGTGTGTGTATGCGACCGTTACAGATTAACAGGCCCAATAACCACTGTATTATGAATCCTCTGGTGACCCTGACTGACTATGTCTCTAATCTGACGCAGATGGTGCAGGAGTTAGGGGAAAAACTCAGCTCTTTTGAGTTAGGGCAAGGCTCTTCCACTCCTCAGGCCTCCAGTCCGCATTTTGAGCCCCAGATTAAGCTCCCAGAAACCTTTTCTGGAGACCGGAAGAAGTTTCTCTCTTTTAAGGAGAGTTGCAAACTTTACTTCCGTTTGCGCCCCGTGTCCTCTGGCCCCGAGAGTCAACGCGTGGGCATTATCATTTCCCGATTACAGGGTGATCCCCAGGACTGGGCGTTCTCTTTACCTGCTGGCGCCAGTTGTTTATATTCTGTGGAGGGGTTCTTTCAGGCCCTAGGTACCCTCTATGATGAACCAGACAGGGCTCTAGTAGCCGAGACGGCTCTAAAGGCACTGGTTCAGGGCAATTTACCAGCGGAGGATTATTGCACCCAATTCAGAAGGTGGTGTGTCCCCTCAGGATGGAACGAACCAGCCCTGAAGAGTCAGTTCAGGTCAGGTCTGTCTGATAAATTAAAGGATCTTCTGGTCAGTTATCAACTTCCAGAGACCTTAGAGGAGATGATGACCTTTGTTGTCCGACTAGACCGACGGGTTAGAGAGAGACGACAGGAACAACAGTTCTCTTCCCAGATGGTGGTCCAGCCAGAGGCCTATCCCAGAGACAATGCTGAGGTCTCCACCGAGGAACCCATGCAGGTTGGCATGACCCGAGGGAATCTTCGCCGCAGACGCGGAGAATGCTTTTACTGTGGAGATTCTGACCATTGGATCAACCAGTGTCCTAAGAAGGTCCTCTCTGTCAAGTCTCCTAAGGCAAGGCAACCTAAAGACCAGGTACACCCTGAATTTTCTAAATGTAAGCTTTCGGTACCCATTACTATTTCTCTGGGAGTAGATAAATGGGCGGGTAAGGCCTTTATTGATTCTGGCTCAGCGGCTAGCTTTATTGACTCTGAGTATGCTGTTAGATTGGGTATTCCTATGTTTGCCTTACCAACTCCTATCCATGTCATGGCTATTGATGCTACTCCTCTTATTGGTGGTACGGTGAGCTTATGTACCTTGGAGATTTCTCTAACCGTGGGTGTGTGCCACTCAGAGAGATGTTCGCTTCTAGTCCTGGAGAACCTACCTGCTGAGGTGGTACTAGGGTTGCCTTGGCTCAGACTACATAACCCCACTATAGATTGGTCCAATGGGGAGTTGGTGAGATGGGGGCCTAAGTGTGACTCGTGCCTGTCCGTGGTACAGGCTGGGGTCTCAGTAAAGTCTGATACTTTACCCTCTGTTGTTAGAGAATATTCTGATGTATTCTCATCACCAACCCCAGAGGTTCTACCCCCCCATAGACCTTATGATTGTACCATAGAGCTAGTAGAGGGGGCCAAGTTTCCTAAAGGACAAATTTATAATCTTTCTATGCCCGAACGCAAGGCCATGGAAGATTATATTAAGGAGAGCCTTGGTAAAGGGCATATTAGACCTTCTGTCTCTCCTATGGGGGCGGGGTTTTTCTTCGTTAAGAAAAAAGATGGTGGTCTTAGGCCATGTATCGATTACCGGAGATTAAATAAAATCACTGTCCAGAATAGATACTCCCTCCCATTGATTCCGGATTTATTTAACCAGGTCCTGGGGGCAACCTGGTTTTCCAAAATTGACCTGAAAGGGGCATACAATCTAATCCGAATCAAGGAGGGAGACGAATGGAAGACGGCGTTCAATACGCCGGTAGGACACTTTGAATATCAGGTGATGCCTTTTGGACTCAGCAATGCTCCAGCTGTGTTCCAAAACTTCATGAATGACATTCTTAGGGAATTCTTAGGTAAATTTGTTATTGTCTATCTTGACGACATTTTGATATTCTCTCCTGACTTCGAATCCCATGTGTCTCATGTTAGACAAGTATTAGAGGTGTTGAGGGAGAATCAGCTATCCGCTAAACAAGAGAAATGTGTCTTTGGTGTGCAGGAGATTCTGTTTCTAGGGCATGTTCTGACTCCTCACGCCTTCAAGATGGATCCTGGTAAGGTACTAGCAATTAAGGAATGGGTAAGACCTTCATCCTTAAAAGCCTTACAACGGTTCTTAGGTTTCGCCAATTACTATCGTAAATTTATTATGAATTTTTCCGTAAATGCTAAACCGTTGACCGACCTTACTAAGAAAGGGGCGGATTTGGAGAATTGGTCTACTGAGGCCATTTCTTCATTTGAAAAATTAAAAAAGGCATTCAGTAGCGCTCCCATTCTGATACAGCCTGATCAGGAGAAACCTTTTATTGTGGAGGTGGATGCGTCCGAGGACGGCGCAGGAGCAGTCCTTTCACAAGGTCCTGCCAGCCTCACTAATCTGAGACCATGTGCCTTCTTCTCCAGGAAATTCTCTCCCACGGAGAGAAACTACGACATAGGGAATAGGGAGCTGCTGGCCATTAAATGGGCATTTGAGGAGTGGATGCATTTCCTGGAGGGGGCAAGGCATTGTGTAACTGTTGTCACTGACCATAAAAACCTTATGTTTCTCGAGTCTGCTAAGAGGTTGAATCCCCGTCAAGCCAGATGGGCTCTGTTTTTTACTCGTTTTGATTTTTACATCACGTTCAGGCCGGGAAGTAAAAATGTGAAGGCGGACGCATTATCTCGGAGCTTCCAGGCTTTTCAACCTACTGAGGTACCACCTGAATCCATCCTACCAGCAAAAATCTTCTTAGCAGCTCTTACCCAGGATATCTCGGCTCGCATTAGGTCGGAACAACATCTGGCACCGGTATCCACCCCAACAGATAAGTTGTTTGTTTCCGTACAATTTCGTCTCCAGCTGTTGGGTGAGTGTCACGATTCTGCCTTTTGTGGACATCCGGGTGTTGAGGGCACTAAGGATCTGGTTTCTAGATCTTATTGGTGGCCCACTCTAACTAGGGATGTCAAGTCCTATGTGTCAGCCTGTGAGGTTTGTGCCAGGTCCAAGACACCTAGGACTCGCCCTGCTGGTAACCTACGACCCCTACCCATTCCCAGTAGACCCTGGTCCCATATCTCGATGGACTTTATAACTGACCTACCGCTGGCGGAGGGTAAGACTGTAGTGTGGGTAGTGGTGGATAGGTTTAGCAAGATGGTCCATTTCATTCCCCTGTCTAAACTCCCGAATGCCAAAACCCTGGCGTCTATTTTTGTGAAAGAAATTGTTCGATTGCATGGTATCCCGGAAAATATTGTTTCGGACAGGGGTGTGCAGTTTGTGTCCAAATTCTGGAGGGCCTTCTGTCAAAGATGTAAAATTTCGTTGTCTTTTTCTTCCGCCTACCATCCTGAGAGTAATGGGCAGACTGAACGCCTTAATCAGTCTGTGGAACAATTCCTGAGGTTGTATGTTGCTGATGACCAGCAATTATGGGTCAAATTCCTTCCGTTGGCTGAATTTGCTCTGAATAACCGTGTCAATTCTTCTGCTGGGGTCTCCCCTTTCTTTTGTAACCATGGTTTTCATCCCCGTTTTCATTCTGGGTCGTCCGTCTCCTCCTCTAACCCTGAAGCTGATAAACTCTCCTCCGAACTGTGCACAGTTTGGGCCCGGGTTCAATCGAACCTAGAAAAGGCTCAATGTTCTAAAAAACTCAAGGCCGATAGGAGACGTTCAAGGGGGGTAAACTTTCAGGTTGGGGATAAAGTATGGTTGTCCTCCAAGAATCTATCTCTCAAGGTAACTTCTAAAAAATTTGCTCCTCGTTTTATTGGACCATATAAGATCACGGAAGTGATTAACCCGGTATCTTTTAGGTTGGAGCTGCCTGAGTCATTCCACATTCATAATGTGTTCCATAAATCTCTGCTTAAAAAATATTTTGAACCGGTAGTACCATCAAAAGCCTCGCCTCCGCCAGTTCTTGTTAATGATGCTGTCGAGTATGTGGTGTCTAAAATAGTGGATGTCAGGAAGGTGCGTAATTCCTTGCAGTACCTGATTCACTGGAAGGGGTATGGACCTGAAGAGAGATCTTGGGTACCTGCCAGGGAGGTTCATGCTCCTAGACTTGTTCGTAAATTTCATTTAGAACACCCTGAAAAGCCATCGCCTGAAGTCTTGGGTCCGGTGGCCCCTCGTAAAAGGGGGGGTACTGTCACGGGGTTCCGAAGGTGCACTCGGTCCCCCATTGCACGCAGAACTGTTGCTTAGCTTTTGGAATGAGGTTCTGTGTTTGACCTCATTCCCAGGGCGGCTTTACTAGCTGGGTGGCTCCTTGCTCCTAAGTCTGCCTTGAGCGCCGAGCTGATCACTCGGTGCTCGACTGGTTGGTCTGTCGGTCATGTGACGCTGGCCACGTCACATGACCCTCACTCCCCACTATAAATACAGGCAGCCTGCTGGCTACAGGTTGCCTGTTCATTTCTAGGTTCCTGGTATTTGTTGGACTGCTGAATACTTACCTGATCCTGTTCCTTGACCATCCTTTTGCCTGATCCTCCTGTACTGCGCATCCGTCCTGGTATTGTGACCTCGGCTCCCACCTGACTACTCTCTTAGGACTCCTCTTGTACTTCTCTGCTCTCCTGGTATTTATGACCCCGGCTTCTCCTGACAATTCTCTGCTTGCTCCATTTGTACTTTGCAGCTTTCCTGGTATTGACTCGGTCCGTTCACGTCCTGTTGTTTGTCTGTCTGTCATCCCTGCACTTACTCCAAGTTAGGGATTGCCGTCCAGTTGTCCCCTGTCATTAGGACTCGCGAGGCAAGTAGGCAGGGCCAGGGGTAAGGGTGGAGCGCAGTGGTCACTTCCCTCCCCCCTGTGTGTGTGTACGCGACCGTTACAGACATGTTCTATTTTTATTTTTTTGCGGAACAGACTTACAGAAATGGAATGCACACAGAGTAACTTCCGGGATTTTTTGCGGACCCATTGAAATGAATAGTTCCGCATATGGTCCGCAAAAAACCCCGAACAGACACAGAAAGAAAATACGTTTCTGTGCATGAGCCCTAAATTCTGGTAATGTGTTCAGTATTAATATCTGATCTATAGACATATATTACTTATATTCTTTATGGTTCATTATAGTTTTTCAATTTGACCGTAATAAATGGTGGATGTCTGATTTTTTTGTATAAATTGTCCAGAAAAAACATAAAAATTTAGGTTAGCAACGCTGATAGTACCATGTGCCCAGGAGAGTAACTATAGGGAAAGCAGGGGAAACAGCTTCTATAGGGCCCAAGCTCAGAAGGGGTCCACCCAGGAGAAGGACTAAAAGATTGTATTGTCAGGACCCCCTCAACAGTATTATACAATGACATTATATATATAGTGACATGACCATGCCTGGTCTGAAAGAGTAATCTTGAATAGGCACAGGAGTGAGGATTGCACTGGAGGAGGGGGTTGCAAAAGGGTTGTGAAGAAGTTGCTAGGGGGCATTCAAAAATTTGATGTGGGGACCAGTCAGTTCTGGTTACACCACTGCGTGTGCCATTTATAAATCTTCATGAGACTTTTGCCCCCGTGGAATTGAATTAGAAAACCATGGGCATCTGAAGTACTTACATTGTTTAAACATGTTGACATACAATGTATACGTAAACATATACTTATATTTCTTTTTAAATTCTTTAATAAATAGAATATGATCAGTAAATAATTACACCAATTGCTGGAACCTGTAAAATTTTCTCTTTAACTCACCTCACCTGACATGTCTGCTTTAGTAACTACTTGCATTTCCCATGTAGTAACATTATTTTCTGGATCATCTATTCTTATGACTCTATGTTGTGTTGTCCCTTTATTATTCCTGCTAGAAGTTATGAATTCATTAGCAGCAGTTTGCAATGAAGGTTCAACTGGCTGTTACCAGTTTGAGGTGTGACCTTGCACAGTCTGGCAGTATCCCTCAGTGTTGGCTGTATCAGACTGTACAGGGCATATCCTCAACTGTTAACACCCACCAGGGTCTTCACTGTAAACTGCTTGCAGTTCATTCATAAACATTAGAATGACAAAACATAGTCATGAGAATAGATGCTCCAGAATTGTTTTTTCACAGGGAATGCAAATACCTACTAAAACAGACATGCCAAGAATAGTGACAGGTCCTCTTTAAGTTAAAGGGGTTTTCTGAGATTTTTTTTACTGATGACCTATCCTTTAGATAGTTCATCATTATCTTATCGGTGGGGATCTGACACCCGGGACCCCTGCAGATCAGCTGTTTGAGAAGGCAGTGGCTCTTCTGTGAGCACTGTGGCCTTCTCTCAGCTTTTCCTAGGCTGAGTGACATCACGTTCATTGATCACGTGGCCTAGGAGTATCTCAGTCCCATTCAAGTGAAATGGGTTGAGTGCAATACCAAGCACAACCACTATACAATGTACGGTGCTGTGTTTGGTAAGCTGCGCTCAAAGGTGTGCCACTGCCTTCTCAAAACAACTGATCGCAGGTTGAACTGAGTGTCGGACCCTCACTAATCAGATACTGATGACCTATCCAGAGGATAGATCATCAGTAAAAAAAAATCTCGGAAGACCCTTTTAACCTTTTGCACTGTATATGACGTCATTGTCTGTAGCTAGGCATGGAACAAACAGTAATGTTTTTTGCACAATATTCACTCACTTTTTTTCAGTTTCTTTTCAACTATATATATTTTATAGCTGCAACAGGCAAACCCTCCATACCTCATCTCTCATCCCGAAATGTGTTCTCATTCAGGTAGAGTTTAAGTGACTGTCAAATCCCCCGCTTGGTATGGCTCTATCACCTATGGTTCCTGGCTCTGTTATCAGTCCCAATTGTTTCCACGTTCAAGTTTGGAAACATGCCACAAGTCTGGGGCCCCATCTTCCAGGAACATCAATGCCTCCCCCATGATGGCCCTATTAATATATTACATTTTGTCATATTTTGTCATGAGGCTCTATACTTACAGTATTCTGTGAAAAACATAGTAAAGAAAGAACTTTCTATTAATTTACTCCAATGATGACAGTCTTTGCCAGAATGAAAGAAAAATCAATCTACTAATGAAAGGTTGATAATTAGCCAAATAAATTCAGACAAGGTGATGATGGCTATTAATGGATTGATACTCCATTTAAAATAGAACGGCGTGCATTTTTCATATCGCAAAACCTCTTCTAAGAACTACTGTATGCATCACCTTACATGTATTAGTAATATATGCAAATACATTCCACAGCTAAATTAATACATGTTTAGCACCTACTAAAAATATTCATTAATAGCATGGACGGCTAAAAGGGAATTGAAGATGGCAGATATAAAGAAATGTACAAAACATAAATTTCTTCTGTGAACTGCTGAAAGGACGGAGATACAGAAGAGATGAAATGTAAAAGATTAAAAACAACAGTAAATAAAAGTTTCTTTAATGGCTACAAAACATGAAAGCCTGTTCCTGGTTTACATTGAATAATTGTTACCATATGTCAGTGTGCTTGGTTCGTAAACTTCACACAAAAGCTCTAAGGTCTTGTGCACACCGCAAAGACATTTGCTCAGTGGTAGTATGAAGACATATGGGGTCCCTGTGGATAACTCATTTTCTCCTTGTGCCATTGTATGGTGGGTCCTACAATGCTGCATTGCAAAGTTATTCTCCCCTCATATCGATAGTTTTTTTAATGCTCCCCGTTCTCATTGGTGGCAGTGGAAGCTCAGGGGGAAGAGACAGGTACGGAGAGGGAGACGAGAATACTTACCCTCCGATCCTCCCTGCATCCAAGGTATCCTTTTAATCAGCTTCATCAACCCTACCAGGCTATATGCCTTGATGTATAGGGTTGACCCTAGGAACAGAGACATTTTAAGTTTGACACGTGTGCTATAGATAAACCTCCATGACATCCCTCCATATTAAATTGGTATGGTATTGCAGGACCTAATAGATGACTTATTATGCCTCTATAAAACTGGTAGATAGAGTAGAGCAGCATACATTGTATGCATGAGGTCTTATGAGAATAACACAGTTCTTTTATCAAGGGAAGAGATAAAATGGATTTATAGATGGGTTGATGTTACTTAAATCAACCCAATGTGTCTATTTGGATTTGAAACCTTTAGATCTTACCTTAGCCATCAGGTGAGCATAAAGAATACGTAGGAGACCTAGTAACTTATTGCCAAAATGCCATTTCTCAATAATACAATAAAGGAATTCAAATGTGAGTCAAAAGCTTTAAGCATAGTTTTACATACTTTTCCATCCCAGTTTGATTTTATGACCAAGTCTAAGCATTTGATCTAGGAAGTGTATGCCTTGTGCAAAGCTGTCTTCCTCTGAGCGAATATGTTCTGCTACAAAATCATTGCAGATAGCTAAGGTTTTGGTGAATAGTTTTATATGTGTATTAATTAAGGATATTGGTCTGTAGGTGAGATGAGCAAATCAGTTCGTAATGAACTGGGTTCATTACAAACCTCCCAAAATTTTATCCGGCAGACAAACCCAAAGTTTTTCAGGTTTGCTTTGGACGAATCCAGTAAAATGGTGCACAAAATGATCCTAGGGACAGTGTACAGTCAAAATCAAGCTTCTATTCTAGTGTTAGAGACAGTGAAGGGAAAGACTAGAAAGAAGAAGAGTTGTGTAGAACAGGAAAAATCAAAAAAAGCTGCTAGCCAGGGACTGAGAAGTGAGGAGCTGAAGCTTGGTGTGCCTGGCAGAGGCTTCTAGATGCAATTACTGCATTATAACACAGCTGCAGCTGCTGCAGAGCCCCAAACTCAGCTACCTGCAAGAACCTTTTTTTTTTTTTTTTTGCCATTTTAACAGAAATACTGTATTTTTTTGTGTGGGAAAGAAGCTCAAAACTGTACAACACATCCATAGAATAGATAACATTTGAAATCTCAGTGAAAACACCTGAAATATAAACAAAATCTGTGTCAGGGGATTAGTAGTAGTAGTAGTAGTTGTAGTAGTAGTAGTAGTAGTAGTAGTAGTAGTAGTAGTAGTAGTAGTAGTAGTAGTAGTAGTAGTAGTTGTAGTAGTAGTAGTAGTAGTAGTACTAGTAGTAGGCGGCAGTTGTCCCTGGCTTCGGAAAGGCGCAACATTATCATTGAGGAGAAAGATGATGAGATGGTGGATTGGATAGCTCACTCCTTCTCTCAGTCGCAGCAGGATGATATGGATGTGACTTCTGATTCTGACACTGTGCCGTGGAGCCAGAGGTCACAGTGTCTACACCGCCTCAGCAGGGAGCATGTGTTGTTTTGAGGTCAGGCAATGGCAGCTCATCCGAGACACTTGTCGGCTGCTGAAGCCCTTTGAAGAGACCAAAAGTTTGTGAGCAGGGACAACTGCGGCATGAACGATTTTATAACCCTCATATATATCTTAGAACAGATGCTCACCCTCATGCCACAGGGAGAAACATGCTTGGGGACCCACAAGGAGAAACTCCCATGGTGGAGGAGGAGGACGAGGCGCTCCTACTGAAGAAGAGGAGGATTAGGGGGTGGAGAAGCAAGAGGATGACGATGGCATTGGCTCCTCGGGCATACAGGCCAGAATAGCAACCTGTATGCTTGGTTGCTTATGCAGTGACAGGTGAATAATTGCGATCATGCAGTCTGATGATTACTGGAGAGCCATGATTTTAGACCCACAATATCAAAGCAAAATGGGGGAATGTTTTCCTCCCTGCAAAATGGAGAACAAATTACATTATTACTGGAAAACACTGTGTACACAGATTGCCACAGCTTTCGGTGAGCAGATGCCTGCCGCCAGTGTGTCTGAAAGGGAGGCCACTCTCCACTCTCTGCAAAGTCAACCACCTCCTGCCACCCAAGCAGCATAAGCCACAGCAGCAGTTGCAGCCATTTCAGTCTCTTCAACATGATGGAGCACATTTTTTCATGTGCCCCGCCAGGCTGAGGCAAATCAGCAAGTGGAGACTTCCAACCTCAAACCACAGGTTCAGGCATATCTACACTCTGGCCTGTCTCCGGCACATACCCAGTTCCCTGACCCCATGGATTTCTGTCCAGGCAGACTGGAACAGTGGCCCGAACTAGCACAGCCTCCAGTGTCATCTCAAAGAGGTTTTTTTTTTAGCACTGTAGGGGGCATGGTGATACTGAAACTGACCAAGTTGTCCCCCACCAGTGTCCATAACATCACTTTTATCAAATGAACCAAGACTGGATTTGGGAGGATTTTCACACTTCTCCGGCTGAAGCCCATGAATAGATATGCCCTTGCTGACAGTGCCACATTTTGCCACTGTTGCTGTCTGCCTGCCTGCCTTCCTGCCAATCATCATTTTCCTATTGGCGGCTACTGCATCCACCATGCCACTGTCGCCATCATGTCAATGCTGCTGCCTGCCTACCATCATGTTCCATGAAGCTGCTGCTGCCTGTGTCATGATGCTGCCTGCTGGTCAACATGTACCATATGGCTGCTGCTGCCACCACTGCCTCAGCTGCCACTCCTCTCTGCTAATACCCTACTTCCACCACTATTAAGGTAACTCATCTGCCACTACTAACACTACTACTACTACTACCATTACTACTACTACCCATAGACAGCCAATCTACTGCCTTGTATATTCCATGCTATGCTGTTTTTGCTTCCTCCACTAATACCCTACCCATTCCACAACCACATTGTGCTGCTGCTGCTCCCAATTAAAAGGGAGAATTTCTCAAAGTTCATTCACAATGAGCCACTTCTTTTATCAACACTTGCGCGTGTCATATGGGCAGGCATTTTGACCCTGTCAAGGCATAATTTTAGACACTTGGTCCCCCAACAATCCACATTTGTTTTTTCCATAACTCTGTGTGTGTTTAAACACCATCTGCCCCGATAAGGGACAATCTTTGGAAGCTTTGGAATATGAAAAAGCATGAGACGTGTTAACACCGTCAAATGTGTGTTTACGCATAGCTATTGACGCTGCAATTTAGGACAAGTCCCAAACTAGGGGACTACACTTTCCTTTCCCTTCTGTAAAAATATACACTTTCCTATCCTTTCTCTATTATTCTCTCCATGCAATCTTTGCTTTACACAATGCCACTGCTTTCCCAGCTTCTTCCCCTTCTCACATAATCTGACCATTATTCACATGCTTCAACCTTCAACTGATGTGCTGCTTCTACTCTTCCTTTGGAACTCTTTCCATCTTTCCAGATTTAAACAACCATCTTTTAGCAAACCTGCTCATCAAAAAATTCTTAATGCCCCTCCTTCACACTGTCTCTTTAAGTTATTCCCTGGAGAGGCACAGGGGCACAGTAAGGAGGCGAAGCAATTGTCCCATAATCATCAGAATTCAAAGTTATCATGTCTAAGCTTCCATAGCTCTCAGATGAATCGTCAGGTTAAGTATTCATAGTTTGCATTGAGATATATATCTATCTATCTATATATATATATATATATATATATATATATATATATATATTCCTGTCCTGTAGCTTCTCCATGATTCACATTCAGTATACAGGTTGTAATTACAGTTGGGTTTTGATGATAACATCTTCTTCCTGACCTTACTGCCAATTTAATCAGAAATAACAAATTTAGATTTGCCACAATTATCTCAATCCTTTTGCAAAGATAACATCAACCACCAACCCATCATTTTATTTAACTAAACCAGTTAACTGGGTTTACCCAATATAGCAAATCAGTCAAGTCGGTGGGCAATTCTTCATTAGAATTAGTAGCTCTATAAATCTCCCTTAACTTCTTTTTTAGCATGTTCCATATCAGCAGCCACCCAAACCATACCATCCTCATCATGGCATGTGCATCAAACATTTATTATTCTTTGTTTCTCTTTCCCAACAAGATCTATTTCGGTACCAGCTGTAATGGAACACCTTTTTTTTTTCTCAGACTCAAGCCTCAGGGATGATTAGCTAAGGTGCAGACTCCTGAGTGGTGAGGTGGTAGCCATCCATATGCATCTGTTTCACATACTATATATACATTATGGTGTAAATGACATTTCCTGATTGTTTGATGTTCCTTTTAAGTTGGTTGCTACTCTTTCAGTATACTATAAACCAGCCAGCTATTAAATCTGTTTAAGACACTGTTAGTGAAATTGGGACACAATTTACAACATAATGGACATAATGGGGTAAAAAGGGTGATGCTCAAACTCTACTCAATGATTCAATCCTGATTAAACAATATCCACGTGAGTCCAGACCACCTTTCCTGACCCTCTGGCAGTGTGGATGGGGTGTGGATTATTTGCTAATTCTGTAGTCTCTCTTATTATTCTGCAAATATCGTATGTTAAAAGCATTAAGTATATTATCAATGTACAGTCGTGGCCAAAAGTTTTGAGAATTACATAAATATTGGAAATTGGAAAAGTTGCTGCTTAAGTTTTTATAATAGCAATTTGCATATACTCCAGAATGTTATGAAGAGTGATCAGATGAATTGCATAGTCCTTCTTTGCCATTAAAATTAACTTAATCCCAAAAAAAACTTTCCACTGCATTTCATTGCTGTCATTAAAGGACCTGCTGAGATCATTTCGTCTTGTTAACTCAGGTGAGAATGTTGACGAGCACAAGGCTGGAGATCATTATGTCAGGCTGATTGGGTTAAAATGGCAGACTTGACATGTTAAAAGGAGGGTGATGCTTGAAATCATTGTTCTTCCATTGTTAACCATGGTGACCTGCAAACAAACGCGTGCAGCCATCATTGCGTTGCATAAAAATGGCTTCACGGGCAAGGATATTGTGGCTACTAAGATTGCACCTCAATTAACAATTTATAGGATCATCAAGAACTTCAAGGAAAGAGGTTCAATTCTTGTTAAGAAGGCATTAGGGCGTCCAAGAAAGTCCAGCAAGCGCCAGGATTGTCTCCTAAAGAGGATTCAGCTGCGGGATCAGAGTGCCACCAGTGCAGAGCTTGCTCAGGAATGGCAGCAGGCAGGTGTGATCACATCTGCACGCACAGTGAGGCGAAGACTTTTGGAAGATGGCCTGGTGTCAAGAAGGGCAGCAAAGAAGCCACTTCTCTCCAAAAAAACATCAGGGACAGATTGATCTTCTGCAGAAAGTATGGTGAATGGACTGCTGAGGACTGGGGCAAAGTCATATTCTCCAATGAAGCCTCTTTCCGATTGTTTGGGGCATCTGGAAAAAGGCTTGTCCGGAGAAGAAAAGGTGAGCGCTACCATCAGTCCTGTGTCATGCCAACAGTAAAGCATCCTGAGACCATTCATGTGTGGGGTTGCTTCTCATCCAAGGGAGTGGGCTCACTCATAATTTTGCCCCAAAACACAGCCATGAATAAAGAATGGTACCAAAACACCATCCAACAGCAACTTCTTCCAACAATCCAACAACAGTTTGGTGAAGAACAATGCATTTTTCAGCACGATGGAGCACCGTGCCATAAGGCAAAAGTGATAACTAAGTGGCTCGGGGACCAAAACGTTGACATTTTGGGTCCATGGCCTGGAAACTCCCCAGATCTTAATCCCATTGAGAACTTGTGGTCAATCCTCAAGAGGCGGGTGGACAAACAAAAACCCACTAATTCTGACAAACTCCAAGAAGTGATTATGAAAGAATGGGTTGCTATCAGTCAGGAATTGGCCCAGAAGTTGATTGAGAGCATGCCCAGTCGAATTGCAGAGGTCCTGAAAAAGAAGGGCCAACACTGCAAATACTGACTCTTTGCATAAATGTCATGTAATTGTCGATAAAAGCCTTTGAAACGTATGAAGTGCGTGTAATTATATTTCACTACATCACAGAAACAACTGAAACAAAGATCTAAAAGCAGCTTAGCAGCAAACTTTGTGAAAACTAATATTTGTGTCATTCTCAAAACTTTTGGCCACGACTGTATATATGTTTGGCTTCACCAATGTTCGAATGGTTAACACAGCACTCAGTAGGGACCATCAAATCTGGTATCCAGACTTTTTCTTATATGAACTAGGTACTAGTCTTTGAGTCCAGATCTGGAAGGGAATCACAGACATGTTTATGTTCAATAGTCAGCTAACTTGTAAGGGCTCCCATATAAGTTCAATCTTTCCACCACTTTAGGAATGATGAGGAGTGTAAAAAGGCTTGTTCTACACCCAGTATTTATCTATTTACTACCTCAGCCAGTATTTTATTTTTACTCTTGCTTTTACTACAGGCCAGGTATTCCCTAAAAATAGATCAACATAGACAAGGACATATTCATACTGCCCCACCTTTGGAAACCTAATATAGTCCATCTGGACAAACCTGGTGGCAGCGTTGCTAGACCATGGGATTCCCACTGCATTCTCTCTCGACACATACATGTCACGGTGCGGTGTGGGGTAAAATTCCACACCAAACACCGATAGGCAGCGGAATATAAACGAGGCCTGAAAACTGGGGGAAGGGAGCTGGTCACCTCCTAGAGCAACCCAAATGCAAGTCCTGTCTAACTATATGTATGAACAGTCCTCGATGGTAGGGAAGTTCATACACTGGAACCTAGGGCCCTAACTCACCCTGTAGAACCCTGGTAATAGTGTCAGAAGAATGAACCAGAATCTCCCTCAGGCCTAGAATCAAAGTAAAGAGGAAGACAAATCTTACTGTCATGTTCTAGCGCGGGTCCACCTGATCCCTAGAACATCCAACAAGTGTTCAGTGATGTTCAAGTAGGAGTCCACCTGACCCCTAGAACATCCTACAATGAAAGTATAACACCAAAACACACAGAGATGACAGTGAGTAGCAAACTGGAACGGCAGGTAAGAAACCAGTGGCAAGAACTACCACTGAACCAAGAGCACCGATATACTAGGCCACTTACCTGCCGTGACTCCTGGAAGAGACACCAGCAGTCCAAACAACGACTGGAACCCATGCATATGTACTGGAACCCAAACACCATACAGGACACAGTACAAACACAGAACCCAGCACATCAGTAACTGCCTGGACCCCCATGCGGAGAGGATGCATGGTGGCCTCAGGCAGAGCTGCACACTGACTCGTTTTTCCCCCTCCGGGGAAACCAAGAGCCCACTCACCAAAGGCGCAGACAAGGGAAATGTCTAGCATCCATGCAGGACTATACACACAAGAAACATAGCAGACATGAAACAACAACTAGACATATAACACCAACCCATAACATAAACCATACCACACATAGAAACAGAGTAGGAAGGGAAGGTGACATCAATGTCTCACTAGGTGACCCTCAAGAACTTGGCAGATGGAACACCCAGGACAGGAGCATAGCTCCAGCACCAAGCAAAGGCTGGTGGACAACTAACTCTCTTGGCCCTCAGCAACAGGATAAATAGCACCTAGTGACCACACCCAGTAAACTACACGTTGCCCAAGGCAAACATGTCACAGAAAACAACACTGAGACCGTGACACAGCCGTGACAATACATCAACCCATGTGCTGAATTCATCATCAACAGGCAGAGTGCACATGAAAAGACATAATTTTACTTACCCTCCAGAGATTGTCTTCACTTATTGCTTTTTACTTTGGAGGTCTTCTGGCCCTGGGTTGGCCGAGTCATGTAAACCTTAAGTTGGCTTCAGGTAATGGCTGGAGGTCTGCGGTTATAGCAGTTTAATCTACCAACCTGTTGTCTCTTTCCTCTGGATAGCATCAGGGCATTAAACAACTCTCACACACACTCTTCATGGGTTTCCCATGGATCCAACAAAACCTCTGCTCCTCTGCTCCCCCAGATTGGACCATAATCATGGAAGATACCAAAGGCGCACCTGAAATCTATATGAATATTAGTTATCTTACCCACAACCATCTTACAAGCCTCAGTGAGAGTCTTTAGCTCTATCTCCTGCACTGATATTACAGAAGGGAGTGGTTCTTGCTTGACAACATCAGTTTGGGTACTGAGAGCAAATCCTGTGCTGTGTGATCTGGGCTTGTGATGTCAGGAACCGTCTATACCATCTGTAAAAGAAACCGAAATATTTTATAAAGTTATCAATTAGATCTGAATGTACTTGCTCCGTAGTTTGTATGACATCTAAACAATCGTGAACCTTTATGTAGTTTGGTAACCCAACCTCCTATCAAAATGCAGAAAATCTTCTGTAGACTCAAAGTGCTCTATCCCCTCTAGATCTTTGTGTCCATGGCCCATGTGACTGTCATAAAGCAATTCTCTCAATGCTTTTCAAATGCTGTTAAGTACTTTCTCAAGCAAGTCAGCCGCCCCATCATGTTCAGAATATAAAACAAAACAATCAGAAAATCTGAAAATAAAAACAGGTAAGATCAGATCTATTATCTAGTTTTCACTGGCAGATAAAATCTTTGGTGACACAGTTACTTCAGCCATTTCATTTTTGAATTAACCACATACTATTTGATGATTTGGTTTGCAGACCTCTATATAAACACAATTGTCTGAATACAATATTAAAAACTTTTTTTTTAAAACAAACCAATCTTATTGTTCTCACTTGGCAATATTTTACCTTACACGCATATGCAACTTCTTGAAATTAAATAATCCAATTTCATTTTTTTTCCCTTTCACCAACTCTAGTGACATATGATGCTATCCGTGTTTGGCGAGGAACAAAAGAGGCTGTCATTGTATAATATATGCTTCTCTTCTAAGTCTCAAAATCTATGTCATTGTCACCACACCCTCGCAAAATGTAACTTCTCCTTTCTCATCAGTTCTAACTAGATGTCTTAGCATGCAACATATAACATATAACAATACAATCACAAGACAAGACAAGCACCCATCACACATTTTTCACACACAAACAAATATGCACTGGAGCTCCAATAAAAAAAAAAAAAAAGTTTATGCATGACTCCAAATTGTATTTTGTGCAGATCTGTTGCATATGTTGGGGTCTCTATCTTCACTCCTGAAAAAAAAGATTATTTACAATCCCCACCAAGAATTTGGGAAGAGAACAGGCCTTCTTGACGTCCATTAAATTGGCTGTAAAATAAAATTCACTAAACCTTTAGTTTGCAAAAATGAAAAATAATGTGCACACAAAACCAAATGTAGCAATGAGCTCATCTTTTACCAATTTTAGCTCAATTCCAAAGTTTTACATTTAAATCCCATCATTACCAACATGCTGCATGTATCAAAAACTTTAACTTTTAACTTTAAGTACTTACATTCTTCTTCATAAAGGAAACATAGTCAGCACATATTACATACATTCCTCATTTACAACACACATCTATAACCTCAGAGACAGAAGACAAGCATGTTCATTTATATCATCAAAAGTCTAAAAACGTCACTTTATCACTGTCTATAACTTTAGTTTCAAAGTATTTTATTGGTAATACCATCATGAATATCAAAAAAGCATACAAACAATGGCATTGACGTAACAGTATCGAGAAATCCAAATAAGATGTAAAAGTACCATAGCATCTATCCAAGACACGATACATTACTTATTATAGGAAAGACAATAAAACAATAAAAAAGGAAATGGGTTAAATAAAAGTAGGGATAAATTAAAATAAAATAAAATAATAGAGCTCGAACCTATGAAGATCATACCTAGGAATCAAGATATACCATTTTGGTGCCAAAGCATATAAAGGCCTACATACTGCTCAGAGTACAGAGACAAACAAGACATGTGCCCTGAGTTTTGTAATCAGTATTGAGCCAGGTTATACTGTAGTGTCATTGAATGCGGTGAGGACATCCAGGGATCCCACAGCTTCTCGAAGGCCTCGTATGTGTCTTGGCGAATGGCGTTTAATCTTTCATAAAGAAAAATTTTGTTACACTGTCTATAACTTTAAAGGTGTTTGTGGTAAAAAAAAAATCACAGAATGCACTGATAAATCACCAATGGCAGCAGTACACACTGGCACATCTACTTTTGAACACTGGGGTATATGTGAGACAGGAATCTATCTAAATACTGCATTACAGCTCACAGTATCTGCAGTATGTTCTTGGGGGAGATAGCATTAACTACATCTGCCAAAACAATATCTGGAACACGGACTACTGCAACTCTACATTAACAAATAATGTGAATATACTTTCCTTTTTTAATCTGATGGGGGGGGGGGGGGCAAGGTCTATAAACCTTCTATCCAATAAACCTTCCATCTGGGGGGGGGGGTAGCTTCTATCGTTGCACTAAAGCAGAAGGTGTTGGGGGATGCATCACTTACATACAGAATAAGCAACTTTAAAACACAATTTTTTGGTAAATCGATGACTTGAGACACTGGGGACCCCGCAAGACTGCAATGCTGGTGGCCCCATGTTTAGTACTGTATGTGCTTATAAAAACCCTGGATGCTGTTGGGATCAGTCTCATCGAGCAGCAGTCTATTCTTCCTCTTTTTTTCAAACTCATAATAATAAACGCTTTCCTTTCCCTTCTGTAAAAATATACACTTTCCTATCCTTACTTCAGCTTTCTTCATCATTCTCTCCATGCAATCTTTGCTTTTCGCACTGCCACTGCTTTCCCAGCCTCTTCTCCTAATCACGTACTCTGACTATTATTCACATGCTTCAACCTTCAACTGATGTGCTGCTTCTACTCTTCCTGTGGAACTCTTTCCAGATTTAAACAACCATCTTTTAGCATATCTGCTCAACTAAAAATTCTCAGTGCCCCTCCTCTACACTGTCTCTGATATCCACTGCAGTCACCTCACTCCTTGAGGGGTGCCCCTTGACTGCCTGGTTCCCATTGAAGAAGAGTGGATCCGTCCCTTCTTCCACCGCATGCGAAACCCGATTATTCGCGTCCTGCTGTTTGCTTGCACTACCAAGTTTACACTAACTAGCCCCAGCTGCTTGCACTACGAAGCGTACACCGACTGGGCACAAACCTTCCCACACTACGAAGTATACACAGGTTGAGCTCCTTGGGTACTGACCGGCCAACCTAAATAATCAAACAGCCAGCCAGACAGGTTGCTGGTGAAACGATTCTCTGCCGGGCAGAGCTCAACGAGCCAATTTTATTAGATGTACATTGTGGATATAGCCACCCCCTTAAGCCAATAATTTTAATATGTACAATCACAAGAATTTATTAAAACAACTAATCAGAAATATGACAGGCATTACTCATGTATATCATGGACCTGGGTCATCTATCTGCAAAAGTCCCCCTGTCTGTATATATCACATTCTGCCAAGCAGTTCCTTACTTGTGATGCCAACTTCCTTTAACAAATCAAGTGACTATATGGTGACTCATATTTCTCAATCATAGGTTTTAGGCATAAAATTCAGAAAATTGAGATTTGACAATTTAAGTACAATTAGCACCATTCATGTTCATTAACCACTTAATTTATTTCACACTATGTATGTCAGTGTCACTCATACATCATTTACTATTGCTGTCATTGCATTGAAGAGCTTAGAGGAGTGGGAGAAAAATAAAAAAATCATACAAAATGATTTTTTTTTCTAAACATAGGAGACTAGATGGTGTTATATACCAAGTTCCAGGGCTATTGGAGCCAATTTGTTTCAGCCTGAATCAACTCAGGTCCAAACTAAACTTTTTTTAAATTCAGCGAATCAAAACTGAACCGAATCTTGATAGGAACTCTCATCTTTATTCTGTAGTTATGGCAGTTGTTATGGTCCTTGCTAGAGTTTGATAATGTTTTACAAATGCCACAGAGAGCTTCTGAGGCAATGGACACTGTCTTAAAGGGGTTGTCCGGGATCAAACTTATTTTTTTTAAAACATCTTACTCCCTTTTTTTATTTTTATTAATTATCTTTATTATTATATCAAAACAGATTACAGTAAGCAAAAAATTTGAGCACACACTCCGCATATTTAATATTTTTTTTTACCCTTATCCCTGTTAATAAAGGAAAAGTACATATCTGAGGAATTAGCAGTAGCAGCCTCCAGCAGTGAACAACTCATCCAGGAAGAAGTATAAACCGCAAAGTGAGGCAGTATGAGAGGGAATATAAAGGGAGACAATTAGTGTAAATAGGTGACAGCTGGGAGAAGGAAAGGAGATGACAAAGTGAAACCAAAACAAAGAACCTCATGCAAGATGTAGAGAAGAACGTCTAACAGACCTTCTCACAGAACTGGCGGTGACATCATGGTTAGCTAAGAATTTAGCAAACAATAAACCTTTACAAGGCGAATTGTGAAGAGTTGAGTGAATTTTATCCAGACATAAATAAAAATTTCACCCTTAGAATCAATGTGTCCTCCACATAGGGAATGAGATATTTTGGGGCCATAGAGGTAGCAAAATGTGTTTCTTTTAAAAGTATTATGTATATACACTCACCTAAAGAATTATTAGGAACACCTGTTCTATTTCTCATTAATGCAATTATCTAGTCAACCAATCACATGGCAGTTGCTTCAATGCATTTAGGGGTGTTATCCTGGTCAAGACAATCTCCTGAACTCCAAACTGAATGTCAGAATGGGAAAGAAAGGTGATTTAAGCAATTTTGAGCGTGGCATGGTTGTTGGTGCCAGATGGGCCGGTCTGAGTATTTCACAATCTGCTCAGTTACAGGGATTTTCACGCACAACCATTTCTAGGGTTTACAAAGAATGGTGTGAAAAGGGAAAAACATCCAGTATGCGGCAGTCCTGTGGGCAAAAATGCCTTGTGGATGCTAGAGGTCAGAGAAGAATGGGCCGACTGATTCAAGCTGATAGAAGAGCAACGTTGACTGAAATAACCACTTGTTACAACCGAGGTATGCAGCAAAGCATTTGTGAAGCCACAACACGCACAACCTTGAGGCGGATGGGCTACAACAGCAGAAGACCCCAACGGGTACCACTCATCTCCACTACAAATAGGAAAAAGGCTACAATTTGCACAAGCTCCCCAAAATTGGACTGTTGAAGACTGGAAAAATGTTGCCTGGTCTGATGAGTCTCGATTTCTGTTGAGACATTCAAATGGTAGAGTCCGAATTTGGCGTAAACAAAATGCGAACATGTATCCACCATGCCTTGTTACCACTGTGCAGGGTGGTGGTGTAATGGTGTGGGGGATGTTTTCTGGGCACACTTTAGGCCCCTTAGTGCCAATTGGGCATTGTTTAAATGCCACGGGCTACCTGAGCATTGTTTCTGACCATGTCCATCCCTTCATGACCACCATGTACCCATCCTCTGATGGCTACTTCCAGCAGGATATTGCACCATGTCACAAAGCTCGAATCATTTCAAATTGGTTTCTTGAACATGACAATGAGTTCACTGTACTAAAATGGCCCCCACAGTCACCAGATCTCAACCCAATAGAGCATCTTTGGGATGTGGTGGAACGGGAGCTTTGTGCCCTGGATGTGCATCCCTCAAATCTCCATCAACTGCAAGATGCTATCCTATCAATATGGGCCAACATTTCTAAAGAATGCTATCAGCACCTTGTGGAATCAATGCCACGTAGAATTAAGGCAGTTCTGAAGGCAAAAGGGAGTCCAACACCGTATTAGTATGGTGTTCCTAATAACTCTTTAGGTGAGTGTATGTGATGAGTGGTAAATAGTGATGAGAAAATTTCCAGAAATTCGATTCAGATTTTCTTTGGTTGAATTGGTTGGCCATTCAATTTTGGGTCTGAATAAATACAACCTGAATCAAAAGAATTGTACTGAAAAAAGTTTTCTAAATCTTTACAAATGGATCTGTTTGTGGTAACTTGTGAATTTCAAACCCCATGCAAAAAAAAATAAAAAATAAATGCAAATGAAACCATCATTATACAATGTGTGGGGATTCGCTCTGGTAGTTAGGACTAGCGGATGCAGTATAGAGGCAAAATACACAGTTCTTGAATTAAACAGCGGTGTTTATTCACACATTGGTGTATAACAAAATGCAGATAAGGTGTATCACAAAACGCAGGTGGCTTGTTGTTTGTTCACACACAAGGAAAGTCCATAAACAATAAAAGTCACCTTTTCTCCTGGGTGTTAATTTACACCCAGTTAGCAGTTCAGCCTCATCAAGTCCATAGGCGGCCTGTTCGCCTTTAGAGGGGCCCGGCTCGGCCCGGCTCAAACCTCAAATCCCAACACAGCCCTCAGTTCACAGCACACAGACTCCTGAGCTCCACTGTCAGAGGGAGGTAAATCCACCACACCTGGCAGTGCTGGATGGTTTTTATGCCTAGCAAAACCCGGCCTGGAACATGGGAGTAGTCACCAACCGAACACTTTGACTACTCCCAATAAGAGCCATCCCGGATCAGCTATGACAGCCATGCTAAATCTCAAGGTGTCAATTAGCAATAGCTGCTGCTAACACGTAAAATACCGGCTCTTACTTCACCGAGGCCAGGAACCTCAGTGACACATACCTTCCATCCACGATGATTCCAGGTACCTTCTTACAAATGCTAAACATTTTCAGTTGACTTTTACAATGTGTAGTCACAATGAACAGAACATAACATACATAAAATGAATGGAATAATTTTGACTGTCAATATACAAAATAAGTATTTAATAACAGTCAGTAGATAAAACAGTTACCTATTGTTATTTACATAGAATAGAGTAGAAAAGAGTTTATTCTGAACAAATAACATAATATTTTTATGATTTTTTTTTTTCATTGCTAATCTTCTATGTTGTAGCTGTCCATAAAATTGAGCATGCAGTACAATTGACCTCAGGACACGTGAGTCAGAAGTAAGATCATTATTTTTTTTTTCAGGTTGGTGGCATTATCGTAAAGCATCATATTTCAATTTGCATATAGATATAATGTGCATAACAAGTTGAGCAACTTTGCACATAAATTAAAGGGCATCTGTCAGCAGTTTTGTACCTATGAAACTGGCTGACCTGTTGCATGTGCGCTTGGCAGCTGAAGGCATCTATGTTCCCATCTTCATGTCTACATTGCTGAGAAAAAAAGTTTTAATATATGCAAATAAGCCACTAGGAGCAATGGGGCATTGCCATAACACCTAGAGGCTCTGCTCTTTTTGCAACTGCTGCACCCTCTTGACTCTGATTGACAGGGCCAGAAAAGTGTGATGACATTATACTATATACTGCCTGGCCCTATCAATCAAAGTGGAGAATGGAATGTGAATATGGGACCAATACAGATGCCAGTTCACATGAAACAGGTCAGCCAGTTTCATAGGCACAAATCTGCTGACAGATGCCCTTTAATATACCTATCTTGGTTTGATCTTAAGATCATACGTTTTATAGCTCATTCCTATTCACAGCTTCAGGGCTTGCTTGTTGACTTTAAATCTGGTAAGTATTGTTTTTTCATTATGTCCTGTATGATAATCTGATCTGTAAGTAAAACAACTTCTCTCAGCATGCTTTGCAGCAGATTGTAATGTAACAGTTTAGCTCAGCTATGAGAGACGTGCCTGTGTACAAACTATTGACAATATGCAATCACAACCAGTAGAATTGTGAATATAATTTGGGCCATTACCTGGTATCAGTACAACTAAAGGAATCAAATATATTTACAAAGTTACTGGTTACATAGAGTATATCTTCAGTATAGAATTTATATATGTTCTTTCATATGTGCTACCTTTTATCAACCTACTGTAAGTCAGCCTCTTTGTTCCCTACATATGATTTAGCACTATTTCTTCTATTGGACCTTACCCTGTGTTCTATTTGGCAGCAGATATTACATGTGATAGCATTCTTGTGATACACAAGAAAAAGTGTTTTTCTGCATTTCAACCCATTTGTAACAACTGCTTTTCGTTATATTGAGATACGAAACATGATTATATATACAGTATATGTTTATTTTCTTTCAGATTGTTTTTGTATGTGTTATGTGAATGGTACATAAATATTTAGATCCAAAAAAATAATCACATTGATCACTACATGCGGTGTCATGGCAAATGTCCAGAACTAAACGTGGTTGTGAAGATTATTATTATTATTATTATATGCCTGGTATAAATAGTATGTGTGCGGAATATTGTAGTCCAGGCAAAACCTCTCAAGGTTTCTGGGAAAGATATGTAAATTAGCTTTCCTAAACCTGATGTGATCTGATGCTGGCAGATGCAAGATGTGGTAATTTTCATACAGTGGCATGCTAAGGAAGGGGAGGGGCGGCAGTCCACACCGGGAGCCAATTCTCAGGGGGGTGCAAGAGCCTAGAAGTAAAGAGCGCTTCCATCAATACAGATGGAAGCGCCCATTGCTGGAGTGCTGGGGGCTGCGATACTGTTACTCAGCTTCCCGTGCTCCATCTCTCCCGGACTGAATGGTGAAGCAGGAAGACTTCTCCCTGCTCCTCCATTCAGCCTGGCCTGTGTGGAAGGAGCCTGCAGCCCAGGCATCTGCCTGTGCTCCTCTCACACAGTGCTGCAGAGCAAAGCTGGGTGTGAGCTTCAGTAACGGGA
The DNA here is from genome assembly GCF_905171765.1 of Bufo bufo. NCBI lineage: Eukaryota > Metazoa > Chordata > Amphibia > Anura > Bufonidae > Bufo > Bufo bufo. The sequence continues at coordinate 710,476,349 of NC_053390.1, forward strand.
CAAGGTGAGTAGTTGCTGTGTTTTTGTTTTGCAATTTTTTTTAACACAGAGGGGGCACAGAGGGCTTTACTACTGTGAAGAGGGAACATTAGGCATTTCTTCTATGGACAGGGCATAGAGGGCATTACTACTACAAAGGGAACACATAGTGCATTACTACTACAAAGGGGCACAGAGGGCATTACTACTATTAAGGGTGCACAATAGGCATTACTACTGTAGATGGGGCACAATGGGCATTACTACTGTGGAGGTAGCACAATGGGCATTACTACTGTGGAGGGGCACAATAGACATTATTTCTATGAATGGGACACAATCTGCATTATTACTGCAAGGGGACATAATGGGCATTATTACCGCGAAGGGGGCACAATGGGCATTACTACTGTGAAGGGGCACAATGGGCATTACTACTCGGAAGGGGGCACAATGGGCATTACTACAATAAAGGGGACACAATGGGAATTACTATTATGAAGGAAGCACAATGGACATTATTACTATGAAGGGGGCACAGAGTGAATTACTACTATAAAGGGGCACAATGGACATTAATACTATGAAGGGAGCACAATGGGCATTACTATTATGAAGGGGGCACAATGGGCATTATTACCATGAAGGGGGGGACACAGGGAATTACTACTATGAAGGGGGCACAGAGGGCATTACTACTATGAAGTGGGCACAATGGGCATTACTACTATGAACGGGGCACAATAGGCATTACTACTATGAAAGGGGCACAGAGGAGGCATTACAACGGTGAGGGGAGCGCAAACAGTTTATTACTACTGTGAAAGGGGCACAGAGAGGGCAAAACTACTGTGAGAGGGGCACAATGAAGAGATAAGTACTTTAATGGGGCCCAATGTGGGCATAACTACTGTGAAATATGTACACAGAGTATAATTAATGTGAGGGGGCACGGTGTGGGCATGATTACAGTGAGTGGGAACAATATGGGCATAACTACTGTGAGGGGGCACATATCTGGACAAAACTACTGTGAGGTACAATTTTTTTTAAAGTATTGTGGGGAGTGCCAGATAAAGGACCCGCCCCGGTTGCCAAACACTCTAGGCACGCCACTGTTTTCATATATTTTCCCCAGAAACCTAGAAAGAGCGTTAAATAGAACCTCAATCAAGTCCTCTCAGGCAGCCAAGCAAATTTACTTTACTCAGCTCTGTTAAAGGGTAGTTACCAGGAAAGCGCTGGGTTTCTGTTAAGAAACACTCTGTTTCTTTTCTTTTAGAATGGAGACTAGCTTGTGTGTTTTGTTTCCAGAGAAGCACTAAGCAAGGACACAAGCACAGCAATAGATAAAAATAAAAATAAATCTCATTATGAAAAAGTACTGATTGAACAGTTTGAGGCTATCGCTTGGGGACATCTTTTGAAAAAACACTTATTAAACAGTTTGAGTCTCCTAACAACAGGGAAAATTCTTATAATGAAGAGTACTGATTGAACAGTTTGAGGCTATTAACAGGGAAAAATCGTATTAAGATAAAGCACTGATTAAACAGTTTGAGGCTACCACCAGGGGGAAGTCTTATTATTACCAGCGCAATGAAGAGAGGGGCACAATCCTTTCTTCACCTCGAGGCACATTTTGTTGTTGGTTTGGAGAGTCCTTGCCTAGTGACTGTTGGGGTGCCCTTGATGTTGGTTCATTTTGGGGTTCCATTGAGATGTGGTGCCATACAATCCTGTGGCAATGCAGGCAGTGTTAAAATGAAATAATAAGGCCAGGTTTAGGTAAAAACAAGTCCACTGAACTTTACTGAAGCAAGAATAAGCACTATCTTGCACACTATAGGAAGGTGCCGGCCTCTATGGTGGCCAAGACTGTGGTAGTGCTCATAGACCAGCACTTTTTCCTATAGTGTGCAAGCACGGCCACTGTTGCTGGGAGCTTGAAACTCATATTCTCACTAGTACAGTGAAGTCCAAAACTAATATTTATATGTAACCTTTACTGGCTTTCTGTCCATGCAGTGTCCATTTGTAATGGCCCTCAATCTTCTGCAATATCTTTTCTCCTCCTCAGAGTATGGCTCTTGTTCAAATCTCACAGAGATGGAGCATCTCATTCTGCTTAAAATGAAATGGCCTTTATTAAATTAACCATGTACATATTAACTTAAACCTTCATAACCATGAATACTGAAACCAACGACTCAAGACTCAATAACCATTTCATACTGATACTGTAAATAATAAATAAAAATGATACAAAACCTGATCACAGCCATAAGCTCGAGCTCAATTCTACAACTTCAAAAAATAAGGCAAATACCACAGCTTAAAATAAAAAGGCTGCGACTAAAACATAGTAAAGCAAGTAAACAAATAATCTAAAAGATGAACAAAAAAGGGGGAAAGGGTGTTGAAGACATCCAGATGACCGCAGGAGTGATGAGGCAAGTCCAGCGCTGCTGAGCCACATTATATCCCCAAAACTTTACCCACGAACCAAAACCATTAACCAATAACCAAATTATTAAAATGTATTAGGGTTAAAACCAGATGGGCTGAACATGGATGGATGAATCAAACATCGGATTATTACCATATGGGACAGGAGTCTGAAAATTAGCTGCCATATAATATGGTGGCCAAACAAGGGCTGATGATGGTATGAGGTTTGTCTGGTTAGTTGGGGGCACAATCTACTATTATACCCACTTCTCCAACCCAAGTGCTCTCCTGCCCTACAGGTGGGAACCCTTCTTCTGCCATCTGCTTTTCTTCCTTTTCTACATCATCTAATATCTAAGTGAATATGTCATAAGGACCATCCAGCTCCAGCTCTCTCTGCATCTTGCTGACTTTTCTAGGACATGGAGACCAAGAAGGATGATTTGGAAGAAGTAAGGCCAGCAAAAGATCAGGTGGGCATCATTAAGACCTGGCCCTCTTAAGGGTTGCAGACTAGATTGTATAGGCTGGCATGCTGGCAGTGGAATAATAAAGGCTTTCATTTTGTTGGTATTAATAATTACATATTATTATTTATTTAAAAGCCCCATTAATTCTATGGCACTGTGCCTCAAGAGGGGTTTACATAAACATAATATAAAAAAAAATACAATAAACAGAAAGATATTAACTGCTCATGTAGGAATAAGTAAATGTAGGAATAAATAAAGCTGCTCTAAAATACATTTTTCACTAACTAAACCTATTAACTAGAGATGAACGAAGTTTTGAAAAATTCAATTCGGCTGATTAGCCTGTTCGGATTTTTTTTTATTTGTTCTGAATTAATTTGTCACAAATAAATCTGGTATACCCAGTCCACTCTGCTTAATCATAGTCTTCCCACTTGGTGGCCCAATCTCAGTGTGAAGGCTTGGAAGTTAAACTGCAGGGAGAGTGCAGGGAGAGTGCAGGGAGAGTGTATCACCGTGCACATCAGTGTGCAGTGCAACAACATTCATAGCTAATCTATTCTTTTAGGCACCATCCAAAATACGGTCCAGAAAAGCATTCTTCTGTCCAGTAATAATATTAATTAATGGGTCGATCAGTTGCCATTTTTTACTTCCATTTGATGGCTCCAGCGGTTCCGTTATTTTTTTTTGTTCTGCTCCTATAACAGAGGAGAATGGAAACTGAAGTGCTGGTGTGAATCTGGCCCTAGCTGTAATTACTGTGTCGTCACTATTACAGGCAGATCTAATTTATCACCGTGTACCAGGGTTGTTAACCAGAATTTTTCTTTCTTTCTGGCCAATTTATCTCAAAACTAGAGTTGAGCGAACACCTGGATGTTCGGGTTCGAGAAGTTCGGCCGAACTTCCCGTAAATGTTTCGGGTTCGGGATCCGAACCCGAAACGAACTTCGTCCCGAACCCGAACCCCATTGAAGTCAATGGGGACCCGAACTTTTGGGCACTAAAAAGGCTGTAAAACAGCCCAGGAAAGAGCTAGAGGGCTGCAAAAGGCAGCAACATGTAGGTAAATCCCCTGCAAACAAATGTGGATAGGAAAATGAATTAAAATTAAAATTAAAAAAATAAAAATGAACCAATATCAATTGGACAGAGGTCCCATAGCAGAGAATCTGGCTTCACGTCAGCAGAGAATCAGTCTCTTCATGCCATAGCAAAGAATCTGGCTTCATGTCAGCAGAGAATCAGTCTCTTCATGCCATAGCAGAGAATCTGGCTTCATGTCAGCGCAGAATCAGTCTTCATGTCATAGCAGAGAATCAGGCTTCACGTCACCCACCACTGGAACAGGCCACTGTCACACATTTAGGCCCCGGCACCCAGACAGAGGAGAGCGGTCCCGTAACAGAGAATCTGGCCTTATGTCAGCGCAGAATCTGTCTTCATGTCATAGCAGAGAATCAGGCTTCACGTCACCCACCACTGGAACAGGCTACTGTCACACATTTAGGCCCAGGCACCCAGGCAGAGGAGAGAGGTCCCGTAACAGAGAATCTGGCCTTATGTCAGCGCAGAATCTGTATTCATGTCATAGCAGAGAATCAGGCTTCACGTCACCCACCACTGGAACAGGCCACTGTCACACATTTAGGCCCCGGCACCCAGACAGAGGAGAGCGGTCCCGTAACAGAGAATCTGGCCTTATGTCAGCGCAGAATCTGTATTCATGTCATAGCAGAGAATCAGGCTTCACGTCACCCACCACTGGAACAGGCCACTGTCACACATTTAGGCCCCGGCACCCAGACAGAGGAGAGCGGTCCCGTAACAGAGAATCTGGCTTTATGTCAGCGCAGAATCTGTATTCATGTCATAGCAGAGAATCAGGCTTCACGTCAGCCACCACTGGAACAGGCCACTGTCACACATTTAGGCCCCGGCACCCAGGCAGAGGAGAGCGGTCCCGTAACAGAGAATCTGGCCTTATGTCAGCGCAGAATCTGTCTTCATGTCATAGCAGAGAATCAGGCTTCACGTCACCCACCACTGGAACAGGCCACTGTCACACATTTAGGCCCAGGCACCCAGTCAGAGGAGAGAGGTCCCGTAACAGAGGATCTGGCCTTATGTCAGCGCAGAATCTGTCTTCATGTCATAGCAGAGAATCAGGCTTCACGTCACCCACCACTGGAACAGGCCACTGTCACACATTTAGGCCCAGGCACCCAGGCAGAGGAGAGCGGTCCCGTAACAGAGAATCTGGCCTTATGTCAGCGCAGAATCTGTCTTCATGTCATAGCAGAGAATCAGGCTTCACGTCACCCACCACTGGAACAGGCCACTGTCACACATTTAGGCCCAGGCACCCAGGCAGAGGAGAGAGGTCCCGTAACAGAGAATCTGGCCTTATGTCAGCGCAGAATCTGTCTTCATGTCATAGCAGAGAATCAGGCTTCACGTCACCCACCACTGGAACAGGCCACTGTCACACATTTAGGCCCCGGCACCCAGACAGAGGAGAGCGGTCCCGTAACAGAGAATCTGGCCTTATGTCAGCGCAGAATCTGTATTCATGTCATATCAGAGAATCAGGCTTCACGTCACCCACCACTGGAACAGGCCACTGTCACACATTTAGGCCCAGGCACCCAGGCAGACGAAGAGAGGTCCCGTAACAGAGAATCTGGCCTTATGTCAGCGCAGAATCTGTATTCATGTCATAGCAGAGAATCAGGCTTCACGTCAGCCACCACTGGAACAGGCCACTGTCACACATTTAGGCCCAGGCACCCAGGCAGAGGAGAGCGGTCCCGTAACAGAGAATCTGGCCTTATGTCAGCGCAGAATCTGTCTTCATGTCATAGCAGAGAATCAGGCTTCACGTCACCCACCACTGGAACAGGCCACTGTCACACATTTAGGCCCAGGCACCCAGGCCGAGGAGAGAGGTCCCGTAACAGAGAATCTGGCCTTATGTCAGCGCAGAATCTGTCTTCATGTCATAGCAGAGAATCAGGCTTCACGACACCCACCACTGGAACAGGCCACTGTCACACATTTAGGCCCAGGCACCCAGGCAGAGGAGAGCGGTCCCGTAACAGAGAATCTGGCCTTATGTCAGCGCAGAATCTGTATTCATGTCATAGCAGAGAATCAGGCTTCACGTCACCCACCACTGGAACAGGCCACTGTCACACATTTAGGCCCAGGCACCCAGGCAGACGAAGAGAGGTCCCGTAACAGAGAATCTGGCCTTATGTCAGCGCAGAATCTGTATTCATGTCATAGCAGAGAATCAGGCTTCACGTCACCCACCACTGGAACAGGCCACTGTCACACATTTAGGCCCCGGCACCCAGACAGAGGAGAGCGGTCGCGTAACAGAGAATCTGGCCTTATGTCAGCGCAGAATCTGTATTCATGTCATAGCAGAGAATCAGGCTTCACGTCACCCACCACTGGAACAGGCCACTGTCACACATTTAGGCCCCGGCAAGCAGACAGAGGAGAGGTTCATTCAACTTTGGGTTGCCCCGCAATATAATGGTAAAATGAAATTAAAAATAGTATTGAATGAGGAAGTGCCCTGGAGTAGAAGAATATATTGTTAAGGGGAGGTAGTTAATATCTAATCTGCACAAGGGATGGACAGGTCCTGTGGGATCCATGCCTGGTTCATTTTTATGAACGTCAGCTTGACCACATTGGCTGTAGACAGGCGGCTGCGTTTGTCTGTAATGACGCCCCCTGCCGTGCTGAATACACGTTCAGACAAAACGCTGGCCGCCGGGCAGGCCAGCACCTCCAAGGCATAAAAGGCTAGCTCTGGCCACGTGGACAATTTGGAGACCCAGAAGTTGAATGGGGCCGAACCATCAGTCAGTACGTGGAGGGGTGTGCACAGGTACTGTTCCACCATGTTAGTGAAATGTTGCCTCCTGCTAACATCAGGTATCAGGTGGTGGTGCACTTAGCTGTGGCGTGTTGACAAAACTTTTCCACATCTCTGCCATGCTAACCCTGCCCTCAGAGGAGCTGGGCGTGACACAGCTGCGTTGGCGACCTCTTGCTCCTCCTCTGCCTTCGCCTTGGGCTTCCACTGGTTCCCCTGTGACATTTGGGAATGCTCTCAGTAGCGCGTCTACCAACCTGCGCTTGTACTCGCGCATCTTCCTATCACGCTCCAGTGTAGGAAGTAAGGTGGGCACATTGTCTTTGTACCGGGGATCCAGCAGGGTGGCAACCCAGTAGTCCGCACACGTTAAAATGTGGGCAACTCTGCTGTCGTTGCGCAGGCACTGCAGCATGTAGTCGCTCATGTGTGCCAGGCTGCCCAGAGGTAAGGACAAGCTGTCCTCTGTGGGAGGCGTATCGTCATCGTCCTGTGTTTCCCCCCAGCCACGCACCAGTGATGGGCCCGAGCTGCTTTGGGTGCCACCCCGCTGTGAACATGCTTCATCCTCATCCTCCTCCACCTCCTCCTCATCCTCGTCCTCCTCGTCCTACAGTAGTGGGCCCTGTCTGGCCACATTTGTACCTGGCCTCTGGTGTTGCAAAAAACCTCCCTCTGAGTCACTTCGAAGAGACTGGCCTGAAAGTGCTAAAAATGACCCCTCTTCCTCCTCTTCCTCCTGGGCCACCTCCTCTTCCATCATCGCCCTAAGTGTTTTCTCAAGGAGACATAGAAGTGGTATTGTAACGCTGATAACGGCGTCATCGCCACTGGCCATGTTGGTGGAGTACTCGAAACAGCGCAACAGGGCACACAGGTCTCGCATGGAGGCCCAGTCATTGGTGGTGAAGTGGGTCTGATCCGCAGTGCGACTGGCCCGTGCGTGCTGCAGCTGAAACTCCACTATGGCCTGCTGCTGCACGCACAGTCTGTCCAGCATATGCAAGGTGGAGTTCCACCTGGTGGGCACGTCGCATATGAGGCGGTGAGCGGGAAGGCCGAAGTTACGCTGTAGCGCAGACAGGCGAGCAGCGGCAGGGTGTGAACGCCGGAAGCGCGAACAGACGGCCCGCACTTTATGCAGCAGCTCTGACATGTCGGGGTAGTTGCGAATGAACTTCTGCACCACCAAATTCAGCACATGCGCCAGGCAAGGGATGTGCGTCAAACCGGCTAGTCCCAGAGCTGCAACGAGATTTCGCCCATTATCGCACACCACCAGGCCGGGCTTGAGGCTCACTGGCAGCAACCACTCGTCGGTCTGTTGTTCTATACCCCGCCACAACTCCTGTGCGGTGTGGGGCCTGTCCCCCAAACATATGAGTTTCAGAATGGCCTGCTGACGTTAACCCCGTGCTGTGCTGAAGTTGGTGGTGAAGGTGTGTGGCTGACTGGATGAGCAGGTGGAAGAAGAGGAGGAGAAAGCTGAGTAGGAGGAGGAGGAGACAGGAGGCAAAGAATGTTGCCCTGCGATCCTTGGCGGCGGAAGGACGTGCGCCAAATAGCTCTCCGCCTGGGGCCCAGCCGCCACTACATTTACCCAGTGTGCAGTTAGGGAGATATAGCGTCCCTGGCCGTGCTTACTGGTCCACGTATCTGTGGTTAGGTGGACCTTGCCACAGATGGCGTTGCGCAGTGCACACTTGATTTTATCGGACACTTTTTTGTGCAGGGAAGGCACGGCTCTCTTGGAGAAGTAGTGGCGGCTGGGAACAACATTCTGTGGGACAGCAAGTGACATGAGCTGTTTGAAGCTGTGTGTGTCCACCAGCCTAAATGACAGCATTTCATAGGCCAGTAGTTTAGAAATGCTGGCATTCAGGGCCAGGGATCGAGGGTGGCTAGGTGAGAATTTACGCTTTCTCTCAAATGTTTGTGAGATGGAGAGCTGAACGCTGCCGTGTGACATAGTTGAGATGCTTGGTGACGCAGGTGGTGGTGTTGGTGGTACATCCCATGTTTGCTGGGCGGCAGGTGCCAACGTTCCTCCAGAGGCGGAGGAAGAGGCCGAGGCGGCGGCAGCAGCAGCAGAAGAGGCCGAGGCGGCAGCAGCAGAAGAGGTAGCAGGGGGAGCCTGAGTGACTTCCTTGTTTTTAAGGTGTTTACTCCACTGCAGTTCATGCTTTGCATGCAGGTGCCTGGTCATGCAGGTTGTGCTAAGGTTCAGAACGTTAATGCCTCGCTTCAGGCTCTGATGGCACAGCGTGCAAACCACTCGGGTCTTGTCGTCAGCACATTGTTTGAAGAAGTGCCATGCCAGGGAACTCCTTGAAGCTGCCTTTGGGGTGCTCGGTCCCAGATGGCGGCGGTCAGTAGCAGGCGGAGTCTCTTGGCGGCGGGTGTTCTGATTTTGCCCACTGCTCCCTCTTTTGCTACGCTGTTGGCTCGGTCTCACCACTGCCTCTTCCTCCGAACTGTGAAAGTCAGTGGCACGACCTTCATTCCATGTGGGGTCTAGGACCTCATCGTCCCCTGCATCGTCTTCCACCCAGTCTTGATCCCTGACCTCCTGTTCAGTCTGCACACTGCAGAAAGACGCAGCAGTTGGCACCTGTGTTTCGTCATCATCAGAGACGTGCTGAGGTGGTATTCCCATGTCCTCATCATCAGGAAAAATAAGTGGTTGTGCGTTAGTGCATTCTATCTCTTCCACCCCTTGGGAAGGGCTAGGTGGATGCCCTTGGGAAACCCTGGCAGCAGAGTCTTCAAACAGCATAAGAGACTGCTGCATAACTTGAGGCTCAGACAGTTTCCCTGATATGCATGGGGGTGATGTGACAGACCGATGGGCTTGGTTTTCATGCGCCATCTGTGCGCTTTCTGCAGAAGACTGGGTGGGAGATAATGTGAACGTGCTGGATCCACTGTCGGCCACCCAATTGACTAATGCCTGTACCTGCTCAGGCCTTACCATCCTTAGAACGGCATTGGGCCCCACCAAATATCGCTGTAAATTCTGCTGGCTACTGGGACCTGAGGTAGTTGGTTCACTAGGATGTGTGGCTGTGGCAGAACGGCCACGTCCTCTCCCAGCACCAGAAGGTCCACTAACACCACCACGACCATGTCCACGTCCGCGTCCCTTATTAGATGTTTTCCTCATTGTTCCCGTTCACCACAATTTTGAGAATGGCAAATTTGGGAATGCTTTTTCAACCCAGAACAAAAAGTGTGCTTTTACGGTCACTACAAATAACTTGACCAGCTAAAACTGTGCAGATTTGGTTGAATAGAGATGTGAGACCTGTTTTTTTTTTGCGCTGTGTGACAGTTATAGGTTTAATCACAGAATGACACTTCTATCAGCACGCTAGCGTGTGTCTTAGGTTTTTCTGAATGACACTATCAATAACTTCAATGTAAGATTTTCTTTTTGGGATAGATTTCAAGTAGGCCTCAAATACCACAAACTAGTTATTTTCAGAATGGCAAATTTGGGAATGCTTTTTCAACCCAGAACAAAAAGTCTGCTTTTACGGTCACTACAAATAACTTGACCAGCTAAAACTGTGCAGATTTAGTTGAATAGAGATGTGAGGCCTGTTTTTTTTTTGCGCTGTGTGACAGTTATAGGTTTAATCACAGAATGACACTTCTATCAGCACGCTAGCGTGTGTCTTAGGTTTTTCTGAATGACACTATCAATAACTTCAATATAAGATTTTCTTTTTGGGATAGATTTCAAGTAGGCCTCAAATACCACAAACTAGTTATTTTCAGAATGGCAAATTTGGGAATGCTTTTTCAACCCAGAACAAAAAGTCTGCTTTTACGGTCACTACAAATAACTTGACCAGCTAAAACTGTGCAAAAAATAACCAGACTGTTGATGGTTAAATGCACTTCGGTGACACAGGCTCAGCCTGCAGCTGATGTAGGATATAGCACAAAATAACCACACTATCGATGGTTAAATACACTTGGTGATAGCTCGTGCTGGCGCACCACAAGTCACAAAATGGCCGCCAATCATCACAGAAAAAAAGTGATCTGAAAACGCTCTGGGCAGCCTCAAAAAAGTGAGCAAGTCAATAATAGCACTTCAATGATCCACAGCTGCAGATCGATCACAGAATGAAGTCTTTTGGAGGAGTTAATCTGCCTAATCTCGCCCTAACGTCGCAGCTGCAACCTCTCCCTATACTGATCATAGCAGAGTGACGTGCGGCGCTACGTGACTCCAGCTTAAATAGAGGCTGGGTCACATGGTGCACTGGCCAATCACAGCCATGCCAATAGTAGGCATGGCTGTGATGGCCTCTTGGGCCAAGTAGTATCACGCTTGTTGATTGGCTGCTTTGCAGCCTTTCAAAAAGCGCCAAGAAAGTTCGGGTTCGCTCATCCCTACTCAAAACAGCTAACATTTTTTACAGACAAAGTGGAAAACCAAAATGACTGATAAAGATTATTTATAAGTAATACATGTCTATATCTCAATATACTGAGTAAGAACACCTCATTACCAGCATTTCATGTGAGCTGTAAAATAACTACAACCAAAATAATCTAGTCAAGTACCCCCAGCCTAAAATGAAAAATAACGGACATATCTATCTTTTTTTCATGGGCACAGGAAAAAAATGTGTCTATTTTTACAAACTGTCCAGAACTTTCTGGATGGTTGGCAACTCTGCTATTTCAATAATTGTGCAGTGCACCAAGATTCAAGTAGTCAGCAGCAGTGGCAATAACAGTGTGCACCAAGATTCATAGCTAATCCCTTCTGTTAAACAGAAAGAAATGCATAAAGCACCCTTCGGTAAAGCAAAAAAAAAAAAAAAGGTGCATGCCCCTGCAGGAGCTGTGTCTAAATGACTACTGATGAGTGGCATAGGCAATATTCGTTTTCGTGATATTTTGCGAATTTTTCGCATAATATTCGCAATAAATTATCAAATTCTAGAATTCGTGATCTCGTCATTATTTTTGCGACATTTCTGGCGCAATACATGCAACTTCACAGGGCTTCACATAACTACCAAAATGTTCGCCAATGCGACTTAGAATTGCAAAATGGTGACAAGACTTTGCAGTCTTGTCGCCATTTGCCCCTAGACCCTCCACTGTTCTGCCTCTTTAAGAAGAAGAAGCTTTCATCCAGCAGACACACGCTGCAGATCTCTGCTGGATGAAGATCCGCCCTCACACTACACGGCATAGAGGGTGGCCGTGACTTGGGTTCCCGCGTCTTGGGCTCCTGTCTACAAGGATTCTGTTTCCTGCTTGCCAGTTTAATTTACATAGGTATTGCACTAAGACAAACTGTCTTTTTAGTATACCCTCCCTTTGGCCCCATCAGCTAACTTTATGGCTGTCACCTCCAGCGCTTGACTGCTATTCCCCCATGTTTTTATATCCTTATCTCAGCTGTCTCTGAGTCCTATGGACGCAGAGACAGCTGATAGTAATGGTGAAGCATGGAAGCAGTCTGCTTCCCTTTCCACCAGTTACCACAACCAGCGATCCCCAGCAGCAGCGCAATGTAGAGTCAGACATCGCGCTGCTGGCCTGTGTAGCAGGAAGGGTATGGCTGGGAATCAGCTGTGAGCTCGTCCTCCTACACAGAAGCCCCATGTGTAACTGTACACCGCGCTGCTGCTGGAGCTGGGATCGTGAGGAACTAGGTGAGTATTTTTAGTTATTTTTTTTAACTTCCTTTGAGAGGACACATGACTGCATAAATAGTATATAGGGGGCACCTGGCTGCAGAAATAGTATAGTAACCTACAGGTTTGAATCAAAGGAAAGAACTTATGTACTTCTATCAGTGACCAAATCAAATATAATCTGTGGACAGTGATGAATTACAGCTAAGTTCAACACCATTGTATATTTGTGGACCAAGTTGTATTTATCTTAATTTCAATTTTGTAAATGTGATGTATGTCTTTATTCACATTGTGCATTTTTTTGTTTGTTTGTTTTAAATATGGTGATGGTGAGTACAATAAATGAATTCAAGAGGGGCCTGGATGTATTTCTGGAGTGTAATAATATTACAGGATATAGCTACTAGAGAGGGGTCGTTGAACCAGGGAGATATTCTGATTGCCTGATTGGAGTCGGGAAGGAATTTTTTCCCCCTTAAATGGGGAAAATTGGCTTCTATCTCACCGTTTTTTTTTTTTGCCTTCCTCTGGATCAACTTGCAGGATGACAGGCTGAACTGGATGGACAAATGTCTTTTTTCAGCCTTATATACTATGTTACTATGTTACTTATATGTTGCTCTATTCAGAGCAATAATATGGGTCATGGGTGTGTTTTGGCAACAAATGTGAATATGTGTTTTTCTAACAGGTGGTTTGATGGAGGAGGGATGATTTTGATCGTACCGTCTCCACCCCCCTACTTCCTGGGTGGGGTTGGGGTTATTGGTGGGACTTTAAATCATCTCCCTATTCCAACATAAATCTGAGTTACGATTAAGGACATTGTGTTCGAAAGGCGTAAACTACCGCACGTTGTAAGGATTTGTCTGTATATGGATATATGTTACTTTAATAAAGAGGAATATCTAACTGAAAAAAACTACTGGGCCGGAAACCTTTCTTTCTGATATATAGGGGGGCACCTGGCTGCAGAAATAGTATATGGTGGGGCACCTGGCTGCAGAAATAGTATATAGGGGGCACCTGGCTGCATAAATAGTATATAGGGGGCACATGGCTGCATAAATAGTATATAGGGGGCACATGGCTGCATAAATAGCATATAGGGGAACCTGGCTGCATAAATATTATATAAGTGGCACCTGGTTGCATAAATAGTATATAGGGGGCACCTGGCTGCAGAAATAGTATATAGGGGGGGGGCACCTGGCTGCAGAAAAAGTATATAGGGGGCACCTGGCTGCATAAATAGTATATAGGGGGCACATGGCTGCATAAATAGCATATAGGGGAACCTGGCTGCATAAATAGTATATAAGTGGCACCTGGTTGCATAAATAGTATATAGGGGGCACCTGGCTGCATAAATAGTATATAGGGGCACCTGGCTGCATAACTAGTATATAGGAGCACCTGGCTGAATAACTATTATATATAGGGGGCATAAAAACATATAGGGTGGCACCTGGCTGCATAACTATTTTCGCCGTCTCCATAGAAAATGAATGTAGGGCAGCTGTGCATGCGCAGTGTGCCCTCCTTCACCTTCAGGGCTCGGTTCTCGATATGCCCCTAGCGATATGCCCCCATTGTCTGCAATGAGACAACCCCTTTAAGTGATTGGCCTTTTAAGGATTGCAGTGGGGATACTTTATTTTAACCCATTCTGTGTCACATATAGAACAATACTGGTTTGAAACCCCCTTAAAAAATTAACTCCTTAAAGGGTTTGTATACACTAATTTCTGAGAATGGCAGGACCTTTGTTGGTGATCCTACTTACCTGATTCCCAGTGCTGGGTCATGGCTCCTTTGCTCCCCAGCCCCCATTTCTTGTCTTGAGTTCCTTCATTGAAATGTCCTGTTTGATGCCGTTACAGCCAATAACTGATCACTGATTCCCTTGCATTATGTTAAATGGTCTTGTGATGTAAGGGAAGCAGGTCTCCACTGTGGCCAGTGATTGGCTACAGCGGCATTAAGATAAAAGTTTTCATGGAGAAACCCAAGACAAGCAGCGGAGGCCTGGAAGCGAATGAGCCAAGGCCCAGCACCTAGGGATCAAGGAAGCATGATCAGCAACGTGAATCTGACTAGTCTGATAGGTCATAGAAATTAGTGCACAACGCCTTTAACTGTGTGGGCTGTAGCCTAGGAAACCTCATGCTCCTAAGCATCCCAGTTTTTTTTTCTATTTTATTGGAACACTACAGTAGCCATGTGGGTGAATGTAGGTGGGGACTTTAATGGAGGAACAGTGAGGGGGTGTAATGAAGGACGGTGAGCCTCAAGATTGAAGGGGTTAGAAGAGAGGAGAGACAAATGGTCAACTACACAAGGTAAGACATGTCTTTTTAAAAAAAAAATATACCGTAATTATATGTATTTTAAATTTAGCGACTAAAAATTTTATTTGGCTCCTAAATTTTTCAGGTTAGGAATCAATGGCTCCTTGATATTTTTTTTTTTAGTCTGGAGCACTCCTTCACATTTTATCAGGTCTGAGATATCTAGATATTACTGATTGGTGCACTAAGTTTTGTTGTGACATCACAGCACTATGTCTGTAGCATGTATGTATGGACAGCAGAGAAACAGTAATTACTATCACACTACCTAACACCCTGCACTGGAACCTATCAGCTACACTATATCGCTATCTAACCTACAGTGACTATCTCTCACTAAATATCTATATTATATACAGGTGAAACTCGAAAAATTTTAATATCGTGCAAAAGTCCATTTATTTCAGTAATGCAAATTAAAAGGAATTGCATTAATGCAGCTTAAAATTATAATTTAATGAAAAGGTTCAATATTCTAGGCTCAAAGTGTCACACTCTAGTCAGCTCATTAATCCATACCTCCTGAGCAAAGGGTACCTCAAAATTGTCCTTTTGGGGTTTCATAAGCTGTAAAACAGTCATCCAAATTATAACAAATAAAGGCTTGAAATATCTTGCTTTGCATGTAATGAGTCTATCTCATATGTTAGTTTCACCTTTTAAGTTGCATTACTGAAATAAATGAACTTTCCACGATATTCACATTTTTCGAGTTTCACCTGTATATGAGCTAACTAACTAAAATAATAAAAACATTACTCAACTCATCCACTTGATCACGCAGCTGGGATCCTCTTCTTTGTTCTTCTTGAAGGACCTGCAAAAGGACCTTTGCTGACGTCATCGCACTCACCACGTGGTGAGTGCAATGAAATCAATGAAGGTCCTTTTGCAGGTCCTTCAAGAACAAAGAAAAGGATCCCGGCTGCGTGATCAAGTGGATGAGGTGAGTAATGTTTTTATAATTTTTTAACCCTCAATTGACATTGGACTATGCATTCTGTATTAAAGAATGCTATTATTTTCCATCATAACCATGTTATAATGGAAAATAATGAAGTAAATGGGGTACTGGGTCGCTCATCCCTCGTCTCTTTAGCAACCATGCGTGAAAATGGCACCGCATCTGCACTTGCTTGCGGATGCAATGCGATTTTCAAGCAGCCGCATTAATTTCTATGGGGCCTGCGTTGCGTGAAAAACACAGAATAAAGAACATGCTGCGATTTTCACTCAACGCACAAGTGATGCGTGAAAAACATCGCTCATGTATACAGCACCATTGAAATGAATGGGTCAGGATTCAGTGCGGGTGCAATGCGTTTACCTCACGCATTGCACCCGCGCAGAATAGTCGCTCGTGTGAAAGGGGCCTTACGGTGTCTGCAGTGTGGCACTGTATCCCCAAAAATGAATTTCAGAAGTAATGCTGCATAGCGACAATTGCACCCCCCAAAATAAACAGCATTCCTGAAAAGGAATAGTGGAAAGTACCCCTTATTCCCCCTTAATAAGTAACAGTAATGCCTCATTATGTCCTCCTAATCGGTGGTAAAAAAAAAAAAAAAACTTCACCTCATCCATTTGTTCTCAGAGAGGTCCTGGTGGCCATCTTGACTGAAGAAACCGCAAAAAAACTTGCGCAGTGACATGATGATGTCACCCGTCACCGCACATGAGATTTCACGTGTTTTCTTAAAAAAAGATGGTGGCAATGGCCTCTCCGTGAGCAAATGGATGAGGTGTGTATTTTTATTTATTTATTTACCGCCATTTCAGGAAAAAATTGATTTGTTACCATGAAGCACAAGGAAATTTGGCGTCATGGCAAATCGCTGCCCACTGCACCCCCACTAGCTATGCTTCTCATTGGGGGAGACATTTTCTTGGCAATCTGTCAGTTATAGCCTGAAACAGCTTCCCACTGTTTACAATGCATTGCATACCACTGCAAAGAAAATGTAAAATATATACATCAAACTTCATCAAACTTTATCAAAGTATAAATAGACTTCTTGTTAGGCTACATGCACACGAACGTTGTTTTTTTCCGTGCCCGTCCAGTTTTTTTTTGCGGATAAGATGCGGACCCGTTCACTTCAATGGGTCAGCAAAAAAATGTGGACAGCACAGCGTGTGCTATTCGCATCCGTTTGTCCGTTCTGTTGCCCCGCAAAAAAAATAAAACATGTCCATTCTAGGCATTGTTACAATGGATCCGCAAAGAAAAAAACTGGATGGCATACGGATCGCGTGCATGTAGCCTTAAAATAATGTTTTTGGCAAGGCTTCTGATTGCACGGGCTTGGTTCTAAGTTAATGCTCCAAGTATGAATACATGGGTAAATCTAGTTAATAAGTTTAAAAGGTATGAAAACATTTTATATAAACAAAGAAATTCTCAAGATAAATGGGTTAGGCTATGGGGATGGAATTCTTAATCTTCCTTGCCTCAACTTTCTTACTATATTTGTGGTCAAGGCTACGGCCGAGCTCGTGCCTGAACGTGCCGAACCTGACAGAGGAAAACCACCATGCCTACCTGATATGGCTGGAGAGGTGCCCTTAGCCATGCCGCGGGTAAGCCTAAAAGGGGGCATACCCTGATGATAATAAAGAGAAAAGGGGAGGGTGGGTGGGGCACCAGAAACGCACGCAAATGGGGAGAGGGCATGCCTCCTTTTAAGGGAGCCTACGCCCCTCCCACAAATGCAGGCTGACATGTCAGCCTTAACCTACTTGTGGTCAAGGCTACGGCCGAGCTCGTGCCTGAACGTGCCGAACCTGACAGAGGAAAACCACCATGCCTACCTGATATGGCTGGAGAGGTGCCCTTAGCCATGCCGCGGGTAAGCCTAAAAGGGGGCAAAAAGACAAACAGGTAGAGAGGGAAATCTTTATTGGCAGTGAACCGAATTACAAAACCAACTTGTGGAAAGCCTGGGATATCTCGACCTGGGGGTTAGGTATGTATCGTGTGAAGCAGGAGGAGCGCCAGCGACCCATTTTGCGGATGATGTGGCCGGGGACGTTGTGTTGTGAAGCTGCGGATGCAGCTCCAATGCGGAATGAGTGCCCTGAAATGGCCTTGGGGTCGAAACCCCAACCCGTAGCCAGAGTGCGGACGTGTGAGATGAATTGCGAAGCGGTGAGGGCTGTGGCCTGGAACGGGAGCAATGGTTGGTCAGGGGCGGAGTCCCCCAGAGCCGACAGCAGAGGCTTGAATACCTGGACCGGGCACCATGCGTTGGCAGAAGGGAAGAAATCCACCTCCACTGGTGGACCTACCTGCGAGGTTTTGGAAGTAAGGAGGTGCAGGGAGAAATGGTCGTGGTGCCAGACTGGTCGTGCTGCCCTTGGACCTAGCTGAAGTGCGGATGACTTCGCCAGGTCTTAAGAACCCATAGAAACTAAGGTACATGGCAGCCTTGATGACTATGCTGGGAAGGAGCCCAAAAGGAAGACTATCTAGGGAGGTTGAAAGTTTCCTAAATAGTTTCCCCGATACGGGCTGCCTGCTCGGGGTGGCTGTGATACTACTTTTCTGAACCCCCCTAAGGGTTGCCCTGACTGCTTGGGATAGAAAAACTGACCTGCTTTCGGGGTCTTCCAACATGGAAAAATGTTGGACTCCGGCCAAATACACTTTAATGGTGCTGAAGGACAGCTTGAGATCGAAATGACAGAAGGCTATGAAAGCTGTGATGTACGTGGTTTTGTTGGTGTCACGACTTGGGTGTAGGCCCCTGAACCTGTTGAAGGTGTTCCAGGCGGTCCTGTAGTTCCTGGCAGTGTTGTGAGACAAAGACTTCTGCATCAATGTTTTTGCTGAATTAATGAAAAGGTTTAATCCAACACTAGCAATTGGTACATCGGAGGAGGAAGCCCCACACGGTCTGCCGCTGGCATGACCTGGAAGAAAGTTTCGTAATTAAAACGAGATAGGGCATCTGCGGCCACATTGTGAACCCCCTGGATGTGCTTGCCTGTTACGTGGAAATTGTGCACCAGCGAGAGCCAGACCAGCCTGCGGACAAATGACATGATCTGGAGTGACTGAGACCTGCCCTTGGTGATGATGTCCACCACTGTTTGATTGTCAGTGATGAACGCCACCGAAGAGTTGGCCCACTGGCTGCCCCAGACCTGGGCAGCTGCCACAACTGGGTAGAATTCCAGCAAAGGGGATGACTGCAAGGCGCCTCTGGCTGTTGATACCTCGGGTGGCCAAGGGCCCGCGAACCATTGGTTCCCACAGATCGCCGCGAACCCCCCGGAGGCGGCGGCGTCCGAGAAAATCAAGGTGGACTCTGGCCCTAGCCGAGGAACAAACAACGAGACTCCGTTCCAAGAGGCCAGGAAGTTCTCCCCTATGGACAAGTCGGCCATGGCTTGTGCGTCTAAGGTGACGAGGCTGTCCTGCTCTGGGGCTGAGGGGAGCAATTGGAGAAGCCTGGACATGAAGGCCCTGCCCTGGGGCATGACTTTGGTGGCAAAGTTGAGCATGCCTAAAAGGGACTGCAGCTCGACCTTGGTGCAGGTCCTGCAGCCCGCCGCAGTTGAAATGGCTGCCTTGATCTTTGCCAATTTCTCGGCTGGAAGCCTGGCCTCCATCTTCCCTGTATCTAGCGTTATGCCTAGGAAGGTGATTACCGTGGCGGGTCCTTCGGTTTTTGCAGCTGCCACCGGAACATTAAGTCGGCCGAACATGTGCAGCAGAGCCTGGAGTTTGCAAGGCTGGCGGTCTGGGCTTTCAATGATGAGAAAATCATCCAAGTAGTGGATGGTCATAGGGCAATCACAGTGGTTGACCAGGATCCAATGCAATGCCTGAGCGAACTGGTCGAACAGCCAGGGACTGCTCTTGGACCCGAACGTCAGGCGATTGGCAAAGAAGTACTGATCTTGCCACTTGATGCCGTTGAACCCCCAGAGCCGTGGATGAATAGGCAGCAGCTTGAAGGCGTCGGCGATATCTGCCTTTGCCAACCACGCCCCCCGACCTACCTGGAGGATCAGCTGTATGGCTTCGTCTATGGTGGCGTAGCTCATGGAGAACTCCTCAGAAGGCACTAAGGAGTTAAGACTGGGTACACTGGAGCCGTGAGGCGCCGACAAGTCATAGATTAAACGTGCTTTATTTGTGAACTGCTTGGTCACAATACCAATAGGGTTGATCCTCCAGAGGTCGAATGGAATGAAGGGGAAGGGGCCGATGAGAAACCCCTTCTCCAACTCTGATTTGATCAGAGTCCCCACCGGCTCAGGGTCCCTGCTCGCTGACAGTAGATTGGGCCCTTCCCAGGAAGTTTGTGGGAGAGCTACTAGCCCCGTGTGGAACCCGGTGGTGAACCCGGAGACCAGGAACTGCACCCAATGCGGCCTATGGTGCTCGCGCAAAAGGGACTCTAACAAGACCACGTTGACCCCGCTTAGTCAGGATGGCCTTGTTCTTTGAGGACACGCCGTCTGCGGGTGAGCCCTGAAACAGCCTGTGCAGACGTGGAGAGCCCTGCACTTGTTGTAATAACAAGCCTCCTGATTAAAATTATTGCAAACCTGGCTGTTGCCCAGGAAAACTATTGGCCGGCCTAACTTATCCGTGGTAGCGCCAGGTCGTGGGAGGGGCCCGGAGCTACTACGGAGGGATCTGCCCTGGGATGTGGAGGGACCTGAGTTGGGGCACCAGTCCGATGAGTGAGTAATGGACTGGCATGACGTACATGCCGGTGCCCTGAGGCACGCGAAATGTCGGCAAAAGAGCTCCATGTCCATTACCACCCAGTTCGTGAGGTGCTGGAATTGGACCAGCGAGGCGGCGGCTTTAGCTGAGAACGAACGATGGTAATCGTAAAAAGCCTGCCCACCGTACTTGTGGCCCAACTCCGTGACCCTGTATAAGTAAGTGTCCAACTCTTCCCGCCTCTCAGGGTGGACGGAGCAGATGACATCTCTGTATAAGCTAAACGCCAGGACAACTCCATGGGGGTTAGCTTCCTGTTGAGGCGGGGGTCCCTCGCTTTGAGGACGATGGACATGTCGCCGCAAGCAATGGTCTTGCTCTCCACTGTGTCATGGGTTGCTATCAAAATAGACGCCAGGTTGACGTCCTTGCCCTCTAAAATGTCCTTTTTGATGTTGCTGGGGATGAAATGGGCCGGAGCTACCTCGGGTGCGCAAAGAACCCTACCTGGGGGAACCAACCCTGCCACGGGGGCCACCGGCAATGGAGAGGCGACCCGCTCGGATGACAGTCCCTGGTGAGACTCAACTTCCAGGAGTCTGGACTGCACGTCTGAGACTGAGGAGGCAATAGTGTTCATCATAGCGTGTAGTTGTGTCAGAGACACTTGCATAGTGGACATGGAGACTTGCTCCAAGTCCTGGGCTGCTGGCTCCACCGTGAGTAGCCTGAATAGTTCGGCTTTCCGGGCGGAAGCGGGGTGTTGGATCCCTCTTCTGTTAAGCTCCGCAATTAACTTGGCGATCGTCCAACTCCTCAGTGATGAGGAGCAGGGCCGCTCGGATGCGGGTGTCTGCGGGATGGACAGAGCTTCCTCGATATTGGAAATCTGCGACATATCGTGGCTGTGAGGTGATAAACAAAAAATTAACATCTGAGCTGGAGACCCCAAGTGACAGAACGACGACACCCGAGCCGTGAATGGTGATGAAGAGCGAACTTGGGGCGGGCGAGTGCCTAGAGCTATGAAGGGGGTACTACTGTGGAAGACCTTACCAACCTGAAAGTGAAAACAAGACGTAAGCGCTACGAGGACGTGGCCATTGACAGAGGAGTAAACACATGGAAAAAACACCAAACCTGGGGTCGTACCGTAGAAAATAATATCGATCGAACCTGAAAAAACAATGATAGCGACAAAGAATAGTGATTAACCGCATGAACCTGACCTGTAACCGGTAATGGAAAACGTAAAAACCGGCAGCGTGACGGGGAATAAAAACATGGGAGAAACGTAAGCCTGACGACGTGACAGGCAACAGACGGGGTACAGTAGATACGTAAGCCTGAAGCGTAACAGGCAACAATTGGAAAAACGTAAGCCTGAATCGTGACAGGCAGCAGGACATATATTGAAACGTGAACCGGAGAGGAACCGGCAAGAGAAAAAAGGAAAAACGTAAGCCCGCAGACGTGGCGGGCAACAGACATGAAATAACGGAAAATGTGAGCCAGGAAAGTGACTGACGCTAGACAGAGAAAAACGTAAGCCTGGAACGTAACAGGCAGTAGACATATTATAACAGAAACGTGAGCCAGAAACGTAACTGGCGACAGAAAGAACACAACAAGTGAGCCTGCAAACGGAAAAACAGACAGCAAACATGAGAATAAGCCCCTTTTTTTTTTTTTATTGTTCCTGACCCCGGCTCTGACGAAACTGAAACGTGAGCCTGAAGCGCGACCGGGAACCGGTATGGTATGAGAGAAAAACGTAAGCCCGTAGCGCCAAGGGCAATGAGATGACAAGAAATACGTAAACCTTACACAAAATAGGCCCCAAACATGGCGGAGCATGATATGACATAGAACCAATAAGTAATTACCGAACAATGTCCGTAGATGCGGCAGAGCAGAATGGCGGTGTTCGCAGCGGGTGGAATTTGTAGAGAACTTTGGCAGACGATGGATGTCAAGCACGGCAGAGTAACCAGAGTCTGCAACAATAACCAGTAGCGTGAGGGGGGCGGGGGGGGGGGGGGGGGGGGGTGGCACCTGCTACGCCATAGTACGACCCTGAACCAGGGAACTGCGTGTCCCTGTGACTGATGAGACTGTGTTTGTGGGAGCTGAGGTGCGAGGTAGCGGACCGTTGCCGTGGGGTGTGGAGGGTTGACTGGTCTGCTGTTTAGCAAGACAGGGGGGGGGGGGGCACGTGGGAGCCAGCGGAGTGCCATGACCCTGGCAAGCAGATGTGATATGTGTGAGCTGGCGAGGGCCTATGATGGGGCTTATGGTGTAGAACCAGTGTGTGTAACCTTTTTTTTTTTTTTTTTTTTAAATAACTTTATTGCTGGCGAACAGCAGCCGGCGCCGGCCAGTGGCTGCGTGTGAAAGAAGCGGCACCCCTGGGTCTAGACGGACCCGCCCGTGGGGTGAGCGCCAGGACCAGCCAGACGAGGGGGGTTGAGCTGCTGTGGCGGCCGGAGCCAGGACGGGAGCCCGACAGCAGAGGCCGGCCGGGACGCAAGATCCGTAGCCATGGCAACGGAAGCGCTGCCGGCGTCCCGCGAGATCTGCTCAGGGCGGCACCTGAGCAAGGACGAGCCGGGCGTGCGAACCGGGATGCTAGGTGAGTGGCGAGTGGAGCGGACCGGACCTGGGGGGGGGGGGATGATGGACACGCCGGAGAGGGGTGCGGCGGAGCCTGAAACTTACCCCGACAGCCGACCGGAAAGCGATGGAGGGGAACTTACCTGCACAGCAGTACAGCAGGACGGGGCGTTACGTCAGGCGGGAAAAGGCACCAGAAACGCACGCAAATGGGGAGAGGGCATGCCTCCTTTTAAGGGAGCCTACGCCCCTCCCACAAATGCAGGCTGACATGTCAGCCTTAACCTACTAGTTCCGTCTTTTTTGTTGTTGTTGTTGGAGGAGAGGGGAGATGCATCGAAAAAGGGGTGGGAGTTTTAGGAGTGAATTGGGGGGTTGAGAAAATGGAAATTAAAACTGTAATGTTTTATTTTGTATGGAAATATTATTGTTCAATAAAAAGAAAAAATGTGTCAAGAAAAAAAAAAGGGCAGCACGGTGATATGCATTGTTTTGCACTGCTGGGATCCTAGGTTCAAATCCAACAAAGGACAACATCTGCATGGCATTTGTATGTTCTCCCCGTGTTTGTGTGGGTTTTCTTCCGGGAACTCTGTTTTTCTCCTACACACCAAAGACATACTTATAGCGTCATGATGATGTCTGCAAAACGCTGTAGAATATATCAGTGTTATATAAGTGAATAAAATAAAAATAAATAATTAAAAACCTATTTTTTATTTCAGATGCATTGTATGGGTGCAGAAGTTCATGTATTTGTAATTAGCAAGTTTTCAAAAGAGGGAAAAGAACATACTGTAAGAATGCAACCATTGAAATCAATGAATTTCCACGCAGAGCCATATCAGACATAGATATTAACTTTAGGTACTGTAATACCAGGTGTCTAGAGCTGATATTATCCTCAATGAGTTAAAGACTATAGATGTCTTTGAACTTTTTTATTTATTTATTTTTTCATTCTACTTATTTTGGGCAATTATATTTTTTTCAATTGGTCTTTATTATAAATTTTCAGCCACTTTCCAAGTATAACACTGTAATTGGTGTATTTGCAAAGCAGCAAATTCTGTGTTTACATTGAATCCCATCATCTGAAGGATCATGTGAATCCCTTAGGGTACTTTCACACTAGCGTTAGTGTGATCCGGCAGGCTGTTCCGTCAGCGGAGCTGCCTGCCGGATCTGTCGATCAGTGTGACAACTGACAGCATTTGTAGACGGATCCGGGTGCGGATCCGTCTACAAATGCATTGCAAGAACGGATCCATCTCTCCGCTTGTTATGCGGATGGACTGATCTGCCTTGCAGTCTTTTTTACAGTTTTCCCGGTCTGCGCATGCGCAGACCGTAAGGACGGATCCGTCCTTCAGTTGTTTTGCAATGCCGGATCCAGCACTAATGCAAGTCAAAGGGAATTAATCCGGCATTCCGGCGACTGATCAGGCATTTTGGATGGACATAATACCTAATTGCACAGTCCCTGCTGCCCTGTGATCTGTGCACACAGCATCAGGGATGTTACTATGGCAGCCGGGGCTTCAGTAGCATCCTGGCTGCCATGGTAACCGATCGGAGCCCCAGGCGTACACTGCTGGGGCTCCGATCAGAATCTGCCACTGCCAACAATGAGGGGGAGGGGAGAGGAGACATCAGCTTCTCTAGTGGGCGTTCCTTCTCCCTGGCTGTAGCGCTGTCCAATCGCAGCGCAGGGAGAAGGAACGCCCACTAGAGAAGCTGATGTCTCCTCCCCATTGCTCCGATAGTAATTGGCATATGGAGCAGGAGAGGAGACAGTAATGGGGGCACAAATGGCGAACGGAGCGGTGCCCAGGAATAATAGTAAGTGCTGGGACATCGCTGGGCACCGCTCTGTGTAGGAAAATTCCTATCATTGGTGGCGCAGTGCACCCGCCCCTCCTCCACCCCTCTCTCCGTTCATTGGTGGCAGCGTCAGCAGCACAGGGGGGAGGGAGAGACTGCTTCCTTCTCCCCTGTGCTGCTGAGGGAACATGAGCACGCTGACAGCAGCACGCTCATGTTCTGTGATACTAGACTGCGCAGCAGCGCAGCCCAGTATCAAAAAAATGGAAATCCTGGTATTGTATCGATACCGGGACAAAAGTATTGATTGGGTATCGAAATTTCAATACCCGCAACAACCCTAGACCCCAGCCGATCTGATATTGATGACCTATCCTGAGGATAGATCATCAATAAATATAACTTGGACAACCACTTTAATGAGTTGTCAAGAGTTCAAAGAACAGGGCTACAGACTAAGCAGGCAGCTACGCAGCCAATAAAAGTGTGGGGAAGAACTGGCATGTTGGTTACTGGCATTACAGTGATTGGCTGGCTGTAGCGCGTCATCGGGTGCTATATAGCACCCGATGACAAGTGGTTCAGCTCAGTCTTAGTCAGGGCGAGCTGCAGCAGAAGGGACAGATAGTGTAGGGATAGGAATATATTTTTTTTCTTTTTTAGGCAGGGTTTAGTGTTGAAAGGTGTTAGAGACCCAAAAGTCCTTTTAAGGACTATATTTATATCTGGCTGCAATATTTATTATTAGTGCAACCTGCGTTAAATTGCGTGTAATTGTTTGGCCGCTGCTGACAATGACAAAAAATCTGCTACATCTGTTGTGTTACATTTGCGCATCCTAAATATCTGTGACATTCAGCGCAATTGTTTGGCCACTGCTGACAGTGACATTACCTGTACTACATCTCCTGTATAACGTTTGCGCATCCTAAATATCTGTGACATTCAGTGCAATTTTTTTGCTGCTGGTGACTGCGACTTTACCTGAGCTATATCTCCTGTATAAAGTTTGCGCATCCTAAATATCTGTGACATTCAATGTATTTTTTTCTTAGCCGCTGTTGACAACGACATTACCTGAGCTACATCTCCTGTATAATGTTTGTGCATCCTAAATATCTGTGACATTCAGTGTAATTTTTTCTTAGCCGCTGTTGACAGCGACATTACTTGCGCTGCATCTCCTGTATAACGTGTGTGCATCCTAAATATCTGTGACATTCACAGTTTTGTAATTTATTTGCGCATATGTAACATCCCAGAGTTATGTTACGAAACTCTTTTACCCCGCTACAACCTGTTAAGTGTATTTGTACTGTCATCTTGTGTAATTTCACATAATTCTCTCACAAATGTGCATTGGAATCCTTGTTAAATATACTTTGCTGTAATTTTCATGTTCACCAGCAGGTGATTAGCAGGGCCTTAGAGACAGTTTAGTATTTCTAGACTGGAATAGTTTATTCCAGTTTAGTCCCCCCCCCCCCCTCTTTGAGCAGAGTGGGCTCGCCCATGTCCTGCCTCATGGGTAGGAAAGGAAGTTAGAGTTAATGTGCCAGCCACCCCTGCTAGGGGAAGGCTGTGCTGGTAGGAGCTCCCAGTTATAGGGATCCCAAGCCAGGATCGTGTCTCGGCTAAGACCAAAGATCTTCATTCCCAGTCTGAGCCCTTCCGCCTCAGCTGGTGAGAAGCAAGCAGCCATCTCCAGAACTCCAGGAAAAACCATACCCTTTGAGCTAACTGTGAGTACCATCCAGAGACCAGGAGAAGCCAAATTCCTCCTCAGCTAGTCAGTCCCATACACAGCAGAAGATAGAGCAGAAGATAGTAATTCCTGCCATATTACAGAGCCACAAGCAGACGACTTATCCTGCAAGAGAGCTCCAGGCACATGATAGAAGCAGAAGACAGATTCCTGCCATACCTTGACAATACCTGCTGGGACCAAAGACACTCATTTATTGCAAGTGAGCCAGGATCCAGGAGTCCAGCAGTACCAAGGTAGGAGACACCATTGACACTATACCTACTACAACACAGAGACATTACCAAACTCTGGCATTCTGATTAGCATAGCATTGGAAATATAGTATACCTTTGTACTTTATTTTATTTGTAGAGTGCTGTTGCACTATGTGTTTGATATGTATTTTCAGCCATAGCAACGTGCACCTGCACATTGGATTGTGCTGACCCTCCCCCCCTTTTTTGGTTTTGTAGTTTGTATGGGAGTTGTGGCTGACTCCTATTGGGTCGTGCACTCCTGTAGCCTGTGTTGCTTCATGGGCTGATTTTAATTAGCATGAGTACTTAGTTGGCTCAGCATGCATGCTGGTATTTATAGTCCCTGGATTTAATGGAGGCCATTTTGGCACCATAATGAACCAAAAGGGTTCCAGCATGCATGTGGGTCCTGCACTTCTTGAATTTCAAGGTCGCTGTTATGACACCCAACAGGTGAGCTTTAGTGTTAGGACCCGTCTGATTAGAGATCACCTTGGTGTGCGGCAGACGGGCTCAAATAATTTTGTACAAAAAGTATTTGCAAAGCATCTCTAAGTTATTAGCATAGCATTGGCAATATAATATACTTTATTTGGTTTGTAGAGTGCTGCTGCACTATGTGTTTGATATGTATTTTCAGCCATAGCAACGTGCACCTGCACATTGGGATGTGCTGACCCTCCCCCCCTTTTTTTATTTTGGCATTCTGACCTGGTACGTGAGTTACAACACCTTAAATGGCCCTGAGACTGTACCCTGCGCACGCTGCAATTGGCATCACAAATAAAAACTATTAACTATTACCTACACCTGACCCACTCATTGCATATTATAGCGTCAGTGTGCATACCCCAATCCGGCTTACTGCACATAGACTTTCAAAATCTGAACTTCTGCACGTGTGACATACTTGCAAGCATGTATACCATATAATATGCTCAAGGCGAGCAGTAAGGGACAGGGAAGTGGCCGTGCTGCTGATGGTGCACACAGAGGCCGTGGCCCTAGGCACAGTGAAACTGTGCCTGCTGCCAGAGCACAAGAAACACACTCATCCACAATACCAAGCTTCATGTCCCAGTTTGCAGGGTGGCGCAGGACACCACTCTCGAAGTCACACCAGTGCGACCAAGTGGTGGGTTGGATTGCAGCATATAATGCTTCCAGTCAGTTAGGCACCACCCTGCCTTCCACAAAGTCCAACCTCAGTAGCCAAGAGTCTGGTCACCCTGATCCTCCTTCCTCCCACCTTGGAGAGTCTTGGCAAACAAGTGATCCCACACTCGTATTTTCCAAGGAGCTAATTTCATCACCATTTCTTGATTTGGGTCTCTCGCCAAGCCCGCTTGAAGAGGGACGTGAGGAGATCTTGTGCACTGATTCATAAACTCTTGAGCATCCACAGTCAGAAGAAGATGATGGTGGGAACGGCAATTAGTGTCTCAAGAGGTTGATGATGAGGATGAGACACAGTTGTCAATAACTAACTGAGGTTCTTGTTAGGTCAAGAAGTCAGAAGGATGACCAGAGTGAGGAAATAGAAGAGGAGGTGGTGAACGATGAAATCAATGACCGAACCTGCGAAGGTGGCAAGTCGAGCGAGGACAGCAGTACAGAGGGGCAGGTATCCGCAGCACCACAACAGGCTGGAAAAGGCAGTGGGATGGCAAAAGGGAGAAGGCAGCCCACACCAAACAGGCCCACAACTGTTCCCCTGGAGCACCCCCTTGGGGCAATCTCCCGCCCTGTAACTGGACCATCGCAAGCACCATCAGCTAGTGCATCCACTTATTTGTCCAAGCGCAGCATACAGATGTCCATACCCCAGACCTTTGAACGAAATCACAAATACTTAGCCACCCACCCACAGACCATAGCACTAAATGCGCACCTTTCCAAATTGCACATGTTGGCCAGGCTTTGTGATCAGCAGAGGGCAGTAGTGGAATGCCAGCTGCAACATGGTCATCACCTTTCCAGTCAGCTTCCGCTCTCCACATGCAACGAGTGGGCATTGATGTCTGACCTCTGTGAGGTTTTATGCAACTTTGAGGAATCAACAAAGATGGTGAGTGGCGATGCCGCTATTATCAGCGTAACCATCCCACTTCTGTTTCTACTGAAACGCTCTCTGCTCACAATGAAGGCAGACGTATTGCATGTGGAGGTGGAAATGGGGGAAGACAGCGCACAGGGTGATAGCCAGACCACCCTCAGTTCGTCTTCTCAGCGCAAATTGGATGATGAGGAGGAGGAGCAGAAGATGGTTGCCTCCACTACAGAGGGTAGTACCCATAGCAGGTTTATTCCATATGTTCTGCGTGGATGGGCTGAAGAGAAAGAAGAGGATGAGGAGATTGAGAGTCATCTTCCTGATGAGGACAGCGAAGTCTTGTCTGTTGGGACTCTGGCACACATGGCTGACTTTGTTAGGCTGCCTGTTCCGTGACCCTCGCGTTATATGCATTTTGGCCAACACCGATTACTGGTTGTTCACCCTTCTCGACCCCCGCTACAAAGAGAACTTCTTATCTCTCATTCCTGTGGTGGAGAGGACTAGCAAAATGGTGCAATACCAGAAGGTCCTTGTGGAAAAATTGCTCCAAAAATTTCCAGCTGACAACACTGACTGCATAGTACGTAGTTCCTTGGGCAACCGAGGAGGGGAGACGAGGGGAACACACAGCAATTCCAACAGAGGCAGGGCAACCCTCTCCAAGGCCTGGGACAGTTTCATGACACCCCACCAGCACCCTAACCCTGATACGCAGCCTAATGTCACAAGGAGGAAAAAGTTTTGGAAGATGGTGAAGGAGTACGTAGCAAACCGTGTCAGTGTCCTCAGTGATCCCTCTCTTCCTTACAACTATTTGGTATCCAAGCTGGACATGTGGCACAAACTGGCGCTCTACATTTCCTTGTAATTTTTGGCTTTATGAGTGTAGGAGTCCCACTACCTGAACAATTGTACCACAATGTGAATTAGGCCCTCCTTTATGTGATATACAGGCTGTATCGGAGTGCTTCTTGTAATTTTTAGCAGCACTTGCATTTTATATACAAGTAAATATACAGGAAAGAATGTTTCCTAACAATTTTTCCTCTAAAATCGATTTTATCTTCGGTTTGGTTCGTATTATTGTCAGTCTGTAAAAGTGGAGTACTACTCGGACAACATCGTTCCCAGCAGCGACCTGGAAGTCTAAGATGCATCCAGACATGCCCCGCATGCCAAACCATTTCAGTGGTGTTTCCATCAATTTCTAACCTTTTCCTGTGAACCAGACACCCACCCCTCTTCAGAGCAGGGGGTGCCTGGTTTAATGCTTGGGTTCCCCCATTGACTTCCATTGTGCTCTGGTGCTCTGTATAGCACCCGAGCATCCCAAAGTGTTCTACTCGAGCACCCGAGCACTGTGGTGCTCGATCAACACTAATAAAGACCAATTGAAAAAAAAAATTTGATCTCAAAATGAGTAGAATGCACTAATAAAAAAATGCCCCCAAAGATTTTTTTTTAGCTTTTAACCCCTTGAAGGCCAGCGCCGTACATGTACAGCACAATCGGACGTGACTTAACGCTTAGCACTATACATGTACGGCTATCAATGACCCCTTCTGTATGAAAACACCGATGCCGGCACATTAACCCTTGATGTGCCGCGGTCAGTGCTGACCACAACACTTGCAATGTCCTTGTGGGGATCGGAACTTCCATCGGGTCCCCTTGCTGCTGTGACCCAATGGCAAGGAAGGCAACCCGATGCCTTACTTATGCATCGTGGCTGCGTTTCGGGAGAGCCTGTAGTCTGTAATACACTTACATCCAATGTATGACAATACAGAAGTATTGTGAGGCATTGTAAAGGGGATTTGATCACCAAAAGTTGAAGTCCCAGGGTGGGACAAAAAAAAAAGTGTAAAAAAAAAAAGTTCAAAAATAAAGTTTTACAAAAAGAATTTACGTTTCAAGTAAAAAAAAAAGTGTCCTTTTCCCAAAATAAAGTAAAAAAAATGTAAAAATATAGGGAAAAAGATAAAAGTAGACATATTAGGTATCGCCGCGTCCGTATCCATTGGCTCTATAAAAATATCACATGACCTAACCCCTCAGGTGAACACCTTCAAAAACCATTTTTTGGTCACCTTACATCATTAAAAAGTGCAACAACAAGTGATCAAAAAGGTGTATGTGCCACAAAATAGACCCAATCTAACCGTCACCTCAGCCTGCAAAAAATGAGCCCCTACCTAAAACAATTGCCCAAAAAAAAAAAAAAAAAAATATGGATCTCAGACTATGGAGACACTAAAACATGATTTTTTATGTTTACATATTAGGTATCGGCACGTCTGTAACAACCTGCTCTATAAAAATACCACATGACCTAACCCCTCAGTTAAACACCGTAAAAAAGATAAAATAAAAACAGTGTTACAAATCAATTTTTTTGTCAACTTACATCACAAAAAGTGTAATAGCAAGCGATCAAAAAGTCATACGCACCCTAAAATCGTACCAATCAAGCCGTCATCTCATCCTGCAAAAATTATACCCTATCTAAGACAATCATCCAAAAAATAAAAAAAACTATGGATATCAGACTATGGAGACACTAAAACATGATTTTTTTTTTTTTTTACAAAAATGATATTGTTGTGTAAACCTTAAATAAATTTTAAAAAGTATACATATTAGGTATTGACACGTCCATAACAACCTGCTCTATAAAAATACTACATGAACTAACCCCTCAGGTGAACACTGTCAAAAAAAATGAAATAAAAACTATGCTGAAATTTTTTTTCTTGTCACCTTGCATCACTAAAAGTGCAACAACAAGCAATCAAAAAGTCATATTTCCCCCAAAATAGTACCAATCTAGCCATCACCTCATCCCGAAAAAATTTATATGCTACCTAAGACAATTTCCCAAAAAATAAAAAAATATGGCTCTCAATATAGAAACACTAAAACATGATTTTTTTTGTTTAAAAAATGCTGTTATTGTGTAAAACTTAAATAAATAAAAAAGTATACATATTAGGTATTGCCGTGTCCATAAGAACCTGCTATATAAAAATATCACATGAACTAACCCCTCAGATGAACACCGTAAAAAAAAAAAAAACGGTGTCAAAAAAGCCATTTTTTGTCACCTTGCATCACATTGGCATTTTCGCATCCGTAACAACCTGATCTATAAAATTACCACATGATCTAACCTGTGAGAGGAACATTGTAAATAGCAAAAAATAAAAACGGTGCCAAAACAGCAATTTTTTGTTACCTTGCCTCACAAAAAGTGTAATATAGAGCAACCAAAAATCACATGTACCCTAAAATAGTACCAAAAAATTGCCACCTTATCTCTTAGTTTCCAAAAGGGGGTAATTTTTCTGGAGTTTCTACTCTAGGGGTGCATCAGGGGGGCTTCAAATGGGACATGGTGTAAAAAAAACAGTCCAGCAAAATCTGCCTTCCAAAATCCATATGGCGTTCCTTTCCTTCTGCGCCCTGCCATGTGCCTGTAGAGCAGTTTACAACCACATATGGGGTGTTTCTGTAAACTACAGAATCAGGGCAATAAATATTGAGTTTTAAAAAAGTGTATTTAGTGGCTCTCTTGTTCAGACCCTCTGGATTGTGGTGCTCTATCCTAGGCGTAACCCCTCACCTGGTGTGAAAAACAGTAAGATATGTATTAAGGCATTTGCCTGGATTTGTGGGAGGGGCTGAGGTCCGCCTCCAGCCTATTTAGGGCACCCCCCTTACCTGGCTCCTGCACCGTCTGAGGTCTGAGCTTTGAGAGAGGAAGTCGCTTGTGGAGTTTCTGGAGAATTACCTGCGAGCCGCTGAATTTCTGAAAGCTTTTCGTCGCCGTCTGTTTCTGCATTTGGAGCATTGCTGTTCTTTTCCCAGCTTCACTCGGTTCACTGTGGTCGCGTTTGCCCGTTAAACTGTGAGTCATTCATACGGTACAGCCGGGGCCTCACGGTTGCCCCTGTACCGGTTCATTTCATCAAACGCGCACCAATGTCACAGATTTTTCATACAAGTCACCAGTATTCATTTCTGTCACGCCTGTTCATGCACAATTTGTTCACAACTGTACCACCATACCGGTCAACAGCTCTGCAGCAGGTGGCCAATGGTTCCTGGGTTAATCCCCCATTTCTGTTTGTTCATCTCATACACGCTGCACCAATGTCACGGCTTTCTCGCATCAATCACCGGCATCTCATTTCTCTCATGTCTATTCTGGCGTCTTCCCACAGTACCAACACTCCGGTCAGCACCCTGGTGGTTCCGGGCTCATTCCCCATTTCTGGGTTAGTTCATATCACCCCACATCATCCACATTCATGCCCCCCCCCTCCTCATGTTCATGTGCACGGCTACAGGTGCCAGCTGCGGTGCACCCGGTACACCCTCCATTCATGTCCGCCTCCACTGGGCATACCGCTGCCACAAGCATCCCCTCCCCACCGCCTCCTGCCTGTTCCGCCGCTCCTCCTGCCGCGCGGCAGATGGCGCCCGGCCGCGTCCCGGTGCCTGGTCTGCGCATGCGCGGCGATTTGTCGGCGCATGCGCGGTGTCCCGGCGGCCGTTTGCGCCGCATCTGATGCGAGGGGCCACCGTCGGGCGGTCCGGCTTGGCTGGTCGGCGGAGCTCCGGGAGCGCCGGTCACACAGCAGGCCCCTCCTGCACAGGCTGCAGGGGGGTGCTTCCAGCATGCCCCACTAAAGCACCCTGCAGTTAAACATCACCCCAGCAGCCCCACACAAAAAAAGGAAAAAAAAAAAAGGGGGGGAAGAGATATCAACTGGTTGCTAATAAAGAAAAAAAAGAAAAATAAAAAAAAGGGCGGGAAGAGATATCAACTGTTGCTAATAAAGAAAAAAAAAGGCGGGAAGAGATATCAACTGGTTGCTAATAAAGAAAAAAAAAAAAAAGAAAAAAAAAGGCGGGAAGAGATATCAACTGGTTGCTAATAAAGAAAAAAAAAAAAAAAAAAAGAGACACAAACCAATACATACCATTGATTGCAAACCGCACGTTCCCACTTGTGCATAGGCATGCGCACGCGCTGGTCTCTTTTCACACCAGGCGCAAACTGTCATTTCATTAACAACCGT
The DNA here is from genome assembly GCF_905171765.1 of Bufo bufo. Taxonomy (NCBI): domain Eukaryota; kingdom Metazoa; phylum Chordata; class Amphibia; order Anura; family Bufonidae; genus Bufo; species Bufo bufo. The sequence continues at coordinate 710,510,431 of NC_053390.1, forward strand.
CATGATCCTCCAGGTCATGCATATGTACCATATACATTTCACATTTCATCACACTATTTTATGTCTAACCCTCCCCCTTTTTCAGGCGGTCAAACTATATTGTATTTGGCACTACCGTGTATCCGGAGAATTTTTCTTACTACCAGGTACGTTCACCTGCTCATTAACAAAGTCTTCCTTACATTTCGGATGGTCCCGTTAGGGTCAGCGTGCTGGCTTAGGGGCACCATCATCCCACTAGTTACCCCCTTCTTGGCTTTGCCAGCAGTTAGTGGTCCCGCGAGGCCGACACCCCGCCTCAAACGTACAGAGGCAACCGCCCAACGCGCCACCTCGTTAGTAAGCCGCCTCGCGTGTTGCTTAGAGAGGGCCTCACCTGTCACTCCCTTCCCCTAGTCCTGTCTTACAGTCACTGAGAGGCCAACGCTCCTGCCACTACCACGAGTGGCCTTATTAACCCCTCGCGCCAAATCATAGGTAGAGCCTCTCAAGCCGCTTGGCAAATTAGCAGGGCCTCATCTGTCACCATGCAAGTGTAATTTTTTCGCCGTACGGCCTAGCTAGCTGCCAGCACGATCCCGTGTGTCCTCAAGCTAATCAACTATTCTATTTTAGTATGTCTCTGGATGGGTTAGAAAACTTCTCCCTGCCTGGCACCCCTGCTAGATCCGTCACTGCTACCCTGGGAGACGATCTAGCCAGTCCAGCATCCATCCGGTCCTGGACAATTCCGCGCATCACGGCGGAGTTGAGGAAACGGCATGTTCCCTTCCCCGCCACGGCAAGGAAAGCGGAACTGTTCCGGCTGCTGCGCGCATCAACCGATAATAGGGATGCGGGGGAAGGACCCAGCCAGTCCGGCACCGGGGACATCCATGCCATGCTGGCCTCTCTGATGACATCCATGTCGACAGTCAACGCCAGGTTGGAGAGGCTAGAATCGGTCACCACTAACCCTTTCCTTGGCAGGGTCCGCCACCGGCGGCATCACCGGCACCGGCTGGATTACCGGTGATCACGCCGTCCGTTAGCGTGGAGGACCAGGAAGTCAGCCCAGCGCATATGATACCAGAGCACTTAAAACGGGATATCCTGGAAGGTAAGGATGTAAACCTGGCCTCTCTTCTGATTGCCTCCCAGGATGTGGTCGAGAACACGACTTATGCTATGACGAGGTTTCAGTTGTGGTCAAGTCCAGGGATGCCCGGCTCAATAGGAAATTGACCATTCCGAATTCGTTTTGGCTTTCGGAATTTATAGAGAGGTCATCTGTGCGGGTCTGCCCCAACAGAAGGGAGGAATTTGACCTCTACATGCACAAACTGGTGGACCTGGGCAACAAATACGGAGGATCAGCATTTTACGACTATCACAGGTCTTTTTCGGCGAAAGTGGCGAGGGCTTTCTCCCAGTACGGAGTCCGCTCCAACTGGGCGAGGATCGACACGGTCATATTCTGTCGCCACTTCGCAGGCCTTAGGACCCCAGCCTGTCGCACTGCTCCTCCACGGCCCACACCACCAATTTCTGCCCGAACACATCGGACAGACAGGCCCTCTCACAAGCAGCTGGTCCCTCCGGGTCCCGGAAAGGTTGGGCCGGGACAAGCTGGGTCGGCCGATCAAATTTCTAGGCAAATCCATGATTTGCAATAATTTCAATGAGGGGGTCCTGTAATTACAGCGGGTGCAAGTTGTTACATATATGCACCAAATGTTTCCGGGCGCATGCCAAATCCATGTGTCCAAATAAAATGTTTGCAAAACCGTATTTAACACTATCAACATGCCAGTTTTTACTGCGTTCATGTCACAACACCCATCCAGGCATCTCTCAGATTTCCTCGTTTCGGGGTTGACAGAAGGCTTCCACACGGGCATCCTGTATATGCCAACTGGCACCCTGGAATTCCCAATCTTTTATCCGCTCTACACAACCCCACCGCCATTGACGCCCTCATAGCCCAAGAAGTAACAGAGGGCTTTGTGCTAGGTCCTTTCAAAACTCCCCCATTCGCCACATGGCGCACCAACCCCATTGGCATCGTCACTGGAAAATCTTCCCAGAAACAGAGGCTCATCATCGACCTATCGGCGCCTCACGGGTCAGGCAACCCCAGTCTCAACTCCCTCATTCCCTCGGAGGAATTCTCTCTGCAATACACCACCATAGATCACGCCATCACAGCCATCATACAAGCAGGGTGGGGGCATGGCTCAGCAAAACCGACATCACCAACGCCTTCAAATTGCTACCGATTCACCCTACACTGTGGCACCTGCACGGCATCAAGTGGTCCGGGGATTATTATTTTTTCTCGCCGGTTGACCTTCGGGTCCAAAAGTAGCCGGCCATCTTCGACATATTTGCAGAAGCATTAATGCTGGTTGCTTTGAATGTAGCAAGGTGCCCGTTGGTATTACATTACCTTGATGATTTCCTATTGGTGGAAGAAAACACTTCCCCCCCTTCCAGCCTCAGAGCCACCATCGAGCTGTTCAAGGAACTGGGGGTACCCCTCTCCACCAAGAAGACAGAGGGGCCGGACACGATCATCACCTTCCTGGGTATCCAGTTGGATTCAGCCTCAATGCAAGCCAGTTTGCCATCCGGAAGATCCAGGATATTCTCACCCACATAGACGGCTATCTTCAAACTCGGCACCTGCAAACCGCAAAGAACTACAGTCCCTGCTGGGCTCCCTGAACTTTGCCATGCGCATCATACCCCAGGGTCGCTCATTCATATCACGACTTCTGCACCTCTTCCCCTTGTTCCTACACGACTCGCACAGATTGTCCCTGGATGCCCACGCTGCGGCAGATCTGGGCATGTGGAGGAGATTTCTGTCCACCTGGAATGGCAGGAGCTTGTTTCTCCTCAGCTGTCGGACTCTTCCCCCTCTATCTGGTCAGATGCGGCATCTACCACAGGCTTTGCGGCCATATTTGGGAACGATTGGCTGTGGGGCAGCTGGCCTCCTGCTGTCCAGGGTCTGGAAGGATTGTCCACTACCTCAGCGCTGTTTGAGATCTATCCCATCGTAGCGGCTGCCGTGGCGTGGGGTCATTTATGGGCAAACATGTCGGTCCGGTGCTACTCAGACAACCAAGCAACCTGCCAGATCATCAACAAAGGTCATTCTAAATCCCTCACAATCATGAGGTTCATGCGAAGACTTACTTGGCTGGACGCCTGCAATAATTTCTTCTTGCATTGTTTCCATGTCCCGGGGTGTGCAATTCGGCAGCTGACAATTTGTCTCGCTTCAAATTTCAGGCATTTCATCAGGCTCTCCCATCAGCATCACCCACGGCCTCCAGCACCCCGTCATTTCAACAACTCATTCTGGACTAGAGGTCATCATGCGGCATAGCCAGTCTTTGTCCCACTTAGCGCTGTCAGTCAATACACATAGAACGTACAACAGAGCATTCACACTATTCAACAGGTTCCTGTTGGAACACAACACACGCACCCTTTCGTCATGACGTCTCTTTTGGGGTTGCTTCTTCTTGCCACCTCAAACTCAAAATGTCATACAACACCATCAAACTATATCTTACTGGCATTCAACATCATATGCTAATCTTGCATCCCAACAACATCAGCTTCATGGCCTCACACCAAATCAAAACAATACTCAGAGGCATTCAGAAGACGGAACCCGCACGTCCAGGCCCAGAGCTGCCCATCAACAGTCATGTCTTCAAAGCATTATCCACTTGCTGGACGCCACGCCTTTTGATACAGATACCAACGCCGTCATCAAAACTGCAATTTACTTAGCCTTCTACGGGTTCCTGAGGCCCGGTGAATTCACTACAACCTCCACGTCCCAAACCTCACCTTGTCTTCTTGTCTCCCACCTGTCGAAACACCTGGATCACTACATCCTGACCATACCTCACTCCAAGAGTAGTCAGCATTCACGCCGTCAACATCTCATATTACCCCACGCACAACAAATGGTGTCCAGGTCAGGGTTCTGGACACCTACAGTCAGCTTCACAAGTTTCTACCCTCTCAACCGCTACTTCAACTTCATGGGTCGTACTCACCACTACCACCTTCATGATCCATGTCAGGTCATTTCTCACCCAACTGGGCCTCAACGCAGCCACTACTCAGGGCACTCCTTTCTCATCGGAGCTGCATCCACGGCCTCCAGTGCCAACATCCCTACTCATGTCATCAAGAAATTGGGGGCGCTTGAAGTCATCCGCTTGCGCACGATACATTCCCAATCCAGCGCAAGAGTTGAGAGTGGCTTTCCAAAGCATGACGGGTTGAGCTATTCATGTATTTATTGGCTACAAATAAACGGGTTTATTTCCATTTTTGCCCTCTTCTTTCTTAGGCCTACCTCATCCTCGGTTCGGCACACCACAACCGACTGCATTTCTTTCCCTGCATTCCAGGGCTCTTCACTGTACTACCGTAAGCACCTAACACAATATTAAGGCATTTGCCTGGATTTGTGGGAGGGGCTGAGGTCCGCCTCCAGCCTATTTAGGGCACCCCCCTTACCTGGCTCCTGCACCGTCTGAGGTCTGAGCTTTGTCCCTCCCACCACTCCACTCATTTACAACTCATTTCTTTTATGTCTTTTCCTTGGGTGGGCCCTCTTCTTTCTTAGGCCTACCTCATCCTCGGTTTCGGCACACCACAACCGACTGCATTTCTTTCCCTGCATTCCAGGGCACTTCACTGTACTACCGTAAGCACCTAACACAAATATATATATATATATATATATATAGATGGCACACACTGTATCTGGACTGTATTGACAAAGGATTAAAATATATTTATTAAGAAAATATTTTTAAATAATCATATAGGAAGGGATGATTCTATAGATCAATACCCAACATTAGTTGATAAAAATAGTGATAGTATATCGAGATCAGACAATGGGTATTGAAGATAGATTGGATGGAGAGTGTCAAAAACTCTTAGGATAATCAATGTCTGCTCTCGATAATATCAATATCGCAAATAGATATAAAATAGCATGTAAGTGGGAGTACAATATCAAAATGATAGTGAGAGTATACTTCTTAGTTGTTAATCCTCATTTGGTGCAGGTATGGAGAAAATAAAAATGTTAAAAATTGTTAAAAATAATTGAAAATAATTGTTCTTCAGGTTGTAGCAGTGTCTCTACTTATAGTAAGGCCTCATGCGGAACGGGCGCCGCAATATAAATGCCTATTCTTGTCCGCAAAGCGGACAAGAATAGGACATGTTATATTTTTTTAGCGGGGGGCATGGAACAGAGCCACGAATGCGGACAGCACACGGAGTGCTGTCCGCATCTTTTGCGGCCCCATTGAAATGAATGGGTCCGCATCCGAGCCACCAAAACGGCGGCTTGGATGCGGACCCAAACAACGGTCGTGTGCATGAGGCCTAAAGGTGAATAATGTCCCAGATGGTTGATGGTTAAGGCTACTTTCACACTGGCGTTTTGGATTCCGTTTCAGGGCTCTCACAAGTGGTCCAAAATGTATCAGTTTTGCCCTTATGCATTCTGAATGGATAAGTATCCGTTCAGAAAGCATTAGTTTGCCTCCTTTCCGCCTCCATTCCGCTCTGGACGCGGACACCAAAACGCTGCTTGTAACGTTTTGATGTCCACCTGATGATGCGGATGTTCACTGACACAATGCAAAACGGATCCGCCCCCCATTGACTTTCAATGATGTTCAAGGCGGATCCGTTTGGCCAATGTTAAAGATAATACAAACGGATCTGTTTTGAACGGATGCATGCGGTTGTATTATCGGTGAGGATCCGTATGTGCAGAGCCATGACGGATCTGCACCAAACGCGAGTGTGAAAGTAGCCTAATAATTAAATCATATGGAGACATCAGTATCATGATTTGTAGTCAGGTCATATTAGAAACATTGTATTCATCACAAAAAGTCCTCTATGTGATTAGGTCTCCTATATCCCCGCAGCAAATCCGACTGCCGTTGCAATAAAGTCAGACCAATAGTTTACAATGGGTCTCCTCTTTGGCTCAAAGAATGTCCCTTCATAGGGTAGCGCATGCTTTTGGTGGAATGTACAGCCAGGCATCTCGCTTACACACCTCTCTCTCCGATCCTAGTTGCGAGTTTCCAGCCGCTCTGTTGGCGTCTCACGTGACTGTCCCACGTGGTTAGTCACGCTGCTACTATCCAGCCGTTGACATTATATGCTTGTGGTTCAGAGTAGATGGAGGCGGTGGGAGGAGGGAGGATGTCTTGATAGTTCGAGCTGAAATTGATTACAGCTAATATATATCCCTTTAAGGTATCAATGATTAGTCTGCTGGATCATGATCTATTTTTCTTTAGATATTGATTTAAGAAACGCTCCTTCTTCAGTGAGTACGAACAGTAACTGAGCTAAATGAATTTATATAGGCTCCTCTATTAGTGAGGAGGAGGAGGAGGAGTATCTAAGTGTTTTGATACAGGCAATTGATAATAGCTGGTCTGGATTCCAGCTCAATATGTTCGCTAGAGAACAGAGATCAAAAAAATTGAGGTCAATGAAAAAAGCATTTAGAAATAAAAACAATTTAAAAAGATGGGTGCAATAAGAGCAAAAGTAGGATTAATGATAAAATTCGCAATAGTCGCACAAAAGCACAGTTGCGTTTTCTATGCGGTTTACATGCGTTTTTTGTATAAAGAAGGAAAAAATGAAAAAAAAAAAAATTTATATTTCTATTCCTTTATAGAGTATGTCATTGGAGATCAAACATGATGTTATCTAGTATCATTTCAGTATATATTATCTTTGTGATACATATATCGCAAGATTCTTTTGCTTTCTTCATTTCAACTTGGTTTTGTGCTTAAGGGATATACACTCACCTAAAGAATTATTAGGAACACCTGTTCTATTTCTCAATAATGCGATTATCTAGTCAACCAATCACATGGCAGTTGCTTCAATGCATGTAGGGTTGTGGTCCTGGTCAAGACAATCTCCTGAACTCCAAACTGAATGTCAGAATGGGAAAGAAAGCAATTTTGAGCGTGGCATGGTTGTTGGTGCCAGACGGGCCGGTCTGAGTATTTCACAATCTGCTCAGTTACTGGAATTTTCACGCACAACCATTTCTAGGGTTTACAAAGAATGGTGTGAAAAGGGAAAAACATCCAGTATGCAGCAGTCCTGTGGGCGAAAATGCCTTGTTGATGCTAGAGGTCAGAGGAGAATGGGCCGACTGATTCAAGCTGATAGAAGAGCAACGTTGACTGAAATAACCACTCGTTACAACCGAGGTATGCAGCAAAGTATTTGTGAAGCCACAACACGCACAACCTTGAGGCGGATGGGCTACAACAGCAGAAGACCCCACAGGGTACCACTCATCTCCACTACAAATAGGAAAAAGAGGCTACAATTTGCACGAGCTCACCAAAATCGGACTGTTGAAGACTTGAAAAATGGTTTCTTGAACACGACAATGAGTTCACTGTACTAAAATGGCCCCCACAGTCACCAGATCTCAACCCAATAGAGCATCTTTGGGATGTGGTGGAGCGGCAGATTCGTGCCCTGAATGTGCATCCCTCAAATCTCCATCAACTGCAAGATGCTATCCTATCAATATGGGCCAACATTTCTAAAGAATGCTATCAGCACCTTGTTGAATCAATGCCACGTAGAATTAAGGCAGTTCTGAAGGCAAAAGGTGGTCCAACACCGTATTAGTATGGTGTTCCTAATAATTCTTTAGGTGAGTGTATGTGTGTGTGAAGGAAGGAAGTGAGAATGAGGATGGGGGATGGGTACCCTTCAGGGAGGAAAGATCGAGGTGCTGGTAAACAGCCAGACGTCGATGTTCCGTCCCCAAAAGGGCACCCACCCCTGGTCTATAGGAACCCAAAAAGTTCCATTTCAGCGTTAGAGGCCTGAAGAATAATAGTGTTGAACTTGAAAATTCTTCTGGATTCGACTTTGGACATGTTTATAATGTGGTTACCGCCTCTCCACTGTCTTTAAAATGTTTAGAGACCGTGTGTAGATCATAACCTTTCTTAATATTGGAGATATGTTTGGCTATCCTCTTTTTATTTATTTTTTTAATATTTTTATTATTTTTGGTTTTAAACATGGATAGGATCATTACATACTGTTGGTGAAGGACACGTCTGTGTGTCACACATTTCACCTTACCATGGATTTTGTGACAAATACATTACAGAGAAATAACAGAGACATAAACATGTGGATTACAGAGCTATACAACACATTTATCTACTGTATGTGGGTTGAGGTAGTCAACAAATCAACAGAGCAACAGGTACAGGATCAGTGAGGTAGTGATCTAAAGTCCCGCCAAGGTTTCCATAATAAATTGAAACTACGGTAGGATCGGTTTTCCCACGCAGACATTTCTTCGAACCTGCAAATGGAGTCAATTTTGTTAAGCCAATATTCGGTAGGGGGAAGGTCATGTGACAACCAGTGTCTGGGCAACAGTAAACGGGCTGCTGATAGTAATTTTTTGAACAACTTTAGTGTCGGAGGACCAGGTATGTGGGCTTGTAGACCCAAGAGAGCTAATTTAGGGCAGAGAGCGATGGATGTATTGCAGATTAAATTGGAATTTTTAAATATATTGGACCACCACACCGTAACTAGTGGGCATGTCCACCAAATATGGTAGAACGTCCCCTTCCCAGTATCACATCTCCAGCATATGTCAGATCCAGAAGAAGAAAAACGACAAGTTATTTCTGGAGTTCTATACCATCTGGTAAGGATTTTGTATCCATTTTCCTGAATTCTGACGCATCTGGAAGAAGAGTGAGGCTCTACAAAGAGGCGAGTTCGATCGCCCACCGTGAATGGGGAACCCAGGTCTTTCTCCCAAGAGCCTATAAAGGATGGTTTTGGCAAGTTGGCAGGGTATGTGAGTTTCCTATAGTTGAGAGAAATAAGTTTCCGGGGGGGAATTAGGCTCTCAAACCACGTTAGAGGTCTGAGCAGATCACCAAAACTAATATAGATTTGGATAGAACCGGCACTCAAAACAATTGGAATAAGCGTGGAAGTAAATTAAAATTATTTATTAAACAGTAAGCATTAGTTATGCTATATTCTGTGTACATCAGAGTAAAAATTCATAAAAATGACATAAAAAACATATAAAACATAAAAATATATATACCAAATATATATCTCCAATATAGAGGGGTCTCAAATGCTGGGCACAGCAGACTGCATCCGTGTCCCTCCCAGTTGGGTAGGGCTATTAGATCGCAGGCGTCTATGCCAAAGCAGAATATTTGAGATATACACCGTGGTACATAGCATAAAATACTATATTTGAGGGGATTCAATGGCAGGTATCCCACATAATCCTAATTGCATAAATTGCTCCAACGTGTAGGGTAGGGAATCTAAGATAGTCAGATGTGGTCTATATTTTGGACCATGAATGGATCGTCCAGCACCTGTAACAGTCTCAGATTCAAAGTCACTTGTCCAGCACGTCTGTAATCACAGTGCCTTGCTGTCTCTCATGCAGAGAATCGGTGTAGTTCCTCTGAACTAAGTGTTACTCACTGTGTCTCCGTATAGGATCACTCAATTGGATCTGCGGCGGAGTTTTCTACCGTGGCGTCCCACGCTTCAGCTTTTTCTCCGCTATGTTTGTGTTGGATCCGTTAGTAGTAGGATCCGTCTCTACTCTCGGCGAGAGACCTGTGTTGGACCTGTGTTAGCTATTTCAGCTGTTACACTTCAGTGAGTCTTACAACACTTGCAGATCTTCTATAGGTGGATGTATTCTCTCCGTCCTTTTAGTACATGGCCATGTACTGCTGAGATGATTCTTTCACAGGTAATACGCCCTGGGCGTATTACCTGTGAAAGAATCATCTCAGCAGTACATGGCCATGTACTAAAAGGACGGAGAGAATACATCCACCTATAGAAGATCTGCAAGTGTTGTAAGACTCACTGAAGTGTAACAGCTGAAATAGCTAACACAGGTCCAACACAGGTCTCTCGCGAGAGTAGAGACGGGATCCTACTACTAACCGGATCCAACACAAACATAGCGGAGAAAAAGCTGAAGCGTGGGACGCCACGGTAGAAACTCCGCCGCAGATCCAATTGAGTGATCCTATACGGAGACACAGTGAGTAACACTTAGTTCAGAGGAACTACACCGATTCTCTGCATGAGAGACAGCACAGGCACTGTGATTACAGACGTGCTGGACAAGTGACTTTGAATCTGAGACTGTTACAGGTGCTGGACGATCCATTCATGGTCCAAAATATAGACCACATCTGACTATCTTAGATTCCCTACCCTACACGTTGGAGCAATTTATGCAATTAGGATTATGTGGGATACCTGCCATTGAATCCCCTCAAATATAGTATTTTATGCTATGTACCACGGTGTATATCTCAAATATTCTGCTTTGGCATAGACGCCTGCGATCTAATAGCCCTACCCAACTGGGAGGGACACGGATGCAGTCTGCTGTGCCCAGCATTTGAGACCCCTCTATATTGGAGATATATATTTGGTATATATATTTTTATGTTTATATGTTTTTTTATGTCATTTTTATGAATTTTTACTCTGATGTACACAGAATATAGCATAACTAATGCTTACTGTTTAATAAATAATTTTAATTTACTTCCACGCTTATTCCAATTGTTTTGAGTGCCGGTTCTATCCAAATCTATATCTATCTACCAGAACTAAGGGGTGTTTTTTGAACCTGTGCACCTGTCGTGACAAATCAGAGTGAGCCACCTGCTTAGCATTTTCTGTATACCAAAACTAATATGTTTGGAGATAAAGGAACGGAGAAACGCTATAAAGAATATGGGGGGAGTAGTGATGTTGAGAAGGCTTAAGAATCATGTTGGTCTTTCACGTTGCCATCTTCCTTGAAAAGGGACCTCACCGGGGTTGTGGAGTTCCTAATCAAGAGTGGGAGGCTTTGTAGTAGTTCTTTAGGGCCAATCCCAAAAGGTCTCTCACCTGGATAATGGTGGAGGGTAAGGGGCTATCTCTTTTGAGAGTTCTTTTGGTCCGTCCTATATACTGTTTTTTTGCATGGACATGTCACGAGGGTGTCAAGAGCCACGTCTGACTCCGTTATATACCCGGGGTCAGGAAGTCGCAGCGGGTGGCTGCGCGTTCGATGTACAGACAGTGCTGTTTCGTAATGGTAGCTTTCTGGGTTTGCCTTGCAATCCTTTTTGGCTCACTCAGGGATCCGTAGCTTCTCCTCCTCACTTGTTTCTTGTCCAGCAATCCCAACCTCCTTATATTCCCATCTCCCACTTCTCTGGTTGCCAGATATAGAGCTTCTGCCTGGACTTCTATACTGACCCACTGGAGCTGAGTAGCTGAGATCCCTGGTTGTTGTTCCAGAGTGTTACCCTCCGGATCCCTGTTGGGCCTTGGTGGTCTGCTGTTGTCGCCCACCTGGGATTATATGTTTGTCTGTATTGTCTGTCCTCTCCTTGGTGTTTTCCTCTTAGTGTCAGTGGTGCGAACTAGTGATCCCACCGCCCTGTTCACTACACAGGGCTCATCTTAGGGAAAGCCAGGGTTTAGGCACGTGATCGGCGTACGGGTGAGGAACCCATCTAGGGACGTCAGGGCAGTCAGGTGCCAGCCGCAAGGTGAGTCAGGGGTCACCACCTTTCCCTCTCCCTTGGACAGGGCCTTCCCATTTCCCTCCCTTTGTGTGACGCCGGTCATTACAGGACATTCCAAAAGATACATAACGTCCGAAGAGTCACATGTTAGGTGTTCTTTAATCTGGAGAGAAAAGGTATTATGTGGTGACCTTATTATTGTAGTTTTTTTAGGGAAATTTATAGTTCTACACTCCTACACCTATAGAAACCTTTTAAAGTTAGCCAGCTTGTTTGGTTTTAAATAAGGCTTGTTTTTTATTGATGGAGCAATTTTTATGCCTAAATTTGGGGTCTAGTATATTTTATTAGTGGATTAGTAGGTAGATACAGACCTATTACTTTATCATTCATAAGGTGGTGCAATGTTTAAGGATGATTTTGTTTACTCTTTTATATTGGGTGTTAAATGGTAATTATTACGCATTTTTCCATCTTTTTTGGTATATTGAAGTTTGTTTGGCTGTTAAACCCTTGCTTGTTAGAGGGTAAAAAATATCAAAATGGAAAATCTGCCAAAAAAGTGAAATTCTGAAATGTAATCTCCATTTTCCATAAATTCATGTGGAACATCTAAAGGGTTAACAAAGTTTGTAAAATCAGTTTTGAATACCTTGAGGGGTGTAGTTTCTAAAATTAGGTCACTTTTTTAAATTTCTACTCTAGGGGGTGCATCAGGGGGTCTTAAAATGTGACATGGCAGCTTAAAATTATCCCAGTGAAATCTGCCTTCCAAAAACCACGTGGTGATCCTTTCCTTCTGCGCTCTGCCGTGTGTCTGTACAGCAGTTTACGACCACATATTGGGTGTTTCTGTAAACTACAGAATTAGGGCAATAAATATTGAGTTTTGTTTGGATGTTAACCCTTGCTTTGTTACAGGAAAAAATATGATCAAAATGGAAAATCTGCCAAAAAAGTGAAATTCTGAAATTGAATCTCCATTTTCCATTAATTATTGTGGAACAACTAAAGGGTTAAAGGATAACTGTCACATTTAGACCCTAATTTCAATTTTCATATATGTAGTTACTAATAACATGATATTCCAGAATCAGTTACTATTAGACTGACTTACCCCATATTTAATAAGATTCAGCCCTTAGCAACCAGTCTGCATAAAACTGCAATTTCACTATTCAGTTAAGATGGCCGCCACTGCCCTCACCCTGAGGCTAATCCCGCCTGCCCTCACTAGCCAGTAACAATAGTCCCCCCAAAAGTGTCAGTAACCAGAGCCCTCCCCCCTAAAGGGTTTTATCTCCTGCAGCACAAAGGGGTCTCTTACCACATGTTGCTTTCATTATACACTGAGCAGATGGCAGATCTTCCTTCCCTGGTCTGTGCTGCTTCAACTCTGCATTCTCCAGCTCTGGTGAGTGAGGGAGCGTCTGCCAGTGCAGGGACAGGGAGAAGTGCACACAGCCAGGCACTTTTATCAGCTGCTTGGGAGGACCTGGCTTTAATCATTTACTTACAGTCCCTGGCTGTCAGTAATGTGACCTTGCACGCTGCGACGGACCATGCCTAGCAACCCTATTTTAAGCACAGGTAAAAATAGGCAGTACAGGGAACAAAAATGTGGAATTAAGGGGTAATTGAATACACAGTGAAAAGTTTAAATAGGGCCACCAAGGTGATATTAATCACCACAATCCAATACTCCAAAAAAATAATAATACAACAGTTATCCTTTAACATCGATTTTAAAGGAAAAATTGTTAGGACTCCTACACGCATAAAGCCTATGCACTGAGTGAAAGGACTGCCCAAAATTACAAGGAATCGGCACTCCAATACACCCTTTATTACGCATAAAGAAGAGCATCATACACACCCTTGAAAAATTATGATTGATGGCCTGCGGGACCCTCAAAAACATTAGGAGCGAGGCCTGCTGACGAGCTGACCTCTAATAAATTTTGTGGGCGGGACCTGCTGCCGAGCTGACCATCTAAAATATGTTGTGGACAAGGGCCTGCTGCCAAGCTGACCATCTAATAAATTTGTGGGCGAGTGCCTTCTGCCGAGCTGACCATCTAATAAATTGTGGGCGAGTGCCTGCTGCCAAGCTGACCATCTAAAGAAAATTGTGGGCGAAGGCCTGGTGCTGAGCAGACCATCTAATAAATTTTGTGGTGAGTGCCTGCTGCTGCGAGCTGACCATCTAATAAATTTTGTGGGCCATGGCCTGCTGCCGAGCTGACCATCTAAAAAAAAATGTGGGCCAGTGCATGCTGCTGAGGCTGAGCATCTAATAAATTTGTGGCCGACTGCCTGCTGCCAAGCTGATCATCTAAAAAAAATTGTGGGCGAGGGCCTGCTGCCGAGCTGACCATCTAAAACATATGGTGGGCGAGGGCCTGCTGCCGAGGTGACCATCTAAAAAATTTTGTGGGCGAGGGCAGACTGCTGAGCTTTTATTTGGTGGAGTAGAGAAGTCAGGAGCAATCCAGGCCTTGTTTATTTTTATAAGAGTCAACCGGTCAGCATTTTCAGTTGACAGGCGGATGCGCTTATCTGTTATTATGTCCACAGCAGCACTAAATACACGCTCTGACAAAACGGTGGGGCAGGCCAGCACCTCAAAGGCGTAGAGCGCCAGTTCGTGCCACGTGTCCAGCTTGAACACCCAATAGTTGTGAGGCACTAGTGTTGAGCACGAATATTCGAAAAGCAAATTTTTATCTCTAATATCGCCAATTCGAGAATTTGCGAATATTTTACAATATAGTGCAATATATTCGTTATATCGAATATTCGTCATTTTTTCCATCTGAACACATGATTCCTCCGCTTCTTGCTTGTGGGCCAATGACGTCATTGGCCCACAAGCAAGAAGCAGGGATGAATCATGTGTTCAGATGGAAAAAATGACGAATATTCGATATAACAAATATACAGTATATCACTATATTCTCTATATATTGCTATATATTCGTTTTTGACCCACTCCTGTATTGAGTGCGTAATATTCGTATATAATGCTATCATTACTTTGTCGATTGCCGATTTGTGGAAGACAGGGTGGTGCTTAACTGACTGGAAGCATTATCTGCTGCAATCCAACCGACCACCTGGTCGCACTGGTCTGACTGCGAGAGTGGTATCCTGCGCTGCCCTGCAAATTGGGCCATGAATCTAGGTATTGTGGTTGAGTGTGTTTCTTGTGCTTTGGCAGCAGGCACAGTTTCATATCACAGCGCGCCCATGGCCACAGCCTCTGCGTGCGGCCATCAGCAGCACGGCCACTTCTCCCGTCGCTTGCTGCTCGCCTTGCGCATATTGAATGGTATATATGCGTGCAAGTATGTTCACACGTACAGTGTGCAGGTTTGTATGTGTATGAGCATATAAATTCACAGAATGTCACAGATATTTAGGAATGCGCACATGTTAAACAGGAGGTATAGCACAAGTAATTTCTCTGTCACCACCGGCTAATAAAAAAATTACACTGAATGAATGTTACTGATATTTAGGATGGGCAAACGTTATACAGGAGATGTGGCGCAGGTAATGTAACTGTCCGCAGCAGACACCGTCTACAGAAAAGGTACACTGGATGCCACAGATATTTTTAGGGTGTGCACACGTTACACAGGAGATGATACAGGAAATGTAGCGCAGGTAATGTCACTGCCACCAGCAGCAAAAAAATTTGACTTAATGTCACTGATATTTCGTATACGCAAACGTTATACAGGAGATGCACCGCAGGTACTGTAACTGTCCGCTGCGGACACCGTCTAAAGAAAAAGTATACTGCATGTCACAGATATTTTTAGGCTGCGCACACTTTACACAGGAGATGTAGCGCAGATAATGTTGCTGTCACCACTGAATGTCACTGATATTTCGGATGCGCTAACGTTATACAGGAGATGTAGCGCAGGTAATGTCGCTGCCACTAGCAGCAAATAAATTAGACTGAATGTCACTGATATTTCGGATATGCAAATGTTATACAGGAGATGTAGAGCAGGTAATGTAACTGTCCGCAGCGGACACTGTCTACAGAAAAAGTACACTGGATGTCACAGATATTTTTAGGCTGCGCACACGTTACACAGGAGATGATACAGGAGATGTAGAGCAGGTAATGTAACTGTCCGCAGCGGACACCATCTACAGAAAAAGTACACTAGATGTCACAGATATTTTTAGGCTGCGCACACGTTAGACAGGAGATGTAGCGCAGATAATGTCGCTGACTGCAGCGGCCAAACAATTGCAAGCTATTTAGTGCAGGTAGCGCTAAAAATATATATTGCTGCCAGATACAACTATAGTCCTCTAAAGGACTTTTGGGTCTATGACAAGTATAAAAACTAAAATATTGCTATTTCAATCCCTAAACTATCTCTCCCTTCTGCTCCCCAGCTCTCCCTGACTAATACTGAGCCACACACGTGTCATCGGGTGCTATATAGCACCCGATGACGCGTTGTGGCCAGCCAATCACTGTAATGCCAGCAGCCAACATGGCTACAGCATTACAGTGAATGGCAGTACTTACCTGCACGTTTATTGACTGCTTAGCAGCCAACAAACGTGCGGGGAGGAGACTCTAGCATCGCACTCGAGCACACGCGGTATTTAAGGGTTAAATACTACATTTTATCAACTGCAAAATATATTATTTATGGCACCCTACCTTAGAAAGATCACTCAAAATCCAAGACTCTACCGTAAATGGAATCATTACAGTCAGTCAATCAGTTTTTGAGTAATATATATTATGTATTGCCCCCCAATATTCTTTTAGTTCTATACAAGTCCAAAACATATGTAAATGATCAGTCTCAGGTGAGTCACACCATGGACAGTTAGAAGTGTTTCTCAAACCCCGTTTATTAAGCCATAGGGGTGTAACATAAATTCTGTGTCGAATATGAAATTGAATCAATATACAGTCCTGATCAAAAGTTTAAGACCACTTGAAAAATGGCAAAAAATCATATTTTACATTGTTGGATCTTAACAAGGTTCCAAGTAGAGCTTCAACATGCACCAAGAAGAAATGAGAGTGAGACAAAACATTTTTTGAGCATTCAATTAATTGAAAATAACGATTAAACTGAAACAGGCTGTTTTTCAGCTGATCCAAATTTTAGGACCACATGCCTTTAAAAGGCCAAATCTGTGCAAAGATGTGGATTCATTGTCATTTTCTGTCAGGTAGTCACACGTTATGATGGCAAAGGCAAAAAAACTCTCCCTTTTTGAACGTGGTCGGGTTGTTGAACTGCATAAGCAGGGTCTCTCACAGCGCGCCATCACTGCTGAGGTAGGACACAGTAAGACAGTCATTTGGAATTTCTTAAATCCTGAGGGTTATGGAACAAAAAAGTCAAGTGGAAGACCCCAAAAAATTTCATCAGCACTGAGCCGAAGGATCCAATTGGCTTTCCATCAAGACATTGGACGATACTCGACCCAAATTAAGGCCCTTACTGGTGCTGACTGCAGCCCCATAACCATCAGACGGCATCTGAGACTGAAGGGCTTCAAAAACAGAAAACGTCTTCAAAGACCTCATCTCTTTGAACGCCACAGAACTGCTCCAAACGAGCAGTTCTGTGGCATTCAAAGAGATGAGGTCTTTGAAGACGTTATTTGTTTTTGAAGCCCTTCAGTCTCAGATGCCGTCTGACTTTGCAAGAGAGCACCAAACATTGGGCATTCAAAGGTGGAAGAAAGTTTTATTCTCTGATGAGAAAAAATTTAACCTTGATGATCCTGATGGTTTCCAACGTTACTGGCATGACAAGCAGATCCCACCTGAGATGTTTTCTACGCGCCACAGTGGAGGGGGTGCCATAATGGTCTGAGGTGCTTTTTCCTTCAGTAGAACAATGGAGCTTCAGGAAGTGCAGGGGCGTCAAACGGCCGCTGGCTATGTCCAGATGTTGCAGAGAGCATTCCTCATGACTGAGGGCCCTCGTCTGTGTGGTAACGACTGGGTTTTTCAACAGGACAACACTACAGTACACAATGCCTGCAGGACAAGGGACTTCTTCCAGGAGAATAACATCACTCTTTTGGCCCATCCTGCGTGTTCCCCTGATCTAAATCCAATTGAGAACCTTTGGGGATGGATGGCAAGGGAAGTTTACAAAAATAGACAACAGTTCCAGACAGTAGATGGCCTTTGTGCGGCCGTCTTCACCACTTGGAGAAATGTTCCCACTCACCTCATGGAAACGCTTGCATCAAGCATGCCGAAACAAATTTTTGAAGTGATCAACAATAACGGCGGAGCTACTCATTACTGAGTTCATGTTTGGAAGTTGGATTTCTGTTTTGAGGGGGTTTAGTTTTTTTTTGGAGGTGTGGTCCTAAACTTTTGATCAGCTGAAAAACAGCCTGTTTTAGTTTATTCGTTGTTTTCATTAAATTAAATGCTCAAAAAATGTTTTGTCTCACTCCCATTTCTTCTTGTTGCATGTTGAAGCTCTACTTGGAACCTTGTTAAGATCCAGCCATGCTAAATATGATTTTTTACCATTTTTTAAGTGGTCTTAAACTTTCGATCAGGACTGTATGATTAACATTGTGAGAAACTAATCCCACATTCACCAATATTTTATCCCAATCATCCAACTGAATCATTGAGCAGTCCCTTGTCCAGGCCTTTTGCCCAGGAGAATACCCATTAGTAAATTGTGCTTTGAGTAAGTGTTTATAACATTGAGAAATCTTAACCTTCTGCTGGCTTGACTATTAAACCATGCAAATATGTGGAATTGTCTATATAAAAAAGAGATTTATCTTTTATACTAATTACTGCCTAACTTAACTGAAAATAACGAAACCAAGATAAATTAGATGTATTTTCTCTTTGTGCTAACTCCAAAATTAAAAAATATATGCCCATTCCCAGCCACCTGTGCCAAGTAACAAATATTATTCTTTTACTAATACTGATCCCCTACCAATTTGTCTAGGGCATGTAAAAAAAAGTTATACCAAAGGGTCGTACAACAGAGGGATCCCTTTATTCCCAACCAGTCTCTAATAGAACTCCAGGACTTAGTAAGTTACTTTGCAGCAATTCTATATTCCTGTTGGGGATTAATTAATTGGCTGGATTCCAATAGGGCAAATATATTATCATATGGAGAATTCTTCACCAAAGTTCTACAAAGTGGGCTCTCCTCCCATTCATTATACAGCCATAACTGTGATTCTATAAAACAGGGCTGGCCAACCTGCGGCTCTCCAGCTGTTGCAAAACTACAACTCTCAGCATGCCCACACAGCCTACAACTATCAGCCTACAGCAGGGCATGGGTGAAATTGTAGTTTTACAACACCTGGAGAGTCACAGGTTGGCCAGCCCTGCTATAAAATAACCCTTGAAACAGGGAAGGTTTAATCCTCCCCGTTCCAACGGTTTATGAAAATGCTCCAATTTAAGCCTAACTCGCTTTCTCCTCCTAAGTAGATCATTAATGATTCTCTCAGTCAATTTAAAAAATGTATCATCAATCCACACTAGGGAGTACCTGAGGATATACAGTAGTTGGGGCAAAATCACCATCTTCACCAACGACACTCTGTAGGCTCTGGATAATGGGAGTCAGAGCCATGTCTTTACCTTGGATCTCGATTTAGCTATCAATGGGATAAAATTAAGCTGTAAGAAATCGTCAATATTAGAGGAGATAGTAATCCGCAATTATCCAAGTGAATCGGAGATCCTCAAATTAGTAAGCAGCTCCTCAGCAAAAGGTTCTGATCTATCAAAAGGCAGAAGAATAGTTTTAGACCAGTTAAAGGGGTATTCCCATCTTAATGATCACTGTTAAATCTGTTAATGATTTAACAGTGATCATTTTTCTAAATATACTTTATTAACTAATTCCCACCCCTTAGAAGAAAATGAACATATACTTACCTGACTGTTGTCTTCCGTCTCCCCTCGTTACGGCCACCGCTCTTCTCCGGAATCACGGTGGCCACGCTTGCGCAGACAACTTCTTCTTTTCTCCCAGCCGCGCGCAGTCCCGAAAGCGCACCCCGAGGCCGCGCATGTGCTATGGTGATTTCTTTCTGGCCAGGGTGCATGCGCAGCGGCGTGCGAGCCGGGAGAAGACTTCAATCAAGATGTAGCCTGCCCCCTGCCGAAACCAGGAAGTGGACAGCGCGCCAGGAGCAGGTAAGTATGAAACAGCGTGATGGGAATACCCCTTTAATATAAGACCTGAAACTTCACCAAAAGAGTTAACAACTCGAATAACCCTCAAAAGTGTAGTATTAGTATGTCGTATATAAAATAGGACATCATCGGCATATAACGAAATACGATCATCTGTTCCCAATGTACCGAACCCTTTAATCCCGGGATCCTGCCTAACCCTAATAGCAAGGGTCTCAATATAAAAATCAAATAACAGTGGAGAGAGTGGACATTGTTGATGAGTACCTCTCTCTAAGGAAATACACCTTGTAAGAATCTTATTAATATTTAACAGTGCCTTGGGGGATTTGTATAAAAGCCTAACCATATTTATAAACTTAATACTAAATCCCATCTTCTCTAATACCCTCCAGAGGAATCTCCACTCCCCCATGTCAAAGGCCTTAGAAGCATCCAAGGACAGGATGGAGCGAGAGACCCCCCTGGAGGACTGAATATTAGCAAAAAGGCGATGCAAATTATAATGAGTACCCTTATTAGGAATAAACCAATTTTGGTCAGGATGTATAATAGATGTAATGACTTTAGACAACCTGGTAGTAAGAATCCTAGAGAAAAGCTTAGCATCTGTATTTAATAAAGAGAGCTGCCTATATGAACCCATATCTAAAGGATCTTTGCAGTTTTTTTTAGTATTAATACTATTACCGCCTCTGTCATGGATTCTGGAAGACTACCTTCCTTTATTGTCTCTATAAATATCTTCAGGAGACGGCAAAGAGCAACCTCCCTATACTTACGATAAAATTCATATGGGAGTCCATCAGATCCTGGAGAAGAGTTTCCTGTACAAGTTTTCAAAGCGGCCTCTAACTCTTGCAAGGAAAGGTCCGCATCAAGGGATTCTCTTTGAATATCTGTAAGGACTGGAAACGAAATCCAGATATGAATCAATCGCTTCATCTGAAACAGTATTTCTGATTTATCTCCAAAGTATTTTACAAATGCCTCTTTAATACATTCCTGATTTTGAATTATTATGTCTTCAGAGGTGAGAATACTAACTATCTCTTTTTTTGGGTTCTGATTGGAAATCACCCTGGCTAACATTTTCCCTGGGCGACCTGATTAAAAAAAATAATACTTTTGTCACCTAAAAAAAAAGCCTTTTCTGGGCCTCATCAAGAAGAAAGTCAGAAAAAGCCTGACTTGTCCTCTGTATATTTTCCCTAGTTAGTTCTGTATTTTTACTGGAAAATTCATCCATACTAGCTGCTGCTGCTTCTTGCAGAACTCTCTTTCCTAGCACAGCTATTTCTTAGGTTAGAGATGTTGCTAATAAACACCCCCCTCATAGAGACCTTAAATGCATCCCATACCCAATAGATCCTTGCTGAATTATAATTGGTATCCCAAAAAACATCTATCTCCTGTTTAATCAATTCATGGTTATCCATTATGAGGATCCAATGAGGATTTATTCTAAATGGGGGTCTAACACTATATTTATCATCCATCATGCATATCTCGATGGAGAGAGGTACATTGTTGGATAGAGACCTGGCCTCATATTTCATACACTTTATATATTTCAGATAATTTTATTTATCAAGGCCAGATCTATCCTAGACATTGACCTTTCAAATTTACTAACACAAGAATATGCTAGTTTCCCCTTCCCTATATATCCCCATATAGCCACAAAACCAGATTCCAGAGGAGACCCTTGGGGCGAACTATACGTGTCTGTCTCCATAGAAACCCTATCCTTTTCTGGGTCGATAACACAATTAAAATCCCCTGTCACAATGACAGGGCATTCAGGCAACTGGTCCATAAAAGATAGTAAACTATTGAGTACATGAAGAGAAATAGGGGGAGGAATGTAAATATGGGCCAAAATACATAATTTCCCAGATAACTTCCCATAAAGAAAAAAAATCTCCCCTGCTTATCGGTGGAGGAGGCCCAGCAAACAAAATCAATCCCTTTATGAATTAATACTGTTACTCCTCTTGAATAGCTGGTAAAATTGAAATGGTAAGTTTGCGCAGCCCATCCCCCACCAAGTCAAGGAATCTTACCCTCAGTAAAGTGGGTCTCCAGTAAACTAACAATCGCTGGAAGATGTCTCCGAACCTGATCACAAACTGCCTGTCTTTTTAATTTATCCCCTAAACCCCGGACATTCCAGATTAGGATTCTAACCAACATCAATCAAAGAAGAAAAGAAAAAAAAGAAAGAAAGGAAAAAACAGCTCCCACCTCTTCCCCTCACAATTTGGAAAACACATTGCAACCCACCCCAAAAACTACATAGCTCCCTAAAACCCCACTCTTGATCCGCCACTATATTAGGACAGGTCTCTCAACTGAGACCACCTCTCCTCAATCCCACCCGCCACAATGAAAAAGCTGAAGAAAAAAAGAATCAGATGTTATTCTGATTAAGCCATTCTACCACAAGTTCAGGAGTATCAAAAAAATAAGTCCCACTATTAAAGATAATCCGCAATTTAGCTGGATAGACAATTGAATATTTGATGTTTTTTTCACAAAGTCGTCTCTTGACCTTGATGTAAGTACGTCTCTTTTCTTGAGTGTCCTTAGAAAAGTCAGGAAAAAAGGATAGGCTATTTCCATTATATAGAATAAGGGGGTACTCCCTTGCCCTTCTCAAAATCATATCCCTGTCACGTGAAACAAGAATCTTCGCCAGAAGTGTCCGCGGGTGCCTTCCAGAAGTTGTTTACCTCCTAGACCCGATGGGCCCTTTCCACTAAAATAATGGAGAATGCTCCTTTCCAACCTCTCCAAAATTAAATTATGTATTATATGAGCAGGATTATCTCTTTCAATGCCCTCTGGCAGGCCCACAGTTTTGACACTACATCGCCAGGTCGACCATCTTAACCATGGGGATTTCCATTTTAAGAACTTTAATTTCATTCTAGGAGCTCCACATTTTTTTCTATGGTAGTTACTCTGTCCCCTATTTTGGAGACATCGTCACTTATCAGAGCCACATCGGTCTGGATTGCCCCAAGTTGATTTGAGATGTCTTTTATTAATTCTCAATTTTTTTTAGGCGCCCCCCAAGATTTTATTCAGGGGTGAGGATTCATCTTTGGACAGAACATTTAGATAATCTCTCTCCGCCACCACCTCCTGGATGTAATGATCCAATACTTTTTCCATTCTACAAAGAAAAATCGGATCCAGCTTCCTGTAAAAAAGCTTTATTTCCTTATAGTAAAATCTCCAGACATCAAATACAAAAACTTCGTCTACGCGTCTTCCATTCTAGATTAATTTTTTTTTCTACATCCAAATCATACGACCCTTTTTGTCCCGCTCTTCTAGTTACAACCTTTGGGGACTTCAGGAAATGTTCAATTTTGGCTGATTCTACCAGCTTCTGGCCTACTTTGGCAGATGTATGCTCAGTAGAACGCCTATTTTAGGTTACCATGATAAGAGGGGTATACAAAGTGAAATAACACAATAACACACCGCAGGAGAACCAAGCTAAACATAGGGCTTGTGTATAGTCATTTACTAAGAAAAGAGTTTTGAACATAAAACTGTAGATTTTTTTAAATGAAGGCTATATAGTGTATGAAATCAGATAAATATTTATGTTCGATATATTTGTGCTATACAATTGTCTCATGCAGCTACCATTGTCTCCTTTTCCAATCTGATTGGTTCATTTAGAAGTATTGGGGTCACTGATAGAGATATGTGGCGAGGATTCAACTGTATATTTTCTGTTTTATCTCAGACTCACTACAAACCTATGCTTTATGCTATACATATTTCTGTTGTATGTTGCAATCCAGGCCAACTCATGACATAATGCATGCCTATGTTTTATCAGATTTATTATAATCTGTTGCATATTTGAATATAAAAGGCAACAATCCAATTGTCTTTGTCTATTGTCTTTGTGTATAAAATAAAAATAAAAAATAATAAAGAGATTTTATGAGATGCTAAACTTATACTGGTAGATTTTAAAATATTTTTGATTTATTCTTGTTTTGAGAAAATGGATTCAAAATGTGCATCAGATCATGGGGTAATATGATACTTGATTCAGTTCATTCATGAAGCATTATGCCTAGTTTTATTATTATGTCGTTTTATTTTATATTTTACTATGCTTATATAGTTGTAGTTTTATGTACTGTTTTGGGACTAAACTCCTATGCAGTTATGAATAAGGACATAACTACCAAAGAGCCAATACATACACTACTAGTGTCCCTTGAATAAAGAGGTCAAGATCTGTTTAGTTATATTCCCTATACGGCCTCATGCACATAACCGTGTCCGTATTTTGTCCGCAAACCATATACATACTTTCTGTGTGCATTCAGCATTTTTTCTCACTCCCATAAATAGAAATAGCTATTCTGGTCCACAATAAGGACCAGAATAGGACATGTCCTATAATTGCAGATGTGAATAGCACACAAATGACATCTTTGTGCAGCCTGTTTATTTTGTCGACCCATAGAAATGAATGGGTCCCTGTGCTATCTGTAAAAAAATGTGGATTGGACACGGATGCAAAATGCGGTCGTTTGTGTGAGGCCTTTTAGGTTAATAAATAACCAAGACTTCTCTCTAGAAAAACTGTATTGGGGGAGTCAGAACCAGCCCTAAAGTCAAGTCAGGCACATTGAGGTGCAACAAATGACATGTCCTTCTGCCCTTGGTGTTAAAATATGGGACTATAATGGGAAGACCAGTTTGATATTTCTTGTGGGACCCCTCTGTTTTTTGTATGTTGCTGGCCTTATACTGTAAATTAATTAGAATAGTGAATTAAACATTTTTTTTTTATATTTTTACTATTTAAAGTATTATCATTATATGTTGTTTTACTGGTTTTAATGTTCATAACTTTCTACTTATAAAATAGTTTACATTTTTTAGTGTTACTATTTTCAATGAGTAGGTGGTGTAATAAATAAACTGCTGAAGAGTTTAAAACAGTTCATTCTGCTCTTTTTATCTCACTTAGTGTTTATCATCTGTATTATGTCACTGTAAAAAATGTACAGCTTTTTTTTTAATTCATTTTCTTTGCCAAGTTGGTGGAAACCTGGAAATCCCTGCCAGCATTCCAGATCATGTGCTTCTTTTTATCTACAGCCAACACTTCTCCAACTGACCATTCACACATGAGAAAATTGGCATAACTCTAGGGCATCTGCAATCCAGAACTTTATTGAGTTTGGCTGGTTAATTTATTCTTACAATACAAACCAGAATAACTGCTGAAAGACAACAAAAATAATGAAATATCATACTCATTTTATATAGTAGCTATTGCAGTCATATTATTGTTATCAGTATGAAATGATAAAAATATGCTTTTCTATTTTTGCCTTCTCTTCTCTTTCCTTTCATTTTTGTATGTCATTGTGGCCATGTCAGTAGCAATAGATGTATTCGGTACAAAATGGCTCTCATAGTCAATCATATAATGAAAGTGTTGTGTGGTCAGCACAAAATGGCTCTCACATGCATAAAAACGTTGGCAGTGAGAAATGAAGGCCTCTTTTACACAGGCGTCGCGTGTGAGGGCTGGACAAGATTTTGGTGAGTTGCGAGAAAATGCACGATTTTTCCGCGCAAGTGCAAAGCGTTTTAATGCATTTTGCACGCGCATGAGAAAAATCGGTATGTTTGGTACATAGAAGTTCGGGTTTGTACCAAGTTCGTCAGTGTTGTGTAGATTTTATTATTTTCCCTTATAACATGGTTATAAGGGAAAATAATAGCATTCTTAATACAGAATGCTTACAAAAATGTCCATTGAGGGGTTAAAAATAATAAATAAATTTAACTCACCCCATCCAGTTGATCGCGTAGTGGATCTCCTCTTCTTTCTACTTTCTTCAGGACCTGGCTAAAGGACCTTTGATGATGTCACTGCGCTCATCACCATGGTGATGGACCATGTGATGGACCATGTGATGAGCGCAGTGACGTCTTCAAAGGTCCTTTAGCCGGGTCCTGAAGAAAGTAGAAAGAAGAGGAGTATTGTATGTATTATGAAGGCTATTATTTTCCTTTATAACTATGTTATAAGGGAAAATAATAAAGATCAGGTCCCCATCCCGATTTTCCCTTAAAACCTTGCCTGAAAATCGCACCGCATCCACACTTGCTTGCGGATGCTTGTGATTTTCACACAGCCCCATTCACTTCTATGGGGCCTGCGTTGCATGAAAAACGCACAATATAGAGCTTGCTGCGATTTTCAAGCAACGCATAAGTGATGCGTGAAAATCACTGCTCATGTACACAGCCCCATTGAAGTGAATGGGTCCGGATTCAGTGCGGGTGCAATGCGTTCACCTCATGCATTGCACCCGCGCGGAATTCTCGCCTGTGTGAAAGGGGCCTAAAGTAGTATCTTGTTATTCTTGACCCACTCAGAAATGACAAAGACATCAAGATATACAGGTGAAACTAAAAATTTGAATATTGTGCAAAGTTCATTTATTTCAGTAATGCAACTTAAAAGGTGAAACTAACATATGATATAGACTCACTACATGCAAAGTGAGATATTTCAAGCCTTTATTTGTTATAATTTGGATGATTATGGCTTATAGATTTGGATGATTATGGCTCATAGCTTATGAAACCCGAAAGTCACAATTTTGAGGTACCCTTTGCTCAGGGGGTATAGAATAATTAGCTGACTAGAGTGTGATACTTTAAGCCTAGAATATTGAACCTTTTCACAAAATTCTAATTTTAAGCTGAATTAATGCAATTCCTTTTAATTTGCATTAGTGAAATAAATGGACTTTTGCACAATATTCGAATTTTTCGAGTTTCACCTGTATCCCACTGGTCAAGCATTTAGAAAGCTCATCTATCAACATGGAGCTAGATTTATAAGAGACCCAAAGAACCACTTAAAAGTGTACCTCAAGCATTTCTCAAGCATATTTTTATGTTTTTGACAGTTTCTTTTTAAATTATGAGGCTTATTTTTTCGTAAGAATTTGGCTTTCAGGGTACAGCCCAGTTAACCTGAAAAACTGCAGCACATGAATTGAGCTGCAGTGCGGATTTAAAATCTGCAGCATGTCAATTTATGCTGCAGATTACTGCCTTGGAATTCGACAAAATCTGCAAGAAATGTGCATGTAAATCTGTGATGGATTCTTGCAGCTCCAAATAATGTCCCTTGTTGATTTACCCTTAAAGGGGTTGCCTCTCTTCAGCAAGTGGCATATATTATGTAGAGGAAGTTAATACAAGGCATTTACTAATGTATTGTGATTGTCCATATTACTTCCTTTGCTGGCTGGATTCATTTTCCCATCACATTACATACTGCTCGTTTCCATGGTTACGACCACCCTGAAATCCAGCAGTGGTGGTCGTGTTTGTACTCTATAGGAAAAAGCACAGACCTCTCTGGTGGGACTGCACATGGGCTAGTGCTTTTTCCTATATTGTGCAACACGGTCACTGCTGATGGATTGCAGGGTGGTCTAAACCATGGAAACAATCAGTATGTAATGTGATGGGAAAATGAATCCAGCCAGCAAAGGAAGTAATATGGACAATCACAATACAGCCCACCAAATCTAACCTTCACCTCATCCCGTAATTGTAATTTTCCCCAAATAAAGTAAAAAAGAAAATTGTAGACATATTACATATTAGGTATCGCCGTGTCCGTATCGACCGGCTCTATAAACATATCACATGACCTAACCCCTCAGATGAACAACATAAAAAATAAAAACTGTGCTAAATAAACAATTTTTTTATCACCTTACATCACTAAAAGTACAACAGCAAGCGTATGCCCACCAAAATAGTACCAATCTAATCGTCACCTCATCCCGCAAAAAATGAGCCCCTACCTGAGACAAGCGCACAAAAAATAAAAAAAACTATGGCTCAGAATATGGAGACACTAAAACATCATTTTTTTTGTTTTAAAATAGCTCTTATTGTGTAAAACTTACATAAATAAAAAAATATATATACATATTAGGTATCGCCGTGTCCATATCGACCGGCTCTATAAAAATATCACATGACCTAACCCCTCAGATGAACACCGTAAAAAATAAAAACTGTGATAAATTAACAATTTTTTGTCACCTTACATCACAAAAAGTGTAATAGCAAGCGATCAAAAAGTCAGATGCACCCCAAAATAGTGCCAATCAAACAGTCATCTCATCCCGCAAAAATCATACCCTACCCAAGATAAATGCCCAAAAACTGAAAAAACAATGGATCTCAGACTATGGAAACACTAAAACATGATTTTTTTTTGTTTAAAAAATGAAATCATTGTGTAAAACTTACATAAATAAAAGTATACATATTAGGTATCGCCGCATCCGTAACAACCTGCTCTATAAAAATACCAGATGATCTAACCTGTCAGATGAATGTTGTAAATAACAAAAAAAAACTGTGCCAAAACAGCTATTTCTTGTTACCTTGCCTCACAAAAAGTGTAATATAGAGCAACCAAAAATCATATGTACCCTAAAATAGTACCAACAAAACTTCCACCCTATCCCGCAGTTTCTAAAGGGGTGCATCTGCCTTCCAAAAACCGTATGGCATTCCTTTCCTTCTGCGCCCTGCCGTGTGTCCGTACAGCAGTTTACGACCACATATGGGGTGTTTCTGTAAACTACAGAATCAGGGTCATAAATATTGAGTTTTGTTTGGCTGTTAACCCTTGCTTTGTAACTGGAAAAAGGGTTAACGACGTTTGTAAAATCAGTTTTGAATACCTTAAGGGGTGTAGTTTCTTAGATGGGGTCACTTTTATGGAGTTTCTACTCTAGGGGTGCAGAGGGGGGGGCTTCAAATGGGACATGGTGTCAAAAAAACCAGTCCAGCAAAATCTGCCTTCCAAAAACCGTATGACATTCCTTTATTTCTGCGCCCTGCCGTGTGCCCTTACAGCAGTTTATGACCACATATGGGGTGTTTCTGTAAACTACCGAATCAGGGCCATAAATATTGAGTTTTGTTTGGCTGTTAACCCTTGCTTTGTAACTGGAAAAAAATATTAAAATGGAAAATCTGCCAAAAAAGTGAAATTTTGAAATTGTATCTCTATTCTCCATTAATTCCTGTGGAACACCTAAAAGGTTAACAAAGTTTGTAAAATCAGTTTTGAATATCTTGAGGTGTGTAGTTTATAGAATGGGGTCATTTTTGGGTGGTTTCTATTATGTAAGTCTCACAAAGTGACTTCAGACCTGAACTGGTCCTGAAAAAGTTGGTTTTTGAAAATTTCTGCGAAATTTCAAGATTTACTTCTAAACTTCTAAGCCTTCTAACGTCCCCCAAAAATAAAATGTCATTCCCAAAATGATCCTAACATGAAGTAGATATATGGGGAATGTAAAGTAATAACTATTTTTGTAGGTATAACTATGCATTATAGAAGTAGAGAAATTGAAACTTGGAAATTTGCTAATTTTTCAACATTTTGAGCAAATTTGGTATTTTTTTATAAATAAAAATGATTTTTTTTTTTACTCCATTTCACCAGTGTCATAAAAGTACATAAAAACGATCTCAGAATGGCCTGGATAAGTCAAAGCGTTTTAAAGTTATCACCACTTAAAGTGACACTGGTCAGAATTGCAAAAAATGGCCTGGTCCTTAAGGTGAAATAAGGCTGTGTCCTTAAGGAGTTAAAAGGCATCTACAGCAGATTTGTTCCTATGAAACAATCTAACCTGTTGCATGTGCACTTGGCAGCTGAAGGCATATTCGTTGGTCCCATTGTTCATGTTTGCCTGCATTGCTGAGAAAAAGTTTCATAAATGAAAATGAGGCTTTAGGAGCAACAGGGGCGTTGTCATTACACCTACAGTCAGCTCTCAAGTGTCACTTCTTCAATCCAATAATGCTCAGTAGCCCAAGTAGTTTGCAAACATGGATCCTAAATTGCCATTTTTCAACTTAAGGACCAGGCCATTTTTTGCAAATCTGACATGTGTCACTTTATGTGGTGATAACTTTAAAAAGCTTTTACTTATCCAAACCCTTCTGAGATTGTTTTTTTGTCACATATTGTACATCATGACAGTGGTAAATTTGAGTCAAAATATTTCATTTTTATTTACAAAAAATAAATAATTTACCAAGAATTTGGAAAAATTCACAATTTTCAAAATTTATATTTCTCTGCTTTTAACCACCTCAGCTCCCCTAGCTTAAACCCCCTTAATGACCAGACCACTTTTTACAATTCTGCACTACACTACTTTCACGGTTTATTGCTCGGTCATACAACTTACCACCCAAATGAATTTTACCTCCTTTTCTTCTCACTAATAGAGCTTTCATTTGGTGGTATTTCTTTGCTGCTGACATTTTTACTTTTTTTGATATTAATCAAAATTTACCGAAATTTTTGCAAAAAAATGACATTTTTCACTTTCTGTTGTAAAATTTTTCAAATAAAACTACATTTCTATATACATTTTTCTCAAAATTTATTGTTCTACATGTCTTTGATAAAAAAAATATGCAATAAGTGTAT
The DNA here is from genome assembly GCF_905171765.1 of Bufo bufo. NCBI lineage: Eukaryota > Metazoa > Chordata > Amphibia > Anura > Bufonidae > Bufo > Bufo bufo. Next base: position 710,540,837 of record NC_053390.1, read on the forward strand.
ATTTATTGGTTTGGGTAAAAGTTATAGCATTTACAATCTATGGTGCAAAAAAAATTATTTACGCACTTTGACTTTCTGAGCACCTGTCATGTTTCCTGAGGTTCTACAATGCCCAGACAGTAGAAACACCCCACAAATGACCCCATTTCAGAAAGTAGACACCCTAAGGTATTCGCTGATGGGCATAGGGAGTTCATGGAAGTTTTTTATTTTTTGTCACAAGTTAGCGGAAAAATCTATATATATTCTTTTTTCTTACAAAGTCTCATATTCCACTAACTTGTGACAAAAAATAAAATTTTACATGAACTCGCCATGCCCCTCACAAAATATCTTGGGGTGTATTCTTTCCAAAATGGGGTCACTTGTGGGGTATTTATACTGCCCTGGCATTTTAGGGGACCTAAAGCGTGAGAAGTAGTTTGCAGCCTAGGTGCACAAAGGGGCCCAAATTCCAATGAGTATCTTTAGGATTTCACAGGGCATTTTTTACGCATTTGGATTCCAAACTACTTCTCACGCTTTAGGGTCCCTAAAATGCCAGGGCAGTATAAATACTCCACAAGTGACCCCATTTTGGAAAGAAGACACCCCAAGGTATTCCGTGAGGGGCATGGCGAGTTCCTAAAATCATTTTTTTTTTGGCACAAGTTTGCGGAAAATGATTATTTTTTTTTATTTTTCTTACAAAGTCTCATATTCCACTAACTTGTGACAAAAAATAAAATTTCACATGAACTCTCCATGCCCCTCACGAAATACCTTGGGATGTCTTCTTTCCAAAATGGGGTCACGTGTGGGGTATTTATACTGCCCTGGCATTTTAGGGGACCTAAAGCAGTAGAAGTAGTTTGGAATCCAAATGCGTAAAAAATGCCCTGTGAAATCCTAAAGATACTCATTGGAATTTGGGCCCCTTTGCGCACCTAGGCTGCAAAAAAGTGTCACACATGTGGTATCGCTGTACTCAGGATAAGTAAGGCAATGTGTTTTGGGGTGTATTTTTACATATACCCATGCTGGGTGAGATAAATATCTCTGTAAAAGACAACTTTTCCCATTTTTTTATACAAAGTTGTCATTTTACAGAGATATTTCTCTCACCCAGCATGGGTATATGTAAAAATACACCCCAAAACACATTGCCCTACTTCTCCTGAGTACTGCGATACCACATGTGTGACACTTTTTTGCAGCCTAGGTGCGCTAAAGGGGCCGAAATTCCAATGAGTACCTTTTTAGGTGGGCATTTTTAGACATTTGGATTCCAGACTTCTTCTCACTCTTCAGGGCCCCTAAAATGCCAGGGCAGTATAAATACCCCACATGTGACCCCATTTTGGAAAGAAGACACCCCAAGGTATTCCGTGAGGGGCATGGCGAGTTCATAGAAGATTTTTTTTTTTGGCACAAGTTAGCGGAAATTGTCTCCCTTTCCCTTCCGCTAATGTGTGACAAAAAGTTCAATCTTTCATGGACTCAATATGCCCTCAGCGAATACCTTGGGGTATCTTCTTTCCAAAATGGGGTCATTTGTGGGGTGTTTGTACTGCCCTGGCATTTGAGGGTCTCCGCAATCATTATATGTATGGCCAGCATTAGGAGTTTCTGCTATTCTCCTTAGGCATCATGCACATGACCGTTGTTTGGGTCCGCATCCGGATGCGGACCCGTTCATTTCAATGGGTCTGCAAAAGATGGCATTTATATTGCCGGCGCCCGTTCCGTTCCGCAAATTGCGGAAGTCAACACGGGCGACTTCCGCTTTTTGCGTATCCGCGGTTTGCGGACTGCAAAAAACAACACGGTCGTGTGCATGAGGCCTTATATTGAGCATACGGGTAATGAGATTTTTTTTTTTTCGTTCAGCCTCTGGGCTGAAAGAAAAAATGAACGGCACAGATTTCTTCATTCGCATCGATCAATGTGGATGAAAACATGTATGCCAAAAAATGTGCAAAAAAATATAAAATAAACGATCGCTAATAAAGATCCAAAAAGCTCAAAAGTGATCTTCATAGCGCCGCAGCGATTTTACGGTGTTTTTGCAGTGATAAGAAAAAAAACATTTCTGTCACTGCGGTGGGGTGGACTGAACGCAAGTGTATGCACAGGATCAGGCCTGATCGGGCGAACACTGCGTTTTTTGTAGAGCCTAAGGTGACCCTAATGTACTGATATAGATCTGATTGCGATCAGTCTTGATCACTTACAGATACTATATAGTACTAGTGCTGATTAGCGACAGCGATGACGCTAATCAGCGACTAACCAGTGACTGCGGTGCGGTGGGCGCTAACTACCTAACAAGCGGCTAACTAACTGGTGGTGATAAGGTACCCTTAGGCCCCATTCACACGTCCGTAATTCTGTTCCGCATTTTGCGGAACGGAATTGCGGACCCATTCATTTCTATGGGGACAGACTTTGTCCCGCTCAGATCCGGAATTGCGGATCTGCACTTCCGCACTTCCGTTCCGCAAAAATATAGAACATGTCCTATTCTTGTCCGCGGACAAGAAAAGGCATTTTCTATATAGTTCTGGCAATGTGCGGATCCGCAAAATGCGGAAAGCACATTGCCGATGTCCGTGTTTTGCGGATCTGCGGATCCGTGGATCCACAGATCGGCAAAACACATACGGACGTCTGAATGGAGCCTTAGACGGGGGTGATCAATGACAGGGGGGTGATCAGGGAGTCTATATGGGGTGATCAGGGGTTAATAAGGGGTTAATAAGTGACAGGGGGGGTGTAGTGTAGTGTGGTGATTGGTGCTACTTACAGAGATGCCTGTGTCCTCTGGTGTCGATCCAAGCAAAAGGGACCACCAGAGGACCAGGTAGCAGGTATATCAGACGCTGTTAACAAAACAGCGTCTGATATACCTTTTTGGGGTTAAAAAAAAAAATCGCATCTACAGCCTGCCAGCGAATGATCGCCGCTGGCAGGCTGTAGATCAACTCGTTTACCTCCCGATCCTGTGAACGCGTAATCTCGTGTCTCACTAGATGACGCGCCGATGCGTCAAGGAGGAATAACCCGGCCGCCCGCAGGACGCATCACTGCGTTAGGCGGTCGGGAGCTGGTTAAAACAGATAGTGATACCTCCTAAAATAGTTATTACTTTACATTTCCCATTTACTTTACAAAAATTTAAAGTTTAGAATCAAATTTTGGATTTTTTTCGGAAAATTTCCAAAACCCACTTTTTAACCCCTTAAGGACTCGGCCCTATTTCACCTTCTGGACTTGGCCATTTTTTGCAAATCTGACCAGTGTCACTTTAAGTGCTGATAACTTTTAAACGCGTTGACTTATCCAGACCATTCTGAGATTGTTTATTCGTCACATATTGTACTTCATGACACTGGTAAAATGAAGTAAAAAAAAAAACATTTTTATTTATTAAAAAAATACCAAATTTACTAAAAATTGGTAAAGAATTGCAAATTTCTAAGTTTCAATTTCTCTACTTCTATAATACATAGTAATACCTCCAAAAATAGTTATTACTTTACATTCCCCATATGTCTACTTCATGTTTGGATCATTTTGGGAATGATATTTTATTTTTTGGGGATGTTACAAGGCTTAGAAGTTTAGAAGCAAATCACTTTGCGAAGTCACTTTGCAAGGCTTACATAATAGAAACCACCCAAAAATGACTCCATTCTAGAAACTACACCCCTCAAGGTATTCAAAACTGATTTACAAACTTTGTTAACCCTTTAGGAATTAGAATTAATGGAAACTAGAGATACAATTTCAAAATTTCACTTTTTTGGCAGATTTTCCATTTTAATATTTTTTTTACTTTTAAGGTTAACAGTCAAGTTATAAGAGCTTCTAAAGCACAGGCAGAAGAGAAATTAGCTCAGTCAGGGAAAAAAGGCGATAAGGCATTCTTCAGATACATAAATGAAAAAAGGAAACTAAAACAAGGAATTACCAAATTAAAAACTAAAGAAGGAAGGTATATGGAAGAAGATAAAGAACTAGCTGACTGCCTCAATGAATACTTCTGTTCAGTTTTTACAAAGGAAAATGAAGGAGAAGGACCTCAGTTGGGAAAGAAGACTAATGAATCTTTTAACGCATGTGTCTTTACAGAGGAAGAGGTTCTAAGTCAACTGTCTAAAATTAATACAAATAAGTCACAGGGGCCTGATGGGATACACCCAAAGCTATTAAAAGAGCTCAGCGGTGAACTAGCAAAACCATTAACAGATTTATTTAACCAATCACTGGCAACAGGAGTCGTCCCAGAAGATTGGAAATTAGCAAATGTTGTGCCCATTCACAAGAAAGGTAGTAGGGAGGAATCGGGCAACTATAGGCCAGTAAGCCTGACATCAATAGTGGGGAAATTAATGGAAACCATACTTAAGGAGAGGATTGTGGAACATCTAAAATCCCATGGATTGAAAGATGAAAAACAGCATAGGTTTACTTCAGGGAGATCATGTCAAACTAATCTTATTGATTTTTTTGATTGGGTGACTAAAATAATAGATGGAGGAGGTGCAGTAGACATCGCTTATCTAGACTTTAGTAAGGCTTTTGATACTGTCCCACATAGAAGGCTTATCAATAAAGTGCAGTCATTGGGCTTGGACTCCCATATTGTTGAATGGATTAGGTAGTGGCTGAGGGACAGGCAACAGAGGGTTGTAGTCAATGGAGTATATTCAGACCAAGGTCTTGTTACCAGTGGGGTACCTCAGGGATCTGTTCTGGGACCCATATTGTTTAATATCTTTGTCAGCGAAATTGCAGAAGGCCTCAATGGTAAGGTGTGTCTTTTTGCTGATGACACAAAGATTTGTAACAGGGTTAATGTTCCTGGAGGAATACACCAAATGGAAAAGGACTTAGGAAAACTAGAGGAATGGTCAAAAATCTGGCAACTAAAATTTAATGTTGATAAGTGCAAGATAATGCACCTGGGACGTAAAAACCCAAGAGCAGAATATAAAATCAGTGATACAGTCCTAACCTCAGTATCTGAGGAAAGGGATCTAGGGATGATTATTTCAGAAGACTTAAAGGTAGGCAGACAATGTCACAGAGCAGCAGGAAAGGCTAGCAGAATGCTTGGGTGTATAGCAAGAGGAATTACCAGTAGAAAGAGGGAGGTGCTCATGCCGCTCTACAGAGCACTAGTGAGACCTCATTTGGAGTATTGTGCTCAGTACTGGAGACCTTATCTCCAGAAGGATATTGATACTTTGGAGAGAGTTCAGAGAAGAGCTACTAAACTGGTACATGGATTGCAGGATAAAACTTACCAGGAAAGATTAAAGGACCTTAACATGTATAGCTTGGAAGAAAGACGAGACAGAGTGGATATGATAGAAACTTTTAAATACACAGAGGGAATCAACAAGGTAAAAGAGGAAAGAATATTTAAAAGAAGAAAAACTGCTACAAGAGGACATAGTTTTAAATTAGAGGGGCAAAAGTTTAAAAGTAATATCAGGAAGTATTACTTTACTGAGAGAGTAGTGGATGCATGGAATAGCCTTCCTGCAGAAGTGGCAGCTGCAAATACAGTGGAGGAGTTTAAGCATGCATGGGATAGGCATAAGGCCATCCTTCATATAAGATAAAGCCAGGGGCTATCCATAGTATTTAGTATATTGGGCAGACTAGATGGGCCAAATGGTTCTTATCTGCCGACACATTCTATGTTTCTATGTTTCAAACAAAACTCAATATTTATGGCCCTGATTCTGTAGTTTACAGAAACACCCCATATGTGGTTGTAAACTACTGTACGGGCACACGGCAGGGCGCTGAAGGAAAGGAATGCCATACGGTTTTTGGAAGGCAGATTTTGCTGGACTGGTTTTTTGGACACCATGTCCCATTTGAAGCCCCCCCTGATGCAACCCTAGAGTAGAAACTCCATAAAAGTGACCCATCTAAGAAACTACACCCCTCAAGGTATTCAAAACAGATTTTACAAACATCGTTAACCCTTTAGGTGTTCCACAAGAGTTATTGGCAAATGGAGATGAAATTTCAGAATTTCAATTTTTTTGCAAATTTTCCATTTTAATCCATTTTTCCCAGTAACAAAGCAAGGGTTAACAGCCAAACAAAACTCAATATTTATGGCCTTGATTCAGAAATTTACAGAAACACCCCATATGTTGTCGTAAACAGCTGTACGGGCACACGGCAGGGCGCAGAAGGAAAGGAATGCCATACGGTTTTTGGAAGGCAGATTTTGCTGGACTGTTTTTTTTGACACCATGTCCCATTTGAAGCCCCCCTGATGCACCCCTAGAGTAGAAACTCCAAAAAAGTGGCCCCATTTTAGAAACTACGGGATAGGGTGGCAGTATTGTTTGTACTAGTTTAGGGTTCATATAATTTTTGGTTGCTCTATATTACACTTTTTGTGAGGCAAGATAACAAGAAATAGCTGTTTTGGCAACATTTTTATTTTTTGTTATTTACAACATTCATCTGACAGGTTAGATTATGTGATATCAGTGCTGACCGTTGCATATGAGGGGTTAATCCACTGGCATCAGCGTTATCACCGATGCTGGTGGATGCAGCTGTTACTGACAGCTGGATCCGTGCTGCTGATCGCTGCACCGCACATAGGGGGGAGGAAAGACCGCAGGACGAGAATGCTTGTCCTGGTGCTCAAAGTACCAGCCATTTAGGACAAGCATTTTCTTCCTGGGTCCTTAATGTGTTAAAAAAACTAAAAACATACAGTAGTTATTTTATGTTACATTGGTTCTTTACGGATAGTCTGATTAGGACAATAGCGCATCCATTCTCTACTACAAGTGGAATTGGTCATCACATCCCAAGTGTAAGGTGGCAAACAATGTCCACACAAGATTTTTGCACAAAATTGGGCTATGAGCCAGACTTTCAGCTACAGGTGGTCCATTGACATCACACCATTGCTTTCAAAGGCTATCATGGTACATAGCAAGACATGGTGCAATGGAGGTCTGTTCTCACAAGGGAACATCAAACAAATTTCAGTTGGGAGCGAAGAGGCCGCTGCAGCCATCTTGATTGAAGATCCTGCACAAAATCTTGTGCGCAATGATGTATAACATCACCACGCTGGCCAGCATGATGACGTCATTACGTACCTTTTCGTGGGGGATCTTCAATCAAGATGGTTGCTGTGGCCTCTTCACGCTCAAATTGATAAGGTGAGTATTAGGCCTCCTGCACACGGCCATATGGCTTTTTCAGTGTTTTGCGGTCCGTTTTTCACGGATACGTTGTTCCGTTTTTTGTTTCCGTTGTGTTTCCATTTCTGTTCCGTTTTTCTGTTCCGTTTTTCCATATGGCCTATACAGTATACAGTAATTACATAAATAAAATTGGCTGGGCATAACATTTTCAATAGATGGTTCCGCAAAAAACGGAACGGAAACGGAAGACATACAGATGCATTTCCGGAAAAATGGAAATACGGAAACGGAATGCATACGGAGTATATTCCGTTTTTTTTTTGCGGAACCATTGAAATGATTGGTTCCATATACGGAACGTATACGGAACGCAAATAACGGCCAGTAAACGGGGGGGGGAACGGTTGTGGTCAGGAGGCCTTATTATTATTTTTAACTGATTCATTTCAGAAAACCCGCAATTTTAATCTCAGATGCTGCAATCAACAATGAACACAGCATCTGTGGGGTTCAATGATGGGGGGCCGCACAATTGCAATTCCCCGTCATTGAGCCTGCTACTTGAAGTGATTCGTCACAAAACGAATTTCTTTGTGAAATTCGGTGAAGCAACCAAATTGAAATTTTGTAAACTTCGCTCAACACTAGTAGCCGGTCCGTACTCTTACATTTAGATACACTAACAGCTCAGCATTATATTAATTTGGTCAAGTTGAATAGATGTCCTTAAAGGGGTTGTCTGCTTTTTTATATTGCTGCTCAGGATAGGTCATCAATAGAGATGAGCAAATCGAAGCTGACAAAGTGGAATTCGATCTGAGTTTCAGGAATTATTCGATTTGCACCGAATCTGAATTTACTGACGCTTTGTAGTAACGAATCACATTTTTTCCAAAAATGTCTGCTGCACGTTACGACATGGAGCAAGGAACTCTGGGAATGAGGGATCACCCACAATCCACAATGCCATGCATGCAGCCAATCAGCAGCCAGCCAGCCCTATGTTGTCACAGCCTTTAAATAACCTCAGCCATCTTGGATTCAGCCATTTTCCAGAGTACTTAGTGCAGGGAGAGACGTTAGCAGGCGCTAGGGACAGTGCTAGGAAAGACTTGAAAACGTATATATTTTGCTCAATAGAAGTTCAAGGAAAGAACATTAGAAGTAAAGACATAGGATAGGGAGGAATTAATCTACAGTATTGAAGCAGAACAGTGTTTAATAGGGGTGTTTACAGCCTGGGTAATAGGAACAATCCTATTACACTTTGCTGCACTGACTGGGGATCCAAATTGCCATTATACTGCTGCTCATTTCAGGTTTAAAATACCTCTGTAATTCCAGCAAACTGTTCTTGTTATTGGAGTCTTATTAGCCCTTGTACAGTGCAGTTATATACAGTGGATATAAAAAGTCTACACATCCCTATTAGAATGTCAGGTTTCTGTGCTGTATAAAAAAGAGACAAAGATAAATCATTTCAGAACTTTTTCGACCTTTAATGTGACCTATAAACTGTACAACTCAATTGAAAAACAAACTGAAATCTTTTAGGTAGAGGGAAGAAAAAATACAAAAATAAAATAATATGGTTGCATAAGTGTGCACACCCTTGAACTAATACTTTGTCAAAGAACCTTTTGATTTTTTTTTTACAGCACTCAATTTTTTGGGGTATGAGTCTATCAGCATGGCACATTTTGACTTGGCAAGATTCGCCCACTTTTTGCAAAAAAACTCCAAATCTGTCAGATTGCGAGGGCATCTCCTGTGCACAGCCCTCTTCAGATCACCCCACAGATTTTCAATCGGATTCAGGTCTGGGCTCTGGCCGGGCCATTCCAAAACTCTAATCTTCTTCTGGTGAAGCCATTCCTTTCTTGATTTTGATGTATGCTTTGGGGCGTTGCTTTTCCTCTTCATGTTCAGCTTACTAGCAGAAGCCTGAAGGTTTTGTGCCAATATTGACTGGTATTTGGAACTGTTCATAATTCCCTCTAGCTTAACTAAGGCCCCAGTTCCAACTGAAGAAAAACAGCCCCAAAGCATTATGCTGCCACCACCATGCTTCACTGTGGGTATGGTGTTCTCTTGGTGATGTGCAGTGTTGTTTTTGTGCCAAATGTATCTTTTGTAATTATGGCCAAAAAGTTCAACCTTGGTTTCATCAGACCATAACACCTTTTCCCACATGCTTTTGGGAGACTTCAGATCTGTTTTTGCAAAATGTAGCCTGGCTTGGATGTTTTTCTTCGTAAGTAAAGGCTTTCGTCTTGCCACTCTATCCCATTGCCCAGACATATGAAGAATACGGGATATTGTTGTCACATGTACCACACAGCCAGTACTTGCCAGATATTCCTGCAGCTCCTTTAATGTTGCTGTAGGCCTCTTGGTAGCCAAAAGCAGGAGTGGGTACAAAACACAGAAGACATACAAATATTTCATTCACGTGTCATCTCTGTTTTTGATCCACTCCTGTTGTTTTGGGCATTAGCAATACTGATGGATTACTGACCAAATGCTGAAAGAGTGAAGGCGGATGCTCAACTGACAGGATCAGTTTTTTGGGGTTTATTGTTCTGACGGATCGAGGAAGGGCAAAATAATCAGTGAAGTCAACACAAACTTACTGCTGACACCCTCTCCACTCTGTCAGGGGGGCTCTACTTGTATAAGCGTTTAATAGAACAGGTTCTGTAGACATTTATGTTGAATCAGCTGCCGATGGTGTAAAAGGAGTGTGCTTGTTTTTTAAGCTAACAATCGACCTAAAAGGCTGAGTTCATACTTGAGTTATTTGGTCAGTTTTGGCCCTGTGACTGCTCAAATACGTGAAGTGTGCAGTGTTCTAAGAGGATCCCATGTCATCTGCATGTCATACTGACTCACAGTATTATTTCACTACCAAAGCAGACTCCCTATGTGTGTTACTGCAAGGCATAGTGTTCTTCACCACTATACAGGCTCTCTACAGACAGTTTTTTAAAGCGATTTGCCGCAAATAAATTGGCAAACCGGACAAATGTAATTTTTTTTTTTTTCATTCGCTCATCTCTAGTCATCAATATTAGATTGGAGGGTGGATAAATGCTGGCATCCCCGCCAAACTATTTGAGGAGATTGCAGCACTCATATGAGCACTGCCTTCTCTTCATTGTTTCTCTGCTCATTGTCGACACCCCAGTGGTGAAGAGTGTAATTACAACTCTGCCATCCCCATTCGCTTCTATGGGACGGCTCCTTCCTATTTACTTGAACAGGAAGGAGTCGTCCAATTGAAGTGAATGGGCTGGCGTAGTTATAATTACCTGGAAATGTAGAGATATGGTCCCGCTAACAGCTGGCAACGTAATCAGTCCACTTCAACCCAAATTCTAGGTGTGTTCTCACCCACAGTTAGCTATAGGAATCAATGCCGGATCCAATGAGTGAAAGTATCTAAGTTTCTATGAATAGGACTGTTATGGTTAAAATGCGTCAGACTGCTGTGACTTTGTGTGCTTGTTAATATGAAGTTGGAATAAAGAAACTTTTACTTTCACTCGCTGTATCTGACATTGGGTAATTGAAATTACACCTGCTCGCCGCTGCAAGGTTGGTGGTGAGCTGGTAAACAGAGATGTAAAGAGAGCTATTATGGTGCGGCCATTTTTTCAAGAAGGTTCCAGAAGCCATTTTTCAACAGGAAAACACAATGCTACCATGGTCTGCAGTGTCTCTGAACTTTTCAGATTAGTGGGGGTCTGACACCTCCTGCTCTGGTCCAACAGTTTAATGTGCGCTGTGGCCTTCCGCAGCTTACCAAACATAGTGCTGTCTATTGGATAGCGGCCATGCTTGATACTGCAGCTCAGCTCCTATCACTTGAATGGGACTGAGCTGCACCTGGGCCACATGACCACTGAGCGTGATGTCGCTGGACTAGAAAGAGGCCGCAGCATTCCCCGGCGTGACGCGGCCTCTTCAGCTGATCTGCTGGGTGTTGAACTCCCTCCAATCTGATAATGATGACTACAAGGGAATTGTGTGATGTGGACAGATGTGGCAAAAAAGTTACTTTGTCCATTCACCACAAAACAAAAAAGAACAGAGTCTGTTTAAAATCACTTGCATAATGAATTTCACATACCAAGAGATTATAGACTTTCTTCACGACTTCACTGTGGTGTCAATTTATGACAGCAGTGACAAAGTAACTGGATATTAGAAGGTTGTCCATTGCACAATTTATTTTTACAAAAGTATACAAAAATCTGTAACTATTAAAAATAACTTGATACTAAAGTAAAAGATTAAGTCTTGCATAAAACCTAAAAAAATAAAAACAAAATCCAAGCACCAAAAAATTAATAAGGTATTAAACCTTGATGGTCACTGATATGTTCTACATTAGATTTCCTCCATAAAACTGAAAGGGGGTTGAAATTATTGGAATTTGGATCCTTACTTCAGTCTTCATTATCTTATATGGGTGGAATGAGGCTCTATAATAGGAAATTTGCTAAATTGGTTATTTCTACTGCGGAGAAACACATTCTTTACAATAAATTGGCAGCAAAAAACGACAAAGTATTCTCAATATTGTGAACTGATGGGTTAAGAAGCCTTCGACATACGTAATAACGAGGATGATGATGAAGATAATAATAATAATAATAACAATAATGGTTATAGCAATGATAGTGATAATAAGTTACAACTGAACCAATATATGAATTAAACTTTCTAAAACTGAAATAACCTAAATGAACATTGCTGGCCATCTGGCCATCTGGTCAATTAGGTGCAGTTCTTAACAGCACATGTTGCTGTGCAGAGCAGCTGTTTGATGATGTGTGCAGCTATGAGGCCAGTACACTGCTCTGTGTTCTGATTTGCATAACAATATGTGCTGGAACAGAATTAAGAAAAAACTGGAGAACTGTTTGAAAGAAATTTTATTTTTTTCAGTTTTATATTTTTTTTTTTTTTTTTTTTGGTGAAATAATGTTTTGAGGTTCAGGGCATTAATGGTATCATGTAATCATAGTAATAACAAAGTCCTCTTTCATAATGCCTCTATAATACATAGTGAATTGGTGGACTATTCTAAGAAACAATACTTGAAGGCTCTGTTATCAAACACTTGTGACTGCACAGCACTATCGCTGGATATGTCATCTCCTCCATTGTATTTTAGTAATATCTACCCTTATGCTTAATCACATGTAGCATACTTTCTGACTCTGGGAAAGACCAAGCATACCAGCTGTAAGAAGTCATATCAGTACATGGAGCCAGTCTCCCAGCATACATTGTTTAGATAAAAATAATTTACTGCTGCTGCTCCAGTTCTGAAGCTACCTGAGTTACAGCCTATATTTTAGTCCACAGCATTATTACTATTCTGCAGGCTTTGGAGCAGAACACTCCCAAAAGTATTTGCTTGCTTAATGTCTAAAAGATGTTAAAGGAAGAAGTTTTGATTAGCATGTATTGAAATGCATTGCAGAGGGGATCAGACCCCCAAAAGCTGAAGTCCCACAGTGAAAAAAAAGAAAAGAAAAGGAAAGTAAAAAATATTTCAAGTTAAAAAAAATGTCCCTTTCCCATAATAAACACATATAAGAGTGGGTTCTCATTAGCTTCCCTAATTCCGTTACAGAGTTATAAAGGAATATAACAGAATTTAAAGACGGAATGCAAAATGGAAGTCTTTAACCGCCTCACGTCCGCCCATAGGATATAAACGTCCTATGGGTGGACGTCTATTTCTGACAGCACGTTTTAAAACGTCCTGTCAGAAATAGCAGCTGCACGCTAATCGTGCAGCTGCTGATCGGGTTGCCCGCTGTCAGTGACAGCAGGGCAACCCTAAGACAAGGCAGGGACAGTGCCCAGGTGTCCCTGCCTTCACGATCGCTGCAGACACAGCGCTCACCGAGCGCTGTGTCTGCAGAGCAGGAAGCGCTGTGCGCTTCCTGTTCCGGCCCGGCGGTCATGTGACCGCCGTGACCGGAGTGTGCAGGAGCTGTGTGAGGTCTCTCAGAGACCTCGATCAGCCCTGCTGTGAGGCTGTACAGCGCAGGATTGCTGCTGTACAGCCTCTATAGGGGTGCATTTGTCCTGTAACTGGGGCTACTATCTCAGCCCCAGTTACAGGAGAAATCAACTGTGAAAAAAAAAAGAAAAAGTGAAGCAAATGTCCCCCAGAGGTCTTGTATGACCTTATGGGGGACGAAAAGTGTAAAAAAAAATAAAAAAAATAAAGGGTTGAAAAAATAAAATAAAATAAAGTTTCACATGTAAAAAAAAAAAAAGTTCCCAAGTTAGGAATAAAAAAAAAAAAATTAAAATAGAAAAAATAAAGTAAAATAGACATATTTAGTATTGCCGCGTCCGTAAAAACCAGCTCTATAAAAATATCACATGACCTAACCCCTCAGATGAACACCGTAAAAAATAAATTAAAAAAACTGTGTCAAAACAAGCAATTTGCATCACAAAAGGTGCAACACCAAGTGATGAAAAACGCGTATGTCCCACAAAATAGTACCAATAAAACCGTCACCTCATCCCGCAAAAAATGAGCCCCTACATAATAAAATCTCTCAAAAAATAAAAAAACTATAGCTCTTAGAACATGGAGACACTAAAACATAATTTTTTTGGTTTCAAAAATGCTATTATTGTGTTAAAGTGAAACAAATAAAAAAAAGTATACATATTAGGTATTGCCGCGTCCGTAAAAACCAGCTCTATAAAAATATCACATGACCTAACCCCTCGGGTGAACACCGTAAAAAAAAAAAAAAAAAAACTGTGTCAAAACAAGCAATTTTTGTCACCTTGCATCACAAAAGGTGCAACACCAAGTGATCAAAAACGCGTATGTCCCACAAAATGGTACCAATAAAACCGTCACCTCATCCCGCAAAAAATGAGCCCCTACATAAGAAAATCTCTCAAAAAATAAAAAAACTATAGCTCTCAGAACATGGACACATTAAAACATAATTTTTTGGTTTCAAAAATGCTATTATTGTGTAAAACTTTAATAAATGAGAAAAAGTATACATATTAGGTATCGCCACGTCCGTAACAATCTGCTCTATAAAAATGTCACTTGACTGAACCCCTAAGGTGAACGCTGTAAAAATAAATAAATAGAAACTGTGCTAAAACAACCAATTTTTTGGTCACCTTGCCCCATAAAGTGTTATATTGAATGATCAAAAAATCATATGTACCCAAAAATAGTACTAATAAAACTGGCACCTTATCCCCTTGTTTCCAAAATGGGGTCATTTCTTGGGAGTTTCTACTGTAAGGGTGCATCAGGGGGCTTCAAATGGGACATGGCATCTAAAAACCATGTGGAGTTCCTTTCCTTCTGCGCCCTGCCGTGTGCCCATACAGCAGTTTACGACCACATGTGGGGTGTTTCTGTAAACCGCAGAATCTGGGTAATAAATATTGAGTTTTGTTTGGCTGTTAACCATCGATGTGTTAGAGAAAAAAATTGATTAAAATGGAAAATCTGCCAAAAAAGTGAAATTTAAAAATTTGATCTCCATTTTCCTTTAATTCTTGTGGAACGCCTAAAGGGTTAACAAAGTTTGTAAAATCGGTTTTGAATACCTTGAGGGGTGTAGTTTCTACAATGGGGTCATTTATAGGGGTATCCACTATGTAGGCCCCACAAAGTGACTTCAGACCTGAACTGGTCCTTATAAAGTGGGTTTTGGCAATTTTCTTAAAAATTTGAAGAATTGCTTCTAAACTTCTAAGCCTTCTAACGTCCTAAAAAAATAAAATGACATTTCCAAAATGATGCCAACATAAAGTAGACATATGGGGAATGTTAAATAATAAATATTTTATGAGGTATCACTTTCTGTTTTAAAAGCAGAGAAATTGAAATTTAGAAAATTGCGATTTTTTAAAATTTTTGGGTAAATTTGGGATTTTTTCATAAATAAAGGTGAAATATTTTGACTCAAATTTATGACTATCATGAAGTACAATGTGTCACGAGAAAACAATCTCTGAATGACTTGGATAAATAAAGGCGTTCCAAAGTTATTACCACATAAAGTGAGATATGTCCGTTTTGCAAAATTTGGCCTGGTCAGGAAGGGGGCAAAGGGCCCAGATGGGAAGTGGTTAAGAGGCATTCCATTTTGGCTGTCCTAATACATTTCTATTGGCCCAAAAATAACAGTTCTGTTTTGTTCTGATATGCATGACGGAAAAAAAGTTTTGTCAACTTGTACCCCAAAATAGAACCAATGATAAAGCTCCTTTAAGAGAAAAATAAAATGTGTGGTTGTTAGAAAATGGCTGTAGTGGTCTCCAGAGGCTGATCAATAGCAACATGGCTCCCGTAAACCATTCCATCAAAATCTACCCTCCAAAAACCATATGGCGCTCCTTCTCTTTTCTAATCCCTCCCGTGTGCCCAAACAGCAATTTACTGCTACATATGGTGTGTTGCCATGTTCAGGAGAAAATGCTTAACAAAATTTCTGGTGCTTTTTCTCCTGTGACTTCAAAACTCAATTGGTCCTTAAAAAGTAAATTTTGGAAATTTCCTTCAAAATGTAAAAATTTGCTTCTAAAAATATAAGCCTTCTAATGTCCTAAGAAAATAAAATCACATTTGCAAAATGCACCGTTAAGTAAACATATAGGGCATCATTTATCAAACTGGTGTAAAGTAAAACTGGCTTAGGCTACTTTCACACTCTCGTTTTGGGCGGATCCATCATGGATCTGCAAAAACGGATCCATAACAATATTACAACCGCATGCATCCGTTCAGAACGGATCCGTATTATCTTTAACATAGCCAAGTCGGATCCGTCATGAACTCCATTGAAAGTCAATGGGAGACGGATCCGTTTTCTATTGTGCCAGAGAAAACGGATCCGTCCCCATTGACTTACATTGTGTGCCAGGACGGATCCGTTTGGCTCAGTTTCGATCAAGCGGACAGCAAAACGCTGTAGGCAGCGTTTTGGTGTCCACCTCCAGAGCGGAATAGAGACGGAACAGAGGCAAACTGATTCATTCTGAGCAGATCCTTTTCCATACAGAATGCATTAGGGCAAAACTGATCTGTTTTGGGCCGCTTGTGAGAAACAGAAAGCCAAAACATGAGTGCGAATGTAGCCTTAGTTGCCCATGGCAACCAATCAAATTCCACCTTTCATTTTGGACAGCTCCTTTGGAAAATGAAAGGTGGAATCTGATTGGTTGTTATGGGCAACTAAGCCAGTTTTACTTTACACCAGTTTGATAAATGACCCCCATAGTGAATGTTAATTAATAATTACTTTATGACGTATCACTATCCATTTTAAAAGCTGAGAAATTCAAATTTAGAAAGTGAATTGTTCCAAATTTTCTGTAAATTTGGGATTTTTTTTATAAATAAAGGTAAAACATATCAACTCAACTTTACCTTTAACATAAAGTGCATTGTCTCATTGGAAAACGGTCTCAGAATGGCTTGGATAAGTAAAAGCATTCCAAAGTTATCACCACATAAAGTAACAAATGTCAGATTTGCAAAAATAGGCTTTGTCAGGAAAGTGAAAAATGGCTGTGTCCTGAAGGGGTTAATTCTAGGAGCGCCAGGTACATTTTCACCTAGCCGCCGACCATAGGTACCCTAATGGAATTGAGGATGGCAATACAGTTGAATACAGCAGCAGGGGCACCAGTATTTTTTGTTGCACTGTGGTATTTGGTTCTGCTGAGGCAATATATGGTGCTGCTCTATGGTAATTGGTTCTGCTGAGGCAATATATGGTGCTGCTCTCTGGTATTTGGTTCTGCTGAGGCAATATATGGTGCTGCTCTATGGTAATTGGTTCTGTGGAGGCAGTATATGGTGCTGCTCTGTGGTAATTGGTTCTGCTGAGGCAATATATTGTGCTGCTCTGTGGTAATTGGTTCTGCTGAGGCAATATATTGTGCTGCTCTCTGGTATTTGGTTCTGCTGAGGCAATATATGGTGCAGCTCTGTGGTAATTGGTTCTGCTGAGGCAGTATATTGTTCTGCTCTGTGGTATTTGGTTCTGCTGAGGCAGTATATGGTGCTGCTCTGTGGTAATTGGTTCTGCTGAGGCAGTATATTGTTCTGTACTGTGGTATTTGGTTCTGCTGAGGCAGTATATTGTTCTGTACTGTGGTATTTGGTTCTGCTGAGGCAGTATATTGTTCTGTACTGTGGTATTTGGTTCTGCTGAGGCAGTATATTGTTCCGCTCTGTGGTCATTGGTTCTGCTGAGGCAGTATATTGTTCTGCTCTGTGGTATTTGGTTCTGCTGAGGCAGTATATTGTTCTGCTCTGTGGTAATTGGTTCTACTGAGGCAGTATATTGTCCTGCACTGTGGTATTTGGTTCTGCTGAGGCAGTATATGGTGCTGCTCTGTGGTAATTGGTTCTGCTGAGGCAGTATATTGTTCTGTACTGTGGTATTTGGTTCTGCTGAGGCAGTATATTGTGCTGCTCTGTGGTATTTGGTTCTGCTGAGGCAGTATATGGTGCTGCTCTGTGGTATTTGGTTCTGCTGAGGCAGTATATTGTTCTGTACTGTGGTATTTGGTTCTGCTGAGGCAGTATATTGTTCTGTACTGTGGTATTTGGTTCTGCTGAGGCAGTATATGGTGCTGCTCTGTGGTATTTGGTTCTGCTGAGGCAGTATATTGTTCTGTACTGTGGTATTTGGTTCTGCTGAGGCAGTATATTGTGCTGCTCTGTGGTAGCAGGTGCCACTTAGAAACAAACCCGAGTTCAGGAAATGTTTTTTTTACAGTATAAATCAATTTCTGAAGTTATCATGCAAAAGTCTCGCAAGACTTTGCGAAGTAATAAATTTGGCTCATCGGAGACAATACATTCTAATACTTTACGGAGAGCTCACTCCGTACAGTATTGAAACAAAGTTTTATGCGACTGGACTTTGGATGTTTCACCCGAAGTCAATTCGCTCATCCCTAGTTGTCAGCCATTCCAGCGACACCGACCTATTGTGGTAAGTACAGAGTAGGGTTGTAGTTACTGGTGTGTAAAGATGTGTGTGCCGCCTCTAGCAAGGAACTGGCACTCCTGGTGTATTCTTCTATTGCCACTAAATCTGATTACTTTTTTCTACAGAATTATTTGGATTATATTTTTGGTTTACTAACAGGCTTGTCCATCTTATTAAATAAACATGCCTAACTTTCTATAGAATTTAACCCTTTGGACAGCATGGCAAGCAGAACGTTAGCACACCCTGCTGTACATTTATGACATGGCTTGAAACTGTCACTGTTAGGCTACTTTCACACTAGCGTTCTGCTGTCCGCTCGTGAGCTCCGTTTGAAGGGGCTCACGAGCGGAGCAGAACGCTTCCGTCCAGCCCTGATGCAGTCTGAATGGATGCGGATCCGCTCAGACTGCATCAGTCTGGCGGCGTTCAGCCTCCGCTCCGCTCGCCTCCGCACGGCCAGGCGGACAGCTGAACGCTGCTTGCAGCGTTCGGGTGTCCGCCTGGCCGTGCGGAGGCGAGCGGATCCGTCCACACTTACAATGTAAGTCAATGGGGACGGATCCGCTTGAAGATGACACAATGTGGCTCAATCTTCAAGCGGATCCGTTCCCCATTGACTTTCAATGTAAAGTCTGAACGGATCCGCTCAGGCTACTTTCACACTTAGAAAATTTTCTAAGTTTTAATGCAGACGGATCCGTTCTGAACGGATGCGAACGTCTGCATTATCGGAGCGGATCCGTCTGATGAAACATCAGACGGATCCGCTCCGAACGCTAGTGTGAAAGTAGCCTTAATAGTGACAAATGACAATCCAGTGGTGGGTGCTGTCTTGAACAGCAAACCATCACTGCTAACTGCCATGAAATCAGTCGCAGTGGTCCTGTACTGGCGATCCCATTCATAGCTGAATGAACAACAGTAGGTATGTAACAGAAAAGAGGACGGTTGTATTCTGAGCCACCTAATTTCTGTGTGAGGTGATTAAAAGGTGAAGATGTGCTGTGGCCATTGTAGTTAAGAAAAATAATTTGTGCCTCCGTTCACCCCTTGATCTCTCCTGACCTCCCCGCAGGCTGCAGGGTGATCATCAGCTCCTTGATTCAGCCTTTCAGCCTGTGTCTTTGAGCTTACTAGCCATTTTGTGTGGGCTAATTAGGACCATGTGATGATCTGGGATCATGTTTGATCCCTTTATCCCTTTTCCTGTTCATTATTTCTGCATAAAAAAAAAGAAAGAAGGAAAAAAAAATAATTATATATATATATATATATATATACAGTGGGGGAAATAATTATTTGACCCCTCACTGATTTTGTAAGTTTGTCCAATGACAAAGAAATGAAAAGTCTCAGAACAGTATCATTTCAATGGTAGGTTTATTGTAACAGTGGCAGATAGCACATCAAAAGGAAAATCGAAAAAATAACTTTAAATAAAAGATAGCAACTGATTTGCATTTCATTGAGTGAAATAAGTATTTGAACCCTCTAACAAAAAAAGACTTAATACTTGGTGGAAAAACCCTTGTTTGCAAGCACAGAGGTCAAACGTTTCTTGTAATTGATGACCAAGTTTGCGCACATTTTAGGAGGAATGTTGGTCCACTCCTCTTTGCAGATCATCTCTAAATCCCTAAGGTTTCGAGGCTGTCTCTGTGCAACTCTGAGCTTGAGCTCCCTCCATAGGTTTTCGATTGGATTAAGGTCCGGAGACTGACTAGGCCACTCCATGACCTTAATGTGCTTCTTCTTGAGCCACTCCTTTGTTGCCTTTGCTGTATGTTTTGGGTCATTGTCGTGCTGGAACACCCATCCACGACCCATTTTCAGTTTCCTGGCAGAGGGAAGGAGGTTGTCGCTCAGGATTTCACGATACATGGCTCCGTCCATTTTCCCGTTTATGCGAATAAGTTGTCCTGTGCCCTTAGCAGAAAAACACCCCCAAAGCAAAATGTTTCCACCCCCATGCTTGACGGTGGGGACGGTGTTTTGGGGGTCATAGGCAGCATTTTTCTTCCTCCAAACACAGCGAGTTGAGTTAATGCCAAAGAGCTCTATTTTGGTCTCATCAGACCACAGCACCTTCTCCCAGTCACTCTCTGAATCATTCAGGTGTTCATTGGCAAACTTCAGACGGGCCTGCACATGTGCCTTCCTGAGCAGGGGGACCTTGCGAGCCCTGCAGGATTTTAATCCATTGCGGTGTAATGTGTTTCCAATGGTTTTCTTGGTGACTGTGGTCCCTGCTAATTTGAGGTCATTAACTAACTCCTCCCGTGTAGTTCTAGGATGCTTTTTCACCTTTCTCAGAACCATTGACACCCCACGAGGTGAGATCTTGCGTGGAGCCCCAGAGCGAGGTCGATTGATGGTCATTTTGTGCTCCTTCCATTTTCGAACAATCGCACCAACAGTTGTCACCTTCTCTCCCAGCTTCTTGCTAATGGTTTTGTAGCCCATTCCAGCCTTGTGCAGGTCTACAATTTTGTCTCTGACATCCTTGGACAGCTCTTTGGTCTTTCCCATGTTGGAGAGTTTGGAGTCTGCTTGATTGATTCTGTGGACAGGTGTCTTTTATACAGGTGACTAGTTAAGACAGGTGTCCTTAATGAGGGTGACTAATTGAGTAGAAGTGTCTAACCACTCTGTGGGAGCCAGAACTCTTAATGGTTGGTAGGGGTTCAAATACTTATTTCACTCAATGAAATGCAAATCAGTTGCTATCTTTTATTTAAAGTTATTTTTTCGATTTTCCTTTTGATGTGCTATCTGCCACTGTTACAATAAACCTACCATTGAAATGATACTGTTCTGAGACTTTTCATTTCTTTGTCATTGGACAAACTTACAAAATCAGTGAGGGGTCAAATAATTATTTCCCCCACTGTATATACACAGTGGGATGCGAAAGTTTGCGCAACCTTGTTAATCGTAATGATTTTCCTGTATAAATCGTTGGTTGTTACAATAAAAATGTCAGTTAAATATATCATATAGGAGACACACACAGTGATATTTGAGAAGTGAAATTAAGTTTATTGGATTTACAGAAAGTGTGCTATAATTGTTTAAACAAAATTAGGCAGGTGGATAAATTTGGGCACTGTTGTCATTTTATTGATTCCAAAACCTTTAGAACTAATTATTGGAACTCAAATTGGCTTGGTAAGCTCAGTGACCCCTGACCTACATACACAGGTGAATCCAATTATGAGAAAGAGTATTTAAGGGGGTCAATTGTAAGTTTCCCTCCTCTTTTAATTTTCTCTGAAGAGTAGCAACATGGGGGTCTCAAAACAACTCTCAAATGACCTGAAGACAAAGATTGTTCACCATCATGGTTTAGGGGAAGGATACAGAAAGTGGTCTCAGAGATTTCAGCTGTCTGTTTCCACAGTTGGGAACATATTGAGGAAATGGAAGACCACAAGCTCAGTTCAAATTAAGGCTCGAAGTGGCAGACCAAGAAAAATCTCACCTTTCGTCGCTTCTGTCTATCCGAGAACAGCCAGAGTCAACCCACAGACCAGCACCAAAGACCTACAACATCATCTTGCTGCAGATGGAGTCACTGTGCATCGTTCAACCATTCAGCGCACTTTACACAAGGAGATGCTGTATGAGAGAGTGATGCAGAGGAAGCCTTTTCTCCACCCACAGCACAAATATTGGGCTTGAGGTGGGCTAAAGCACATTTGGACAAGCCAGCTTCATTTTGGAATAAGGTGCTGAGGACTGATGAAACTAAAATTGAGTTATTTGGCCATAGCAAGGGGCGTTATGCATGGAGGAAAAAGAACACAGCATTTCAAGAAAAACACCTGCTGCCTACAGTAAAATATGGTGGTGGTTCCATCATGCTGTGGGGCTGTGTGGCCAGTGCAGGGACTGGGAATCTTGTCAAAGTTGAGGGACGCATGGATTCCACTCAGTATCAGCAGATTCTGGAGACCAATATCCAGGAATCAGTGACAAAGCTGAAGCTGCGCCGGGTCAGGATCTTTCAACAAGACAACGACCCTAAACACTGCTCAAAATCTACTAAGGCATTTATGCAGAGGAACAAGTACAACGTTCTGGAATGGCCATCTCAGTCCCCAGACCTGAATATAATTGAAAATCTGTGGTGTGACTTAAAGAGAGCTGTTCATGCTCGGAAGCCATCAAACCTGAATGAACTAAAGATGTTTTGTAAAGAGGAATGGTCCAAAATACCTTCAACCAGAATCCAGACTCTCATTGGAACATACAGGAAGCGTTTAGAGGCTGAAATTTCTGCAAAAGGAGGATCTACTAAATATTGATTTAATTTATTTTTTGTGGTGCCTAAATGTATGCACCTGCCTAATTTTGTTTAAACAATTATAGCACACTTTCTTTAAATCCAATAAACTTAATTTCACTTCTCAAATATCACTGTGTGTGTCTCCTATATGATATATTTAACTGACATTTTTTATCGTAACAATCAACGATTTATACAGGAAAATCATGACGATTAACAAGGTTGCCCAAACTTTTGCATCCCACTGTATATAGTAATAGACTTATATATACACTCACCTAAAGAATTATTAAGAACACCATACTAATACGGTGTTGGACCCCCTTTTGCCTTCAGAACTGCCTTAATTCTACGTGGCATTGATTCAACAAGGTGCTGATAGCATTCTTTAGAAATGTTGGCCCATATTGATAGGATAGCATCTTGCAGTTGATGGAGATTTGAGGGATGCACATCCAGGGCACGAAGCTGGCGTTCCACCACATCCCAAAGATGCTCTATTGGGTTGAGATCTGGTAACTGTGGGGGCTAATTTAGTACAGTGAACTCATTGTCATGTTCAAGAAACCAATTTGAAATAATTCGAGCTTTGTGACATGGTGCATTATCCTGCTGGAAGTAGCCATCAGAGGATGGATACATGTTCTCATTCTGTTTACGCCAAATTCGGACTCTACCATTTGAATGTCTCAACAGAAATCGAGACTCATCAGACCAGGCAACATTTTTACAGTCTTCAACAGTCCAATTTTGGTGAGCTCGTGCAAATTGTAGCCTCTTTTTCCTATTTGTAGTGGAGATGAGTGGTACCCGGTGGGGTCTTCTGCTGTTGTAGCCCATCCGCCTCAAGGTTGTGCGTGTTGTGGCTTCACAAATGCTTTGCTGCATACCTCAGTTGTAACGAGTGGTTATTTCAGTCAACGTTGCTCTTCTATCAGCTTGAATCAGTCGGCCCATTCTCCTCTGACCTCTAGCATCCACAAGGCATTTTTGCCCACAGGACTGCCGCATACTGGATGTTTTTCCCTTTTCACACCATTCTTTGTAAACCCTAGAAATGGTTGTGCGTGAAAATCCCAGTAACTGAGCAGATTGTGAAATACTCAGACCGGCCCGTCTGGCACCAACAACCATGCCACGCTCAAAATTGCTTAAATCACCTTTCTTTCCCATTCTGACATTTAGTTTGGAGTTCAGGAGATTGTCTTGACCAGGACCACCCCCCTAAATGCATTGAAGCAACTGCCATGTGATTGGTTGTCTAGATAATTGCATTAATGAGAAATAGAACAGGTGTTCCTAATAATTCTTTAGGTGAGTGTATATAGTAATAGGCTATTAAGCATCTACTGTTTTATTTTTTTATTTAAAGTCTTTTTTTTTGCTTTTCAAGACAATAACAGACTGACAATACAAGGCTCAGAACTAAAGTCACTCACACTAATAATGCATGGCAACAGCAAATTTTTTTTCGACGAGGGCAAAGTATTTCTCATAATATACGTCAGTAATATCTGTGTCCAGCGTTTGATAGGAGGAATCTTAGGAGGTTTCCAGTTATGACCAGCGGGTGAGAACCTGCTGTCCCACATGACCAACTCCCTCTGAGGGTGATGTCTGAGCACACCCTTCAATACCCCTTGTCACACGATACTGTCACGACTGTGACTGATCCAGACAGGTCTGGGAGGAGAAGGTCGCAGCGACTTGCTACTCGCGATAGCTTGTGAGTTTGCTCCGTGGTTCAGGGTATGTCATCTGGGTTTTGCCTTGTGAACCTTTTTGTCCTGACTGGGAGTTTGTAGGCATCCTTCTCAGGTGAGTCCTGTCTGCCACTCCCAGCTACTATATTAGTTTCACTTTCACTTGCAGTCATTGCCAGATATAGTCCTTACTTCCAGTGCTACTCTGACCTTGGAAGGAGATCGTTTGATGGTGTTGCTGTGGAGCTCTTGTCCGGCGTGGACTGTCGTGTTTGGGATCACCTTCTCTGCTCGTGACTGGATAAGTCTATCTCTGCTGTTGTTTGTTTGTTGCTGTCTTCCCCTGTTGTTTTCCTAGACATGAGTGATGGTGACTAGCGCTCCCATCGGCCTTTCCCCAGTCCAGTCTTGTTAGGGCGACTGAGGGTTTAGGCATCCTGCTCGCCGCACGGGTTCACACCCCGTCTAGGGTATCAGGGCAGACAGGTGCCAGCTTAGGGTTAGTCAAGGGTGGCCATTCTATTTCCCATCCGTAGATAAGGGTCCCCCTTCCCCTCCGTCTGGTGCGACACGACTGCTGCTGGAATAGCGGTCGTGACAGATACCTCTGACAGTGAGGAGAGACTTTGTCGTGGGGTGTACTAGGTGCTACCTCAGAGAGGAATTGAAACTCTGGACTGACCTCCAGGTGACACGATACACCCAGTGGTTGCTGGGAGGCCAGAGGCTGATCAGACAGAAGTGTAATCAGGGTATGAAGGCAGAAGTCAGGGCAGGCAGCAATCAGGCAAAATCCGTAAAACGTAATCCAAAGTCCTGAACACATAATGACAAGATACAGCAGAACACCTTAGCTCAAACAGGAAACTAGATTAGCTAGGAACCTAATTGCTCAGGCACCTTCCAGTTGAAGGAGGCTCCTTTAAATATACATTGCAGACCAGTCATAGGCTGGGGAAGATAGAGGGCATGCTGCCTCACAAAAGGAGGAGAGACACACCCGTGCTAAAAACAATACAGGACAAGCTCCGCTCAGAGCTGGAAGGAGGATTAAGCTGTACCTGTGACAGCAAGGAGGGAAGCGCCTAAACGGGGCGTGTACAACAGTTAAGCTACCTGCTGCCTACACTTGTAATCACGCCGCGCAGCAGCAGTAGTAATTAAAGGAGCCTAACGCCCATGACTACGTGTAGCGGTGGCAGTGCAGGCACAGAGCGCTGGGCTAACAACTGTATTTTATAGCGCGCACAATATTTACCTGGTGTGTCACTTTTTTTTTTGCTTAATTGGTGCATCACATTTTTTGGTGTGTCTAATTGGTGCATTGCAAAGCTAATTAACATATTATATATTTTAGAGCGCACACATTACCTAAGTAGTGGATCACTATTTTGTGCATTATTAGTGCGTCACATTATTTTATTGTGCCTAGTTGCCTTGTCACAAAGCTAGTTGGCATATACTGTATTTTATAGAGGAAGTGCCTTCCACAAGGATGAGTGGGCCTAGAGAATGCCATGTAAACATTCCCTAGACTGTAACGCTGCCACCACCAGCTTGTATTCTTTCACAATAGCTGCACAATGTTTCTCACCTGACTCACCAAGATCCATCAGTTTGATAAAGCAGAAAATATGACTCATTGGAGAAGTCAACCCCTTGCAAATCAGTGGAGATCCCATTGAAGCCTTTTCTGCATATGTAACTTCATTAGCAGAGGTGCAGTGACTGATCTGTCTGCTTTGGAGTCCCATACGCAGTAGGGTTCGCTGAATTATTGTTTTAGATAGGGATGAGCAAATCGATTTTGGATGAAACATCTGAAGTCAATTTGCATAAAACTTTGTTCTAATACTGTACAGAGCAGGAGCTCCTGCTCCGTACAGTATTAGAACAAAGTTTTATGCTAAAGTCGATTCGCTCATCCCTAGTTTTAGACACACGTCTGGTAGTCCCGTGGTTAATTTTGGCAGTGAGATGCTCCACTCTAACGTGTCGGTCCACCCCCCCCATATTTGTCACCAATGTTCACCTCTTATATCAATGGCACGTGGTGCTCTCAAGTTCCTTCACTGCTTATTCGCAATGGTGCCATTTCTCCACTACTGCCACCCTTGCTCCGAAAGCAAACAATCATCCCTTTTTGCAGCTCTGATAAAGCAACCCTTTTACTCATGACAGCAATGAGGGATATGCGCAATGACAACCTATCATACTCTTTATATACCCACCAAGCCAGCTCTCGAACGTCACTTCCTTCATTAGTTACACAAAGTGCTGCCAATGTCAAAAGTAAAAAGTGGTCATAATAATGTGACTTGACCGTATATATGAGATTAGTCAAAATGCTAAGTATTCAGGACTAGTGGAGCAGTGACATATCACACTCCAGTGCCCCCTATAGCCTTAACATGGCAACAGCAGCACCCCCGTCCAGATCCGAGGAACCACTACTGAAAACATTAAGCCGGGTTGTGGAAGTGGATCGTTTAGATCAGGTCCTGCAAGTGTACAGTGGGAAGCACAAAAAAGGACCTGTAAAAATCTTGCTAAAAATTATAAATAGCCGTCAGGGAGATCCAGCATGGCCAGACCCCCTGTCTGCTTCCTAAATGATCTGGCAGAGCACACATTAAGCGCTTTTCCCGATCAGTAAGAGCTGTGTATCTGGATCAGTGGCAGCAGGATAGCGCATGGGGAGGAAGGACCTACAGCTGTACTGAAAGGAAATGAAAACCCCAAGTACAGCTTATGGACCTTTGATGATGTCATCAATGGGAGGGTCCAGAACAGAAAAACTATACAGCCGACACTAGTGCAGGGACATGTGAGTTTTTATTAAAGATGATAAGTGTCTATGTGTGTGTGTGTGTGTGTGTGCATGTAACAGAACTGTATGGGTGTAACAGAGCTACATGGGTGTAGCAAGCTGTGTGGGTGCAGCAGAGCTATATGGATGTAGCAAAGCTGTATGTGTGTGTAGCAGAGCGGTATGTTTGTATTGTACAGCTGTCTGTGTAGCAGAGCTTTGTATGTAGAAGGCTGTTACTGTGAGAAGTTGAGCTGTAAGTGTGTATGGCAATACTGTGTGTGTATAGTAGAGCTGTGTGTGTACCAGAACTGTGTGTGTGTGTGTTGCAGACAAATAAATAAAAATAATCTAGCAGAACAAGAAGCATGGCAAGATACAACAGAGCAATGACAGGAGACACCTTTTTTGAATGGTACTTTTAATGCTGGTTGTTACAATGGTCAGCAGATAACACACTAAGACCTCTTGCACACGAGCGTGCCGTGTTTTGCGGTCCGCAAATTGCGGGTCCGCAAAACACGGATGCCGCCCATGTGCCTTCCATAATTTGCGGACGGGAACAGACGGCCCATTATAGAAATGCCTATTCTTGTCCGCAAAATGGACAAGAATAGGACATGATCTATAATTTTTGCGGGGCCACGGAACGAAGCAACGGATGCGTACAGCACACGGAGTGCCGACCGCATCTTTTGCAGGCCCATTGAAGTGAATGGGTCCGCCCCCGAGCCACAAAAAATGCGTCTCGGATGAGGAACCAAACCATGGTCGTGTGCAAGAGGCCTAAGGGTAACAGGAGCTGACCAAAACTATTCCCCCCCACCTCTACACTACACCCTAAAGTTATTGACCTTGAGCCTGCCACTTCAGTAAACCACATTCCCTTCAAAGAGGACCTAGAAAATATTTTTTCTAATTTTCTCTTGTCTTAACCTAGGATGTGTCTTATAGTCAGTACATCTTATAAAGCGAAAAATATGGTAAGTTTTTTGTCCAAACTGCACATTTTTTCATGAATTTGTTTGCCAAATTAATTGGTACTGTATGCCACAATTTTCAGTACTAAATTGGTGTGCCACAAAAATTTTACCAATTTGTATGCTGAACATTTTATGAAGTTGTAATGACCGGCGACACGCAAAGGGAGGGAAATGGGAAGGCCCTGTCCAAGGGAGAGGGAAAGGTGGTGACCCCTGACTCACCTTGAGGCTAGCACCTGACTGCCCTGACGTCCCTAGACGGGTTCCTCACCCGTACGCCGATCACGTGCCTAAACCCTGGCTTTCCCTAAGATGAGCCCTATGTAGTGAACGGGGCGGTGGGATCACTAGTCCGCACCACTGACACTAAAAGGAAAACACCAAGGAGAGGACAGACAACAAAGACAAAACATATAATCCCAGGTGGGTGACAACAGCAGACCACCAAGGCCCAACAGGGATCCGGGGGGTAATGTTCTGGAACAACAACCAGGGAACACAGCTACACAGCTCCATTGGGTCAGTATAGAAGTCCAGGCAGGAAGCTCTATATCTGGCAACCAGAGAAGTGAGAGATGGGAATATAAGGAGGCTGGGATTGCTGGACAAGAAACAGCTGAGGAGGAGAAGCTACAGATCCCTGAGTGAGCCAAAAAGGATTGCAAGGCAAACCCAGAAAGCTACCATTAAGAAACCGCACTGTCTTTAGACATAGAACGCGCAGCCACCCGCTGCGACTTCCTGACCCCGGGTATAACGGAGTCAGACGTGGCTCTTGACACGCTCGTGACAGTACCCCCCCCTTCCACGAGGGGCCTCCGGACACTCAGGACTAGGTCTCTCAGGATGAGAGGCATGAAAAACCCGAACTAACCTGTCGGCGTTTACCTCAGACGCTGGAACCCACATTCTTTCCTCGGGACCGTAACCCCTCCAATGCACCAGATATTGAAGAGAGCGGCGGACCCGACGAGAATCAACAATTTTGGATATTTGAAACTCTAGATTACCATCCACAACAACAGGAGGGGGTGGCAGCGGTGACGGTTCTAGAGGTGGAACATACTTTTTGAGTAACGACTTATGGAAGACGTTATGAATTTTAAAAGTCTGAGGTAGCTCCAGGCGAAAAGCCACGGGGTTAATGATGGCTACTATTTTGTAAGGACCAATAAACCTAGGACCCAGTTTCCAAGAGGGAACCTTTAACTTAATATTCCTAGTAGATAACCACACAGTCATTCACTCCTAGGTCCGGACCTGGCGACCGTTTTTTATCAGCCATGCATTTATATTTACCTCGCATATTTTTCAAATTAGCTTGCACTTTCTGCCATACAGATAAAAGAGAAGACGAAAACCGTTCCTCTTCGGGAACCCCAGAAGACTCCCCCTCTTTGAAAGTACAGAATTGGGGATGAAAACCATATGCACCAAGAAATGGTGACTTGCCAGTAGATTCCTGACGGCGATTATTTATGGAAAACTCGGCTAACGGTAAATATGATGACCACACCTCTTGGTTTTCAGACTCAAAACATCTTAGATATGTCTCAAGGTTTTGGTTGGTATGCTCAGTCTGTCCATTCGACTGAGGATGGAAAGCTGAGGAAAAGGACAAGTGTACCCCCAAACGGGAACAAAAAGCTTTCCAAAATTTAGAAATAAACTGGGTTCCCCGATCCGAAACAACATCGGAAGGGACCCCGTAAAGCTTCACGATTTCACTGATGAATACCTGAGCAAGAGTCTTAGCATTAGGTAGTGCGGGTAACGCAATGAAGTGTACAATTTTGCTAAACCTGTCCACTACTACCAAGATAACTGTTTTACCCGCAGACAAAGGCAAGTCAGTGATAAAATCCATTGACAGGGCCAGATATAATGTAATGACCGGCTACACGCAAAGGGAGGGAAATGGGAAGGCCCTGTCCAAGAGAGAGGGAAAGGTGGTGACCCCTGACTCACCTTGAGGCTGGCACCTGACTGCCCTGACGTCCCTAGACGGGTTCCTCACCCGTACGTCGATCACGTGCCTAAACCCTGGCTTTCCCTAAGATGAGCCCTATGTAGTGAACATAGGGCTTTCCCTAAGATGAGCCCTATGTGGGATCACTAGTCCGCACCACTGACACTAAAAGGAAAACACCAAGGAAAGGACAGACAACACAGACAAAACATATAATCCCAGGTGGGCGACAACAGCAGACCACCAAGGCCCAACAGGGATCCGGAGGGTAATGTTCTGGAACAACAACCAGGGAACACAGCTACACAGCTCCAGTGGGTCAGTATAGAAGTCCAGGCAGGAAGCTCTATATCTGGCAACCAGAGACGTGAGAGATGGGAATATAAGGAGGTTGGAATTGCTGGACAAGAAACAGCTGAGGAGGAGAAGCTACAGATCCCTGAGTGAGCCAAAAAGGATTGCAAGGCAAACCCAGAAAGCTACCATTAAGAAACCGCACTGTCTTTAGACATAGAACGCGCAGCCACCCGCTGCGACTTCCTGACCCCGGGTATAACGGAGTCAAACGTGGCTCTTGACACCCTCGTGACAGAACTACTTTGACCACCAAAAATTGTATGAAGTAAAATAAGTACCATGGGGGACATTTATTAAGTCCCTCTCAAGATGCTCCAAAGTAATGTAGAGATTGGTGCTTCATCTGGCAGGCCATGTGACAGGCTTAACTCTACGTCAGCCCTCCTTTCTGGTGTAGATTTAAAGGAGTTATCTAGTTCTAAAAATGCCCCCCACAATGCCCAGGCCCCTCCTATAGATCATACTTATCTTGATTCCTGCGCGGCACTCGCTCCATCTCCTCGTCGTGCGGATCAAAACATCCTGCTGCCCCGCTGTGATCCCCCAAAGTTTTGGCACCATATACAGTACAGACCAAAAGTTTGGACAGACATTCTCATTTAAGAGTTTTCTTTATTTTCATGACTATGAAGGCATCAAAACTATGAATTAATACATGTGGAATTATATACATAACAAACAAGTGTGAAACAACTGAAAATATGTCATATTCTAGGTTCTTCAAAGTAGCCACCTTTTGCTTTGATTACTGCTTTGCACACTCTTGGCATTCTCTTGATGAGCTTAAAGAGGTAGTCCCCTGAAATGGTCTTCCAACAGTCTTGAAAGAGTTCCCAGAGATGCTTAGCACTTGTTGGCCCTTTTGCCTTCACTCTGCGGTCCAGCTCACCCCAAACCATCTTGATTGGGTTCAGGTCCGGTGACTGTGGAGGCCAGGTCATCTGGCGCAGCACCCCATCACTCTCCTTCATGGTCAAATAGCCCTTACTTTCAAAGTTTTCCCAATTTTTCGGCTGACTGACTGACCTTCATTTCTTAAAGTAATGATGGCCACTCGTTTTTCTTTACTTAGCTGTTTTTTTCTTGCCATAATACAAATTCTAACTGTCTATTCAGTAGGACTATCAGCTGTGTATCCACCTGACTTCTCCTCAACGCAACTGATGGTCCCAACCCCATTTATAAGGCAAGAAATCCCACTTATTAAACCTGACAGGGCACACCTGTGAAGTGAAAACCATTTCAGGGGACTACCTCTTGAAGCTCATCAAGAGAATGCCAAGAGTGTGCAAAGCAGTAATCAAAGCAAAAGGTGACTACTTTGAAGAACCTAGAATATGACATATTTTCAGTTGTTTCACACTTGTTTGTTATGTATATAATTCCACATGTGTTAATTCATAGTTTTGATGCCTTCAGTGTGAATCTACAATTTTCATAGTCATGAAAATAAAGAAAACTCTTTGAATGAGAAGGTGTGTCCAAACTTTTGGTCTGTACTGTATGTTAATGCTGAGCATCGGAAAAGGGTGGAGGAGACATCAGCTTTTCTTAGTGGATGATATCCATCTCCCTGGCTGTGACACTGTCCAATGTCAGGGGACCGCTTCACAGCCAGGGGGAAGGAGAGTAAGCAACTACTATACATACTAGGAGCCGGACCGCAGGGGAAACACGTGAGGCTATGGTGGGCCGATGGGGGTAGTAGTTGTTTGTACTCACGGTTAGCAGAGCCTCCCCTGGCCAGCAGTGCAGTGGATTTGAATACAGCACTAAATCCTCCGGGGCACTCTCTATTGCAGGGAACACCAGCCAGATGGAAGTTGAGGTGCCCTTGATGGTATAGGTGTTTAAGGTGCTTTGGTGGCTGGGCCCCTGTGTTCGTGACGCCAGCACTGTAAGGTACAAATGTTGAGTGTAGTAGTAGAAATGATGATGAGTCGGTTGTAATCAAACAGTTGAACATTTACTGAATCAATTGTCTTCAGGTAGTCAATACAGATACAGTTCATTTGTTTTGGCATGAGAGATGACTCAGAAATAGGTTCAATATTATTCCTTTCATCAGGTTTAGGCAATTGTCAGTTGTGGAGTTCTCTTTAAGGCTGACACTTTAGAGGCAAGACTTCTGTAATTATTATAAGTCCAAAGTATAGCACTCTGGTACTAAATATGCTTTCTACTTATCTTGAGCTATCCAATAAGAGCGTTCTCCCTTGTGGCAGGCATAAGTCTTCTGCTACATTATTTGCAGGATGCTCTCCTTAAGGATTCAGGTTTTTAGGATTCCACTATATCCCGGAAGGCTTCTAGTGAATAAGGACCATACTGCGCACTAATTATCCATTCGTGTCCTGACACTCGAAAGTTACTCTCAGGCACTTGTGCTTGTGAATAGTGATGGACGAACATCGGCTGGGACAATTCGCGAAAGGGATCAAAATGTTCGCGAACTGCAAGTTCGCGGTGGGCCCCATTCACTTTAATGGCAGGCGAACCTGAAAAACCTTCAGGTCATTATTGCAGCCACCAAATACTTACAAGAAGTGCACAAATCATCCCACAACATGGACAGTGACATACCAGAGGGGGATCAATGGCAAAAATTCTCACCAAAATATGTATTTTAATCAGGGGCCATTTTTATGCGTCTTAAAGGGAAACTGTCAAAAATGTGGCCTGCTGGAGCCTAGAAAAATTTTATTTTAGACCACGGGAGTACAGGCCCCAAAAATTAGACATTTACCTGAGAGAAAACATCAAGTAATTATGTGACTGGAGGTATATTAGACGGTCATTGGATATCAATTTTACTTTAGGCCAATACAAGAAGATGTCAAATACATATGTTTAAAAGAACAAAAAATATAAAATTGGATTAAAAACATGGCTAACGAAATCCCCCCTCTTAAAAAAACCCCAAATGAAAATAGTTAAAATTCAATAAAATGTGGTCGTCAACAAGTGTTGATTTCCTCCGAGGTCCCAAACATTTGGCATTCACCGGACAGAAAAGAACAAATAATTATGTGGCCGGTATATTAGACAGTCAATGGATATCAATTGTACTGCAGGCCAGTGGACTACAGGCCCCAAAAATTATTCATTCACAGTACAGAGAAGCACAATTGATAATCTGGCTGGAGGTAAATTAGGCGGTCACCGTAAAACAATTTTACTGTTTGCCAGTTAGATTACACGCCCCAAAAATTAGGCATTCTCCGTACATAAATGATCAAGTGATTATGTGGCTGGAGGTATATTAGACGACCATTCAAAATCAATTTTACTGCAGGCCAGTGTAGTGCAGGCCCCAAACATTAGGCATTCACCGGACAGAAAAGAACAAGTAATTGTGTGGCTGGAGGTATATTAGACAGTCATTAGATATCAATTTTACTGCATGCCAGCACAAATAGATGTCAAATACATATGTTTAAAAGAACAAAAAATATAAAATTGGATTAAAAACATGGCTAACGAAATCCCCACTCTTGAAAAAAAAAACAAATTATAATAGTTGAAATTCAATAAAACGTGGTCGTCACAGGTGTTGAATTCCTCTGAGATCCATGCCTCATTCATTTTTAGAAATGTGAGGTAGTCCACACTGTCGTGAGCTAGGCAAGTGCGCTTATCGGTCACGATCCCCCTTGCTGTGCTGAACTTACTTTCAGACAAGACACTCGACGAGGGGAAAGCCAACAGTTCCATGGCAAATTGTGCCAGCTCTGGCCACAGGTCAAGCCTGCACACCCATTAGTCCAGGGGTTCCTCGCTTCTCAGAGTAGTCAGACACCTGTCGGTCTAGGCGTTCCCTGAGGCTGGATCCGTAGGGCGGCTGTCGATGGGTTGGCTGCAAGAATGATCTCATATCCGAAGTGACCAACACATCTTCAAACCGCCCTCTTCTTGCATGCGCTCTTGGATTGGTACTTGCAACTGTTTATCTGTGGGTGGAAATTCCTCTGCCAGGGCCCACAACAGCAGAATGCAGCATCTCTCGCAGCAATGCCTGGAAATACTGCATTCTGACAGCCCTCTGTGATGCTGGTAACATGTCCTCCATTTTGTGTTTGTACCGGGGATCTAAGTAGGATGCCACCCAGTACTGGTACTTTCCCTTTATGCTTTTTATACGGGGGTCCCTCTTCAAACACTGGAGCATGAAGGCCCCCATTTGCACTAAATTGTAAGCGGTGGAGCAGCCTGGCTCCTGCTCATCACCCAGGAGAATGTCGTCCTCGGTCTCCTCCCCCCCCCCATCCACGGACAACACCAGAGATCCCAGAAAAGTTTAAATCCTACTCTTCTTGCTCCTCATCCCCCCAGGCACCATCCTCCTCTGACTCCTCTTCAGACACCTGCTGACTAGAGATGTCCCGAATAGTTCCCGGCGAACATAGCTTGTTCGCGTTCGCCGCGGCGGGCGAACATATGCGATGTTCGGTCCGCCCCCTATACATCATAATTGAGTAAACTTTAACCCTCTACCTCACAGTCAGCAGACACATTCCAGCCAATCAGCAGCAGACCCTCCCTCCCAGACCCTCCCACCTCCTGAACAGCATCCATTTTAGATTCATTTGGAAGCTGCATTCTTAGTGAGAGGAGGGACAGTGTAGCTGCTGCTGATTTAATAGGGAAATCGATAGCTAGGCAAGTGTATTCAGTGTCCACTGCAGTCCTGAAGGACTCATCTGATCTCTGCTGTAAGGACAGCACCCCAAAAAGCCCTTTTTAGGGCTAGAACATCAGTCTGCTTTTTATTTATATTTTTTTTGTGTAATCAAATTGCAGCTGCCTGCCTGCCAGCGTGTGTGTCAGGCTCACAGCCCTGCAAGTGCATAGTGTCACCAGCGCAACTCATATCTGGTGTCACATTTGATTACATTTAAAGAAAAACAACAATTTTGACTGAATAAATAGCAGTCAGTTACACACATGTATTTGTGTGTTTAAGGCCCAGTGCAGTGCATAGTGTCACTTCAGCGCCATTCATATCTGGTGTCACATTCGATTCAATTTAAAGAAAAACAACAATTTTGGCTGAATAAATACAGTAGCAGTCAGTTACACACGTGTTTGTGTGTTTAAGGCCCAGTGCAGTGCATAGTGTCACTTCAGCGTCATTCATATCTGGTGTCACATTCGATTCCATTTAAATAAAAAAAACTATTTTGACTGAATAAATAGGAGTCAGTTACACACGTGTTTGTGTGTTTAAGGCCCAGTGCAGTGCATAGTGTCACTTCAGCGCAACTCATATCTTGTGTCACAGTAGCTTGCACGCATAGTACAACTTAACTAATCTAAAAAAAATGACAGGCAGAGGCAGGCCACCCCGCAGGGGCCGTTGTGGTCGTGGCGCTGTGATTCCCTTTGGCCCTAGAATAATGCCCAGTGTTCAGAGGCCACATACCCTGAACTTGAAAAGTTCTGATGACATAGTTGACTGGCTAACACAGGACACCCAATCTTCTACAGCTTCCGCTCGGAACCTTTATGCACCATCCTCCTCCAGCTCAGCTTTGGGCACCTCTCAAGTTACCACTCGCCCGCCTGCCGCCACCACCAACACTAGCACCACAGCCGCTTCACTTGATCTGTCAGAGGAGTTATTTACACATCAGTTGGAAGAAATGAGTGATGCGCAACCATTATTGCCAGAGGATGTAGATAACAGGGATATGTCTCAGTCAGGCAGCATTACACACATGGACGTACGGTGTGATGATGATGATGTTGTACCCGCTGCTGCTTCCTTTGCTGAGTTGTCAGATACAAGTGAAGCAGTTGATGATGACGATGTGTCCGTGGATGTCACGTGGGTGCCCGCTCGAAGAGAAAAAGAACAGGGGGAAAGTTCTGATGGGGAGACAGAGAGGAGGAGGAGACGAGTTGGAAGCAGGGGGAGGTCGTCGCAAGGAGCTAGTGGCACAGTCAGACAGCATGCATCGACACCCGGGGTCAGCCAGACAGCACGCCAATCAACGCATGCTGTTGCCTCCACCAGAATGCAGTCATTGCAGAGCTCAGCAGTGTGGTATTTTTTTTGTGTGTCTGCCTCTGACTCAATACGATTTGCAACCTGTGCCAAAAGAAACTGAGTCGTGGGAAGTCCAACACCCACCTAGGTACAACTGCTTTGCGAAGGCACATGATCGCACATCACAAACGCCTATGGGATCAACACATGAGTACAAGCAGCACACAAACTCAAAGCCGCCATCCTCCTCCGGGTCCAGCATCTTCAGCCACGTCAACCACTGCTGTCCTCCTTGCCCCCTCTCAACCATCCGCCACTCCGTCTCTCGCCTTGAGCAGTTCCTGCTCATCTGCCCACAGTCAGGTGTCTGTCAAAGACATGTTTGAGCGTAAGAAGCCAATGTCACAAAGTCACCCCCTTGCCCGGCGTCTGACAGCTGGCTTGTCTGAACTCTTAGCCCGCCAGCTTGTACCATACAAGCTGGTGGAGTCTGAGGCGTTCCAAAAATTTGTAGCTATTGGGACACCGCAGTGGAAGGTACCCGGCCGAAATTTCTTTGCACAAAAGGCAATCCCCAACCTGTACTCGATTGTGCAAAAGGAAGTAATGGCATGTCTGGCACACAGTGTTGGGGCAAGGGTCCATTTGACAACTGATACCTGGTCTGCAAAGCACGGTCAGGGCAGGTATATCACCTACACTGCGCATTGGGTAAACCTGCTGATGGCTGCCAAGCATGGAATGCGTGGCTCTGCAGAGGAGTTGATAACACCGCCATGACTTGCAGGCAGGCCTGCTGCCACCTCCTCTACTTCTCCTACTCCATCCTCTACCATAACCTCCTCGGCTGAGTCCTCTTTTGCTGCTGTGTCTTGCTCCACATCAACGGCACCCCCCCAGCTCCCCAGGGGCTATTCCGCATCCCGGATACGGCAGTGTCACGACGTCTTGGGGTTGATTTGCCTGAAAGCAGAGAGTCACACCGGACCAGCACTCCTGTCCGCCCTGAATGCACAGGTAAATCAGTGGCTGACTCCGCACCAACTGGAGATCGGCAAAGTGGTGTGTGACAACAGAAGCAATTTGTTGGCGGCATTGAATTTGGGCAAGTTGACACATGTGCCGTGCATGGCACATGTGTGTAATCTGATCGTACAACGCTTTGTGCATAAGTACCCAGGCTTACAGGACATCCTGAAGCAGGCCAGAAAGGTGTGTGGCCATTTTAGGCGTTCCTACACAGCCATGGCGCACTTTTCAGATATCCAGCGGCGAAACAACATGCCAGTGAGGCGCTTGATTTGCGACAGCCCGACACGTTGGAATTCAACACTCCTAATGTTCGATCGCCTGCTCCAACAAGAAAAAGCAGTCAACGAGTATTTGTATGACCGGGGTGCTAGGACAGCCTCTGCGGAGCTGGGAATTTTTTTGCCACGTTACTTGACGCTCATGCACAATGCCTGTAGGCTCATGCGTCCTTTTGATCAATCATACCATTTGTTTTCTTCCTGGAGCGTGCCCTGCAAAGAGTTCTGGATCAGGCCGTAGATGAGCGTGAAGAGGAAGAGGAAGGTTTGTGGTCACCATCACCACCAGAAACAGCCTTATCAGCATCGCTTGCTGGACCTGCGGCAACGCTGGAAGAGGATTGTGAGGAAGAGGAGTCAGAGGAGGAATGTGGCTTTGAGGAGGAGGAGGAAGACCAACCACAACAGGCATCCCAGGGTGCTCGCTGTCACCTATCTGGTACCCGTGGTGTTGTACGTGGCTGGGGGAAAGAACATACCTTCATTGAGATCACTGAGGACGAGGAACGGGACATGAGTAGCTCGGCATCCAACCTTGTGCAAATGGGGTCTTTCATGCTGTCATGCCTGTTGAGGGACCCTCGTATAAAAAGGCTGAAGGAGAACGACCTGTACTGGGTGTCCACGCTACTAGACCCCCGGTATAAGCAGAAAGTGCCTGAAATGTTACCGAGTTACCGCAAGTCGGAAAGGATGCAGCAGTTCCAAAATAAATTAAAAAGTATGCTTTACACAGCGTATAAGGGTGATGTCACAGCACAACGGGAATCTAACAGGGGAAGAGGTGAAAGTAATCCTCCTCCTCCCACGACCACGCCGTCAAGGACAGGACGCTTTACAGATGTGTTGTTGATGGAGGACATGCAGAGCTTTTTAAGTCCTACGCATCGCCACAGCCCTTTGGGGTCCACCCTCAGAGAACGACTCGACCGACAGGTAGCAGACTACCTCGCCTTAACTGCAGATATCGACACTCTGAGGAGCGATGAACCCCTTGAATACTAGGTGTGCAGGCTTGACCTGTGGCCTGAGCTATCCCAATTTGCGATAGAACTTCTGGCCTGCCCCGCTTCAAGTGTCCTGTCAGAAAGGACCTTCAGTGCAGCAGGAGGTATTGTCACTGAGAAGAGAAGTCAGCTAAGTCAAAAAAGTCTAGATTACCTCACCTTTATTAAGATGAATGAGGGATGGATCCCGAAGGGACTGACAGTGGGCGATACATTCGACTAAAAAAGGCCTGATGAAATGAGCTGCCTTGGGCTAAAAATGCTCCACACGCTGCTGTATTTTATCTCTGAATGCCGGATGACTTGCGTGACTTATCCGCCACCAACTAGGGTTCAAGCCGCAATGTTTTAGGGCACTTTCTGCCTGGGAAACAAACATAAATTTTTCTTGCCACTGCTACAGCAGCAGCTGCAACAATACCTAATTTTTCCGGCCTGTGTACATGCCTAATTGTTCTGGCCTCTGGTGCTGCACTGTGGCTTCAAAAACCAACCAAAAAAAAAGGCACATAGATGTGTCAATTCCCCTTCGTGATCGTTACCTTGTCGTGGTGAAGGGGCTTGCGTATCACAATGAAGAGACTACTTCTATGAGTGTGTTGGCAATGGCAATGTTGGCACACTAGATGATAAGGTCGTTGCTTCATTGTGAACAGACCAAAAGCGATCGGCTGGATAATTTTGCATAGAAAAAACATTAATTTTCTTTGTGATCATCTAAGGTGATCATTAAAGCCTACTAGGCTAACAATGGGCCCACACTGAAGAACAATTGTTTTCTGGGTCACTTAACTGTCACTGAACTACCTCAGCACGACCATAGGCTTTGAAAAACCCCCGTCACCTGCAATCTCTCAAACGTGCGCACGAGCACAGTCATCACTACACCAAGATTGACGCATAGAGGAATAAAATTTATGTCTTGAGTGTGTCAACTATTGACAACTCTTTGCGGTTGTCTAAAATCTCTTCCATACACGTCCCCTGATAGGGGACGTAACAGGGATTAAACTGATAAGAATAGAACAACATAACACACCACAACTATCTGGCGGCACATTAGATTGCACGCGCAGTGCCCCAAATTTGAAGTAGGAGGACCGACCAAGCATCTTTTTCCATCTCCCCATTCCTAAAATCGATGCCATATACACGTCTCCTGATAGGGGACGTAGCAGGGATTAAACTGATAGGAATAGAACAACATAACACACCACAACTATCTGGCGGCACATTAGATTGCACGCGCAGTGCCCCAAATTTGAAGTAGGAGGACCGACAAAGCATCTTTTTCCATCTCCCCGTTCCTAAAATCGATGCCATATACACGTCCTCTGATAGGGGACGTAACAGGGATTAAACTGATAGGAATAGTACTACTTAACACACCTTATAATAACGCAAAGAGAGGCAACGCAGAGAGAGGAGTCTGAAGAAGAGGAGTCAGAGGTGGAAGGTGGCTTTGAGGAGCTGGAAGACCAACCACAGCAGGCGTCCCAGGTGGCTTGTTGTCACCTTTCGGGGACCCTTGGTGTTGTACGTGGCTGGGTGGAGGAAGAGACCTTCAATGACATCAGTGAGGGCAAGGAATGGGACATGGCTAGGTTGGTATCCAACCTTGTGCAAATGGGGAGTTTGCGGTTGTGCAAATAGACTGTTTGCGGTGCGTTAAACGGGGAGTTTGGTCTGTCACTGTGAAGCGGGCATAACCCTTACACGACCTGATCGATACAGCATCATACCTGATGTTTTAAAGCACGTTATTCCAAACAATTTAGGAATGTTAGGTGATTTATGCCCTTTATGGATTAAAACCCGACTCAGCGTCAACTACGTCATTTTCCATGGGAGTTTTGCCATGGATCCCCCTCCGGCATGCCACAGTCCAGGTGTTAGTCCCCTTGAAACAACTTTTCCATCACTATTGTGGCCAGAAAGAGTCCCTGTGGGTTTTAAAATTCGCCTGCACATTGAAGTCAATGGCGGTTCGCCCGTTCGTGAACATTTGTGAAAATTAGCATTCACCGTTCGCAAACGGAAAATTTTATGTTCGCGACATCTCTACTGCTGACTTATCTTAGATGGAGTAGCCCCCCTGGGAATTCATTTAGCATTGTGACTTTCTCATCTTCTTGCTCCTGCTCCTCGATGGCTTGATCAATGACACGACACAATGCACACTCCAGAAAGAAGGCGTAAGGTACGATGTCACTGATGGTGCCCTGACTGCGACTGACCAGTTTGGTGATCTCATCAAATGGCCGCAGAAGTCTGCATGTGTTGAGCATGAGCAGCCACTGGCGCGGTGAAAAAAAAACAAGCTCCCTAGAACCTGTCCTGCCGTAGAGTTTGTACAGGTAGTCGTTATCGGCACATTGCTGCTGGAGCAGCCTATCAAGCATGTACAAGGTGGAGTTCCAGCATGGAGTTCCACAAGTGGTGTCGCCGCTGAACGCCAGCAAAGCGAGCCATGGTCGTGTAAGATCTTCCAAAATGGCCAGAGGTTTTCCTGGCCTGCCACAAAACATCCTGGACCGCAGGGTATTTGGCAACGAATCGCTCCACGACTAAGTTCAGGACGTTTGCCATGAACATTTCAGCGTGCTCAGCAGATTGGCACTGTTGTCGCACACCACTTTACCAACTGTCAAATTGAGTGGAGTTAGCCACTGATCGGCCTGTGACCGTAGAGCTTAAAGCAGTGCAGGACCGGTGTGGCTCTTGGCTTCCAGGCACAACAGCCACAACACATCATGGCAACGTCTCACCTGGTACGTCAAATAGGTTCTGGGGAGCTTGGGGGGTGCAGCGGAAGAGGCGGTAGCAGCGAAAAAGGAGGAGTCAGCCGAGGAGGAGACGGAGGATGGAGTAGGAGGAGGAGAAGAAGAGGCAGGCCTGCATGCAATCTGTGGCGGTAACACCAAATCCACACAGGTGCCACGGGTTACATGCTTGACTGCCATCAGAAGGTTTACCCAGTGGGCAGTAAAAGTTATGTACCTTCCCAGCCCATGTTTGTTAGTCCACATGTCTATGGTTAGATGTATCTTGGCACTGACACTGTGTGCCAGAGATACATTCACTTGCCGCTGAACATGGCCATATAGCTCTGGGAGAAATATTTCCTTCCGGGGACCTTCCATTGAGGTGTGCCAATGGCCTCAAATTTATATGGCAGTATTTGGCAGGCTAGCAATTCCGACAAGCCAGCGGTCAGCCGTTGGGCAAGATGATTATCCGGCGTCATTTTTTTATGCTTGAACATTTGGGCCACGGAAGCCTGCCTTGTGCCAGATGAATGCAACGACGGCACGGTGGAAGGTGGAGTGGAGGACAAATGGGAGGAGAAGGAGAAGAGGCAGGACGTGGAGCACCAAGAGTGTGGCTTTGTGGGTTCTGACAGAGTTGCTCCTACTGGGCTTGGTGATAGAAGGCCAGGTCCCTTCTTAAGGCAGTTGTCCCTAGGTGAGTGTTGGGCTTTCTGCAACTTAGACAGCACAGGCTGCAGATGGCAAAACTATTATCAGTAGATGACAAGTTAAAAAATGCACACGCTGCAGCGCCATGTGCCTGTTCACTGCGAGTTCTGCCTGCTTCTCCTTCTCCTCCCTATCTGCTGCTCCTTCTCTCCCTCTGAACTCCCCTCCTCTTCCTCTCTTGTGGGCACCCATGTGACGTCTATCGACACATCATCATCGTCACCTTCACCACCACTGATATTAGAGATCTTGGAATAGGCAGCAACAGTGGGGACCACCCTCATTGGGCTGATCTGGTCGTCAGACCGCTGGGTGGCGGCGGTTGCTACATCCTCTTCCTGAACTGATGCTAAGAATGGCTGCGCATAGGTAAGGTCTGTGTCACGACCGCTACCCCAGCAGCAGTCGTGTCGCACCAGACGGAGGGGAAGGGGGACCCTTATCTACGGATGGGAATAGTATGGCCACCCCTGACTAACCCTAAGCTGGCACCTGTCTGCCCTGATACCCTAGACGGGGTGTGAACCCGTGCGGCGAGCAGGATGCCTAAACCCTCAGTCACCCTAACCAGCCTAGAGTGGGGAAAGGCCGATGGGAGCACTAGTCACCATCACTCATGTCTAGGAGAACAGCAGGGGAAGACAGCAACAAACAAACTATATCAGAGATAGACTTATCCAGTCACGAGCAGAGAAGGCGATCCCAATCACGACAGTCCACGCCGGACAAGAGCTCCACAGCAACACCATCAAACGATCTCCTTCAAAGGTCAGAATAGAACTGAAAGTAAGGACTATATCTGGCAATGACTGCAAGTGAAAGTGAAACTAATATAGTAGCTGGGAGTGGCAAACAGGACTCACCTGAGAAGGATGCCTACAAACTCCCAGTCAGGACAAAAAGGTTCACAAGGCAAAACCCAGATGACATACCCTGAACCACGGAGCAAACTCACAAGCTATCGCGAGTAGCAAGTCGCTGCGACCTTCTCCTCCCAGACCTGTCTGGATCAGTCACAGTCGTGACAGTACCCCCCTTTCTACGAGGGGCCCCTGGACACTCAAGACCAGGCCTCTCCGGATGGGAGCTATGAAAAGCCCGAATGAGTCTGTCCGCTTTTATCTCTGATGCTGGAACCCACATTCTCTCTTCGGAACCATAACCTTTCCAGTGCACCAGGTACTGAAGAGAGCGGCGAACATATCGTGAATCAACAATCTTTTCTACCTGAAACTCAAGACTGCCATCAACAACCACCGGTGGAGGCGGTAGTGGCAATGGTTCAGGAGGTTCTACATATCTCTTAAGCAGAGATCTGTGGAAGACATTATGGATCCTTAGAGTCTGAGGTAGCTCCAGACGAAAAGCCACCGGGTTAATGATCTTAATTACCCTATAAGGACCAATAAATCTCGGACCTAATTTCCACGAGGGAACCTTCAACTTGATATTTCTGGTAGACAACCACACCAAGTCATTCACCCCAAGGTCCGGACCTTCAGAGCGCTTCCTATCAGCCGCACGTTTGTATCTACCACCAATTCTCTTCAAACTTTCTTGCACACTCTGCCACACTGAAGAAAGTGAAGACGTAAATCGTTCCTCCTCGGGAATCCCAGACGGCCCCCCCTCACTAAACGTACAAAACTGAGGATGGAAACCATACGCACCAAAAAATGGTGACTTATCGGTGGATTCTTGACGACGATTATTAATGGCAAACTCGGCTAACGGTAAATAAGATGACCATTCCTCCTGATTTTCGGAAACAAAGCATCTCAAATATGTCTCTAGGTTTTGATTGGTACGTTCAGTCTGACTGTTGGACTGTGGATGGAAAGATGAAGAAAACGACAGATGAACCCCTAAACGAGAACAAAAAGCTTTCCAAAATTTAGAAACAAATTGGGTACCACGATCCGAAACAATATCGGAAGGGACCCCGTGAAGCTTCACGATGTGGTCAATATAAACCTGAGCCAGGGTGTTAGCATTAGGCAATGCGGCAAGAGCAATAAAGTGCACCATTTT
The DNA here is from genome assembly GCF_905171765.1 of Bufo bufo. Taxonomy (NCBI): domain Eukaryota; kingdom Metazoa; phylum Chordata; class Amphibia; order Anura; family Bufonidae; genus Bufo; species Bufo bufo. The sequence goes on from NC_053390.1 coordinate 710,584,967, forward strand.
ACTGAATCTGTCAACAACTACAAGAATAACAGTCTTCCCCGCTGATACTGGTAGATCCGTAATGAAATCCATTGACAGGTGCGTCCAAGGCCTGTTGGGGATGGCCAGAGGTAAAAGACGCCCTGCCGGACGAGTATGATCTACCTTAGAACGAGCACAGGTAGCACATGCAGACACAAAATTCAACACCTCCTGGCGCCATTTAGGCCACCAGAACCGACGAGACACTAACTCAGAGGTTGCCCTACTACCTGGGTGTCCTGCCAGTGTGGAGTTATGGTGTTCTTTTAGTATCTCCAGTCGTAAATTTTCTGGCACAAACAGTTTACCCGAGGGGCAGGAGGCCGGGGCGTCCCCCTGAGCTTCCAACACCCTCCCCTCCAAACCTGAGTGTAATGCAGAGACCACCACCCCCTTTTGCAAAATGGGCTCTGGTACCTCAACATCACCCCCTCCAGGAAAACTTCGAGACAATGCATCCGCCTTAGTATTTTTTGCCCCCGGGCGATAGGTTATTACAAAATTAAACCTAGTAAAAAATAACGACCACCGAGCCTGTCTAGGGGTGAGACGTTTAGCAGACTCCAGATATAATAAGTTTTTGTGATCAGTAATCACTGTGACGGGATGAACCGCCCCCTCCAAAAAATGACGCCACTCCTCAAAAGCCAACTTAATAGCCAAAAGTTCCCTGTTGCCAATATCATAGTTCCTTTCTGCAGTAGACCATTTCTTCGAAAAGAAAGCACACGGACGCCATTCACCAGGGGACGGGCCCTGAGATAGTACAGCTCCCACCCCCACCTCTGATGCGTCAACCTCTACAATAAAAGGAAGCGAGACATCTGGCTGTACCAGGTACGAGAATAGGGGCCGAGGTGAATCTCTCCTTCAGAGATGCAAATTGGATCCCTTTCAGGTCATGTCCGTCAGTGGTTTGACCACCAAGGAATAGTTTTTTATAAACTTTCTATAAAAATTGGCAAACCCCAGGAAGCGTTGCAATGCCTTCAGGTTCTCAGGCAGATCCCAGTCTATAATCGCCCGGACTTTCTCTGGATCCATGCGGAAACCTAAATCTGACAACACATACCCCAGAAATGGCAGTTCTTTTACGGCGAACACACATTTTTCTAACTTAGCAAACAATTTGTTGGCCCTTAATATCTGCAGCACTTGTCTCACATGGATCTTATGTGTATCCAGATCCGGGGAATAGACCAGGATGTCATCAAGATATATCACAACAAATCTCCCGATAAGGTGACTAAAAATATCGTTGACAAAATGTTGGAATACCGCAGGCGCATTAGTAAGACCAAATGGCATGACCAGATTTTCATAATGCCCTTCCGGAGTATTAAAAGCCGTCTTCCACTCATCCCCCTCTTTGATGCGAACCAGGTTATAGGCTCCTCTGAGATCCATTTTGGAGAACCATTTAGCACCAGCAACCTGATTAAAGAGGTCGGGAATGAGAGGAAGAGGATAGGGATCTCGGATAGTTATCCGGTTTAATTCCCGGAAATCCAGGCAAGGACGTAGGCCCCCATCTTTCTTTTTAACGAAAAAGAACCCTGCAGCCACAGGTGAAGAAGAGGGTCTGATGTGTCCCTTAGCCAAACTCTCCGAAATATAATCTTTCATAGCCTTCCTCTCCGGGCCGGAAAGATTGTATAACCGGGTTTTAGGTAGTTTGGCCCCAGGTAGTAGATTAATCGGGCAATCATATGGACGATGAGGTGGTAACCCCTGACAACCCTTCTCAGAGAACACATCCATAAAATCTGACAGAAAGGCATGTAAAGATGTTACAGAGAGTGTACATCTTACAGATCTCAGTCTTATTGCCCGCCTCAACGGTAGCGGACAACAAAAACTGAGACATGCGTATGGAAGAAACGAATACGCCCAGACTGTTATCCTCCGCACAATCTGGGGACTCTAGTTTTCCGGCGGCTCCTTTGTTTGTGGTCTCTTGGGTTCTGAGGGACAAACCTTTACAAATGACCCCTCCCCCCACAACGAAAACAAACCTCTGACCTACAGCGGAACTTAGGAGGATTCACCTGTCTAGTGGCGCCCCCTATTTGCATTGGTTCGACTGGATCATAACAAACCGATCCCTGCCCTATAGAGGCCTCCGTAAAATTTAATAGTCTCTCCCTGAGTCGTCTGTCGATTCTTATGGACAGAGACATAGCAGCCTCCAGAGACCCAGGGACCTCGTATACCGCCAGCGCGTCTTTTAATTTTTCAGACAACCTCTGGCAGAACTGACTCCTAAGGGCCTAGTCGTTCCATAACGTATCAGTAGCCCACCTACGGAATTCGGAACAATATAGTTCAGCAGACCGGTTCTCTTGCCGAAGTCTACGTAGCTTAGACTCAGCCAGTGAGACCCTGTCTGGGTCATCATATACGAGACCCAGGGCTTCAAAAAACTCCTCCACCGATCGTAAGGCCAGAGAGACTGATTGTAGGGAGAAAGCCCAAGCCTGCGGATCTCCTTGCAGGAGAGAAATTACAATGCCCACCCGTTGTTCCTCACCGCCGGAGGATCTAGGGCGTAACCTGAAGAACAATTTGCAAGCTTCTCTGAAGGTTACAAATTGGTCTCTCCCTCCTGAGAACCTATCAGGTAAAGCCACTTTTGGCTCAGGAGTACCTTGGTTTCCCGTAGCAACGGTGCCGCAGCACTGTTGCTTTTACTCCTACCACTTCAAGGGATAATCCCTGTAATTGTTTCGCCAAAACCGTAACCGGATCCATAGTGGAACAGAAAAATACAAAGCAAAACAGCAAGCAAAAAAAAAAAAAGAAATGTCACTTTTTTTTTTTTAAAAGGCCAGATATACTGTCACGACCGCTACCCCAGCAGCAGTCGTGTCGCACCAGATGGAGGGGAAGGGGGACCCTTATCTACGGATGGGAATAGTATGGCCACCCCTGACTAACCCTAAGCTGGCACCTGTCTGCCCTGATACCCTAGACGGGGTGTGAACCCGTGCGGCGAGCAGGATGCCTAAACCCTCAGTCACCCTAACCAGCCTAGAGTGGGGAAAGGCCGATGGGAGCACTAGTCACCATCACTCATGTCTAGGAGAACAGCAGGGGAAGACAGCAACAAACAAACTATATCAGAGATAGACTTATCCAGTCATGAGCAGAGAAGGCGATCCCAATCTCAACAGTCCACGCCGGACAAGAGCTCCACAGCAACACCATCAAACGATCTCCTTCAAAGGTCAGAATAGAACTGGAAGTAAGGACTATATCTGGCAATGACTGCAAGTGAAAGTGAAACTAATATAGTAGCTGGGAGTGGCAGACAGGACTCACCTGAGAAGGAGGCCTACAAACTCCCAGTCAGGACAAAAAGGTTCACAAGGCAAAACCCAGATGACATACACTGAACCACGGAGCAAACTCACAAGCTATCGCGAGTAGCAAGTCGCTGCGACCTTCTCCTCCCAGACCTGTCTGGATCAGTCACAGTCGTGACAGTCTGGGAATTGATGGGAAAAGTGGAGGGGCTATGGTGGAGGTGGTGGTGGTTGTGTCTTTGGGGGTGCACACAGCAGAGAGTAAGGAGGGTGCAGAAGCAGAAGGCTGAGTGAGCCACTCAACCAACTCTGGTGCGTCATTTGACGTAATCGCATTCACCTTCTCCAGCTTCCCACTTAGGCTCGGCCTGGTGCACCTGCCCGACCCCTACCACCTCCTCCAAATGGCCGGCCTCTTCCTCTGCCTGTCATTTTCAAAATGACCCTGTGACAAAGTCCCTATAGAAGAGCAGTATTTGTGGAAGCAGGTATATAGAACCCCTTAATGATTATTTGCTGGAAGCCGATATATCAAACCCCTTAATCAGTTTTTTGGGGGGCAACTGCTATATCAAAACAGTTGAAATTATTTGTACCAATAGCGTTTGTCCCTCTGTATAGCTGGGATATCTCAGCAGAACTGCACACAACTCCTGAAAATTACAAATGTACTATATGGAAATTATATTATAGGTATATCACACCCCTGCCTTAATCAGTTTTTTGGGGGGGCAACTGGTATATCGCACCAGTTGAAATTATTTGTTCACATAGCGTTTGTGATCATCTAAGGTGATCATTAAAGCCTACTAGGCCAACAATGGGCCCACACTGCAGAGCAATTGTTTTCTGGGTCACTTAACTGTCACTGAACTACCTCAGCACGACCATAGGCTCTGAAAAACCCCCATCACCTGCAATCTCCCAAACGTGCGCACGAGCACAGTCATCACTACACCAAGATTGACGCATAGAGGAATAAAATTTATGTCATGAGTGTATCAACTATTGACAACTCTTTGCGGTTGTCTAAAATCTCTTCCATACACGTCCCCTGATAGGGGACGTAACAGGGATTAAACTGATAAGAATAGAACAACATAACACACCACAACTATCTGGCGGCACATTAGATTGCACGCGCAGTGCCCCAAATTTGAAGTAGGAGGACCGACCAAGCATCTTTTTCCATCTCCCCGTTCCTAAAATCGATGCCATATACACGTCCTCTGATATGGGACGTAACAGGGATTAAACTGATAGGAATAGTACTACTTAACACACCTTATAATAACGCAAAGAGAGGCAACGCAGAGAGAGGAGTCTGAAGAAGAGGAGTCAGAGGTGGAAGGTGGCTTTGAGGAGGTGGAAGACCAACCACAGCAGGCGTCCCAGGGGGCTTGTTGTCACCTTTCGGGGACCCTTGGTGTTGTACGTGGCTGGGTGGAGGAAGAGACCTTCAATGACATCTCGGAATAGGCAGCAACAGTGGGGACCACCCTCATTGGGCTGATCTGGTCGTCAGACCGCTGGGTGGCGGCGGTTGCTACATCCTCTTCCTGAACTGATGCCAAGAATGGCTGCGCATGGGTAAGGTCTGGGAATTGATGGGAAAATAATTCCTCTGACTCGAGTGGAGGGGCTATGGTGGAGGTGGTGGTGGTTGTGTCTTTGGGGGTGCACACAGCAGAGAGTGAGGAGGGTGCAGAAGCAGAAGGCTGAGTGAGCCACTCAACCAACTCTGGTGCGTCATTTGACGTAATCGCATTCACCTTCTCCAGCTTCCCACTTAGGCTCGGCCTGGTGCACCTGCCCGACCCCTACCACCTCCTCCAAATGGCCGGCCTCTTCCTCTGCCTGTCATTTTCAAAATGACCCTGTGACAAAGTCCCTATAGAAGAGCAGTATTTGTGGAAGCAGGTATATAGAACCCCTTAATGATTATTTGCTGGAAGCCGATATATCAAACCCCTTAATCAGTTTTTTGGGGGGCAACTGCTATATCAAAACAGTTGAAATTATTTGTACCAATAGCTTTTGTCCCTCTGTATAGCTGGGATATCTCAGCAGAACTGCACACAACTCCTGAAAATTTCAAATGTACTATATGGAAATTATATTATAGGTATATCACACCCCTGCCTTAATCTTTTTTTTGGGGGGGCAACTGGTATATCGCACCAGTTGAAATTATTTGTTCAAATAGCGTTTGTCCCTCTGTATAGCTGCGGTATCACAGCAAAACCGCACACAACTCCTGCAAATTACAAATGCACTGTACGGAAAGTATATTCTAGGTATATCCCACCCTTGCCTCAATCAGTTTTTTTGGGGGCAACTAGTATATCACACCAGTTGAAATTATTTGCTCAAATAGCGTTTGTCACTCTGTGTAGCTGGGGTATCTCAGCAGAACCGCACACAACTTACAAATGTTCTATATGGAAATTATATTATAGGTATATCACACCCCTTCCTCAATCAGCTTTTTTGGGGAGCAACTGGTATATCACACCAGTTGCAATGAGTTATTCCAATAGATTTTGTCCCTCTGTATAGCTGCAGTATCTCAGCAGAACCTTACACAACTGCTGCACAATACAAATGCACTATAATATACTTTCTATGTTAGAAAGTACACTGCTCAAAAAAATAAAGGGAACACTTAAACAACACAATGTAACTCAAAGTTAATCACACTTCTGTGAAATCAAACTGTCCACTTAGGAAGCAACACTGCGTGACAATCAATTTTACATGCTGTTGTGCAAATGGGATAGACAACAGGTGGAAATTATAGGCAATTGGCAAGACACCCCCAATAAAGGAGTGGTTCTGCAGGTGGTGAACACAGACTACTTCTCAGTTCCTATGCTTCCTCGCTGATGTTTTGGTCACTTTTGAATGCTGGCAGTGCTTTCACTCTAGTGGTAGCATGAGACGGAATCTACAACCCACACAAGTGGCTCAGGTAGTGCAGATTATCCAGGATGGCACATCAATGCGAGCTGTGGCAAGAAGGTTTGCTGTGTCTGTCAGCGTAGTGTCCAGAGCATGGAGGCGCTACCAGGAGACAGGCCAGTACATCAGGAGACGTGGAGGAGGCCGTAGGAGGGCAACAACCCAGCAGCAGGACCGCTACCTCCGCCTTTGTGCAAAGAGGAACAGGAGGAGCACTGCCAGAGCCCTGCAAAATGACCTCCAGCAGGCCACAAATGTACATGTGTCTGCTCAAACGGTCAGAAACAGACTCCATGAGGGTGATATGAGGGCCTGACGTCCACAGGTGGGGGTTGTGCTTACAGCCCAACACCGTGCATGATGTTTGGCATTTGCCAGAGAACACCAAGATTGGCAAATTCGCCACTGGCGCCCTGTGCTCTTCACAGATGAAAGCAGGTTCACACTGAGCACATGTGACAGACGTGACAGAGTCTTGAAAAGCCGTGGAGAATGTTCTGCTGCCTGCAACATCCTCCAGCATGACCGGTTTGGCATTGGGTCAGTAATGGTGTGGGGTGGCATTTCTTTGGAGGGCAGCACAGCCCTCCATGTGCTCGCCAGAGGTAGCCTGACTGCCATTAGGTACCGAGATGAGATCCTCAGACCCCTTGTGAGACCATATGCTGGTGCGGTTGGCCCTGGGTTCCTCCTAATGCAAGACAATGCTAGACCTCATGTGGCTGGAGTGTGTCAGCAGTTCCTGCAAGACGAAGGCATTGATGCTATGGACTGGCCCGCCCGTTCCCCAGACCTGAATCCAATTGAGCACATCTGGGACATCATGTCTCGCTCTATCCACCAACAGACTGCACCACACACTGTCCAGGAGTTGGCAGATGCTTTAGTCCAGGTCTGGGAGGAGATCCCTCAGGAGACCGTCCGCCACCTCATCAGGAGCATGCACAGGCGTTGTAGGGAGGTCATACAGGCACGTGGAGGCCACACACACTACTGAGCCTCATTTTGACTTGTTTTAAGGACATTACATCAAAGTTGGATCAGCCTGTAGTGTGTTTTTCCACTTTAATTTTGAGTGTGACTCCAAATCCAGACCTCCATGGGTTGAAAAATTTGATTTCCATTTAAAAAAAATTGTGTGATTTTGTTGTCAGCACATTCAACTATGTAAAGAACAAAGTATTTCAGAAGAATATTTAATTAACTCAGATCTAGGATGTGTTATTTTTGTGTTCCCTTTATTTTTTTGAGCAGTGTATAATATAAGTATATCACACCCCTCAGTATGTCACACCTATCGATTTCACAGCTATACCAATCCTTGAAAGGACTTTTTTGGACCTATTAGCTAGCGTTTGGTGTCTCTATACTCTCTAATATTCTGTCCCTGCTCCATATAGCAACCTCTCCCTACACTGGCAAAAGACTGAATGTAAAATGGCGCCAGATTGGGTTTATTTATAGGGTAAGGGGTGTGTCCATGTGTTGAAACGTCTCAATTGGCTCTCCTGTCCCACCTGAAGGATGTGTCATGGGTCAAAGTTCAGCGCTATGCAAGAAAATATGGCGCGTGTGAATATCGCCATATGTTCACATGTTCGACGAATTGCGAACGAGCAAAGTTCGCCTCAAAACCGCAAGGCCATCTCTACTTGTGAAGTTCATAGGCTGTATTTAGCTCTAACCCTTTACTAGACTTGCTTAATATATAGACTTGGACTTTCTGTCCAGTGCTGAGCTGCTGTAACTACTTGGTCTGTCATCTCCAGGCTTTATCAGGTCCCGGAAGAAAGCACTTGCAGCTACATCGTGGATAAGGTCTGTTTCTCTCCTCCATACACTTGCAGTGTCCCTTTTACACACATATGTGGGCCGCTGCATACTCTCTTACATAGCCTGTTCTTGGGAGATTTACCAAATGTTATGAGAACAACTAACCTTCTCCCTGGCTGTCACGAGGTCTCGGAACCTCAAGCAGGCTCCAATAGGTATCACTGGAATATTCCAATACAAGACAGTTGGTGGCAGCACTCTATTGAAATACAGTGAATGGACTGTTCTATGATGGATATACACTCACCTAAAGAATTATTAGGAACACCATACTAATACGGTGTTGGACCCCCTTTTGCCTTCAGAACTGCCTTAATTCTACTTGGCATTGATTCAACAAGGTGCTGATAGCATTCTTTAGAAATGTTGGCCCATATTGATAGGATAGCATCTTGCAGTTGATGGAGATTTGAGGGATGCACATCCAGGGCACGAAGCTCCCGTTCCACCACATCCCAAAGATGCTCTATTGGGTTGAGATCTGGTGACTGTGGGGGCCATTTTAGTACAGTGAACTCATTGTCATGTTCAAGAAACCAATTTGAAATAATTCAAGCTTTGTGACATGGTGCATTATCCTGCTGGAAGTAGCCATCAGAGGATGGATACATGTTCTCATTCTGTTTACGCCAAATTCGGACTCTACCATTTGAATGTCTCAACAGAAATCGAGACTCATCAGACCAGGCAACATTTTTCCAGTCTTCAACAGTCCAATTTTGGTGAGCTCGTGCAAATTGTAGCCTCTTTTTCCTATTTGTAGTGGAGATGAGTGGTACCCGGTGGGGACTTCTGCTGTTGTAGCCCATCCGCCTCAAGGTTGTGCGTGTTGTGGCTTCACAAATGCTTTGCTGCATACCTCAGTTGTAACGAGTGGTTATTCCAGTCAACGTTGCTCTTCTATCAGCTTGAATCAGTCGGCCCATTCTCCTCTGACCTCTAGCATCCACAAGGCATTTTTGCCCACAGGACTGCTGCATACTGGATGTTTTTCCCTTTTCACACCATTCTTTGTAAACCCTAGAAATGGTTGTGCGTGAAAATCCCAGTAACTGAGCAGATTGTGAAATACTCAGTCCGGCCCGTCTGGCACCAACAACCATGCCACGCTCAAAATTGCTTAAATCACCTTTCTTTCCCATTCTGACATTCAGTTTGGAGTTCAGGAGATTGTCTTGACCAGGACCACATCCCTAAATGCATTGAAGCAACTGTCATGTGATTGGTTGACTCGTCAATTGCATTAATGAGAAATAGAACAGGTGTTCCTAATAATTCTTTAGGTGAGCGTATACCCATCACGGAACACAATCTAATAATAGGGTGATTTAAAAAGATGTAAAACATTTTTAAAAAAAGTTTTTGAAAATATATATTTTTTAAATAATATAAAAGTTCAAATCACCCCCTTTCCCCAAATTACAAATAATTTGCCAATTCACCATTTTTGGGTCACGTTACCTCCCCCAATTTTATTAAAATGTCACGCACACTTGTGGTATCACTGGAAAATACAGCTCACTCTTCAAAAGATGAGCCCTCATATAGCTCCATACACATAACTATAAAAATGTAATAGGGGAATATGGCAATTATTTTATTTTTTTTTCTTCAGTATTAAAGCCCAAGAAAAACAATACAAGTACGCTACCTTTGTAATTGTACTGACTTAGAGAATGAAGGTACCATGTCAATTTGACCATGTAGGGAATGCCTAAAAAAAAACAAAAACATAAAACTGTGGCAAAATTGCATTCTCTTTTCAACTACACCCCATTTGGAATTTTTTCCAGCTCGGCACTACATCATATGCAATCTTAAATAGTACCATTAGCAAGCACAACTTGTCCCGCAAAAAAAAAAAAGCCTTCATAAGGCTATGTGAATGGAAAAATAAAATGTTATGGCTCTGGGAAGGCAGGGAGTGAAAAACAAAAATGAAAAAATGTAAAATTTCAAGATACTCTAAGGCCTCTTTCACACGGGCGTTGCGGGAAAATGTGCGGGTGCGTTGCGGGAACACCCGCGATTTTTCCGCGCGAGTGCAAAACATTGTAATGCATTTTGCACTCGCGTGAGAAAAATCACGCATGTTTGGTACCCAAACCCGAACTTCTTCACAGAAGTTCGGGCTTGGGTTAGGTGTTGTGTAGATGTTATTATTTTCCCTTATAACATGGTTATAAGGTAAAATAATAGCATTCTGAATACAGAATGCTTAGTAGGTGATCAATTGAGGGTTAAAAAAAATAAATAAAAATTAACTCACCTTCTCCTCTTGTTCGCTTAGTTCCCAGTCTCTTCTTTACTTCTTTAATGATGAGCTGTGGGCTAAAGGACCTTTGGTGACGTCAGATCACATGCTCCATCACCGTGGTGATGGACCATGTGATTGGAGCATGTGATCTGACGGCACCACAGGTCCTAGCCGATAGTTCATCTTTTAAGAAGTAAAGAAGAGACCGGGAACTACGCGAACAAGAGGAGAAGGTGAGTTAATTTTTTTAAATTTTTTTTAACCCTCAATTGATCACCTACTAAGCATTCTGTATTCAGGATGCTATTATTTTCCCTTATAACCATGTTATAAGGGAAAATAATACAGTGAATAGACGGTCACCTAGCAACCATTCGTGAAAATCGCACCGCATCTGCACTTGCTTGCGGATGCTTGCGATTTTCACGCAACCCCATTCACTTCTATGGGGCCTGCGTTGCGTGAAAAACGCAGAATATAGAGCATGCTGCGATTTTCACGCAACGCACAAGTGAATGGAAATGAATGGGTCGGTATTCAGTGCGGGTGCAATGCGTTCAACTCACGCATCGCATCCGCACGGAATACTCGCCCGTGTGAAAGGGGCCTAAGGGTTAAACGTTTCTACTGCAGTTACAGTATGTATTAACATATGTAATAGAAGGCATTACAGATATCCAGATTTTTTTCTTGTTAACAGGAGAAACTCTTACTTGCATAACGTACAATGGGATTTTAGAAACACTATCCATTATGCACATGCAATAATGCTCTAGAAGTAATTTTCAGTTTATTTTCTTTGTTTTGCTCTTAACACAATATAGCTGAACGTAAATGGAAATAAATATTTCATGTGAATAGAAAACTATGAATGTATTTAGCAGTTTTGCATACGCTAGAAACATGTTTCATATTTTCGGCTTCTCCATAAAAAGAGCTTGTTCCGAATGAATCCATTCTAAAGTCTTCATATAGCATTCAGCTTCTGCTCATCTGTCAGCTAGTGTGCCTATCAGGTCATTAAAACCAGTGTGTGGGCAATGAAATCGATAATATAGATGTTTGAGTAGAAGCCTCCTTAAAAGACCTTTTTTATTGGAGTGCCATTTGGCAGACTGCATGCATTATACCAGACCTTGTAATGAATTATCCCAGCCTATATCTATCCCATACGATATAAAAATGTAGGGGGTAATTTATGAAGCTGAAATACACCTATATTAGGCATAGAAGAAGAAGAAGAAGAAGGTCTAAATGTAAGATAGCTCGGAAGCTGTCTTACATTTAGAATCAGTGGTGGATCTGCTGAAGTTATAAAGATGCCTGCGTCTCTTCATACCTCCAATGGATGCACCGCCATGCTTAGGAGTTTATTAAGACCGGCGTCTAAAATGCTGGTCTTAATAAATGTGCCCCTCAGTGTGCTGCGTCTGTTATACGCTTGCCTGCATTCATGATCTTTGTGTCTTTATTCCCCATTCGTGTATACAGTATGCAAATAGCCAGCTATTTTTCTTGTGAAAATATTCCTTCTAGAGCAAAAATCTAGAATAAAAATAAAAGAAAAAAAAACCTACATATGGCTCATTAAATGCAACACATTACACAGAAAAAAATATTTACACTACTACTATTGAAAGTATAGTTTAAATGAAAGAAATGCTAAAATTGCATCCTCTGGGGCTATGCATGCATTTTGTTAGTATGCTGAAAATGTTATATATAAATGGCATACATATTTATGCACTGCTCTTAACATTTATCATAGAGGTTGTTAGCATTTTGTAGCACATTGAAGATGTACAGGCTTGTATTCAGAGTAAGGATAAGCAAATTCATTCTAAACTAACAGGATTCTTTCCGAACTTCAAAAGAATTCATCTGTCAAACGAATGCGTAGCTTTTGCAACTTGCTTCGTAAGAATAGAGTAAAAACGGTGCCCATCACCATTCTACTGTTAATATTGCTAGGGGAAACCACTAGGGAGGAATAATATGGAGGATCCCATGATACTGGGAGGAATTAGAGATGAGGCATGCCCTTACTGGCTCAGAAGCAAAAAGATCAGTCAGGGCAGTAGGTGCGGAGTTGCCTATCCTCAACCAGCAGAAATGCCAAAGTGTGTTCAGCTTCTGACCAGGAATGAGTGTTTTTGGCAGTGCCTGCCATGAAAGCAATTACAGAGTATACAGAGTCACAAGCAACTATTATAATGTCATAGGGACACTATAGTGAAAGAATAGAAAATATAATGATCCTGATTTTGGGGAATTTAATCAGGGAAAGTTTTGATGGAGTGAGGGTCTTGTCACACTGTGCTTCAGCTGCACGCTGCTATCACATCTCGGCCTAGCAGTTCTACATAACAAAACCGATCCCTTGCAAGAAAAAAATATGCATTTTTCTATCCATGTTATTGGATGCAAGTGATATTACAGACTTGGCTAAAAAACAAAAATTTGAATTTTATTCCAAAAGTAAATTGTCAATACAAGTTTGTAGTGTGTCTGCTGAAGGGGAGGGACATTGAATTGCACCTCTGTCTTTTAAAACAAACACCACTATTGCAATTTTGTTAGTACTGTTTAATAATCTGAAACCCGTGATTTTTCATTTAAAAGAAATCCATGACTTTTCATTTAGCAGAAACCTGTGTATTTTCATTTATAGATCTCTTAACAAAATGTCTGGAGTGCACAATGAAAGACCCAGGCCTCATCATCCTAGAGTCAGAATTTTGGTAGTTACAGCAGTACCACACCAACAAGAAAATTATAAATACACAGTACACAATTGATGCAAATATATATTTTATGAATTCATTTCAAATAATATTAAAAAGTCAGTAGCAGCGGCATACATACACAAAATAACAGAACCACAGTGGGGCGTGTAACACACCAAAAAGAGATCCCATTAATGAACTAGGCGATGACCTATGCTGCACCCTTTTTATAGTCCAATTCTCCACAGATTAAATAAATAGATAAGTATCCGAAAGTGCCTAGTGGTCTGAGCCACACTGGTCGGTATATATTCATTAATTATGCATTTCCTAATGAACTATGTTTAGTATGTATTGCATTAGGCACTTTAAATGTTATTTATTGTAGGAGGCTTGAGTATTATCCCCTAATGAATTTTGTATTGTAGGCTTTGCAGTAAGCACTTTCACATACTTATCTATTTATTTAATCTTTGGGGAATTGGACTATATAAAGGGTGCAGCATAGGTCTGCGCCTAGTTCATTAATGGGATCTCTTTTTGGTGTGTTACACGCCCCACTGTGGTTCGGTTATTTTGTGTATGTATGCCGCTGCTACTGACTTTTTAATATTATCTGAGATGAATTAATAAAATATATATATTTGGATCAATTGTGTACTGTGTATTTATAATTTCCTTGTTGGTGTGGTAGATCTATTCTGACATACACAGTAGTTACTTTGTTGGAGCTATTTGTATGTCGGTGTAATAGTTACAGCAGTAGCAGCATCAGCCATCCAGCCATTAGTAGTAGTAGTAGTAGTAGTAGTAGTAGTAGTAGTAGTAGGTCACAGTAGTGCAGGTTTATTATTGAGGACAAAGTGGATTATTGAGGACAAAGTGGATTATTGAGGACAAAGTGGATGAGATTATGAACTCAATAGATCACTCCTCTTCTCAGTCACAACAGGATGATATCACGGTCACCTCTCATGTCTGCTAACATGGCTTGGAGTCGGGGTCACAGCAGAGGCATAGTTATGGTGGTGACAGGGGAAGCACCTGCTATGGACCCCAAACTCAGAAAGGAGAAGGACTAAAATATTTTATTGTCAGGGCCCCTGCAACAGTATTATACAATGACATTATATACAGTTACAGTATATACAGTGACATAACATACAGTATATATGTATATTAATTGGATGGATCGGCTGCCTGGCATGGTCTGAAAGAGCGATTTTGACTAGCTGCATGAGTGGGGGTTGCATAGGAGGAGGGTGTTGCAAAGAAGTTGGTGGGGCAATTAAAAAATTTGCTCTGGGGCCTAGTCAGTCCTAGTTATGCCACTAGATAACAGCCTTCCTCCTGATCTTCCTCCTTGCAAACCCACAGAGGTCTTTCAGTTGCATCATTTTTGTCTTCACTGCCCCCTCTTAGCGGGATGCCTGCTTGTTTTCCTAAAAAGAGGCAGCAAACCTCACTATGCACTATGAAACACGCTCAAGAGAGTCTTCTTGTGAGAACAGTTAGCATTTGGACTGCTATGAGGAGGAGGTTCATAGGGAAGTGGGGGACACCATGCATAGTGGTGTTGTTGTTGGTGATAGTAGGGACACTTGGGGAAAATACAGAGCAGGGAATGGGGAGGTGGACAAAGTACCTCACAATGACATATCACCGTCTGATAAAAGTAGTAGGGAGGGTGAGAACTATTATTGTGTGTTGGACAGGATCTAGGAGCCAGATTGGGGTGCTGAAGAGGTCACATCGGAAGAGGAGGGTGGTGGCAGCGACAACAATAAAGAGCAGAGTTAAGGTACAGCTAGAAAAAAGTAACTACAGTTCGGGTACTTTCACACTAGAGGCAGGACGGATCCGACAGGCTGTTCAACCTGTTGGTTCCGTTCTGCCGCAATTTCGCCGTGCCACCGCTCCGTCCCCATTGACTATAATGGGGACGGGGGCGGAGCTCCAACGCAGCACGGCAGTTCGCGGTGAGAGGCCGCCGGACTAAAAAGTCGGACATGGAGTACTCTTAGTCCAGCGGCCTTTCGCCATGCACTGCCGTGCTACGCCGGATCTCCGCCCCCATCCCAATTATAGTCAATGGGGATGGAGCGGCGGTCCGGCGGCATGGCGAAATAGCGTCAGGGCGGATCCGACAAGATGAACAGCCTGTCGGATCCGTCCTGCCGCTAGTGTGAAAATAGCTTTACTTATTGCCAGCACCCTAGTGGCATACATTCTGATGAAAACAGTGTGAAATTGAATCTTTTTTTCTAAAAAAAGTAGCAAACACATTTTACATTAATACCATTGTCAATTTTCAATACTAGTGTGCAGTAAGTTATTAGAAAGGAAAATACATTCAATTGTGTCTCTGTCTTTAAACTGCAGAAAAAAACACTTTTACTAGTAATGTTTAATAATCTTTGTATCAAACGCCTTTTCATTTTTAGGCTTCATAATAAAATGTCTGGTAAATGGAATAGTAGCAAATTAAAGACCAAAGCCTCATTATCTGGTATTCAGAATGTGAGTAGCAGTGCAAACAGCATTAACAGCACCACCCGTCTGGCCATTAGTAGTAGGTCACGGTTCTCCCTGGCTTCCGATCAGTGCAATATTATTATTGAGGACAAAGAGGATGAGGTTATGGACTGTATGTCTCACAACTCTTTTCAGTCGCATGAGGATGATGTAGATGTCACCTCTGAGTCTGACACCATGCCTTGGAGCCAGGGGGTAACAGCATTCCTTCTACTCCTCCTTGCATCCCCACAGAAGCATTTCAGTTGCATCCCTCTGTCTTCACTTCACCCTTCCAGTGGGATGCTTTTTTTCTTTCTTAAGAAGAGACAACAAAAAAAAAACAATGCACCATGGAAGATACTCAAGAGAGTCTTCCTGTTGATGACTTGTGCGAGAAACATCAGTATTTTGGTTGCCATGAGGCAGAGGTTCATACAGAGGCTGAGTACCTCATGTATATGTGTTAATAGTGGTGGTACTAGTGACATTTGTTGCCATGGTGTTTGAGGTAGGAGCAGTGGTAGGAATAGGGACAAATACATAGCAGGGAATTGGGAAAGGGGGCAATAAGTCTAAAATGACATATTGCAGTCTGATAGGAGAGAGGGGAGGCTGAGGTCTATGATGATAATTTTGTTGGACGGGACCTGGGAGCCAGATCGGGGTGTAGAGAAGGAGGAATCAATTCATACACAAATCAATCTTTTTGAACAATTTGATAAATCAGACGCAAAACAAATTTCAAGAAGTGGGCATATCACTACACTCGATCCTTCTCGACATCTTCTATGGAGGCAATGTTGGGAGGTCCCCATGAACATTAGATTTTTGGACAAACCTGCCATTTTCAATTGCTTTGGTTGACAATAGTTTAATGTGTATGGAGGATTTAGACCTAAAGAGAGGTAGCCAAATTTAGTGTTGTCAGGATAATAAAAAGAATATATATATATATACACGTATATATATAAAACGTTCTTTCTTTTAATCCTTGTATTTTCACCGGGAGAAGAAAGAGGAGATATTATAATATTGTAACAAATGAGAAACACTACTAATTGCTAATTTACAATTTGTTTTCAATTTGTCAACTTTATCTTCATTTAACATATACCATATATTTTTGTGTCTTATGGGGCAAATACTAGTACCGGAGGACGGGGAAGCGGTGAATGCAGAACTCCCCGGGCTCACCGCTTCCGGGTCCTCTGCCGTCGGCTATGCTGTGACTGAACACAGCAGGAGGACACTCTGTGACCTCACGCTGTGCGCGTTGGATCATAGCACAGCGCGCATCAAGAGAGAGAGAGAGCTGGATCCTGGAAGCCTGCGGCGTTCGGAGCAGAAGAGGTAAGTTGATATTTTTTTATTATTTGCTCTGTGGCATGGGGTCTGATCTGAGGCATGGAGTCTGATCTGAGACATGGGGTCTGATCTGTGGCATGGGGGTCTAATCTGAGGTCTTATTTATATTGAGGCTTTTATCTGTGGTCTCATTGAGGGTAATTCACATTGGAGTCTGAGCTTAGGTCTGATTGTGGGTCTGATTTGAGGTTTTATTGGGGTCTTATTAACATTGGAGCTCTGATCTGAGGTCTGATAGAGGGTCTTATTAACTTTGGGGGTCTGATTGGTGCTGTGAGCTGAGGTCTGATTAAAGGGGTTGGCCACTGTTAGCACTTATTAAAACTATAAAGAAAGTAGCAAGATATTACACTTATTAATATATCTTCTTAAGCAGATCTGCCTGGTTTCCTTGCTATTGACAGCTATGCCCCGTCCTGTCCTGCTCTCACAGCAGCCTGTCTCCTCCATCCCTGAAGGAGTGTGCTGCTGTCTGGGTCCTAAAGTACCCTTCTTGTATCAGAGGGGCTTTCCTTTTGTGTCTGGCACTCCTGGCTGTGCAGGGCTGGCAAGGGCTTAGCAGGGACACTTGTTAAAAGCCGAAATAAAGAAACTTATGCAGGAGGAAGGGAGACTGAGGGGAAGCTGTGATGGCTGATCTGTCTGCAGGCTCTGCCCCTTCTGTTTCCCCTGTACTGAGAGGATCCTGCCAACATGTGAGGATGTGGCAGAGCCATGGAAGCGCTGTGGATCACAAACTTTGAGCAATCCCAGTGTCTGTCCTGTTTATGGCCCCTCTGCTCTGTGTTCTTATCACAGACATGATATTACAGCCAGACCAACAGTTCAGGAGCTTTAACCCCTTGTGAGCTGTCAGTATGGCTGAGGTCAGTGATATCAGCAGCAATCACTAGTCTCACCAACTATAAATGTGTGCCCTCTCCTTCCTGCTCTCTGTATATGGTGATATGTGACCCCCATCACTGCATACAGAGATCCATGACTAACTGTACACTGTATACAGTGATCCGTGCTAACGGTAGCCCTTGAGTGCCGCCGGAAGTCTGCTCCGGGCCCATTCACTTTAATTGGGACAGGTCGGAGATGCGGCTGCAGCACGGCAAACATGCTGAGATGCGGCCGGACAAAAAACGCAGTGCGCTGGGCCTCAGTGAATGTGAATGGGCCAGGGCGGACTTCCGGCAGCCTCGTGGGCTAGTGTTAGCACGGATCCGGCAGGGGAACAGCCTGCCGGACCCTGCTAATGCTAGTGTGAAAGTAGCCTTAGTCTTGTGATGATAGACAGGATGCTCCTCTCTATATGAGCAGATCGATTTGTACAAATTTATTCATCAGAGTTCTTGTGCAACAAAGATCTATCCCCCCGCTCAACAGCCCCCCTCCTATGGCAGTCCATGCACCTAAACAGAAATCCTCAGAGCTTCCGTAGATTTAAGGCTTCATTTGAGTCAGAAAACTGGCGAAAATGAACATAAATTTGTTGGGGCAACTGGTCATGCCCCCTCCCTGACATTGTCACGCCATTTTATTTTTAAAGGCACAGTTAAAAAGTGACACATGGTTTGCAACTTTTTAACGCCACTTTTCAGAAACAAGGGAAATGATAAATGTCCCCCTCTATTTATTCTGTTCATAGCTTAAATCCAATGGTGCAACTAGAAATGACTAGGCCCTACAGCAAGTTCATGAACAGGGAACCCTCCCTCCCCCCCAATAACATATGTATGATACATTAGCATCATAATCCTGTGTGCTGCTGTGACTGGGGCGTACTTCCTATTGCTACATCTGTGCATCAGTTATTTACTAATGTATGAGGGGAGCTTGTCTCTATGGAAACAAAGGTGAGCGGGTATGTCATGTGAATACTCCTCTGAACATGCTTGCTGCAGTGCATGCTGGGATTTTTATGTTTACTTTGCCAAGCACTTACCTTCTGCAACAACAGGGTGGAACACCAGCACCAAGACTACCTGGACCCCCATACGAACCCAAAAGCATGGCGGCCCCAGGCAGAGCTGCTCACTGACTTATGGTTCCCCCTCCGGGTAACCCAGGGGCCCTCTCACCGAAGGCACAGACAGACAGGGAATGTCTAGCAACCATGCTGAACAACACACCAAACAGACCAGTTATTGAGCACAACACTAGACATAACAACACACCCTGTATATAAACCCTCACCAAACATATGCAAGGGAAGGAAGGGGAAAATACATAAGGATGACACAGGGGGACCTCGTATCTAACTAGGTGGCCCTCACGCTGGAAGGATAGAATATCCAGGGCAGAAGCATAGCTTCAGCATACACCAAGGCTGGAGAACTACTGACCCCCCTGCTCACAACACCAGATTAAGAAGAGCCATGATGCCACACCCAGAACACACCTAGCCCGGAAGTTAACCCCTCCAGCACCAGACAGGGAAAGAACCAGAATAAGGAGGAAAGCACAAACATGCTGCACCACAACGCGTTGCCCCGGCAACCAGCATGCATGGCTAACGTGTCACGGCACACAACAACAAGACCGTGACAACAGGTTAGAAAGGTGATATATAGCCAGTACATGTCACATGATATAAATACTTCATGGTTTTGGCTATTGTCTAGGGGACTTTGGATTTTTGATACTTAGGGTGGACAACCCCTTTAACATTGAGGGTCTGATTGGTGGTCTGATCTGAGGTCTAATAAAAAAAAAATCTTATTGTCCTCCTCTAAAACCTAGGTTTGTCTTCTGGGCAGGTGCATCTTTTAGGGCGAAAAATACAGTATGTTATTTCATATCTTTCATTTGTTCCTTATTGTAGCAATTATCTGCATTTCTTGCTTGTTACCTGCTTTGCTGGCCTTATCGTTCTGCCTTTCTTTAGCCTTTTCCTGTGCATACAGATGCAGATTAGATGTGTTTAGAGCGTATATGTAACAATTCTATAGAATGTATATTACTACATTGCAAGAAAAATGGATTTACATTCTCAATTGTATGTTAAAAGTGCTCTAGCACTTGAGGCTATGGCTTCTCCTGAATGTACATTATAGAGTATAATTAATCTTTAAACCACTAATTTATTCCAAATCCTGAGAACACGGCATTCATGATTTAACAGACTCTCACTTCACTCTCATCATAACCCATTTATATAAGTCTGCTCTATAATGAAATCCTATTCTAATCTATTTTACACTTCAAAAATAAGCCCTGTACTTTGGAAAGTTTCTTAGAGCAATTTTTAAAGCAAGATCAAAGCAAACTGTACATACCCTACATTTTAGATCAGCCATTGTCAATACAGCCCCCTCAATAAAAATTTGAAAAAGAAGACAACTATAAGCAAAATAGAGTATATAAAAAAATAACACCTCACTTTTTTCAAATCAGCTGTGATATTAAAGGGATTCTGTCATGAGATTTGAGGCCTATAACCTAAACATACGGCCAGGTCCCTACTAATACCCTGAATCCGAAACTGACCTTATTAAATGTGCCTGTGGCTCTATTAGCATATAAAACAGGTTTTTATAGCCTGTCACTCACGTACCAAATGTGTCCAAGGGGACGTCTCATCATTCAGGGTGCCCAGCTGCAGCCATCCCCGTCTTATGCCCAGCGCCGCCTTCCGACTAGAAATCGCCGCCCTCCCTGTCTATAGTGCCGCCTTTCTCACCTCAGCCCCGCCTCCGCAACCGTCCGGTCCATCAGGTTATGCATAGTGCGCACGCGCGGGATATGGCTGAGGAGAGCGGACGATTTCGGAAGCGGCGCTGAGGTGAGGGAGGCGGCGATGAGGTGAGGTAGGCGGCTCTATTGAAATGGAGGGAGGCGATTTCTAGTCGGAAGGCGGCGCTGGGCACCAGACGGAGATGGCTGCAGCCGGGCACCCTGCATGATGAGATGTCCCCTTGGACACATTTGGTACGTGACTGACAGGTTATAAAAACCTGTTTTATATGCTAATAGAGCCACAGACAGTTTTTATTTATTTATTTTTCTGTTCCAGTGTTCACCGCATAGATTTTTTTTATATTTTAATAGTTTCGAATTTTTGGACGTGGCAATATGTGATATGTTTATATTTTATATGTAAAATTGGGAAAGGGGGTGATTTATACTTAATATTTTGGTGTTTTATTTTATTTTATTTATTTATTTATTTAATAACTATTTCCCCCCTTAGGGGCTAGAACCTGGGATCTTTTAATTCCTTGTCCTATTCACCCTAATAGAGCTCTATTAGGGTGAATAGGATCTCACACTCTCCCTGCTGACCTGTGCTCTGTACACACAGCATCAGGGATGTTACCATGGCAGCCAGGGCTTCAGTAGCGTCCTGGCTGCCATGGTAACCGATCGGAGCCCCAGGATTACACTGCTGGGGCTCCGATCAGAAGCTGCCACTGCCATCAATGAGAAGGGGAGGGGACCCTGTGGCCACTGCCACCAATGATTTTTATACGGTGGAGGAGGGGCGGTGCACTGCACTACCAATGATAATTAACCTTTAATACAGGAGGTGGGTGCCAGCAGCAGATCAGCGGCAGTTAACTCCTCAGGTGCCACACCTGAGGGGTTAACTGCCGCTGATCGCAGCTCCCTGTCAGAGGCAGAGTGTCGGCTATGTGATTCTGCTGCCGGCACCTGCCTCCTGTATTAAAAGTTAAAGACGACCTTTCAGGGGATGTACTTTAAGTTAGCAGGCTACATAGAGTGGCGCCCAGGGATCTCCCTGCACTTACTATTAGTCCAGCGCAGAGCTCACAGCCTGGGAGGTTTTTTTTCTCCCAGTCTGTGAGCTCTGCGCTGCGATTGGACAGCTCTACAGCCTGGGAGAAGGAGACACCCAGGGAAAAAAAGGGCAGGCTCCTCCCAGTTTTACCAATAGACCGAAAATACAGATGGACACAGCGGGCTAACGGAGCGGCGCCCCGGAATGATAGTAAGTGCAGTGAGATCCCAGGCGTCTCTCTATGTAGCCTGATGGTTACTTTACAATGTTTGGACCTATGAAAGGTCCTATTTAACTTTCATTGGTGACGCAGTGCGCTCGCCCCCTCTCTCCTCATTCGTGGCGGCGACGGCACAGGGGGGAGGGAGAGAGTGACTCCTTCTCCCCTGTGCTGCTGAGGAGAACACGAAGCGCGCTCCATGCTGTGATATTAGGCTGTGCAATAGCGAAGCCTAGTATCAAAAATTGTAAAATCCTGGTATCAAGGTCGATAAAAGTATTGATTGGGTATCGAAAATTCGATACCCGCAACATCCCTAATATATATTTGTATATATAATGCTCCGCCCATAGTCAATGCCTACATTTATATAATGACTCCATACATATAATGCTCTCCCCCAATAGTATTATGTCAATGTATATATAATGCTTTCCTACCCTGTAGTATAGTGCCCCCATACATATAATGATCTGCCGCCTGTAGTGTAGTGCCCCCAAATATACATGTATAATGTCCCCATATATATTGCCCTGTAGTGCCCCCATTAGAGCAATACATATACTTTTTTTTTTTAAAGACACTCACCTGTGTGCGTTTTCCCACCTGTTGTCTGAGTTACAGCTTCCGCAGGAGGTCATAATGACATTGCTGCAACCTCATAGGTGGCACTACATCATCACGCCGCCTGTGACCCATGAGACTAGTACGTAAGAGTGTTTCTCAACAATATATATATATATATATATATATATGTGTGTTTTCTAAGGGGTACTCTTTTTCACTACAGAGAGCTCATGGTACGCTGAGCATGAGTGCGTACCGTAGTATTGTAGACAAGGTGAGGCCCCTACTTTGCCAAGTAGCGAGTACATGTCAACAGTATTGTAGTCCAGGTAATGCAACTGGTACGCTGAGTATGTGTGTGCAGTATTGTAGGCCAGGGAATGCCTCTCTCGGTTGATGGGAAAGATATTCAAATTAGCTCTTTTACACCTGTCTGATGTCGGCTGATGTTAGACATGATAATTCGCATATATTTTACCCAGAAATCCAGAGAAGCGTTGTCTAGGCTACAATAGTCTTTACATGTATCAACTGGTCTCCATAATAGAAATAGTCCCCACTCAGAGTTTCCCCCTATGGCCTTGCAACTAGAGATGTTGTTGTTATCTGGGGTGTTTGTCCTGAAAGTACTACTTGCAGATGTGAGGCTAACTTGGCTATTTTTCCTGCTTTTCTACATAAGCATGTTTAAAAGGCAGCAAGGCATCTCTGCCAATTTGCAGTATGAAAAATAATGCAGTGCTCATATTGCTGCTATGTTCTTCTTATGGTTTACCTACTTGACACAGCAGTCCCAAATGAATCACCAAAAAATTGGGTTTGACTGAATCTGGGCCGAATTCCAAACTGGTAGAATGAGTTTGCTCTTTCTTATTACATACTATTTTATATTTTCCATCTTCACCATTAAAATGTACATTGCCAGTGCCATGCTATTAACTGTATTGTATTTTATGTACCCAGCTACATCTGCTATACTGTATGTCATTATATCATTATGTATTGTACATAGTGTGGGGGTTCGCTCTGGTAGTTAGGATAAGTGGGCGCAGTACAGAGGCAAAAGACTTACATTACTCTTACCGGTAATCGTTTTTTCCCTTTAGCCTCCACAACGGCAGTAAACATGGAGATTATCCCGCCTTCTCAGGGACAGGAAAACCGCTTTGTGGACCAGCCCATATAAGGCCCCCTCCCTCTTACCTCTCCAGTTAGTAACCTAGTACTCAGAGATAAATGCAAGGAAGGTTTAATAAAGAACAAAAGTAACAAATATCAGAGCCAGTCTGCTCTAACTTATAGGATTAGAAGAAAATATATATTTCACCAATAGAATATACACATATAAGCATGAATACATATTAAATAATGTATATATATATATATTATTATTATTTTTTTTTTTTTGGGGGGGGGGGGGGAGAATTCCTCCTGCCGTTGTGGAGGCTAAAGGGAAAAAACGATTACCGGTAAGAGTAATGTAAGTCTTTTCCCTACGCCTCCACAACGGCAGTAAACATGGAGGAAATAACATAGGAGAATAGCCTAGGGTGGGAAAACTGCAGATAGGACCCTCCGCCCAAAGGCTAAATCCCTATTTGCAGAAACATCTAACTTGTAATGTCTAAAAAATGTACATGGATTGGACCATGTGGCTGCACGGCAGATGTCCTCTAAGAAGGCTGAAGCACCCTCGGCCCAGGATGTGGCTAGGGCCCTGGTAGAGTGAGCTTTGAGAAACGGTGGAGGAGGAACACCCTCTGTCTGGTAGGCTAGATAGATACAGGACTTGATCCATCTTGATATTGAAGTCTTGCTGGCAGCTTTTCCCTTCAACATGCCCAGGTATTGAATTAGAAGTTGATTAGTCTTCCTAATCTCTTTAGTGGCTTCCAGGTATTGGAGGATACATCTCCTGACGTCCAGGTTATGAAAAAGTCTCTCTTTTTCGTTCTTTGCCTGAGAACAAAAGGAGGAAAGGATAATTTCCTGTTGGCAGTGAAATTTAGAGACTACTTTCGGAAGGAATTCAGGAGCATGTTTTAGCGTGATCCTGACGTCTGAAACAGAAAGGTATGGAGGCAGGATAGAAAAGGCTTGTATTTTGCCTACTCTTCTGGCCGTAGTGATGGCTAGCAGGAATGATGTCTTAAGAGTAAGAATTCTTAAGGGTATATCTGTAATTGGCTCAAATGGAGGGTACATAAGCTTGGACAGTACCAAGTTTAAGTCCCAGGGAGGCACTAGGGATCTTAACCTAGGGCGAATCCTGATGGCCGCCTTAAAAAACCTTTTTATTATTTCCATGTTAGCCAGTTTACAGTCCATAAATACACTCAAGGCTGCTATCTGAGCTTTCAATGTACTTACTGCGAGGCCCTTATCCAACCCTGCTTGGAGAAAGTCCAGTATGAGGGACATTTGAGGTTCTCCTGATGGGTCGTATTTGTTCTCCCCGAAAAGTAGAAAGGATTTCCAGGCCCTCAGATATATTTTCGAGGTGACCGGTTTCCTACTAAGTAGTAAGGTGGAGATCACTTTCACGGAGAAGCCTTTGCTCCTGAGGATATTTCTTTCAGCCTCCAGGCCGTCAGACGGAGTTGAGAGACTTGAGGATGAGAAACCGGACCCTGAAGTAGAAGGTCTGGGCGAGGGGGGAGGATCCAGAATTCTTCTCCTGCCAGAATCTTCAGGATCGGAAACCATGATCTGCGGGGCCAAAATGGAGTGATCAGGATGATTCGTACTCTTTCTTCAAAATTTTTTGCTATGACCCGCTGTATGAGGGAGAATGGTGGGAATGCATATAACAGGATTGGTGGCCAGGGTACCGAAAGCGCATCCACTCTTAAGGGTTGATCTTCTACTGCCAGAGAGTAGAAATTCGGAACCTGTCTGTTCTTTCTCCTGGCGAACAGGTCGATCTTCGGCGTTCCCCACCTGGAACAGATCTGCCTGAATACCTGGGGGTTTAGCATCCACTCTCCTGCGTTTAGCTGGTCCCGGCTGAGGAAGTCCGCCACCTGATTCTCTTTTCCTCTCACATGGGCTGCTGAAAGAGACTGAATATTTTTTTCCGCCCAACTGAAGATTTTTCTCACCACCAGGGCTAGCGATAGGCTTCTTGTGCCGCCCTGTTTGTTCAGGTATGCCACTGTCGTAGAGTTGTCCGACAAGATCTTTACATTCCTCTGCAGGAGGGAGGGTGCAAATGTTTTCAGGGCTTCCCAAACCGCGGACAATTCTCTCTTGTTGGAGGAGGCTTTTTGCAGAACGAGACCCCACTGGCCTTGAGCTAGTTTCCCTTCCATGTGGGCTCCCCATCCTTGTTGGCTGGCGTCTGTAGTAATAACTACCTGGTCTGATGGTCTCCAGGGTACTCCTTTCAAAAGGTTTTTCCGATCTGCCCACCAATTCAAGGATGTCTTTACTGCCTGAGGGATTTTTACCTTCTTGTTTAAGGATGTCTGTTTCTTGTCCCAGGTTCTTAAGAGGAATGATTGGAGGGTCCTTGAGTGAAACTGTGCCCATTTTACTGAAGGGATAGTGGATGTCATTAGACCCAGGATGACCATTATATCTCTGAAAGAGACCGACCCTTGTTTCTGAAATCTTCTCACTGTCGTGATCAGGAAATCTTGTTTCTGCAGAGGAAGAAAAGAGATCTTTTTCTCCGAGTCTAACAGCACTCCTAGAAAGCTTATCTGGGTTGAGGGTAGGAGACAGGATTTTTCCGTATTGATTATCCACCCCAGGTTGGTAAGTGTGGTCCGGATTGTCTGGAGCTGCAGGAGTAACCGATACGATGATGGGGCTGCTATTAGGAAATCGTCTAGATACGGAAAAAATAGAATTTCCTTTAGGTGAAAGAACTTTGATACCTCTTTTATGACCTTTGTAAAAAGCCTTGGTGCTGAGCTGAGACCAAACGGAAGTACCCGGAATTGGAAGTGGCACAGCTCTCCCTTGAACCATGTCGCCAGTCTCAGGAATTTCTGATCTTCCTTTCTGATGGGTATATGGTAGTAGGCATCTGCCAAATCTAATGTTACCATGGCGCCGTTCTTTGGGATCAGGCTGATGACTGTCTTTATGGTTTCCATTTTGAACTTTTTGTATATGATGTATCCGTTTAACATCTTCAGGTTTATTATTAATCTGAACGAGCCGTTTGGTTTCTTTATCAAGAAGATCGGGGAGTAAAACCCTTTGCTCTGTTCCTGCTTTGGGACTGGGATGATGGCCCCTTTCTCCAGCAGAAGTCTCAACTGATGATCCATAGTTTGCTGGCTTATTTCCCCCAGATGAGGGTTCTCCATATATCTGTCTGGTGGGCAGGTTTTTAATTCTAGACTGTACCCGTTCTTTATTACTGACAGAACCCATGGAGAGGCCTGGATATTTACCCAGGCAGGATAGAATTGGGACAGTCTTCCTCCCACCACGCCTTTGGCGTCATTGAGAAGAGGTGTGGGCCGATTTGTCAGGGTTAAACAGGAACCCTCTGCCTTTACCCCTATTGGACTGCCAGGCTGGTCTAGTGTCCTTTCTTTTTTGGTCCGGCCTACCTCGCTTCTGGGACCGAAAGGACTGCCTTTGCTGAAAAAATTTTGATTCTGTAGGAAAGCCCTTCTTCCTATCTGAAGCTTTTTCTAGAATGTCGTCCAAGGCCGTACCAAACACCCTATCCCCCTCACATGGCAGAGTGCACAGCTTGTTTTTGGAGGCTGTGTCACCGGACCAGGTGCGTAACCATACTGCTCTTCTAGCAGAGTTAGAGAGGGCAGCAGATCTGGCTGAAAGCTTCACTATATCTGCTGATGCGTCTGCCATAAAATTAGCGGCCTGTTTTAGCATTGGTATAGAAGCTAAGATGTCTTCTTGTGGAGTGCCTGACTCTAGATTTTCCTCCAATTGTCCCAACCAAAGGCCCAGGGTTCTTGCCGTATAAGTTGCGGAGATCCCTGGTCTTAGAGTGGCCGTAGAAGATTCCCACATCTTTTTAAGGAGGCTTTCACATCTTTTGTCCATCGGATCTTTAAGAAGACCGAGGTCTTCAAATGGAAGGGCAGTTTTTTTGGATATTCTTGCTACTGGGGCATCTACTTTAGGGGTCTTATCCCAGGCCACAGAATCTTCTTCCGCGAAAGGGTATTTTCTTTTTAACCACTTAGAGGCGGATTGTTTTTTCTCAGGGTCTCTCCATTCTGAGTGTATTAATGCCCGGATGTTAGGGTGGACAGGAAAAACTCGTTTTTTCTTGTCCCCTAATCCAGCAAACAATTGGTCTTGTACTGAAAGGGGTTCTCTGGGTTCTTCCAGGTTTATTGTAGCCCTAATTGTTTTCAGTAGGGAATCCGTATCCTCAACTGAACAGAGAGGTTTACCGCCTGCTTGGTCTGAAATATCAGAATCAGACCCAGAGGAAATTTCACCTTCATCCAGGTCAGAGTCCTGCACATTAGAGACTATGGCTCCTGAGGTAGATGGTCTGGGAGACAATGTAGATAACTTAGCTTCTACAGCTGCACCCACTTCTTCTCTGATTATGATTTTCAGACCTTCTATTAAAGATGGGGTCTCCTCTGACACAACCTTGTCACAACACTTCTGGCACAAGGATTTCTTGTATGTACTAGACAGCGATTTCTTGCACATAACGCATTTTTTCTTCAAAGGTGGATCTTTTTTTTGAGGATTCTTTACCCTGAAAGACACAAAATTGGAGAGGAAAAGTTTATCCTTAGTCTCTTTAAAAAAAAAAAGGGTAAAGAACCACCACCAAGGAGACCCCCATACAGGATAAGGCAACCTGTTGTTTAGTAACGGGAGGAGGCTTACCGGGCTAGAGGGCCTGGAGGTATCTGTGGGCCGCCTGGGCGAATCGTCTGCTTGCTGAGACATCTTTCTCAGGAGAGGAGCGCAGGAGCTGCATTGGAACGCCGGCAGCCGCGCTCCTTTACTTCCTGGTTCCCAATGATGACGACATATGCTCCGCACCCCCTCGCGTCACGCGCCGGCCACTGACATCACATAGGATCCTACCGCCGGCGCGCGCGCATAGGGGAAGATGTGGGGAGCACTCCCAGGCCCAGGAACGCTCCCCCGGCTCGCAGAACAGGGCCGGTCCGCACTGGACGTGGGTCCATAGCCAAGGGTGGCCAGCAACGCTGGGCTTAAACCACAGGGAAGGAGGAACTTTAATAGAGTTCCGCGACCCTATCCCCTGCCTCAGCCCTCCGGCCAGAGCCAGGATAACAAACCGAAAAGGCTGGGCGCGTGACTGATCCATCCGGCAAGTCCTGACCTTCTGAGGGACAGGAAAACAACTGGAGAGGTAAGAGGGAGGGGGCCTTATATGGGCTGGTCCACAAAGCGGTTTTCCTGTCCCTGAGAAGGCGGGATAATCTCCATGTTTACTGCCGTTGTGGAGGCGTAGGGAAAATATAAATTCGTAATTCAAACTTCAGTGTTTATTCACACATGGTGCCAAACATCCAGGTGTTCGCTCAACTCTACTCATAGCTCTATTGGCACTATATACACTGCTCAAAAAAATAAAGGGAACACTTAAACAACACAATGTAACTCCAAGTCAATCACACTTCTGTGAAATCAAACTGTCCACTTAGGAAGCAACACTGCGTGACAATCAATTTCACATGCTGTTGTGCAAATGGGATAGACAACAGGTGGAAATTATAGGCAATTAGCAAGACACCCCCAATAAAGGAGTGGTTCTGCAGGTGGTGACCACAGATCACTTCTCAGTTCCTATGCTTCCTGGCTGATGTTTTGGTCACTTTTGAAAACTGGCGGTGCTTTCACTATAGTGGTAGCATCAGACGGAGTCTACAACCCACACAAGTGGCTCAGGTAGTGCAGCTTATCCAGGATGGCACATCAATGCGAGCTGTGGCAAGAAGGTTTGCTGTGTCTGTCAGCGTAGTGTCCAGAGCATGGAGGCGCTAGCAGGAGACAGGCCAGTACATCAGGAGACGTGGAGGAGGCCGTAGGAGGGCAACAACCCAGCAGCAGGACCGCTACCTCCGCCTTTATGCAAGAAGGAACAGGAGGAGCACTGCCAGAGTCCTGCAAAATGACCTCCAGCAGGCCACAAATGTGCATGTGTCTGCTCAAACGGTCAGAAACAGACTCCATGAGGGTGATATGAGGGCCCAACGTCCACAGGTGGGGGTTGTGCTTACAGCCCAACACCGTGCAGGACGTTTGGCATTTTCCAGAGAATACCAATATTGGCAAATTCGCCACTGGCGCCCTGTGCTCTTCACAGATGAAAGCAGGTTCACACTGAGCACATGTGACAGACGTGACAGAGTCTTGAGACGCCGTGGAGAACGTTCTGCTGCCTGCAACATCCTCCAGCATGACCGGTTTGGCATTGGGTCAGTAATGGTGTGGGGTGGCATTTCTTTGGAGGGCCGCACAGCCCTCCATGTGCTCGCCAGAGGTAGCCTGACTGCCATTAGGTACCGAGATGAGATCCTCAGACCCCTTGTGAGACCATATGCTGGTGCGGTTGGCCCTGGGTTCCTCCTAATGCAAGACAATGCTAGACCTCATGGGGCTGGAGTGTGTCAGCAGTTCCTGCAAGACGAAGGCATTGATGCTATGGACTGGCCCGCCCGTTCCCCAGACCTGAATCCAATTGAGCACATCTGGGACATCATGTCTCGCTCTATCCACCAACGTCACATTGCACCACAGACTGTCCAGGAGTTGGCAGATGCTTTAGTCCAGGTCTGGGAGGAGATCCCTCAGGAGACCATCCGCCACTTCATCAGGAGCATGCACAGGCATTGTAGGGAGGTCATACAGGCACGTGGAGGCCACACACACTACTGAGCCTCATTTTGACATGTTTCAAGGACATTACATCAAAGTTGGATCAGCCTGTAGTGTGTTTTTCCACTTTAATTTTGAGGGTGACTCCAAATCCAGACCTCCATGGGTTGAAAAATTTGATTTCCATTTTTTAATTTTTGTGTGATTTTGTTGTCAGCACATTCAATTATGTAAAGAACAAAGTATTTCAGAAGAATATTTAATTAATTCAGATCTAGGATGTGTTATTTTTGTGTTCCCTTTATTTTTTTGAGCAGTGTATATATATATACAGTGAGGAACAGAAGTATTTAAATACCCTGCAATTTTGTAAGTTCTCCCACTTAGAAATCATGGAGGGGTCTGAAATTCACATTGTAGGTGCATTCAGACAGAATAAAAAAAAATAATCAGGAAATCAGATTGTATGATTTTTAAAGAATTTATTTGTCTTGCACTGCTAAACATAAGTATTTGAACACCTGAGAAAATCAGTGTTAATATTTGGTACAGAAGCCTTTGTTTGCAATTACAGAGTTCAAATGTTTCCTGTAGTTCTTGACCAGGTTTGCACACACTGCAACAGGGATTTTGTCCCATTCCTCCACACAGATCTCCTCTACATCTGTCAAGTTTCAGGGCTGTCGCTGAGCAACACAGAGTTTCAGCTCCCTCCAAAGATGTTCTATTGGATTTAGGTCTGGAGACTGGTTAGGCCACTCCAGAACCTTGATATGCTTCTTACATAGCCACTCCTTGGTTATCCTGGCTGTGTGCTTCGAGTCGTTGTCATGTTGGAAGACCCAGCCACGACCCATCTTCAATGCTCTGACTGAGGGAAGGAGGTTGTTGCTCAAAATCTCACAATAAATGGCCCCATTCATTCTCTCCTTAATACAGTGCAGTTGTCCTGTCCCCTTTGCAAAAAAGCACCCCCAAAGCATAATGTTACCAACCCCATGCTTCACAGTAGGGATAGTGTTCTTGGGATGCAACTTATTTTTCCTCCAAACACGACGAGTCAAGTTTATACCAAAAAGTACTTTGGTCTCATCTGACCAAATGACTTTCTCCTATTCCTCCTCTGGACAGTGACCTTTGAAACTGTGGTCCCAGCTCTCTTCATGTCATTGAACAGCTCCTCCCTGGGCTGATTCCTCACCTTTCTTATCATCAGTGATACCCCACGAGGTGAGATCTTGCATGGAGCCCCAGTCCGAGGGAGTCTGACAGTCGTTTTTAGCCTCTTCCATTTTCTAACAATTGCTCCAACAGTTGATCTATTTTCGCCAAGCTGCTTGGCAATTTCCCCGTAGCCCTTTCCAGCCTTGTGGAGGTCCACAATTTTGTCTCTGGTGTCTTTTGACAGCTCTTTGGTCTTGCCCATGGTAATAGTTGGTGTCTTTGTCTCTGGTGTCTTTAAAAGAGCTCAGACAGGTGCTATTAAGTTAGATTAATGAGTCGAGTAGAGGTGGAATTTTTAAAGGCACAGTAACAGGTCTTTGAGAGCCAGAATTCTTGCTCTTTCTCAGGTGTTCAAATACTTATGCTCAGCAGTGCAAGACAAATAAATTCTTTAAAAATCATACAATGTGATTTCCTGATTTTTTTTTTATTTTATTCTGTCTCTCAGAGTGGGAATGCACATACAAAGTGAATTTCAGACGCATCCATGATTTCTAAGTGGGAGAACTTGCAAAATCGCAGGGTGTTCAAAATACTTCTGTTCCTCACAGTATATATATATATATATATATATATATATATATAGTTTAATTACATTTTCACATTTAACAGTGTAAAAAAAAAAAAATATAATTCCAACAGTGTGAAAACTGAAAATACATAAATGAATGATTGAGGCTTAATTTCAACTTAACGCACACTGGTAGATTGCTGCCACACCGTGGGTATTGCTGCAGTAATCATGTGTATATATACTGCTAAGTTAAATTAAAAACACCCTCCCAAAAAAAATTATAATAAATTGAGACTGCATGTAAATTGAAAATACGTAATTTGACGATTTAATCACGATGCTCAATTTCAACTTAACACGCACAGGTAGATTGCTGCCACACCATCGGTATTGCTGCAGTAATCACATATATATGTGTCACAATCAAGTGAGTTTGAACCCACTGTGCCATGTGACCAACCTCCTCGAAGGGTGTTGTCTAAGTGAACCCCTCGTTTTTCGCAGTACTCCTGATTGTGGTGATAGACTTTCCTGACAGGAACACCATGTTGCTACCTCTTCAGAAGGATTGGCACATGAAGCAGCTTGTCCAGGCAGACCAGGGGGTACCAGTGCAAGTCAAAGTAGGCAAGTATTAAACAGGTAGCAGAGTCCAGAAACGCAAGCATGGGTCAGGTATACAGAAACACAAGCACAGATAACAGCAACCTTTGCAGGACACAAGGACCTTAGACACTCAGGCACCTGGGAAGGGGGCTGGACCACTAAAACAGGTGCAGTACGGCTGGTATTGGTCACACAGGTCACATGTGCAAAACCCTTACATCACAGGAAGTGATGCGTGCCGACCCTTATCGAGGTGCTACAGGAAACAGACTAGAAGGCTTGCTATATCCACTGCAGAAAGGAAACTGTGGAGTGGACCCAGTGGAACGCATGTGACCCGCAAGCTCCTGGCCATTGGAGGAACGACTCATATTGACGTAACGGTTATAGTTACATCTCAGGGGTTACTAATACAGCATAATCATTGCCTCTATATATAACAATAATCCATATTAGGCCCACAATTGATGATATTAAATAAAGCCAACTAGCCGAAACGTACTAGAGTCCAAATTACCATACATATTAGTATATGAGGGAATAACAATAACAACAATTATTATACAGTTTATCTGGGAAATTATCTTAAAGTGACAGTACATATAATAACATGATTATTGTATCTAATTAGGACATCACAAATGTATTAAAAAATTAATTATTACAAAAAGAGGGGCA
This sequence comes from Bufo bufo, assembly GCF_905171765.1. NCBI lineage: Eukaryota > Metazoa > Chordata > Amphibia > Anura > Bufonidae > Bufo > Bufo bufo. Next base: position 710,618,296 of record NC_053390.1, read on the forward strand.
GTGCTCACCCGAGAACGGAGCCTGAGACTGCGGTGGTGAGTAGGCGAACACCGGCGATCCACAACTGCTGTTACAATATGCTGCTTAATTAAATTGAAAGCACCCCCACAAAAAAAATTAAAATTGTGACCGTGTGTAAACTGAAAATACTTAAAGGATAACTGTCACATTTAGACCCTAATTTCAATTTTCATATATGTAGTTACTAATAACATGATATTCCAGAATCAGTTACTATTAGACTGACTTACCCCATATTTAATAAGATTCAGCCCTTAGCAACCAGTCTGCATAAAACTGCAATTTCACTATTCAGTTAAGATGGCCGCCACTGCCCTCACCCTGAGGCTAATCCCGCCTGCCCTCACTAGCCAGTAACAATAGCCCCCCAAAAGTGTCAGTAACCAGAGCCCTCCCCCTAAAGAGTTAATCTCCTGCAGCACAAAGGGGTCCTCTTATGTTCCTTTCTTTTATACACTGAGCAGATGGCAGATCGCCCTTCCCTGGTCTGCGCTGCTTCAACCCTGCATTCTTCAGCTCTGCTGAGTGAGGGAGCGTCTGCCAAGCGCAGGGACAGGGAGAAGTGCACACAGCCCAGGCACTGTTATCAGCTGCTGGGGAGGACCTGGCTTTAATCATTTACTTACAGTCATAGGCGTGCGCACGGGGTGTGCCGGGTGTGCCTGGGCACACCCTAATCATCAACTCCGTGCTGCACTGCCATCTGCCAACTCCTGATGCGATCCTTCACATAGGCTTCAGGCTAAGGGTCTGAAGCCTATGAGACAGTAGAGCGCTAGAATGGATTTGCTCTAGGGAGGTATGATGTCGGGAAAGAGGCGGAGTCTCGTTATACAGGGGGCGGGGCCTCAAGATATGCAGGAAATTCAACAGAGCATGTTGGAGAGAGGAGCAGAAGCTACAGGTCAGTATGTGGAGGAGAAGATTGACTGTTATGTGTACTGGGGGGGGGCGGGGTTTGCTGGGGCTGAAGGGAGGAGGAATAATCCTTATACTGGAGACTGTATGTTAGAGGGGTCTGAAGAGAGGGGGTGAAGTGATATTATTTACTGGGGACTGTATGCTGGAGGGGCTAAAGGCAGATAGTGATGAATTTTACATGGGACTGTATGCTGGAGGGGCTGAAGGCAGGAGGGGTGATATTATTTTACATGGGACTGTATGCTGGAAGGGCTGAAGGCCGGGGGAGTTTTGTATTTTACATGGGACTGTATGTTGGAGGGGCTGAAGGCAGGGCGTGATGTATTTTACATGGGACTGTATGCTGAAGGGGCTCAAGGCAGGCAGCGAAAAGAGGAAGGGTGATATTATTTACATGGGACTGTATGTTGGAGGGGCTGAAGGCAAGGAGTGATGTATTTTACATAGGACTGTATGCTGGAGGGGCTGAAGAGCGCCATAATTATTACTATTAGGGTTCATTCACAAGTGTGCAGTGTTTTGCGGATCCGCAATACACCCGGCCGGCACCCCCATAGAACAGCTTATTTTTGTCCACAGCTGCGGATAAGAATAGGACATGTTCTATTTTTTTCCAGAGCCACGGACCGGAAGTTCAGGAGGCTGGTCCGGAAATGCGGATGCGAAGAGCACATTGTGTGCTTTCCGCATCCATTCCGTCCCCATGGAGAAGGCATGGGTCCGCACCCGTTCCGCACAATTGCGGAATGGATGCGGACACATTTTGCGAACGTGTGAATGGAGCCTAATACGGAGGGGGCCATTATAATATTAAGAATAATAACAACACAGAGGGGCCAGTATATATTATAATTATACAGAGAGCATTATATTTATTGGCACTACGGGTGGAGGGGGGGTCTGTTATCTGAGGATGAGAGTAAAGTGAGAAATCTAAACATTTTTCTGTGAAACTAAGCAGAGACGAGAAGCGGCTGAAAGAAGCTGTCATGGAGGTCTTCTTTCCGAATGAAGACGTTGAGGAAGGTCTACATCACAGGAGACGTCACTGGATGTAACAGGTGTGTGCTGCTGTACTCTACTGTACAGGGAGTGCAGAATTATTAGGCAAGTTGTATTTTTGAGGATTAATTTTATTATTGAACAACAACCATGTTCTCAATGAACCCAAAAAACTCATTAATATCAAAGCTGAATATTTTTGGAAGTAATTTTTAGTTTGTTTTTAGTTTTAGCTATTTTAGGGGGATATCTGTGTGTGCAGGTGACTATTACTGTGCATAATTATTAGGCAACTTAACAAAAAACAAATATATACCCATTTCAATTATTTATTTTTACCAGTGAAACCAATATAACATCTCAACATTCCCAAATATACATTTCTGACATTCAAAAACAAAACAAAAACAAATCAGTGACCAATATAGCCACCTTTCTTTGCAAGGACACTCAAAAGCCTGCCATCCATGGATTCTGTCAGTGTTTTGATCTGTTCACCATCAACATTGCGTGCAGCAGCAACCACAGCCTCCCAGACACTGTTCAGAGAGGTGTACTGTTTTCCCTCCTTGTAAATCTCACATTTGATGATGGACCACAGGTTCTCAATGGGGTTCAGATCAGGTGAACAAGGAGGCCATGTCATTAGATTTTCTTCTTTTATACCCTTTCTTGCCAGCCACACTGTGGAGTACTTGGACGCGTGTGATGGAGCATTGTCCTGCATGAAAATCATGTTTTTCTTGAAGGATGCAGACTTCTTCCTGTACCACTGCTTGAAGAAGGTGTCTTCCAGAAACTGTCAGTAGGACTGGGAGTTGAGCTTGACTCCATCCTCAACCCGAAAAGGCCCCACAAGCTCATCTTTGATGATACCAGCCCAAACCAGTACTCCACCTCCACCTTGCTGGCGTCTGAGTCGGACTGGAGCTCTCTGCCCTTTACCAATCCAGCCACGGGCCCATCCATCTGGCCCATCAAGACTCACTCTCATTTCATCAGTCCATAAAACCTTAGAAAAATCAGTCTTGAGATATTTCTTGGCCCAGTCTTGACGTTTCAGCTTGTGTGTCTTGTTCAGTGGTGGTCGTCTTTCAGCCTTTCTTACCTTGGCCATGTCTCTGAGTATTGCACACCTTGTGCTTTTGGGCACTCCAGTGATGTTGCAGCTCTGAAATATGGCCAAACTGGTGGCAAGTGGCATCTTGGCAGCTGCACGCTTGACTTTTCTCAGTTCATGGGCAGTTATTTTGCGCCTTGGTTTTTCCACACGCTTCTTGCGACCCTGTTGACTATTTTGAATGAAACGCTTGATTGTTCGATGATCACGCTTCAGAAGCTTTGCAATTTTAAGAGTGCTGCATCCCTCTGCAAGATATCTCACTATTTTTGACTTTTCTGAGCCTGTCAAGTCCTTCTTTTGACCCATTTTGCCAAAGGAAAGGAAGTTGCCTAATAATTATGCACACCTGATATAGGGTGTTGATGTCATTAGACCACACCCCTTCTCATTACAGAGATGCACATCACCTAATATGCTTAATTAGTAGTAGGCTTTCGAGCCTATACAGCTTGGAGTAAGACAACATGCATAAAGAGGATGATGTGGTCAAAATACTCATTTGCATAATAATTCTGCACGCAGTGTATAGTGTGCACCATTATATGTAATGTCCATCCACATATCTGTTTGGGGGGGGGGGCTATAGGATTTAGCCCACACTGCCGCAGTCCGGTCCCAGACTTCAGGTCACACTGTGCGTGTTCTGAATTCTGGGGCCTCACACCCATCTACTACATTATCTGTACTCAGAGAGTTACCACTGTGTTATCTGTGGTATTACATAGGACTGCAGGTGACATCTACTACAGTATCTGTACTCAGTTATCACTGTGTTATCTGTGGTGTTACATAGGACTGCAGGTGACATGTACTGCATTATTTGTAAAAAGATTGGGGGGAGAAATACTTGGCTTGCCCCGGGTGCTGACAACCCACGCTACACCACTGGAACTCTGCCCTGTATGTTCCCTGCTGCTTGCTACCCCTCCTCAATTACACCCCTGTATAATGTACCCTGATACCCCTCAGTTATATGATACTGTATAACTGAGGGGTACCAGGGTAAATTACAGGGGGTAATATAACTGAAGGATCAGGGTAAATTATACAGGGGGTAAAACTAAGGGGTATTAGGGTACATTATTATACAGGGGTAATATAACTGAGGAGGGCTATCTCAGGGGACATGATGAAGGGGTAATATAACATATAATATAAGTTATATTACCCCTGTATAATGTCCCTGATAGCCCTCCTCAGTTATATTACTCCTGTATAATTTACCCTGATAGCCCTTAGTTATATTACCCCTGTATAATAATGTACCCTGATACCCCTTAGTGTATTTGTGTGTGTGTGTGTGTGCATGTGTGTATGTGTGTATATATATATATATATATACACACACACACACACACACACACACACGCGCGCGCGGCGTGTGTTTGTGCTTTAGGGTGCACACCTATGCTTACAGTCCCTGGCTGTCAGTAATGTGACCCTGCACGCTGCGTGCTCTGTCTATCAACAGATACACAGACCATGCCTAGCAACCCTATTTTAAGCACAGGTAAAAGTAGGCAGTACAGGGAACAAAAATGTGGAATTAATGGGTAATTGCATACACAGTGAAAAGTTGAAATAGGGCCACTAAGGTGATATTAATCACCACAATCTAATACTCCAAAAAAAAATAAAATATATATATATATATATATATATGGCAGTTATCCTTTAAGTGGACAATTGAAGCGTGAGGCTCAATTTCAACTTAACACACAAAGGAAAATTGCTGCCACACCGTGGGTATTGCTGCAGTAATCACATATATGATATAGCATATATACAGTCAGGTCCATAAATATTGGGACATCGACACAATTCTAACATTTTTGGCTCTATACACCACCACAATGGATTTAAAATCAAACGAACAAGATGTGCTTTAACTGCAGACTGTCAGCTTTAATTTGAGGGTATTTACATCAAAATCAGGTGAACGGTGTAGGAATTACAACAGTTTGCATATGTGCCTCCCACTTGTTAAGGAACCAAAAGTAATGGGACAATTGGCTTCTCTGCTGTTCCATGGCCAGGTGTGTGATATTCCCTCATTATCCCAATTACAATGAGCAGATAAAAGGTCCAGCGTTCATTTCAAGTGTTCTATTCAGAGTTATATTTGCATTTGGAATCTGTTGCTGTCAACTCTCAAGATGAGATCCAAAGAGCTGTCACTATCAGTAAAGCAAGCAATCATTAGGCTGAAAAAAAAAAAAAAAAAACATCAGAGAGATAGCAAAAATATTTTGTGTAGCCAAAACAACTGTTTGGAACATTCTTAAAAAGAAGGAACGCACAGGTGGTGGATGACCGAAGAATTCTTTCCCTGGTGAAGAAAACACCCTTCACAACAGTTGGCCAGATCAGGAACACTCTCCAGGAGGTAGGTGTATGTGTGTCAAAGTCAACAATTAAGAGAAGACTTCACCAGCGTGAATACAGAGGGTTCACCACAAGATGTAAACCATTGGTGAGACTCAAAAACAGGAAGGCCAGATTAGAGTTTGCCAAACGACATCTAAAAAAACCTTCGCAGTTCTGGAACAACATCCTATGGACAGATGAGACCAAGATCAACTTGTACCAGAGTGATGGGAAGAGAAGAGTATGGAGAAGGAAAGGAACTGTTCATGATCCTAAGCATACCACCTCATCAGTGAAGCATGGTGGTGGTGGTGTCATGGCGTGGGCATGTATGGCTGCCAATGGAACTGGTTCTCTTGTATTTATTGATGATGTGACTGCTGACAAAAGCAGCAGGATGAATTCTGAAGTGTTTCGGGCAATATTATCTGCTCATATTCAGCCAAATGCTTCAGAACTCATTGGACGGCGCTTCACAGTGCAGATGGACAATGACCCAAAGCATACTGCAAAAGCAACCAAAGAGTTTTTTAAGGGAAAGAAGTGGAATGTTATGCAATGGCCAAGTCAATCACCTGACCTGAATCCGATTGAGCATGCATTTCACTTGCTGAAGACAAAACGGAAGGGAAAAGGCCCCAAGAACAAGCAGGAACTGAAGACAGTTGCAGTAGAGGCCTGGCAGAGCATCACCAGGGATGAAACCCAGCGTCTGGTGATGTCTATGCGTTCCAGACTTCAGGCTGTAATTGACTGCAAAGGATTTGCAACCAAGTATTAAAAAGTGAAAGTTTGATTTATGATTATTATTCTGTCCCATTACTTTTGGCCCCTTAACAAGTGGGAGGCACATATGCAAACTGTTGTAATTCCTACACTGTTCACCTGATTTGGATATAAATACCCTCAAATTAAAGCTGACAGTCTGCAGGTAAAGCACATCTTGTTAGTTTCATTTCAAATCCATAGTGGTGGTGTTAAGAGCCAAAAATGTTAGAATTGTGTCGATGTCCCAATATTTATGGACCTGACTGTACATAGTACAGCTGATTATGTGTTATTAGTTAGATTGTGTTTGTCTATAATATAATACTTAGATACACACATCATCAACTGATATTGGAAGTTCCATGATTGTTTGATTGCTTCTTTCATTATAGAATATTATTGAGTAAAAAAAAAAAAATGATAATAAGAATATATTATATAACACAACTGCCATTCAGTTTAAACTGTACTCTTGCTATGAATATTGAGATTAGAATACCATTCCGTATCTTTATTCCCTTATGTGGTGTGAATGACCTGTGTCCTGGCATTTTGCAATCTGTTTCAGTTGTCGAGGATGATATTCCCTTCCCATCTTGCCACTGTTACTTTCATCAATTTGTTATGGCTATCTGTAGAATGTTGTACACACAGCATTGTAGAAAGCTTCAAGTATCTTGAAAGTATAAAGTTAGCTGTTGAAAATGTAACAAAAAGCTCTGAAGTGTCAGATAAATTCTGTAACCTCTTGTGACCAGTTCCACAAAGATATGATGATAACTGTCATATCAAATACAAGTGAGAGGTTTCTAGAGAACGAGTGAATAAAGACTGAACCTCGACTTCACTGCAGTTCTGTTTACAGCTATGTGAGGATACATATCAGGATGAATAATAAACCCTGATTATAGCTTTACATTACAAAGAAAATAAAAAAAACTCATTAAATTATGAACAAGCTAGTATTGAAGGGTCAAACATGTGTACTCATCCCAAAATAAAATAATATAAAATACACCATCACTTAATTTCCTATTCAGAGGAATAATTGAAATTGATTACATTTTTGCAGTCTTCTACTTTTGGTGACATTTGAAACTTTAAAGGAAGTCTTCTGCATAGTGATCTCACATGGCAAATCAATCAAGAAGGAAAGGGAGGGTCTGGAAGAGGATCCAGGAAGAGCAAGGGTGCACAGAATAACTTGGATTCGCCCTTCGTGCACTTAGCTGCTCATTTGTATATCAATTAAAAGTACTTTTTCTGTAGAATGTAGTGGTGTAACTAGAAATCACTAGGTCCTGCAGTAGGGTTGAGCGAACCCAAACTGTAGGATTTTTGGACCCCGGACCCGAACCCGAACATTTCAGTAAAAGTTCGAGTTCGGTGTTCGGCGATTTAATGGCGCTTTTTGAAAGGCTGCAGGGCAGCCAATCAACAAGCGTTTAAACTCGCGTGCCCTTAGAAGCCATCACAGCCATGCCTACTAATGGCATGGCTGTGATTGGCCAGTGCAGCTTGTGACCCAGCCTCTATATAAGCTTGAGTCACGTAGCGCCGCACGTCACTCTGCTCTGATCAGTGTAGGGAGAGGATGCTGCTGCTGCTGTGAGGGAGAGAATAGGAAAGAATTTATATGATATCAGAACTTGTTGTTAACTTTGCCATCTACAGCGATTTTTTTGAGGTCTTCGACCCCACATGGAATCAAGGTCATGCGAGTGACCTCTGTAGTTCGGAGTAATAGGCGGTGGTCGCACAGAGCCACCAGCACAGCAAAAGAGAGAGCAGGGTGCAAAAGCGTCCCCTAGACAATATGCCTGCTACTGCCCACCGCACCAAGGGACCGATCACGCCAAAGCCAGCTCCAAGGAGTTCAGTGGCATGGCAGTTCTTCAGACAATGTGCTGACGACAAGACACAAGTGGTTGGCACGTTGTGCAATCAGAGCCTGAAGTGAGGCATAAACGTTCTCAACCTGAGCACAACCTGCATGACCAGGCATTTAAGTGCAAAGCACGAGCTGCAGTGGAGTATGTCACGAACGTATCTGTACGAAGACGTATACCGCATGTGACAAGGGGTGGTTAACTTCCGGTTAACCCTTTATAGATTCGATATACTGCCACCATGTGCTTTAAAGGCACACAAACCGACTACCAGTCACTCACCCTCACGCAAAGCAGGGAATGATCCAGCTACCGCTTGCTGACCGATCGCAATCATTCAGCCAAGCAACAATCAAAATGACCTTTCTCACACAAAATGTTAACGTTACTCTCTTCAGAGACAGGATTCGTTAATTCCTTTGCTTTGAACACGGAAGACTTAGCAAATAAGATTTTTCAATCTTTTAATAAAAGGTGAAAGGAAAAACAGTGCATATATACATTTACAAAAAAATTTACTATTCTAGATAATAATTTAAGGTAATAGTAATTCACGACAGTTAAAATAAAAGGGATAATGGATGAAAAGTATACTTAAGTTCCTCTGTTTCAGTCCTTGAAGCCAGTGGCGTACCTACCATATAGGCAGACCACGCAGCTGCTATGGGGCCCATGAGGAAAAGGGGGGCCCACAGTGGAGGAGAATCCCCGCCCCGTCTATCTTCCTAACTGTCTCCCGTCTGCTAGCCCCGCATCCCGCCTGATAGCTCCACCTCCAGTAATGAAGTAAGTGACGACTTGTAGGTGAGGAGTTGGGACAGTGCAGAGGTGTGTGTGTGTGGAGGGGGGGGGGGGGGGGTCACTCAGCTTTCCCAGGCTATTCCTCTGCACATATGTCATTCAGAACAGGAGGAAAGCTGGTAGTCACTACATTATGTAATGTGACTCAGCTTTCCTGACGTCCTGCATGGCACAAGTGCAGAGGCATGAGAAGATATGAGGATAGGTGGGGGTTGTGTTACTCAGCTTTCTCAGACTATTCTCATGTCTCTCCACATGTTCCATGCAGGATAGCAGAAAAGCTGGGTGCTATTACATCATGTAATGTCACTCAGATTTCCTGCTATCCTGCAAGGCATAAATGCAGATAAAAAGAACATGGAAAGGCAGGGGGGAGGGGTTCACCCAGCTTTCCCAGAGACTCCTGTCTCTGCACATGTGTCATGCAGGATAGAAAGTAATGTCAGTGTCTCCCAGCTGTCCTGCATGACACAGAGGATAGGGGAAGGGGGGCACTCATTTCCTCACACTTTTCTCATGTCTCTGCGCATTTGCCATGCTGGACAGCAGGAAAGTTGGGTGGTAATACATCATGTAATGCCCCAGATTCTTGTCAAAATATTCACTATAATGGGTCTGTTGGGTTCCCGCATGAGTACTGCCATTTTGTAGAGCAAAATACTGCTGCATGTGATGGGGCAGGTCGAGAAGTTGGGAAGGGTAGTGAGAGGAGCCAGGGCGTATAGTGGGAGGGACTAGGAGCGGGCATGGGGGCCCAATCTAAATTCTTGCTATGGGGATCAATGAATTCTATGTACGCCCCTACTTGAAGCCGTTGTGCAATCCGATTGGTATATTATCAGTGGACCCTGAGCACTGACATTCAGAATGAAATACAAATCCAGGTGTTAAGGCATGGCAGGGTTGCCATACAATGCCCTGACAGCATCTTATAACAGTTCTAAAACAGGAGGTGCCAGCAGTTCTGCCCACCAATGGTACGAATGCATGGGCAGGGTCGAGGAGGTTTCAGCAAGGTTTATGACCCAGCTAAGGTCCGCCCAGAATGTCCTTATTTTGGCTGAGCCCACAGTTCTGTGGAACCAGTAAATATAGCTATGACATTCATGTATTAATGACCCTTATGATTTTACGAGTCTAACAAGACCAAACTTAACTCTGCTGGGGCTTGTGGTTCTCCAGGACGGCTTAAAGCTGGCTTTTCAGCCTTCCAAGGGCACAAGAGCATACTGTTTGATATTGCCGTGATCGCACTGGTCCACGGAGGTTGAATCCGGCCTTAGCCAGTGTAGAATATGCCTATGAGAGATATATAAAATGACTATGTTTGAGTCCCTCAAAGGTTCAATAGGTCGCTTTCCCATATCTCTCTGGTCCCCTGCTGGGACTGTAGTCAGAATGTCTGGCTAATGTTATCCCAGGATCCAGTATTTTACAATGAGCCTCGGCAGGGGTGGTTTTGAAGCTTATGAGGGGGAAGTATCATTTTCAATTACTAGACCACAGCTCCAAGCTCCACAGCTTAAACAGCTTAACCGCTTAAACAGCTCCACAGCTTAAAGCAGAATAAAGGGGGCCTCTAGGCCTGTGAGTGTGTGTGTATTTAAAAAGGGGACTCTACTTGGGGTACCCTCGTCACAGAGTAGACACCTCAAAAAACAAGAAAGGTCTCTGGTTCCTCCTGCTTCCTCTTCTGCTGCAGTCTCTGCCTCTTCATCCTCCTCTGGAGTGACAGTGGCACCTGCCACCCCGCAAACAGAGGATGTGGCAGCAACGCCACCACCTCCGTCACCAAGCATCTCCACAATGTCCCATGGAAGCGTTCAGCTGTCTATCTCCTAAACACTGGAACGAAAGAGGAAGGTCCCACATCCATGGTCCTGAATGCCAGCATTTCAAAATTCCTGGCTTTTTAAATGCTGTCATTCCGTCTGGTGGACATGGACCGTTTTAAGAATCTGATGGCGGTGGCTGTCCCACAGTATGTTGTGCCCAGCCGCCACTACTTTTCCAGGCGAGCCATCCCTTCCCTGCACAACCAAGTGGGGGACAAAATCAGGTGTGCAACGCCATCTGTGGCAAGGTCCACCTAACTACGGATACGTGGACCAGCAAGCACGGTCAGGGACGTTATATCTCCTTAACAGCACACTGGGTAAAAGCAGTGGCGACTGGGCCTGAGGCGAATAGCAGTTTGGCTTTGCATCCTGTTGCTTCCTCCTCCTACTCCGCTTCCTCATCCTCTATCGCCTCCTCATCCGGTCAGCGTAACACCTTCACCACTAACTTCAGCACAGCCAGGGGTAAGGGACAGCAGGCAGTTTTGAAGTGTATCTGTTTGGGGGACAAACCCCACAGCGCGCAGGAGCTGTGGACAGGCATGGAACAACAGACCGATGAGAGGTTGGTGCCAGTGAGCCTCAAGCCCGGCCTGGTGGTGTGCGATAATGGGCGAAATCTCGTAGCAGCTCTAGGCCTAGCCGGTTTGACGCAGATCCCTTGCCTGGCGCATTCACTGAATTTATTTTAATAACTTGTCCCACATTTCTGCCCAAACACATTTCAGCCATTGACCTCCCTTGGATGTGGTATCCCTTTCTCAGGCTCCCTCTCTGGCATGATACCCTGATTCCCCGTTACCCATGATCACCATGGTAGGCGCATAAAAGAACATCGAAAGTTGATAGGGAAGATATCCAATTGGATCATGGACGTCACGGAGACGTGCGATCAGGCAGAAGTTATCTAGTGTCAGCAAAGTGGCAGCAGGGCCTCTCCTGTATAACGTTTCCCTGATCCAAAATACCGCAGTGAAATTCCCTGTAATTTTTTATTACTCATTCCAATAACAGGGCATCTTAAGAGTCCTGTATTGTTATTTATTGTCACTACCTCCCTAAGTCATGAGTGGGTAATTGCCGTGCGCCCCCCTCCTTTCATTCGATTCTTCCGCTTTAATAACTTGTCCCACATTTCCGCCCGATCACATTTCAGCCATTGACCTCCCTTGAATGTGGTATCCCTTTCTCAGGCTCCCTCTCCGGCCTGGACCACTGATTCCCTGTTACCCGTGATCACCATGGTAGGCGCATAAAAGAACATCGAAAGTTGATAGGAAAGATATCCAATTGGATCGTGGATGTCAAGGGGACCTGCGACATGGTGGAGCAGTATGTGTGCATATGCCTACATGTACTGACTGATGGGTCTGCACCCTTCAACTTGTGGGTCTCCAAATTGGGCACATGGCCTGAGCTTGCCCTTTTCACCTTGGAGGTGCTGGCCTGCCCTGCAGCCAGTGTATTATCTGAACGCTTGTTTAGCACGGTAGGAGGGGGTTATCACAGACAAGCACAGCCACCTGTCCACAACCAATGTGGACAAGCTCACATTCATTAAAATGAACCCCTGTTCTGCATTGCTGACAGGGGCTTAAATCTCTCAAAATCCTCTGTTCTATTGCTGGGTGACAAGAACCCCCTTTTGACGTAAAATGAACCCCTACTGTGCCTGGGTGACAGGGGCCTAAATCTCTCAAAATCATCTGTTTTATTGGTGGGTGACATGAACCCCATTTTGCAGTGAATGAACCCCTGCTCTGCATTGCTGACAGGGAACTAAATTTAGTGAAAACATCTGTTACTGATCGGAAGATACGTGACTACAAGCGCACGCTGATGATAGCATTCCCACCTGACAGCGGGGGCACAGTGGAAGCACAAGGCGAAGGCAGAGGAGGAGGAAGAAGTCGCCAACGCAGCTGGGGCACCGCCAGCACCTGAGGCAGGGTTAGCATGGCCCAAATGTGGAAAAGCTTTGTCAGCCTTGGAGGTGCTGACCTGCCCTGCAGCCAGTGTATACAGGGAGTGCAGAATTATTAGGCAAATGGGTATTTTGACTACATCATCCTCTTTATGCATGTTGTCTTACTCCAAGCTGTATAGGCTCGAAAGCCTACTACCAATATAGCATATTAGGTGATGTGCATCTCTGTAATGAGAAGGGGTGTGGTCTAATGACATCAACACCCTATATCAGGTGTGCATAATTATTAGGCAACTTCCTTTCCTTTGGCAAAATGGGTCAAAAGAAGGACTTGACAGGCTCAGAAAAGTCAAAAATAGTGAGATATCTTGCAGAGGGATGCAGCACTCTTAAAATTGCAAAGCTTCTGAAGCGTGATCATCGAACAATCAAGCGTTTCATTCAAAATAGTCAACAGGGTCGCAAGAAGCGTGTGGAAAAACCAAGGCGCAAAATAACTGCACATGAACTGAGAAAAGTCAAGCGTGCAGCTGCCAAGATGCCACTTGCCACCAGTTTGGCCATATTTCAGAGCTGCAACATCACTGGAGTGCCCAAAAGCACAAGGTGTGCAATACTCAGAGACATGGCCAAGGTAAGAAAGGCTGAAAGACGACCACCACTGAACAAGACACACAAGCTGAAACGTCAAGACTGGGCCAAGAAATATCTCAAGACTGATTTTTCTAAGGTTTTATGGACTGATGAAATGAGAGTGAGTCTTGATGGGCCAGATGGATGGGCCCGTGGCTGGATTGGTAAAGGGCAGAGAGCTCCAGTCCGACTCAGACGCCAGCAAGGTGGAGGTGGAGTACTGGTTTGGGCTGGTATCATCAAAGATGAGCTTGTGGGGCCTTTTCGGGTTGAGGATGGAGTCAAGCTCAACTCCCAGTCCTACTGCCAGTTTCTGGAAGACACCTTCTTCAAGCAGTGGTACAGGAAGAAGTCTGCATCCTTCAAGAAAAACATGATTTTCATGCAGGACAATGCTCCATCACACGCGTCCAAGTACTCCACAGCGTGGCTGGCAAGAAAGGGTATAAAAGAAGAAAATCTAATGACATGGCCTCCTTGTTCACCTGATCTGAACCCCATTGAGAACCTGTGGTCCATCATCAAATGTGAGATTTACAAGGAGGGAAAACAGTACACCTCTCTGAACAGTGTCTGGGAGGCTGTGGTTGCTGCTGCACGCAATGTTGATGGTGAACAGATCAAAACACTGACAGAATCCATGGATGGCAGGCTTTTGAGTGTCCTTGCAAAGAAAGGTGGCTATATTGGTCACTGATTTGTTTTTGTTTTGTTTTTGAATGTCAGAAATGCATATTTGTGAATGTTGAGATGTTATATTGGTTTCACTGGTAAAAATAAATAATTGAAATGGGTATATATTTGTTTTTTGTTAAGTTGCCTAATAATTATGAAAAGTAATAGTCACCTGCACACACAGATATCCCCCTAAAATAGCTAAAACTAAAAACAAACTACTTCCAAAAATATTCAGCTTTGATATTAATGAGTTTTTTGGGTTCATTGAGAACATGGTTGTTGTTCAATAATAAAATTAATCCTCAAAAATACAACTTGCCTAATAATTCTGCACTCCCTGTAGTGTGAACGTGTGTTTAGCACGGCAGAGAGCATTATCACAGGCCGCAGCCAATGTGGACAAGATTACGTTTATTAAAATGAACCAGGCATGCATCCCACAGGACTTGTCCGTACCTTGTGCAGAATATACATTTATACCAGCCTCAACCATCCATTCTTGTACTCAAGTGCACTTATTCTTAGCTTTATTTTGTTATATGTCCCAATATTTTGGGGGATACCCCAATTTAAAAATAAAAAATAACACAAATCAGTGTTGGCTACCTATTCCTCCTTCACCGCCGCTTCCACCTACACCGCCACATCAACCTACACCGCCACATACACCCATCCACCACCTCCTCAACCTCCTACTCCTAGATCCAGATTGTTATTTTAAATTTTTCAGTATTTGATGTTACTTTAAGTCATTTCCCTATCCACATTTGTTTGCAGAACAGTTGCCATGCTCTTAAGCACATTTTGATGCCTTTTGCAGCCCTCTAGCCCTTTCCAGGATTATTTTAGAGCCATTTTAGTGCCCAAAAGTTTGGGTCCCCATTGACTTCAATGGGGTTCAGGTTCGGGGTCAAGTTCGGGTCCCGAACCCGAACTTTTTTTTCAAGTTCGGCCGAACCTGCCGAACCCGAACATCCAGGTGTCCGCTCAACTCTAGTTGTGATAAATGTCTCAGTGCTAGACACCCTATGCCTGGGACCTCCACCAATTATGAGAACACAGGTCCCATATTTAAATGGAGCATCAGTTGTGCATATGTACTGCTGCTAATTCAAAGTCTATGGGACTGAGGGAGATAGCTGAGTGGAGTGCTCAGCTATCAGTTACATAGATATTGAATGCAGTGGTAGCACACATGTTCGACCAGCGCTGCACATGGTTAGTTTTGATTCTGGGAAAACCCTTTTAACGTCTTTGTCTCATTCGCTTTAGTATATTGTCTAAGCACAATGTAAAAGCTTTTACATTCTTCACAGTTTTTTCATTGTTATAAAACTTAATTATAACATGTAAGGGCTTTATGGTCTTAACCAAGCCATTTTGCTTAACCACCTGGAGTGATTAACAGTCACAAAGTTACTAAGTGTGTTTCATTAAAATTCTTATTGAATTAATCAAGGGCAATTTGTTACAATTAAATATCATACATCATCAAGC
Source organism: Bufo bufo (assembly GCF_905171765.1). Lineage (NCBI taxonomy): Eukaryota > Metazoa > Chordata > Amphibia > Anura > Bufonidae > Bufo > Bufo bufo. The sequence goes on from NC_053390.1 coordinate 710,633,761, forward strand.
TTCTTGACAGGCATTTTTTTAATATTCAACCCAAATTAGGGATTTCTAAATGATTTAGAAAAAAATGATGAACAAAGTGTAATACAGTATGTGCATACACAAAAACAATGCATTAGAACTTGTATTTCCTATGTCCTCTTGAAACTGATATTATGATTCCAAAAATCTAGGTTAAAGCGGTTCTCTGCATTCACAATTATTTTTTTTCTTGCCCAGAATGCATAAAACACTGCATATTTTGTCCCATATACAAGCCTGTTATTCATGTCAGCACTTTATTTCCCCAGTTCTCAGCATTACTATTTCCTACCTGCAGAACTTCCTGTTTCCATCAGCTTCCTGCGGGGTTTTCTATCCAAACCCAGCATGCTTCACTCATCCCCCTGCACACATACTGATGGGGGGATAAAGTGCTCTATGCAGTGTTAGGGGCTGTTCATGTCTTGTTTTTCTCATTACATTTAACATACATGTTGGATGTACATGAAAAAAAAAGTACAGCATATAAACATGCAATTTTATGGTTACTTTCTGGGTCCTTTAAAAGTATACACTTAACGGACATGCATAAGCTTCATTTTGTGTGCGTCCTTTTTGAAATAAAAAAGTATTTTTTGTTAACCTTTCTTGTTTTAAATAAAGATTTGAAGATTTGAAAGCAAGCAACATCTGAAAAAAATTGGATTAGAGATTGAAACACTGTGGGAGAGATTTATCAAACTGGTGTAAGTGTTAAAAGGAGCTCTGAAAAATGAAAGGAGGATTTTGATTGGCTGCTATAAGCAACTAAGCCAGTTTTCATTTACACCAGTTTTGATAAATCTACCCTAATGTCTAACATTTCCATCTGTCTATCCTTGATTACTACTGCAGAACATAATGGGGGTCATTTATTAGACTCAAATATACCTATATTAGGGCTAGCCAGCACAGCTGAATGTAATGAAACTTTTCACTTATCAATCTATTCTGTCAGGGGTGTAACTATAGGGGAAGCAGGGGAAGTTGCTGCTTTGGGGCCTCAGCTCAGAATGGACCCACCCGAAGGAAGATTTTATTGTCAGGGTCCCCTCAACAGTGACATTTATACAGTAACACTATAGGAAGCTGATGGTGCAGCTGTCAGGCCTGGTCTAAGAGAGCGATCTTCACCAGCCACTGGAGTGTGGGCTGCACTGGAGGAGAGGGTTGCAAAGAAGTTACTGGGTAAAGGCGAATTCAAAAATTTTCTGCAGGGTAGAGTTGAGCGAACACCTGGATGTTCGGGTTCGCCGGGTTCGGAGTTCGGGACCCGAAATTGACCCCAAACCCAAACCCCATTGAAGTCAATAGGGACCCAAACTTTGTATCACTAAAATGGCTCTAAAAAAGTCATGGAAAGGGCTAGAGGGCTGCAAAAGGCAGCAAAATGTGCTTAAGAGCATGGCAAGTGCTCTGCAAACAAATGTGGATAGGGGAATGACTTCAAATAACATAAAATACATAAAAATAAAAAAATATTAATCTTGATCTAGGAGGAGGAGGTCCATATGGAGTAGGAGGTTGAGGAGGCGGTGGATGTGGCGGTGTAGGTAGAAGCGGTGGTGGAGGAGGAGGAGGTAGCCAACACTGTTTTTTTGTTTTGTTTTTTATTTAATTTATTTTTTTGTTTAAATTTGGGTAGGTATAAACATTGGGAAATATAAAAAATAAAACAAAGAGAAAGTGCGCTGGAGTACAACAATGGCTGGGTGAGGCCGGTATGCATGTCTATTCTGCACAAGATACAGACAAGTCCTGTGGGATCCCTGCCTGGTTTATTTTAATGAACGTGAGCTTGTCCACGTTGGCTGTGGATAGGCGGCTGCGTCTGTCTGTAATGACGCCTCCTGCCGTGCTAAATACACGGTCAGAGAGTACACTGGCTGCAGGGCAGGCCAGCACCTCCAAGGCATACAGGGCAAGCTCTGGCCATGTGGACAATTTGGAGACCCAGAAGTTGAATGGGGCAGAACCATCAGTCAGTATGTGTAGGCGTGTGCACAGGTACTGTTCCACCATGTTGTTCAAATGCTGCCTCCTGCTAACACGCTTCATATCAGCAGTTGGGGCCGGTTCTTGCGGCGAGGTGACAAAGCTTTTCCACATGTCGGCCATGCTAACCCTGCCTTCTGAGGTGCTGGCACTGACACAGCTGCGTTGGCGACCTCTTCCTCCTCCCCTGCCTTCTCCTTGTGCTTCCACTTGTCCCTCGGCGTCAGTCGGGAATGCTCTCAGGAGCGCGTCTACCAGCGTGCGCCTGTAGTCGCGCATCTTCCGATCACGATCCAGTGAGAGAATTAAGGACGGCACATTGTCTTTGTAACGGGGATCCAGCAGGGTGGCCACCCAGTAGTCAGCACACGTTAAAATGTGGACAACTCTGCAGTCGTTGCGCAGGCACTGCAGCATGTAGTCGCTCATGTGTGCCTGGCTGCCCAGAGGTAAGGACAAGCTGTCCTCTGTGGGAGGCGTATCGTCTACGTCCTCCGTATCCCCCCAGCCACGTACTAGTGATGGGCCCAAGCTGCGTTGGATGCCACCCCGCTGTGAACATGCTTCATCCCCATCCTCCTCCTCCTCCTCATCCTCCTCGTCCTCCAGTAGTGGGCCCTGGCTGGCCAAATTTGTACCTGGCCTCTGCTGTTGCAAAAACCCTCTTTCTGAGCTACTTTCTGGCCTGAAAGTGTTAGAGATGACCTCTCTTCCTCCTCCTCATCCTGGGCCACATCCTCTTCCATCATCGCCCTAAGTGTTTTCTCAAGGAGACATAGAAGTGGTATTGTAATGCTGATAACGGCTTCATCGCCACTGGCAATGTTGGTGGAGTACTCGAAACAGCGCAACAGGGCACACAGGTCTCGCATGGAGGCCCAGTCATTGGTGGTGAAGTGGTGCTGTTCTGCAGTGCGACTCACCCGTGCGTGCTGCAGCTGAAACTCCACTATGGCCTGCTGCTGCTTGCACAGTCTCTCCAGCATGTGCAAGGTGGAGTTCCACCTGGTGGGCACGTCGCATATGTGGCGGTGGGCGGGAAGGCCGAAGTTACGCTGCAGCGCTGACAGGCGAGCAGCAGTAGGGTGAGAACACCGAAAGCGCGCACAGACGGCCCGCACTTTATGCAGCAGCTCTGACATGTCGGGGTAGTTGTGAATGAATTTCTGCACCACCAAATTCAGCACATGCGCCAGGCAAGGGATGTGCGTCAAACCGGCTAGTCCCAGAGCTGCAACGATATTTCGCCCATTATTGCACACCACCAGGCCGGGCTTGAGGCCCACTGGCAGCAACCACTCGTCGGTCTGATGTTCTATACCCCGCCACAACTCCTGCGCAGTGTGGGGCCTGTCCCCCAAACACATCAGTTTCAGAACGACCTGCTGACGTTTACCCCTGGCTGTGCTGAAGTTGGTGGTGAAGGTCTGTCGCTGACCGGATGAGGAGGTAGAAGAAGAGGAGGAGGAAGCCGAGTAGGAAGAGGAGGCAACAGGAGGCAAAGAATGATGCCCTGCGATCCTTGGCGGCGGAAAGACGTGCGCCAAACAGCTCTCCGCCTGGGGCCCAGCCGCCACAACATTTACCCAGTGTGCAGTTAGAAAGATATAGCTTCCCTGGCCGTGCTTACTGGTCCACGTATCTGTGGTTAGGTAGACCTTGCCACAGATGGCGTTGTGCAGTGCACACTTGATTTTATCCGATATTTGGTTATGCAGGGAGGGCACGGCTCTCCTGGAGAAGTAGTGGCGGCTGGGAACGACGTACTGTGGGACAGCAAGCCGCATGAGCTGTTAGAAGCTGTCCGTCTTCACCAGCCTGAATGACAGCATTTCAAAGGCCAGCAGTTTAGAAATGCTGGCATTCAGGGCCAGGGATTGAGGGTGGCTAGGTGGGAATTTACGCTTTCTCTCAAAGGTTTGTGAGATGGAGAGCTGAACGCTTCCGTGTGACATGGTGGAGATGCTTGGTGACGGAGGTGGTGTTGTTGGTGGCACATCCTCTGTTTGCCGGGCGGCAGGTGCCAACGTTCCTCCAGAGGCGGAGGAAGAGGCCGAGGCAGCAGCAGAAGAGGGAGCAGGAGGGGCCTGAACCCTTTCTTGGTTTGAAGGTGCTTACTCCACTGCAGCCCGTGTCTCGCATGTAGATGCCTGGTCATGCAGGTTGTGCTAAGGTTCAGAATGTTAATGCCTCGCTTCAGGCTCTGATGGCACAGCGTGCAAACCACTCGGGTCTTGTCGTCAGCACATTGTGTGAAGAAGTGCCATGCCAGGGAACTCCTTAAAGCTGCCTTTGGTGGCCAGTAGCAGGCGAACTGTTTTGGCGACGGCTGCTCTGCTTTTGTACCCTGCTCCCGCTTTTTCTATGCTGTTGGCTTGGTCTCACCACTGCCTCTTCCTCCGAACTCTGAAAGTCAGTGGCACGACCTTCATTCCATGTGGGGTCTAGGACCTCATCGTCCCCTGCATCGTCTTCCACCCAGTCTTCCTCCCTGACCTCCTTTTCGGTCTTCACACTGCAGAAAGACGCAGCTGTTGGCACTAGTGTTGATCACGAATATTCGAATTGCGAATTTTAATCGCGAATATCAGCACTTCTAGAATTCGCGAATATTTAGAATATCACTAAATATATTCGTAATCGCGAATATTCAATTTTTTTTTTAAATACCAGTTCATGCGAATTTTTATGTGAATATTTTATGCGAATTTTATGCGAATTTTCGCAATCAAGAAAATAATGCCTGGAAATCATGAATTTGCGAATTCTCTAATATTTGGCGAGGAGGCAGAGCTGGACATTGTCGCAGGACCAACAACGTGAGAAGGTGAAGGCGGAAGCAGCGTCACCTGGCCAAGTTTCTGTTTTGGCTGGGCAGGAACCACATTTACCCAGTAGGCCATAAAGGACATATATTGTCCTTGACCTTAGTTACAGCTCCACACGTCGGCGCTGCCGTGCACTTTGGCAGACACCAACAGGCTCAGGAATTGGCCCACCTTCTGTTCTACATATTTATGCAGAGCTGGTACTGCCTTTTTGGCAAAGAAATAACGGCTTGAGACTCTCCACCTCGGCTCTGCACAAGCCATCAGTTCTCTGAAAGGTGCAGAGTCCACCACTTGGAAAGGGAAGGATTGCAGTATGAGCCACTTGGCCAGAAGCACGTTCAGCTTCTATGCCGTTGGATGAGTGCTCGCATACTGTTGTCTCTTGGCAATCGGTTCGATGATCGATTGCTGATGGAATGACTGATGAGGACTAGGAGGGGAGCAGGAGCATCAGGACCAGCAAATTATGGGAAGGACAGACAGCTTCCTTTGGCTGAGGTGGTGGAGCCTTGACTGCCTGAAATCAGCTGCGTGTCACTGGGTGATGCATTGGTTGCTACAGCAGGCTAGACCACCACATTGGAGCCAAGGTTCTCAAAGGCCACGCTATGGTGATGCTGCAAATGTTGACAGAGGGCCATGGTGCCAACATTGCCACGCTTCACCTTCTGCCCACAGATACGACAAATGGCCATGTTCACCTCCTCCGATGGCTTAACAAAAAACTGCCACACTGCTGAGTAGGTGATTTTACCCCCAACACTCCGTACTGACTGACTGCTACCGCCACTGCCTCCGTGAACCCCTACACCACTACTTTCTGACCAGGTAGGCTCATGTAAAGCGGGTGGTCTACCCCAGGCATGTTTGGCTCCCGACCTCCCACTGCTGCCACCCTGCTCCGCCGCTGCCTCATGGGCAAGCTGCCACCCTCTTCTCCCAATGATGATGAAGCTCCTAATTCCCTCAGCTCCCAAGTGTGATCAGCTGCATCATCATCGAGTACAGTCTGCACGTCACTGATGTCCTCAATGGTCTCTAGGTCAGGAGCCTGACCGCTCGCAAAGACCAGCTCCCACGCCCTTACTATTTTCCACTTATACACATCACAAAAGGCTGTAGAACAAATACCTGCACCACTGAATGGCAAATATATATATTTTTTGCACAAATGCACACCTAAAAGGGCTTCGGAACATATAACTGCACCACTGAACGTCAAAAATATATTTTTTTGCCACTAATACACACCAAAAAGGGCTGTAATTTTCTCACTTCACCAGACAACGGAAAATACTTTTTTTTGTGCCACTAATACATGGCAAAAAGGGCTTTAGAACATGTATCTGCAACGCTGAACGGCAAATAAGCCCTTACTTTTTTCCACTTATACATGCCCCAAAAAGAGCTTTAGAACATATAACTGCACCGCAGAACGGCAAATAATATATATTTTTTTGCCACTAATACATTCCAAAAAGGGCTTTAAAGGGTCCATTCACACGTCCGCAAAACGGGTCCGCATCCCTTCCGCAATTTTGCGGAACGGGTGCAGACCCATTTATTTTAAATGGGGCCGGAATGTGCTGTACGCATCCGCATTTGTGGATCCGCACTTCCGCATCTGTGCTTTCTTTTCCGCAAAAAAATAGAACATATCCTATTCTTGTCCGCAATTGTGGACAAGATTAGGCATTTTCAATTATAGTGCCGGCGATGTGCGGCCCACAAATTGCGGAATGCACATTGCCAATGTCTGTGTTTTGCGGATCCGCAGAACACTTACGGACGTGTGAATGGACCCTAAAACTCATAACTGCACCGCTGAATGACAAATAGACCCTTTACTTTTTTCCACTTAAACACGCCACAAAAAGGCTTTAGAACATATAACAGCACTGCAGAACGGAAAATAATATATATTTTTTTTGCCACTAATAGGGTTGAGCGAACCCAAACTGTAAAGTTCGGGTTCGTACCGAACTTTAGGATTTTTTGGCCCCGGACCCGAACCCAAAACCCAGTAAAAGTTCGGGTTTGGGTTCGGTGTTCGGCGATTTCTCACCGCTTTTTGAAAGGCTGCAGAGCAGCCAATCAACAAGCGTTTAACTGTCTGACCTTAGAAGCCATCACAGCCATGCCTACTAATGGCATGGCTGTGATTGGCCAGTGCAGCATGTGACCCAGCCTCTATATAAGCTGGAGTCTCGTAGCGCTGCACGTCACTCTGCTGTTACTAGTGTAGGGAGAGGATGCTGCTGGTGATTTCAGAGAGAGAATAGGACAGAATCTGTGATTAGAACTCGAATCTAACTTAGCGATCTACATACAGTTAGTTGTGTGGGTGCAGGGTACAATCTTTTTACCCTGCTAGTGACAGAAAAAAATTACTTTTATCCGTCTGTTAGTTAGGTGGGCGGCGACGGCCATTTATGCAAGCTCAGTGCACCAGCACTGCATCTGAGCTTTTGTGACATTCAAATACGAGCTTGAAATACTGCACTAATAATCTGGTTTTAAAAAAAACACCCTTTTTTGGCAATATACAACATCTGGTGCATTTGCAGGATTAGTCAGTGTGCAACTTAAGCTAGAAATACAGCCATAATTTTCTGGGTTTTTACAAACACCCTTTTTTTTGCAAAATCCACTATTTTACAGATCTGCACGTGTGAAATTCAAGCGTAATATACAGCTTTCATATTCTGTTACTAAAAAAACTCACTTTTTTTGGCAATATACAACATCTGGATTAGTCAGTGTGCAATTTAAGCTAGAAATACAGCCATAATTTTGTGGGTTTTTAAAAATACCCTTTTTGTGCAAAATACACTATTTTATAGCCCTAGCTGCATCTGCACATGTGAAATTCAATCGCTTTATACAGCTTTCATTTTCTGTTATAAAAAACAACCTTTTTTTTCAAAATACTTAATATTGCAGCCCTTGCTGCATCTGTGATTGTTAAAAACAAGTTTATTTTTTTAAAAATAATTTTCTGTCTTTAAAAAAACACCAATTTTGGGCATTATCCAACATCTGGATTATTCAGTGTGCAATTTAAGCTAGAAATACAGCCATAAATTTCTGGGTTTTTAAAAACACACTTTTTGGGCAAAATACACAATTTTACAGCCCTTGCAGCATCAGCACGTGTGAAATTCAAGGGTTATATACTGCTGTCATATTCAGTTATTAAACAAACACCCGTTTTGGGCAAGAAATAATATTTTGCAGCCTTTACAGCATATTTACTGTGCATTTTGTGCACAATACTTAAATTACGGCCTAGCCTGGATCAGTTGGTGTGAGATACACACTTTAGATACTGTGGTTATATTCAGTTATTTGAAATACAGCCATTTTGGGCAAACAAATTTTATTGCGGCCTAGTCTGGATTAGTCGGTGTGAGATACACCCTTTACATACTGTGGCTATATTCTTCTAATAATAAAACACCTTTTTTGGACAAAATTTCTGCCCTTGCTTGCGTCAGCACGTGTGAAATTCAAGGCTTATTTACTGATGTCATATTCAGTTATTAAAAAATTACCCATTTTGGGCAAAAAAGTTTATTTTGCAACCTTTGCTGCATATGTCATTGTGAGATACAAGAAGGGTTAAATGGAATTAGCTGTATGATCTGTATGAGGGACAGGAGGTTGGGTGACATCATATTAAAGGGTGACTATATTTACATTTACCTCCTGTCTGTATAAGGAAATGTTCCTAGTCAGCATTAGTATAATGAGAGCTGCAGCTGTTCTTGTATGTATGCATGAATGTATATAAGGGTCTGTATGGCAAGGAATAAATAGAACTGTTTCTGACATCATACTGCATGTGTCATTGAGAAATAAGTTCTCCAGGCGCCTGTCTTCGGGGACAAAGGAAGGAATCAAGGTGCATTGATAAGGAAACTACACTTTCAATTCACACTTTAGATACTGTGGTTATATTCAGTTATTTGAAAAACAGCCATTTTGTGCATAAAATTTAATTGCAGCCTACTCTGTATCAGGACGTGTGAGATACATCCTTTAGATCCTGTGGTTCTATTCAGTTATTTGAAAACAGCCATTTTGGGCAAACAAATTTAATTGCGGCCTAGTCTGGATCAGTACGTGTGAGATACACCCTTTAGATACTGTGGTTCTATTTAGTTATTTGAAATACAGCCATTTTGGGCAAACAAATTTAATTGCGGCCTAGTCTGGATTAGTCGGTGTGAGATACACCCTTTACATACTGTGGCTATATTCTTCTATTAATAAAACACCCTTTTTGGACAAAATACAACATTTTTTCTGCCCTTACTGCGTCAGCACGTGTGAAATTCAAGGCTTATTTACTGCTGTCATATTCAGTTATTAAAAAAATACGGTACCCATTTTGGGCAAAAAAGTTTATTTTGCAGCCTTTGCTGCATATGTCATTAGATACTGTGGTTATATTCAGTTATTTGAAAAACAGCCATTTTGTGCACAAAACTTTTTTTGTGGCCTACTCTGTATCAGGACGCATGAGATACACCCTTTAGATACTGTGGTTCTATTCAGTTATTTGAAAAACAGCCATTTTGGGCAAACAAATATAATTGCGGCCTTGTCTGGATCAGGACGTGTGAAATACACCCTTTAGATACTGTGGTACTATTCAGTTATTTGAAGTACAGCCATTTTGGGCAAACAAATTTAATTGCAGCCTAGTCTGGATCAGTCGGTGTGAGATACACCATTTACATACTGTGGTTATATTCTTTTATTAATAAAACACCCTTTTTTGGGCAAAATACACAATTTTTCAGCCCTTGCTGCATCAGCACGTGTAAAATTCAAGGGTTATATACTGCTGTCATATTCAGTTATTAAACAAACACCCGTTTTGGGCAAAAAAGTTTATTTTGCAGCCTTTGCTGCATATGTCATTGTGAGATACACACTTTAGATACTGTGGTTATATTCAGTTATTTGAAAAACAGCCATTTTGTGCACAAAACTTTAATTGCGGCCTACTCTGTATCAGGACATGTGAGATACACCCTTTAGATCCTGTGGTTCTATTCAGTTATTTTAAAACAGCCATTTTGGGCAAACAAATTTAATTGCGGCCTAGTCTGGATCAGTACGTGGGAGATACACCCTTTAGATACTGTGGTTCTATTTAGTTATTTGAAAAACACCCATTTTGGTCAAAAATCTTTAATTGCGGCTTAGTCTAGATCAGGGCGTGTGAGATACACCCTTTACATACAGTGGTTACATTCAGTTATTTGCAAAACAGCTATTTTGGTCATAAAACTTTAATTGCAGCCTAGTCTGTGTGAGATACACCCTTTGCATACTGTGGTTCCATTCAGTTATTAAACAAACACCCATTTTGGGCCAAAAACTTCATTTTCCAGCCTTTGCTGCATATGTCATTGTGAGATACACCCTTTAGATACTGTGGTTCTATACAGATATTTGCAAAACAGCCTTTTTGGTCAAAAAACTTTAATTGCGGCCTAGTCTGGATTGGGGTGTGTGAGATACACACTTTACATACAGTGGTTAAATTCAGTTATTTGAAAAACACTCATTTCGGTCAAAAATCTTTAATTGCGGCCTAGTCTGTGTGAGATACACACTTTACATACTGTGGTTCTATTCAGTTATTAAACAAACACCAATTTTAGGCAAAAACATTTAATTGCGGCCTAGTCTGCATCTGTAAGTGTGAGATACAACCTTTACATACTGTCGTTCTATTCTGCTATTAATTAAACACCCATTTAGGGCAAGATCCTAAATTTTAGAAATATGAGAAGAGCGTCAAATAAGGGACGTGGCCCAGGTCGTGGTGCTGCTGGTGGAGCTCCTGTTGCAGGGAAAGGATGTGGTCGATCTGTGCCAGCTACACGCACAAGTGAAACCCCTTCCTCAGGTACGAGCAGGCGACAGAACCTGCAGCGGTATTTGGTCGGGCCTAATGCGGCTCTACGAATGGTGTGGCCAGAAAAGTATATAGGCCATAGTAGATTCGGTTGCTGACAGTGCCTCCAGTTCCTTCACATTGTCTCACACCCAGAGACCTGCTGTAAGATCAGAGTTGGCACCTGCAGCCGATGTCCATCAGTCTTTCACCTCACCCCCTTGCAAAGCAGCCAAGCAGTCTGAGCCCCAAGTCATGCAGCAGTCTCTTCTGCTTTTTAATGACTCTGTAAGCAGCCTTTCCCAGGGCCATCCACCTATCCCTGCCCCAGAAGTGGAAGAGATTGAGTGCACCGATGCCCAACCATTTATGTTTCAAGATGAGAACATGGGAGGACCTTCGCAGCACGTCTCGGATGATGACGAAGCACAGGTGCCAACTGCTGGGGCTTTCGAAAGTGTGCAGACTGACAAGGAGGGAAGGGGTGAAGATTGGGTGGAAGATGATGTGGAGGACGATGAGGTCCTCGACCCCACATGGAATCAAGGTCATGCGAGTGAGCTATGTAGTTCGGAGGAAGAGGCAGTGGTCGCACAGAGCCACCAGCACAGCAGAAGAGGGAGCAGGGTGCAAAAGTGGAGCGGCCGTCCCCTAGACAGTACGCCTGCTACTGCGCCCCGCAGCAAGGGACCGAGCAAACCAAAGCCAGCTCCAAGGAGTTCCCTGGCGTGGCAGTTCTTCAGACAATGTGCTGACGACAAGACACGAGTGGTTTGCACGCTGTGCAATCAGAGCCTAAACCGAAGCATAAACGTTCTCAACCTGAGCACAACCTGCATGAACAGGCATCTAAGTGCAAAGCACGAGCTGCAGTGGAGTAGACACCTCAAAAACTAAGAAAGGTCTCTGGCTCCTCCTGCTTCCTCTTCTGCTGCAATCTCCGCCTCTTCATTTACCTCTAGAGTGACAGTGCCACCTGCCACCCAGCAAACAGAGGATCTGCCAGCAACACCACCACCTGGGTCACCAAGCATCTCCACAATGTACTACTGAAGCGTTCAGCTCTCCATCTCCCAAACACTGGAGCGGAAGAGGAAGTACCCCCCTACTCACCGCCTCATATGCGACGTGCCCACAAGTTGGAACTCCACCTTGCACATGCAGGCCAGACTGTGCGAGCAGCAGCAGTCGAAAGTAAAGTTTCAGCTGCAGCACGCACGGGAGAGTCGCTCTGCAGAACAGCACCACTTGACCACCAATGAGGGCCTACATGCGAGACCTGTGTGCCTTTTTGTGGTGTTTTGAGTACTCCACCAACATGGCCAGTGCCGATGATGCTGTTCTCAGCGTTACTATCCCACTTCTATGCCTCCTTTAAAAAACGCTTCAGGCGATGATGGAAGTGGATGTGTCACAGGAGGGGGAGGAGGGAGAGGGATCATTTCCAAGGGTTTCAGGCCAGTCATTCACAAGTGGCTCCGTGGGTTCCTGCACCCACCAACGGCAGGTACACAATTGTCCAGCAAGGGCACAGTTCTGGAAGATGATGAGGTGGAGGATGAGGAGGAGGAGATGCAGGAGGAGGAACCGTATTTACAGCAGGCTGGCACCCAAACCAGCTCATGGCCATCACTGGTGCGTGGCTGGGGGAAAACAGAGGACACAGATGATACACCTCCCACAGAGGACAGCTTGTCGTTGCCTCTGAGCAGGCTGGCACACATGAGCGATTACATGCTGCAGTGTCTCCACAACGACCGCCAAGTTGGCCACATTCTAAGGCCTCATGCACACAACGTTTTTTTTTTGCGGTCCGCAAAAACGGGTTCCGTAGTTCCGTGATCCATGTCTGTTTTTTCTTCCGTGGGTCTTCCTTGATTTTTGGAGGATCCACGGACATGAAGGAAAAAGTCATTTTGGTGTCCGCCTGGCCGTGCGGAGCCAAATGGATCTGTCCTGACTTACAATGCAAGTCAATGGGGACGGATCCGTTTGACGTTGACACAATATGGTGCAATTGCAAACGGATCCGTCCCCCATTGACTTTCAATGTAAAGTCAGGAGTCCTTATTATACCATCGGATTGGAGTTTTCTCCAATCCGATGGTATATTTTAACTTGAAGCATCCCCATCACCATAGGAACGCCTCTATGTTAAAATATACCATCGGACTTGAGTTATATTGTGAAAACTCAGATCCGACAGTATATTCTAACGCAGAGGCGTTCCCATAGTGATGGGGACGCTTCAAATTAGAATATACTAAGAACTGTGTACATGACTGCCCCCTGCTGCCTGGCAGCACCCGATCTCTTACAGGGGGCTGTGATCTGCACAATTAACCCCTTAGGTGCCGCACCTGAGGGGTTAATTGTGCGTATCATAGCCCCCTGTAAGAGATCAGGTGCTGCCAGGCAGGAGGAGGCACACCCCCCTCCCTCCCCAGTTTTAAATTCATTGGTGGCCAGTGCAGCACCCCCTCCCTCCCTCCCCTGTATTACATTCATTGGTGGCCAGTGCGGCCGCCCCTCCCTCCCCTATATTAAATTCATTGGTGGCCAGTGCGGCCCCCCTCCCTCCCCTGTATTACATTCATTGGTGGCCAGTGCGGCCCCCCCTCCCTCCCCTGTATTACATTCATTGGTGGACAGTGCGGCTCCCCCTCCCTCCCTCCCCTGTATTAAATTCATTGGTGGCCAGTGCGGCCCCCCCTCCCTCCCTCCCCTGTATTACATTCATTGGTGGACAGTGCGGCCCCCCCTCCCTCTCCTGTATTACATTCATTGGTGGACAGTGTGGCCCGCTCTCCCTCCCTCCCCTTTATTACATTCATTGGTGGCCAGTGCGGCCTCCCCTCTCCCCCCCTCCTTATTAAAATCGCCCCCCCATCATTGGTGGCAGCGGAGAGTTCCGATCGGAGTCCCAGTTTAATCGCTAAGGCTCCGATTGGTAACCATGGCAACCAGGACGCTACTGCAGTCCTGGCTGCCATGGTTACTTAGCAATTTTAGAAGCATTATACTTACCTTCGCTGTCTGTGGCCGGCCGGGCACTCCTCCTACTGGTAAGTGAAAGGTCTGTGCGGCGCATTGCTTATAGCACAGACCTTTCACTTACCAGTAGGAGGAGTGCCCGGCCGGCCACAGACAGCGAAGGTAAGTATAATGCTTCTAAAATTGCTAAGTAACCATGGCAGCCGGGACTTCAGTAGCGTCCTGGTTGCCATGGTTACCGATCGGAGTCCCAGCAATTAAACTGGGACTCCGATCGGTACTCTCCGCTGCCACTAATGATGGGGGGGATTTTAATTAGGAGGGGGGGAGAGGGGAGGCCGCACTGGCCACCAATGAATTTAATACAGGGGAGGGAGGGGGGGCTGCACTGGCCACCAATGAATGTAATACTGGGGAGGGAAGGAGGGGGGGCCGCACTGGCCACCAATGAATTTAAAACTGGGGAGGGAAGGGGGTGTGCCCCCTCCTGCCTGGCAGCACCTGATCTCTTACAGGGGGCTATGATATGCACAATTAACCCCTCAGGTGCGGAACCTGAGGGTTAATTGTGCATATCACAGCCCCCTGTAAGAGATCGGGTGCTGCCAGGCAGCAGGGGGCAGTCATGTACACAGTTCTTAGTATATTCTAACTTGAAGCGTCCCCATCACTCTGGGAACGCCTCTGTGTTAGAATATACTGTCGGATCTGAGTTTTCACGAAGTGAAAACTCAGATCTGAAAAAGCTTTTATGCAGACGAATCTGCGGATCCGTCTGTGTGAAAGTAGCCTACGGACACGGATCACAGACGCGGATGACAATCTTGTGTGCATCCGTGTTTTTTCACGGACCCATTGACTTGAATGGGTCCGTGAACCGTTGTCCGTCAAAAAAATAGGACAGGTCATATTTTTTTGATGGACAGGAAACACGGATCACGGACGCGGATGAACAACGGTGCATTTTCCGAGTTTTCAACAGACCCATTGAAAGTCAATGGGTCCACAGAAAATCACGGAAAACGGAACAACGGACACGGATGCACACAATGGTCGTGTGCATGAGGCCTAACTTGTGCTGATTACTGGGTGGCCACGCTCCTGGATCCCCGTTACAAGGACAACGTACCTTCCTTAATTCCGTCACTGGAGCGTGATCGTAAGATGCACGAGTACAACCGCACGCTGGTAGACACACTGCTTGTGGCATTCTAACCTGACAGCGGGGGCACAGTGGAAGCACAAGGCGAAGGCAGAGGAGGAAGAAGAGGTCGCCAACGCAGCTGGGCACCGCCAGCACCTCAGAAGGCAGGATTAGCATGGCCTAAATGTGGAAAAGCTTTGTCAGCACGCCACAACAACCAGCACCACCAGCTGATATGGAACGTCTTAGCAGGAGGCAGCATTTCAGCAACATGGTGGAGCAGTATGTGTGCACACGCCTACACGTACTGACTGATGGTTCTGCCCCCTTCAACTTCTGCGTCTCCAAATTGGGCACATGGCCTAAGCTTGCCCTTTACGCCTTGGAGGTGCTAGCCTGCCCTGCAGCCAGTGTTTTGTCTGAACTTGTGTTTAGCACGGCAGGGGGCGTTATTACAGACAAGTGCAACCTCCTGTCCACAGCCAATGTGGACAAGCTTACGTTCATTAAAATGAAACAGGCATGGATACCACAGGAATTGTCCGTACCTTGTGCAGAATAGACATCTATACCGGCCTAACACAGCCATTGTTATACTCCAGTTCAATTGCTCATTGGTGTATTTTTGATATTTTACACTCTTTTGGGGTGTACCCTTAATAAAAATAAATAAAAAATTAAGACCAAAAACCAGTGTTGGCTACCTCCTCCTCCTCCACCACCGCTTCCACCTACACCGCTACGTCCACCGCCTCATCAACCTCCTACTCCATATGGACCTCCACCTCATAGATCAAGATTATTATTTTTAATTTTTACGTATTTTATTTTATTTTAATTCACTTCACTAATTTGTCTGATAAATTGTTGGGTTACATATCCCACATTTTTGGCTGTGATATACCCCTGCTCTACCTAGAAGACAGGGAAACAAATTTCTTTAATTTGTCTGTTACATTGTTGGGTGAAATTCACAAATTCTGGGCTCAGATATACCCCTGCTCTACCTAGTAGAAATGGGAATACATTTAACTAATTTGTCTGTTACATTGTCGGGTGAAATTCACCAATTTTTGGCTGTGATATACCCCTGCTCTACCTAGTAGACAGGGAAATACATTTCACTAATTTGTCTGGTACATTGTCCGATGAAATTCACCAATTTGTGGCTGTGATATACCCCTGCTCTACCTGGTAGACAGGGAAATACATTTCACTAATTTGTCTGTTACATTGTCGGGTGAAATTCACCAATTTTTGGCTGTGATATACCCCTGCTCTACCTAGTAGAGGGAGAAATACATTTCACAAATTTGTCTGTTACATTGTCGGGTGAAATTCCCAAATTTTTGGCTGTGATATACCCCTGCTCTACCTAGTAGACAGGGAAATACATTTCACTAATTTGTCTGGTACATTCTCAGGTGAATTTCACCAATTTTTGGCTGTGATATACCCCTGCTCTACATAGTGGAAAGGGAAATACATTTCACAAATTTGTCTGGTACATTGTCAGATGAAATTCAGCAATTTTTGGCTGTTATATACCCCTGCTCTACCTAGTGGACAGGGAAATATATTTCACTAATTTGTCTGTTACATTGTCGGGTGAAATTCCCAAATTTTTTGGCTGTGATATACCCCTGCTCTACATAGTGGAAAGAGAAATACATTTTACTAATTTGTCTATTACATAGTTGGGTGACAGTCACCAATTTTGGGCTGTAAAATACCCCTGGTCTACCTAGTGGACAAGGAAATACATTTTACTAATTCGTCTGTTACATTGTTGAGTGACAAATTCTCATCTTTTGAGCTAGAAAGTACATTTGCGGCCTACACTGCATTTAGGACAGTACGAATGGTGAGGCCAGAACAAGTACAGACTATAGTAGATTTGGGGGCTGACAGTACCTACAGTTCCTTTGCATTGTCTCTCACCCAGTCCCCTGCTGAAAGATCAGAGTTGGCACCTACAGCCCATGGCCATCTGTATTTCAACTCACCCCCTTGCAAATCAGGCAAGCAGTCTGAGCCCCAAGTCATGCAGCAGTCTGTTATGCTTTTTGATGACTCTGCTGGCAGGGTTTCCGTGGGCCATCCACATAGCCCTGCACCAGAAGTGGAAGAGATTGAGTGCACTTATGCCCAACCACTTATGTTTCAGAATGAGGACATTGGAAGACCACCGCAGCACGTCTCTGATGATGACAAAACACAGGTGCCAACTACTGCGGCTTTCTGCAGTCTGCAGGCCGATAAGAAGGGCAAGGGTAAAGAGTGGGTGGAAGATGATGTGGAGGATGATGAGATACAAGACCCCACATGGAATTAAAGTCATGCGAGTGACCTGTCTAGTTTGGAGGAAGAGGCGGTGGTTGCACAGAAGCACCAGCACAGCAAAAGAGAGAGCAGGATGCAAAAGCGTCTGTTACATTCTTGGGTGACATTTTACAATTTTTGCTGTGAATAATCCCCTGCTCTGCATAAGTGACAGGGACCTAAATTTTAAAAAATCGTCTGTTAGATTGTCAGGTGACAATTTACCAATTTTGCCGTATACAAACCCCTGCTCTGCATAGGTGACAGGGACCTAATTTTTGTAAAATCGTCTGTTCAATTGGTGGGTGACATGAACACAGTTTTGCCGTGAATAAACCCCTACTCTGCATAGTTGATAGGGACCGAAATTTTTTAAAATCGTTGGTTCCATTGGTGGGTGACATTAACCCATTTTTGCCGATGAAAAACCCCTGCTCTGCATAGGTGACAGGTACTTAAATTTCTAAAATTCGTCTTTAATTGACGCGCCCCCTCTTTTCATTCAATCCTTCCGCTTTAATAACTTGTCCCACATTTCCGCTCGATCACATTTCAGCTATTGACCTCCCTTGGTATCCCTTTCTCACACTCCCTCTCCGGCGTGAAACCCTGATTCGCCATTAACATGGTAGGCGTAGAAAATAACATCGAAAGTTGATAGAGAAGATATCCAATTGGATCATGGACATCACGGGGACGTGCAACATGGTTGAGCAGTATGTGTGCACACGCCTACACGTACTGACTGATGGGTCTGCCCGCTTCAACATCTGGGTCTCCAAATTGGGCACATGGCCTGAGCTTGCCCTTTACGCCTTGAAGGTGCTGGCCTGCCCTGCAGCCAGTGTATTGTCTGAACGTGTGTTTAGCTCGGCTGGAGGGTGTTATCACAGGTTATATTTCCCAATGTTTTGGGGTCTACCAAAAAAAAAATACTGTGTTGGCTACCAACTCCTCCTCCACCGCCGCTTCCACCCACACCGCCACATACACCGCCTCCTCAACCTTCTACTCTATATGGACCTCCTCCTCCTAGATAAAGATTATAATTTTTTACGCATTTTATGTTATTTTAAGTCATTTCCCTATCCACATTTGTTTGCAGAGCACTTGCCATGCTCTTAACCACATGTTGCTGCCATTTGCAGTCCTCTAGCCCTTTCTATGACTTTTTTAGAGCCATTTTAGTGCTCCAAAGTTCGGGTCCCCATTGACTTCAATGGGGTTCAGGTTCAAGTCCGGGTCAATTTCAGGTCCCGAACTCAAACTTTTTTGTGAAGTTCGGCCGAACCCATCAAGCCAGAACATCCAGGTGTCTGCTCAACTCTAGAGGTTACTGATGAATAAAAAAATATCGATAATATTTGAAATTACATATACATATCACTATATTCTAAATTCGCAGATTCTCGAAGTGCCGATATCAGTGATTAATATTTGCGATTCGAATGTTCGCGCTGAACACTAGTGTTATATACCAATTTTCAGGGCAATTGGAGCAAATTTGGTTTGGTCAAAATCGATTCAGGTCCAAACCGAATGTTTTAAAAAAATTTGTGAACGTGAACCACACCAAATCTTGAGTAGTTCGCTCATCTCTAATGCAAAAATGTCCAACATACTTAAAACACATAAGAAAATGCTTCTTCACTGGATATGTTGCAACAGTATGGAATCTGGTTTTGAAAAAGTTAATAATTAGCCAAGATTATATGACTCAATGTCTTCAATTTGGCAGATTTATGCTGAGGTATTAACTGGAAACTGTGTCAGAATAGTATATAAATATATGAGCTGCCATAGAAAATCACTCTTTTATAATGCCACTAGACCAGTGATGCAGCAGGTGAATGACTTATGATTCATTTTTTAAAATCTTTTTCATTTGTATCTAACACATACATCTTGTACTTTCCCTGTGTTCTTCATTTGGGATGCAATACGAGAATGCTTTGTTCTTACACGAAGTTTAACGCCTTAGTAAAATGAATTACACAATATGCAAATCATATCTTCTCTTTATTTCTTCTCATTTGGGTGCATTAAAGTGAGTATTTTTTTTTTCAATGCTTCCTGTTAGAAATATTCTGTTTTGACTATTTGTGAGGTGTGAATGTTAGATCCATTTGATGTTCATACGCTCATTCTCCATGTATTGCTATCATGAAAGTCACTAAAGACCTTACATGTATAAATATGTATTGTTATAATACTATGATCACTTTTTCAGAGTGAGAGTGCCATTTATATTTAATATGCCGTCTACCATAGTTATCACTCAGAGTACATTTTTAACAAGATAAGAGTTGGGGAAAAAAATAGCGTAAGTGATAGATAGTAGTGTTGAGCGAGCATGCTGTTCAGCTCGAGCATCGCTATGCTCAGCACATGGCAGTACTTGGCCGAGTACTGCATGTGCTCGAGCGCCATGCTCGAGTTTGCTCGCTGCACGTTTGGCGGGTTGCTATGCAGCCATTAAACATGCAGGTAAGTACTGCCCTCACTGAAATGCATTACAGTGATTAGCTGGCCGGAACAAGTAATCGGGTGCTATATAGCACCCGATGACGCATGTTCGGCTCATTTGTAGTCAGGGAGAGCTGCGCATAGGAAGGGACAGATAGTGTAGGGAGTGTGATCGCAAGAAAACGTGAAGAAAAACATTTCAAAGAGCCAAAACTCCTTTTAAGGACTATTGTGTGTGGTGGCAGCAATATAATATTTTCCATCATTTTCAATACTGTTTCTATAGAGGGTGTCTGCAGTGACTTGTGACATCTGTGCAATACCTTCTGTGTGTCAGGGCCAGAGATAGGGAAAATATAAGTGCAAACTAGTATATTTTTTCCATCATTTTCAATACTTTTTCTATAGAGGGTGTCTGCAGTGACTTGTGACATATGTGCAATGCCTTTAGTGTGTCAGGGCCAGAGATAGGAAAAATATAAGTGAAAACTAGTAAATTTTTTCCATTGTTTTCAATACTTTTTCTCTAGAGGGTGTCTGCAGTGACTTGTGACATCTGTGCAATACCTTCTGTGTGTCAGGGCCAGAGATAGGAAAAATATAAGTGAAAACTAGTACATTTTTTCCATCATTTTCAATTCTTTTTTTTATAGAGGGTGTCTGCAGTGATTTGTGACATCTTTTGCAATACCTTATGTGTGTCAGGGCCAGAGATAGGAAAAATATAAGTGAAAACTAGCATATTTTTACCATCATTTTCAATACTTTTTCTATGGAGGATGTCTGCAGTGACTTGTTACATCTGTGCAATACCTTCTGTGTGTCAGGGACAGAGATAGGAAAAATATAAGTGAAATCTATCTTCCTTTTTCCATACTTTTACGTACTTTTTCCATATACTGTGTTTGCTGTGAACTGTGACATCCGTGCCACATCTTGTGTGTCAAGTGTGCATATAACATTTAATATGAAAAAGGCGAGTATTAAGGGACGGGGAAGTGGCCGTGATGCTGATGGTCCACGCAGAGACCGTGGCCCTGGGCTTGTTGAAACTGTGCCTGCTGCCAGAGCACAAGAAAAACAATCATCCAGATATATAGCTTCATGTCCCAGTTTGCAGGGCATTGCAGGACAAATCTTTTGAAGTTAGACCAGTGTGACCAGGTAGTCGGTTGGATTGCAGCAGATAATGCTTCCAGTCAGTGAAGCACCACCCTGTCTTCCACCAAGTCCACTCTCAGTAGCCAAGAGTCTGGTCAACAGAATCCTCACCCTGATCCTCCTTCTTCCCACCATGGAGAGTCTGGCCAAACAAGTGATCCCACACTCGGAAATTCGGAGGAGCTCTTTTTATCGCCATTACTTGATTTGGCCCTCTCGCCAAGCACGCTTGAAGAGGGACATGAGATCTTGTGCCCTGATTCCCAACCTCTTGAGCATCCACAGTCACAATAACATGACGGTGAGGAACTGCAATTCGTGTTTAATGAGGTGGATGATGATGAGACACAGTTTCCAATAAGTCAACCGCAATTACTGTCTCAAGACGTTGATGAAAAGGATGAGACACAGTTGTCAGTCACTGACGTTGTGGTTAGGTCAACATATCAAGAGGATGATCAGAGTGAGGAAGTGGAAGAGGAGGTGGTGGACGATGAGGTCACTGACCCAACTTGGGAAGGTGGAAAGCCAAGCGAGGACAGCAGTACAGAGGGAGAGGGATCTGCAGCACCGCAACAGGCTGGAAGAGGCAGTGGGATGGCAAAAGGGAGAAGGCGGGCCACACCAAAAAGGCCCGCAACTGTTCCAAGGAGCACGCCCTTGCGTAAATCTCCCTTGCCAAGGGGTAGGTGTTCCTCAGTATGGCGCTTTTTTGAGGAAAGTGCGGACGGCAAAATAATAGTAGTTTGCAACCTGTTCCACACCAAAATGAGCCGGGGTGTGAGCACTAGCAACCTCACCACCACCAGCATGATCCACCACATGGCATCTAAGCACCGTAATAAGTGGGACGAACGCCTGGGTCCACAATCTGTGTCTGCGTGTCACACCACTGCCTCCTCTTCCCCTATGGTACATGCTGGCCAATCGCCTGATGAAATCACAGGCGAGGATGCCTCCTGCTCTGCTCCTGGACCTTCGCAAGCACCATCAGCGACCACATCCACTTCCCTGTCCCAGCACAGCGTCCAAATGTCATTTCTCCAGGCGTTTGAATGCAAGCGCAAATACCCAGCCACCCACCCACAAGCCATAGCACTAAATGTGCACCTTTCAAAATTACTGGCCCTGGAAAGATTGTCATTTAGGCTTGTGGACACTGAGGCCTTCCGCAGCCTGATGTTGGCGGCTGTCCCGCGGCACTCTGTCCGCAGCCGCCCCTATTTTTCAAGGTGTTGCAGAGGATAAGAGACCAGACGAAGCTGTGACTCTCGCCACTCAACCTACAACCAAGCATGGTTATGTGTGATAATGGCCGTAACTTGGTGGCGGCTTTGGAGCTCGGCAAGCTCACACATATCCCATGCCTAGCCCACGTCTTAAACTTAGTGGTTCAGCAGTTTCTCAAAACCTACCCCAATTTTCCTGAGCTAATGGTGAAGGTGTGCCGTGTGTGCACATTTCCACAAGTCATCGACATCTTCAGCCGGTCTGTCAACGCTGCAGCAGCGCTTTAACTTGCCAGCTCACCGGCTGTTCTGCGACGTGAGCACATGCTGGAACTCGACGTTCCACATGTTGGCCAGGCTTTGTAAGCAGCAGAGGGCAGTAGCTGAATACCAGCTGCAACATGGTCATCGCCTTTTTAAGTCAGCTTCCGCTTATCAGAAGCGAGGAGTGGTAATGGATGTCTGACCTCTTTGAGGAATCAACACAGATGGTGAGAGGCGATAACGCTATTATCAGCGTAAACATCCCACTTCTGTGTCTACTCAAACGTTCGCTGCTCACAATTAAGGACAATGCTTTGCATGTGGAAGAGGTGTAAATAGGGGAAGAAGACATTACACAGGGTGATAGCCAGACCACCCTCTGTCTGTCTTCTCAGCGCAAATTGGACGATGAAGAGGAGGAGGTGGAGGAGCAGGAGATGGTTGCCTCCGCTACAGAGGGTAGTACCCATGGAAGTTTAATTTCATCTGTTCAGCGTGGGTGGGCAGAAGAGGAGGAAGAGGATGAGGAGATGGACAGTCATCCTACTGATGACGACAGCGAAGTCTTGCCTGTTTGTACTCATGGCTGACTTCATGTTAGGCTGCCTTTCGCGTGACCCACGCATTATACGCATTTTAGACAACACAGATTACACAGATCACCCCTGCTACAAATAGAACTTCTCATCTCTCATTCCTCTGGTGGAGAAGACATGCAAAATGGTGCTATACCAGAAGGTCCTTGTTGAAAAATTGCTCCAAAGTTGTTAGAGCAGACATCCAAATGGATCGTCGCCATCACAGGGACGTGCAATCACCCATAGGTTATCTACAGTCACCAATGCGGCAAAAGGCCCTCGCCCCTAATGTTTTAGATGGTCAGATCAGCAGGCCCTTGCTCCAAATGTTTTTGAGGGTCACCAGCAGGCCATCAATCATAATTTTTCAAGGTTGTGTATGATGTCCTCATTTATGTGTAACAAAGGGTGTTTTATAGTGCCGGTTCCTTGTATTTTTTGGCAGCCCTTTCACTTAGTGCATATGCTTTATGAATGTAGGAGTTCCACTACCTGAACTATTGTACCACAATGTGAATGAGGCCCTCCATTATGTGATATACAAGTTATATCGGAGTACCTCTTCCTTGTAATTTTTGGCAGCACTTGCACTTTATATGCAAGTAAATATACAGGAAAGAATGTTTCTTACCAATTTTTCCTCTAAAATATATATATTTTTTTTTTCGGTTTTGTGCATATTATTGTCAGTCTGTAAAAGTGGCGTACTACTCGGACAACATGGTTCCCATCAGCGACCTGGGAGTCCAAGATGCATAGAGACGTCCTCCCCATGCTGTTCCCAAACCATTTCGGTGGTGTTTCCATCAATTTTTGAGCAGGGGGTGCCTGGTTTAATGCTCGGGTTTTCCTATTGACTTCCATTATACTTGGGTGCTCGGTAGAGCACCCGAGCATCCCGATGTGTTCGGCCAGAGCACCCGAGTACTTTGGTGCTCGATCAACACTAATAGATAGCAGCCCTATGTTGTCTTATGTGGTATCACTGATATCAGAGATTATTGTAACTTTTCCAATTCTAAATAATAGGTCAAATTTATCATTTAAATATGCCACTTTTGTGGAGTTAAAAAGTTGCAAACTGCACATTGAAAACTGCGTCTTTTTTAATGGCACTTTTGCAAAATGTTTTGTGAAAGTGCCATTACTCCACCAGCCTGGCGTAGAAGAGCACTGTAATCTACTCCAGGCAGGCGCACGGACTGCTGGGTCCTACGCCTAATTTATGGTGAGGCCTATGTATTTAATAAAATCTGCTATCACTGCTCTACTATATGCATCACAGCTGTAGATTGCATTATCTAATTGGCATCACACAGAGGACCTGCAAACTCCACTGTTATAACATAATACTGTAGCTACAGCACTACTAAGTCATTATCCCTCTAGATGTCATAGTGAGTATTGACAACTCTATTCAATTAGACAAGAGGAAGGGGCTTCTTCTGTTACCTAAAATGGGCTCCCTGGCAACATGATGTTGGGATGAAAAGGCATTCTCCCTCTGAAGTGTAAGTCCTATTTAACATCAACAGAGCCAACAAAATACACCTGATTAGTACCATCCATATGGTGCTCAGCCATGTGGCACCTTTTGAAAGTCCAACCATGTTCCTTTTTACAAATCACCGGCAAATAGTCAACATATATTTGCCTCATCAACAGTGCAAGCAAATGTATCGCTTTTAATAATGTAGCAACAGTGCCTGATAAAAGTCTGCATGTAGAATATGCATCACTTGTAAGAAGGTCAGTTCATACAGGATTTATTGGCCCTTGTGGTCTTGGGGGCCTCACAGAAGGATATGAAATGACAAACACAGACTCAACAAGTTCAGCAGAAACTGGTGTTCGCTCATGACTGAGAGAACTACAGGTGCCATATTTTATAGTTTTTTACACAAAGGGCACTAATGGTTACACACAACAATAGTTGCAAGTCTCATCACTTGCTATTTCCACCTCTGGGTATAGGCACTATGCTTTGTGGTTACACTAACATGAATTAATCTGATAACTCTCATCTAATTTGTAGCAATGGCAACCACTTGTCAGGACTCACGATACTCATGGTCCTCACAGTTCTCTGACTGGCTGTCGTAGAGGCCAATTCTTTGCAAAAAGTCTTTTTTTCACTCTCTTAGTATAATTGCTCCACTATACAATGTGTTGGTACAGCTTTACCTTCTTCAGTTCACAGGGGAACATGTTGGCTGGTCTCACACAGGTCACTCCTCCAGGGCGTCTTTCTCAATTGCCCACTCTGGCCAGTTATCAGAAACTAGTCTCAGGTTCTTCTTCACGTATGTTACTCATCTGGCTACTCAGGCTGGGAACTGGTTGAAGTGCAGCCACAAATGTCTGGGCTGTGCCAACATATATAGTGGCCCATAGCAATTCCAGAGTCAGTTTTGGCATCTTGAGTGGAGTACTTCTCAGCGTGTCAAACTTCTGTCAGAAGATACACCTCCTTAAATAATCTTACTTTTCACTATGGGGCTTGTGTGGGGACAATCACCTGTGCTCCCACATGTGACCAGAACTCTGCCAGTGTTCTGTACCAAACACCTTAATGCTACAATATACACATAATATATCACATGTGTTACTATGTCTAAATGACAGAAGTTGGTAGAGTAGTATCCCTAAATGACTTAGAAATGCACAAGAGTGGGTTACCTCTTTAATCATGTAGCTTCTATAATATACACTGATGTTAATATGGCCTTGCACACATAACATTCTTTAAAATCCTCACTCATTTATTCATACTACAGATGCAGTATTTTCTGTGAAAAATTGTTTCTTTCTGACGCTGGTCATGTGGATGTTGCAGTAGTGTGTAATATTAATAAAAATCTTGTCAGTTTTAATATATCCTCATATATTGAATAAATTGATAGCTGCTAGTACAGTAATGAGTAATGAGATTCCTTTACAGTTATGAGCTCTTCACTTTAATATCAGCAAGCCTGCACAAAATGAATGTTAATATGAGTGGGCCATACGGCATGATGAGTTCCAGTCCTGCAAAGTAAATATATGTATGTTAGTTTTCTATTACTTCGCATTGATTGAAAGTAAAAGATTGCAAAAGGTTTCTTCCCAGCTTATGGATACTATTTATTATAAAAATATCATTTTTTGCATTTTTCCAAAAGTTTGGTAAGAAGTTTTGAAACAGGTCCATTTTGTAGGAACTGTAAAAATAGAATGTGTAGTATTGATAGCCTAAATTAGAATGAAAACAGTGCCAGAAATAAACACTTTAAAGGCTGAGTTAATTCTGGCTTTTCTCAGATCACACAGTTGTGGCAGGAGTACAGCTATATAGTGCAGTCTTCCTTCTGCTGGTTGATCTTGAGGGCACAGTAACAGTAATGGCCTTCATATAATTAAAAAAAAGTCAAGGTGCGTAAAAGCTTTCATTATCCAAATAAATTTTTAGTTTGTTTTAATGAATCGAAGTCCAACATAACTTCCACTTATATATAACACAAGACCTCAAAGAATCAAGAGGCTTTATAAATGCCACATGAGGCATAATTGTTGGATGCTGTGAAAAAATGACAACTTTCAAGTTGATGGCTGAAAAAGTAGTCCTTAGTAGAAATGTTTTTTGGTCCAATTCTAGGTTTCCAACTACAAAACATGTCTTGGTGAACTTCTTTACATCTGTTATATTTAATGCACATTGCTTTATTGATTTTCATTCCTTTAAATGATATGCTGAGTATGGTCAACCTTAATTCAATAGAAAACCACCTTCCTCTTCACAACTCAGCAGTATCCAAGCCTTTCATTGACCTCCAACTAATGTGTGTTCCAGTTATTATTCGCCATTTATTAAAAACACATATCAGTAGTAAGGTAGAGCTCTTAGGCATTGCACTTGATCTTATTAATAAAGCTACTTAGCCAGGGATAAATCAGATTAAGGCTTAATCTAAAATTAGCTGAGTTTACAATGGGACTTTTTGTGAACGAGATAGACTTTAATATCTTCATGTTGCATATGTAGGAATCTATCATCACTGCAGGTTTTGCAGATTAAGATTATCTGTTATTACTGTACAGATGTAGCAGGGTTAACACACATGCTTTATGAGACATGTTATCTAAACTAAATGCAACTAAATGCGTTAAGCAATTGCTTTTCAATGGCTTTTGTTTCAAGTTAATGCGATGAGTTAAGAAATTTGAGTTGGGAGTGCGTGTGTTACCCCTGATGTCACATGGCTAGCACTCCTTTTTCTGAGATTTCTGAGTTTGGTTATCTAAACTAAGCAAACACCTTCAATTGCTTTTCAATGGCTTTTGTCTCAAGATAATGAAATGAGTTAAGAAATTTGAGTTAGCAGCGGGAGTGCTAACCATGGTACATCTGTATAAACGATTAACTTCAAATCTACTTTAAACAATGATTTAAGATATACAGATAGTATTCTACGAATCCCTTGCTATGCATTACCTGATGCACCACAAGTGGTACTTTGGGCTCGAATTGTTGTTATATAACTATTTTAGTCTCATAATTAAATCCTCCAATAGTTTGTTTCTGAAAATTATAATTATATTTCTACATGTAGTAACCCTTCTCAAAATATAAGAGTGCTGAGATCCTAGGAAGGCAAGCAGAGGGTCCAAATCTACTGTTGGGTCACACAGATCTCAAATAGATCCCTTATTCTTAAATTTAGCTATGAGGATTGAGGATGCTTCAGTCCACTATCTTGAACTGTGATGTTCTTAATTATAGGTCGAGTCTTTACCATAGTCCAGGAGGTACCTTTGTTTTGTTTCTATTACCTTCTCAATTGATACTTTTTATAATCCAATTAATTAGTTATTTCTTTAACCCCTTAAGGACTCAGCCCTATTTCACCTTAAGGACTTGGCCATTTTTTGCAAATCTGACCAGTGTTACTTTAAGTGGTGATAACTTTAAAACGCTTTGACTTATCCAGGCCATTCTGAGATAGTTTTTTCGTCACATATTGTACTTCATGACACTGGTAAAATGAAGTTAAAAAAATTATTTTTTTTGCATAAAAAAATACCTAATTTACCAAAAATTTTGAAAAATTTGAAATTTTCAAAGTTTCAGTTTCTCTACTTCTGTAATACATAGTAATACCCCCAAAAATTGTGATGACTTTACATTCCCCATATGTCTACTTCATGTTTGAATTATTTTGGGAATGATATTTTATTTTTAGGGGATGTTACAAGGCTTAGAAGTTTAGAAGCAAATCTTGAAATTTTTCAGAAATTTACAAAAACCCAATTTTTAGGGACCACTACAGCTCTGAAGTCACTTTGCGAGGCTTGCATAATAGAAACCACCCAAAAATGACCCCATTCTATAAACTACACCCCTCAAGGTATTCAAAACTGATTTTACAAACTTCGTTAACCCTTTAGGTGTTGCACAAGAGTTATTGGCAAATGGGGATGAAATTAGAGAATTTCATTTTTTTGCCTAATTTTCCATTTTAACCCATTTTTTCCACTAACAAAGCAAGGGTTAACAGCCAAACAAGACTGTATCTTTATTTCCCTGACTCTGCCGTTTACAGAAACACCCCATATATGGCCGTAAACTACTGTACGGCCACACAGGGGGGTGCAGAGTGAAAGGTGCGCCGTTTGGTTTTTGGAAGGCAGATTTTGCTGGACTGGTTTATTTACACCATGTCCCATTTGAAGCCCCCCTGATGCACCCCTAGAGGAGAAACTCCATGAAAGTGACCCCATCTAAGAAACTACACCCCTCAAGGTATTCAAAACTGATTTTACAAACTTTGTTAACCCTTTAGGTGTTGCACAAGATTTAATGGAAAATAGAGATACAATTTCAAAATTTCACATTTTTGGCAGATTTTCCATTTTAATATTTTTTTTCAAGTAACAAAGCAAGGGTTAACAGACAAACAAAACTCAATATTTATTGCCCGGATTCTGTAGTTTACAGAAACACCCAATATGTGGTCGTAAACTGCTGTACGGGCACACGGCAGGGCGCAGAAGGAAAGGAATGCCATATGGTTTTTGGAAGGCAGATTTTGCTGGACTGTTTTTTTTGACACCATGTCCCATTTTAAGCCCCCCTGATGCACCCCTAGAGTAGAAACTCCAAATAAGTGACCCCATTTTAGAAACTACGGGATAGGGTGGCAGTTTTGTTGGTACTAGTTTAGGGTACATATGATTTTTGGTTGCTCTATATTACACTTTTTGTGCGGCAAGGTAACAAGAAATAGCTTTTTTGGCACCGTTTTTTTTTTTTTGTTATTTACAAAATTCATCTGAAAGGTTAGATCATGTGGTAATATTATAGAGCAGGTTGTCACGGACGCGGCGATACCTAATATGTATACAATTTTTTTTTATTTATGTAAGTTTTACACAATGATTTCATTTTTAAAACAAAAAAAGTTTTAGTGTCTCCATAGCCTAAGAGCCATAGTTTTTTCAGTTGTTGGGCGATTATCTTAAGTAGGGTCTAATTTTTATGCGGGATGAGATGGCTGTTTTATTGGAACTATTTTGGGGTGCATATGACTTTTTGATTGCTTGCTATTACACTTTTTGTGACGTAAGATGACAAAAAATGGCTTTTTTTACATCGTTTTTATTTTTATTTTTTTACGGTGGTCATCTGAGGGGTTAACTCATGTAATATTTTTATATAGTCGGTCGAAACGGACGCGGAGATACCTAATATGTATACTTTTTTTTTGTTTATGTAAGCTTTACACAATGATTTAATTTTTGAAACAAAAAAAATCATGTTTTAGTGTCTCCATAGTCTGAGAGCCAAAGTTTTTTCAGTTTTTTGGCGATTATCTTGGGTAGAGTATGATTTTTGCGGGATGAGATGACGGTTTAATTGTTACAATTTTGGTGTACATGCAACTTTTTTTATCACTTTTATTACCTTTTTTGGGAAGTAAGGTGGGCAAAATTTAAATTTCATCATAGTTTTTTATTTTTTATTTTTATGGCGTTCACCGTTCGGGTAAAGTAACATAACCGTTTTATAGATCAGGTCGTTACGGACGCGGCGATACCAAACATGTGTAGGGAATTTTCATTTTTTCATTTTTAATCAGTGATAAATGTGTTTTTTGATTTTTACATTTTTTTCACTTTTTTTCACTTTTTTTTGACCCAGACCCACTTAGTTCTTGAAGATCCAGTGGGTCTGATTTCTGTATAATACAGTACAGTACTCTATATAGTGTTTTGTACTGTATTTTACTTACACTTTGTCTGAACAGATCTCTGCCTTTAGCACAGATCTGTTCAGCACCATGGACAGCAGGATGCCTGAGACGGCGTCCTGTTGCCATGGGAACCTACCCCGTCTTCTCAGGGGTTGTCAGAACTTCGCAGACGGGGAAGGGTAAGGACGGGGCTCTCTGGGGGCTGTCTGGGGGCCCTCTCCCTCTCCATCGGGGGGCTGCAAAGGCACAGCACCCCCCCCCGATGGGAGAGGGAGGGAGCTCCCTCTTATTGTTAACTTTTTCCATACAGCGGTCCGTACAGACCGCGGTATAGAAAGGGTTAAACGGCTGACATCGCATCACCGATGTCAGCCGTTTATACCAGGGTGTCAGCAATGTGCTGAAACCCTGGTATATCACTGTACACCAACGATTATTCAAGGGGAGGCGGGCGGGGGATCGCGATCCCGCCTGCCGCACCGCCCGCTTCCCGCACCACCCGCAACACCCCCCCTGCACCACCCGCCGCCATAAAACCATTCAGGGGTGCAGGGGGGTGAAAAAACATGTATATGCAGCATTTTGAAGTTTGATCCCCGCGGTCAGGGACCGCGGGGATCAGAATCAGCCAAAAGCGCAGCAAACCGCAGGTCTGAATTGACCTGCGGTTTGCTGCGATCGCCGATACGGGGGGGTCATATGACCCCCCCGCGTTGTGACAGGATGCCGGCTGAATGATTTCAGCCGGCATCCTGTGCAGATTAACCCCAGCAGCGCCACAATCTTATTTTAAACTCATGACGTACCGGTACGTCATGGGTCCTTAAGGACTCGGCAAACATGCCGTACTGGTACGTCCTAAGTCCTTAAGGGGTTAAAAAATGAGCACACAGGACATTTTATTATGTTAGAGATCATTCAACTTCTATATTTCTACATTTTATCTCATCAATGTTGACGACCCCTTGCTTAAACCATTAAAAATGTAAAATGGTAAATTTTCCATTTTGGCATTTTAATTTTCTAGTGACTGTAATACAGATGAGCAAAAAAAGTTGAAAATTTGTATTGACAGTGTTACTGTTATGGAGCAATATTTTCCTAATTTAAAAAGCATCTGTCAGCAGATTTGTAGCTATGAAACTGGCTGACCTGTTATACGTGCGCTTGGCAGCTCAAGGCATATGCGTTGGTCCCATGTTCATATGTGCCTGCATTGCTAAGAAAATGCATATTTTAATATATGCAAATGAGCCTTTAGGAGCAGCAGAGGCGTTGCCATTACATCTAGAGATTCTTCTTTCTCTGCAACTGCCGCACCCTGTGCACTTTGATTGACAAGACCAGTCATGATGATGTTTTCACTTCCTGGCCCTTTCAATCAAGGTGAAGAGTGCGCGGCACATGCAGAGACAGCGGAGTCTCTAGGTGTAATAGCAAAACTCCAGTTGCTCCTAGAGGCTCATTTGGATATATTAAAAAATAATTTTTCTTAGCAATGCGGGCACATATGAACATGGGACTTCAGCTGCCAAGCACACATGCAACAGGTCCGTCAGTTTCATAGGCACAAGTCTGCTAACAGATGCCCTTTAAAACAATGTCAGTTGTGATTGGCTTGTATCTGTCACATATGGCTCAGTACTACAAAAAAGTATTAAACGCATAATTAATTATTTAGGGATATAACTAAAAAAGCCATAGCAAATTTTTAATGGGCCACAACCACCACATGGCATAAATAATGGGGGAGATTTATCAAACTGGTGTAAAGTAGAACTAGCTTAGTTGCCCATAGCAACCAATCAGATTCCACCTTTCATTTTTGACAGCTGCTTTGGAAAATGAAAGGTGGAAACTGATTGGTCGCCATGGGTAACTAAGCCAGTTCTACTTTACACCAGTTTGATAAATCTCCCCCAATGTGTTATTCTTTGGGTCGGTACAATTACAGTACAGACCAAAAGTTTGGACACACCTTCTCATTCAAAGAGTTTTCTTTATTTTCATGACTATGAAGGCATCAAAACTATGAATTAACACATGTGGAATTATATACATAACAAACAAGTGAGAAACAACTGAAAATATGTCATATTCTAGGTTCTTCAAAGTAGCCACCTTTTGCTTTGATTACTGCTTTGCACACTCTTGGCAATCTCTTGATGAGCCTCAAGAGGTAGTCCCCTGAAATGGTCTTCCAACAGTCTTGAAGGAGTTCCCAGAGATGCTTAGCACTTGTTGGCCCTTTTGCCTTCACTCTGCGGTCCAGCTGACCCCAAACCATCTCGATTGGGTTCAGGTCCGGTGACTGTGGAGGCCAGGTCATCTGGCGCAGCACCCCATCACTCTCCTTCATGGTCAAATAGCCCTTACTTTCAAAGTTTTCCCAATTTTTCGGCTGACTGACTGACCTTCATTTCTTAAAGTAATGATGGCCACTCGTTTTTCTTTACTTAGCTGCTTTTTTCTTGCCATAATACAAATTCTAACAGTTTATTCAGTAGGACTATAAGCTGTGTATCCACCTGACTTCTCCTCAACGCAACTGATGGTCCCAACCCCATTTATAAGGCAAGAAATCCCACTTATTAAACCTGACAGGGCACACCTGTGAAGTGAAAACCATTTCAGGGGACTACCTCTTGAAGCTCATCAAGAGAATGCCAAGAGCGTGCAAAGCAGTGCACAAAGCAAAAGGTGGCTACTTTGAAGAACCTAGAATATGACACATTTTCAGTTGTTTCACACTTGTTTGTTATGTATATAATTCCACATATGTTAAAGGGTTTCTGTCACCCCGCAAAACTCATTTTTTTTTTTTTTGGATATTTAGATTCCTCATAGTGCGATATAGGAGAATATAATGCTCTTACTTACTTTCATGCGGCCGATTCTTTATAAAACGAAGTTTTATAATATGTAAATGAGGGCTCTACCAGCAAGTAGGGCGTCTACTTGCTGGTAGCTGCTGCAGAAATCCGTCCCCTCGCCGTGTTGATTGACAGGGCCAGCCATGATCTCCTCCTCCGGCTGGCCCTGTCAGTAATTCAAAAATCGCGCGCCTCGCGTCATTCGGCGCAGGCGCTCTGAGATGAGGAGGCTCGTATCCTCAGCACTCCCTCAGTGCGCCTGCGCCAATGACATCACCGAAAGAGAAGACGTCATCGGCGCAGGTGCACTGAGGGAGTGCTGAGGAGACGAGCCTCCTCATCTCAGAGCGCCTGCGCCGAATGACGCGAGGCGCGCGATTTTTGAATTACTGACAGGGCCAGCCGGAGGAGGAGATCACGGCTGGCCCTGTCAATCAACACGGCGAGGGGGCGGATTTCTGCAGCAGCTACCAGCAAGTAGACGCCCTACTTGCTGGTAGAGCCCTCATTTACATATTATAAAACTTCGTTTTATAAAGAATCGGCCGCATGAAAGTAAGTAAGAGCATTATATTCTCCTATATCGCACTATGAGGAATCTAACTATCCAAAAAAAAAAAAAAAGAGTTTTGCGGGGTGACAGAAACCCTTTAATTCATAGTTTTGATGCCTTCAGTGTGAATCTACAATTTTCATAGTCATGAAAATAAAGAAAACTCTTTCAATGAGAAGGTGTGTCCAAACTTTTGGTCTGTACTGTACATTGATACCAAATATGGGTATTTTTTTGCAGTTTAGTACTTTTGTGGTTTAAAAGCACATTTGATGGAAAAAAAGGATGGAATTGGGACAGTGTAACTTAAACTTTATTGATGTCTGTGGTGTGAATGTTTGGTGCAACTTATTTTATGCCGTAACCTAGATGCTGGTAGACATCAAAATCATGATGTCAGTAATCAGCCTAATTAGGCACAGAAGGATTGATTTGATAGGAACGCACTCATATTTTACTCCTTTTCTGGAAAAAAAGATCCTCATATGATGTGACAATCAAAGAGCAAGTATACTCTGTGATTGATGGGGAGGGGAGGGATAACATGAACAGGAGTTACACAGGGAGAGGAGGATCTATAGCTGTCTTATAGTAACATCTAATATATAAAGCTGAGTGTATGTCTGTGTGTGTGTCCGCTAAAGGAATCCGTACTGTCGCATTTATAATCACAAAATTTGGTACACAGGTACATCAGGTGTCCGGTAAGGTTTTAGACCAGGTTTCAGCTCTCTAGGATGTACCGTTCCTGAGATATTCCCAAAAAATGCATTAGCCAATAGAAGCTTGGTCAAATGACCCTTATCAGCCAATAGAAGCTCGCAGGTCCTCTAGCCTCCACATACACAGTTTTACTCCAGGTTTTCATGACAACCCAGCCATTTTTCTTCACTGCTGTAGGAGAGCTTTAAAGGAAATCTGTCACAAGGATAATTGCTATTGAAGTAAAGCCATGGCCTAAGATCACTTAGTACCTTATTTCAAGATGTGCCTTTGTTCCAGCAATAGATGTTTTTATCCTCTGAAAATCCAGTTTATTTGGTATGCAAATGAGCCAGTAAGGTGCCCAGAGGGGCGTCACTTTTGCAGGAAGGAGCCCAGACACGCCCATGCTACAATGTGTCCACCCTCAAAAGACTTAACCCCCCTAGTCCCACTAAGCCACGCCCCTGATCTGTTTAGGCCACACACCCTCCCACTCCTGAGCCGATGGGGATTAAAAAAATGCAGGTAAAAATCAACTTCTGTCAGCTGCAGGGGTGTGAGGCAGGGTGACTTTCTCCCTGCAGCTTACGCTCAGACAGCACAGTGCTGCTATCTTAGAGTGAGCTGTTGAAAAGAAAATGCCCCTATCTGGTTATGCCACACCCCCTCTCACTCCTCAGCCAACTGAGATTGAAGAAATAAAGTTAAAAATCAGCTTCTAGGTCCCACGAAGCCACGCCCAGATCAGCTTAGGCCACGCCTTATCCCACTCCTGAGCCGACCGGGATTGAAAAAATGAAGGTAAAAATGTACTTCTGGCTGCTGCAGGAGTGGGAGGGAGGGTGACTTTTTCCCTGCAGCTCACACTCAGACAGTACAGTGCTGCTGTCTGAGAGTAAGCTGTTCAAAAGGACACGCCCCTGAATCAGGCCATGACCCCTCCCACTCCTCAGCCAACTGAGATTGAAAAAATGAAGTTAAAAATCAACTTCTAGGTCGCTATAAGCCAAGCCCCGATCTGGTTAGGCCACACCTCCTCCACTCAGCCAACAGGGATTGAAATAATGAAGGTAAAAATCTGCTTCTGTCAGCTGCAGAGGTGGGAGGGAGGGTGACTTTCTCCCTGCAGCTCACACTCTGACAGTACTGTGCTGCTGTCTTAGAGTGAGCTGTTCAACAGGACACACCCACTATCCAGTAAAGGCCATTGTTAAGGGAGCGGGCCCCTGTGGAGGTCACTGTCAAGGGGGTGGTATGCTGTGAAAGTTACTGTTAAAAGGGAAGGCTGCTGTAAAGGACAAAGTTAAAGGGGTGGGCTGCTGTGGAGGTCCAATTTTAAGGGACGGGGCACTGTGGGGGAGTCAGTGTTAAGGGGTGGGGGGCTGTGGAGGTCACTGTATTGGGGGAGGGTGTGCTGTAGATGTCACTGTTATAGTGGATAGTGTTGATATCTTTTAACGACACACACAAACATTAAATGAAATAGATCAAATATACCCAAGTGAAGCCGGGTCCTTCAGCTAGTAGTTTATAATGCTGAAAGAAAACATCTGTCCATCTAGTTCGGTCTGTTATCCTGCAAGTTGATCCTGCATATGCATAACCTTACATTTATCAGTGTTGCCTCATCTGCAACTTCTCTGCCCAAGCCTCCAATCTATCCAGATCCCTCTGTAGTAGTATACTGTCCTCTTCCATGTTAATTACTTTACATGGTTTAGTGTCATATGCAAAAATTGATATTTGGGGCCCTACAGCAGCTGTTATGGCTGCTCCAGTAGTAATTCCACCCCTGTCATTAATTATCTTTTTTGATGTTCTATGCTAGTAGGGACCAGTTATGTACTATAAATGCTGGCAGCTGAAGAGCTGTTTTAGTAGAATTTGGTGGATCTAGTAAAATCTATCTATGTAGCCTAATGAAAAGCAGTGATTTGTCTATGAAATAGTTTTTAGTATAAAGGTGTAGAGTCGTTTGACAAGAGTCATTTTGACACCAGCTGACCTTTAACATGTTTTTTCTATTACTGTAATATGTTTTTGTTGTGCTAATGTGTTGTTAGTCAAAATAAAGGTGGCTACATCTGTACTTTGCACTAATTACTGGTACTGCTGGTGGTGAGTATTAACTGTTACTATCTTACTTGGTATTGTTTGAAAAAAAAGAATATACAGTCCTCAAAGATTATAAGGAATGTGGCATCAGTGTTAGGCTACTTTCACACTGGCGTTTTGGCTTTCCATTTGTGAGATCCGTTCAGGGGTCTCGCGAGCGGTCCAAAACGGATCAGTTTGGCCCTAATGCATTCTGAATGGAAAAGGATCCGCTCAAAATGCATCAGTTTGCCTCCGTTCCGTCTCCATTCCGCTTTGGAGGCAGACAGCACAATTTAAGTCAATGGGGATGGATCTGTTTTCTATGACACAATCTGGCACAATAGAAAACGGATCCGTCCTCCATTGACTTTCAATGGTGTTCAAGACGGATCCGTCTTGGCTATGGTAAAGATAATACAAACGGATCCGTTCTGAACGTATGCAGACGTTTGTATTATCTGAACGGATCCGTTCTGAACGGATGCAGATGTTTGTATTATCTGAACGGATCCGTCTGTGCAGATCCATGACGGATCCGCACCAAACGAGAGTGTGAAAGTAGCCTTAGCAGACTAAAGTGAAATGCACAGCATGGTGTTGCATTTACTAAGTACAGAATAGCATTATGCTAGCCTGCACTGAATAATCAACTATGTGTAACATAGCAACATAGTACATAAGGCCGAAAAAAGACATTTGTCCATCCAGTTCGGCCTGTTATCCTGCAAGTTGATCCAGAGGAAGGCAAAAAAAACCTGTGAGGTAAAAGCCAATTTTCCCCACTTTAGGGGAATAAAAAATTCCTTCCCGACTCCAATCAGGCAATCAGAATAACTCCCTGGATCAACGACCCCTCTCTAGTAACTATAGCCTGTAATATTATTACGCTCCAGAAATACATCCAGGCCCCTCTTGAATTCCTTTATTGTACTCACCATCACCACCTCCTCAGGCAGAGAGTTCCATAGTCTCACTGCTCTTACCATAAAGAATCCTTTTCTATGTTTGTGTACAAACCTTCTTTCCTCCAGACGCAGAGGATGTCCCCTCGTCACAGTTACAGTCCTGGGGATAAATAGATGATGGGAGAGATCTCTGTTCTGACCCCTGATATATTTATACATAGTAATCAGTCGTCTTTTTTCTAACGTGAATAACCCTAATTTTGATAATCTTTCAGGGTACTGTAGTTGCCCCATTCCAGTTATTACTTTAGTTGCCCTCCTCTGGACCCTCTCCAGCTCTGCTATGTCTGCCTTGTTCACAGGAGCCCAGAACTGTACACAGTACTCCATGTGTGGTCTGACTAATGATTTGTAAAGTGGTAGGACTATGTTCTCATCACGGGCATCTATGCCCCTTTTGATGCAACTAGAGTTAAGCGAACACCTGGATGTTCGGGTTCGAGAAGTTCGGCCGAACTTCCCGGAAATGTTCGGGTTCGGGATCCGAACCCGATCCGAACTTCGTCCCGAACCCGAACCCCATTGAAGTCAATGGGGACCCGAACTTTTGGGCACTAAAAAGGCTGTAAAACAGCCCAGGAAAGAGCTAGAGGGCTGCAAAAGGCAGCAACATGTAGGTAAATCCCCTGCAAACAAATGTGGATAGGGAAATGAATTAAAAAAAAATTAAAAAAATAAAAATGAACCAATATCAATTGGACAGAGGTCCCATAGCAGAGAATCTGGCTTCACGTCACCCACCACTGGAACAGGCCACTGTCACACATTTAGGCCCAGGCACCCAGGCAGAGGAGAGAGGTCCCGTAACAGAGAATCTGGCCTTATGTCAGCGCAGAATCTGTCTTCATGTCATAGCAGAGAATCAGGCTTCACGTCACCCACCACTGGAACAGGCCACTGTCACACAATTAGGCCCAGGCATCCAGGCAGAGGAGAGTGGTCCCGTAACAGAGAATCTGGCCTTATGTCAGCACAGAATCTGTCTTCATGTCATAGCAGAGAATCAGGCTTCACGTCACCCACCACTGGAACAGGCCACTGTCACACATTTAGGCCCAGGCACCCAGGCAGAGGACAGAGGTCCCGTAACAGAGAATCTGGCCTTATGTCAGCGCAGAATCTGTATTCATGTCATAGCAGAGAATCAGGCTTCACGTCACCCACCACTGGAACAGGCCACTGTCACACATTTAGGCCCAGGCACCCAGGCAGAGGACAGAGGTCCCGTAACAGAGAATCTGGCCTTATGTCAGCGCAGAATCTGTATTCATGTCATAGCAGAGAATCAGGCTTCACGTCACCCACCACTGGAACAGGCCACTGTCACACATTTAGGCCCAGGCACCCAGGCAGAGGAGAGAGGTCCCGTAACAGAGAATCTGGCCTTATGTCAGCGCAGAATCTGTATTCATGTCATAGCAGAGAATCAGGCTTCACGTCACCCACCACTGGAACAGGCCACTGTCACACATTTAGGCCCCGGCACCCAGACAGAGGAGAGGTTCATTCAACTTTGGGTTGCCCCGCAATATAATGGTAAAATGAAATTAAAAATAGTATTGAATGAGGAAGTGCCCTGGAGTAGAAGAATATATTGTTAAGGGGAGGTAGTTAATATCTAATCTGCACAAGGGATGGACAGGTCCTGTGGGATCCATGCCTGGTTCATTTCTATGAACGTCAGCTTGTCCACATTGGCTGTAGACAGGCGGCTGCGTTTGTCTGTAATGACGCCCCCTGCCGTGCTGAATACACGTTCAGACAAAACGCTGGCCGCCGGGCAGGCCAGCACCTCCAAGGCATAAAAGGCTAGCTCTGGCCACGTGGACAATTTGGAGACCCAGAAGTTGAATGGGGCCGAACCATCAGTCAGTACGTGGAGGGGTGTGCACAGGTACTGTTCCACCATGTTAGTGAAATGTTGCCTCCTGCTAACACGTTCCGTATCAGGTGGTGGTGCAGTTAGCTGTGGCGTGGTGACAAAACTTTCCACATCTCTGCCATGCTAACCCTGCCCTCAGAGGAGCTGGCCGTGACACAGCTGCGTTGGCGACCTCTTGCTCCTCAAGTAGGCCTCAAATACCAGAAACTAGTTATTTTGAGAATGGCAAATTTGGGAATGGTTTTTCAACCCAGAAAAAAAAGTGTGCTTTTACGGTCACTACAAATAACTTTACCAGCTAAAACATTACAGATTTGGTTAAATAGAGATGTGAGGCCTGTTTTTTTTTTGCGCTGTGTGAAAGGTATAGGTTTAATCACAGAATCAGACTTCTATCTGCACGCTAGCATGTGTCTTAGGTTTTTCTGAATGACACTATCAGTACCTTCAATGTAAGATATTCTTTTTGGGATAGATTTCAAGTAGGCCTCAAATACCAGAAACTAGTTATTTTGAGAATGGCAAATTTGGGAATGGTTTTTCAACCCAGAAAAAAGTGTGCTTTTACGGTCACTACAAATAACTTGACCTGCTAAAACAGTACAGATTTGGTTGAATAGAAATGTCAGGTCTATTTTTTAGGCTCTAGGTGACAGGCTCAACTTGCCCCTGATGTAATATATGGCCAAAAAATAACCACACTATTGATGGTTAAATGCACTTGGGTGACACAGGCTCAGCCTGCACCAGATGTAGTATATGGCCAAAAAATAATCAGACTGTCGATGGTTAAATGCACTTCGGTGACACAGGCTCAGCCTGCAGCTGATGTAGTATATGGCCAAAAAATAACCAGACTGTTGATGGTTAAATGCACTTCGGTGACACAGGCTCAGCCTGCAGCTGATGTAGGATATAGCACAAAATAACCACACTATCGATGGTTAAATACACTTGGTGATAGCTTGTGCTGGCGCACCACAAGTCACAAAATGGCCGCCGATCACCCCAGAAAAAAAGTGATCTAAAAACGCGCTTCGCAGACTCAAAAAAGTGAGCAAGTCAATAATAGCACTTCAATGATCCACAGCTGCAGATCGATCACAGAATGAAGTCTTTTGGAGGAGTTAATCTGCCTAATCTCGCCCTAACGTCGCAGCTGCAACCTCTCCCTATACTGATCATAGCAGAGTGACGTGCGGCGCTACGTGACTCCAGCTTAAATAGAGGCTGGGTCACATGCTGCACTGGCCAATCACAGCCATGCCAATAGTAGGCATGGCTGTGATGGCCTCTTGGGGCAAGTAGTATGACGCTTGTTGATTGGCTGCTTTGCAGCCTTTCAAAAAGCGCCAAAAAAAAAGCCGAACACCGAACCCGAACCCGGACTTTTACGAAAATGTTCGGGTTCGGGTCCGTGTCACGGACACCCCAAAATTCGGTACGAACCCGAACTATACAGTTCGGGTTCGCTCATCCCTAGATGCAACCCATTATCTTATTGGCCTTGGCAGCAGCTGCCTGACACTGTTTTTTGCAGCTTAGTTTGCTGTTTATTAAAATTCCTAGATCCTTTTCCATGTCAGTGTTACCGAGTGTTTTATCATTTAGTATGTACGGGTGACTTGCATTATTTCTTCCCATGTGCATAACTTTACATTTGTCAGTGTTAAACCTCATCTGCCACTTATCTGCCCAAGCCTCCAGTCTATCCAGATCCCTCTGTAGTAGTATACTGTCCTCTTCAGTGTTACTTTACACAGTTTAGTGTTATCTGCGAAAATTTATATTTTACTATGCAAGCCTTCTACAAGATCATTAATAAATATATTGAAGAGAATAGGGCCCAATACTGACCCCTGAGGTACCCCACTAGTGACAGTGACCCAATCTGAGTGTGTACCGTTAATAACCACCCTCTGTTTACTACCCACATACAGACTTTTCTCCCAGTCCGAGCATTCTCATTTTATATACTAACCTTTTATGTGGTACAGTGTCAAATGCTTTGGAGAAGTCCAGATATACGACATCCATTGATTCGCCGCTGTCAAGTCTAGAACTTACCTCCTCATAGAAACTGATTAAATTAGTTTGACATGACCGATCCCTCACGAAGCCATGCTGATATGGCGTTATTTGCTTATTTCCGTTGAGATGCTCTAACAAAGCATCTCTCAGAAAACCTTCAAGCAGTTTACCCTCAACAGATGTTAAACTTACCGACCTATAGTTTCCAGGCTCTGTTTTTGGACCCTTTTTTAATATTGGCACCACATTTGCTATGCGCCAATCCTGTGGGACATTCCCTGTCAGTATAGAGTCTGCAAATATCAAAAATAAAGGTCTGGGTATGACATTACTTAATTCCCTTAGGCCTCTTTCACACGGGCGTGTCCGGATTAGGTCCAGATGCGTCCCGGTGCATTGCGGCAAACCCGCGCGAGTAGGAACGCAATTGCAGTCAGTTTTAACTGCGATTGCGCTCCGATGTTCAGTTTTTATCGCGCGGGTGCAATGTGTTTTGCACGCGCGTGATAAAAAACTGACTGTGGTACCCAGCCCGGCTTCTCTTCTGTCTTCATCTGTGAGCAATAGGACCTTTAAATGACGTCACTGCGTTCATCACATGGTCCATCATGAGTGTAGTGACGTCATCAAAGGTCCTATTGCTCACAGCACAGATGAAGACAGAAGAGATGCGCGAACAAGTGGATTAAGGTGAGTTATTTTTTTTATTTTATTTTTTTTAACCCCTTCAGCCCTATTGTACTATGCATTCTGTATTCAGAATGCTATTATTTTCCCTTATAACCATGTTTTTGACGATCCTTTCTAAACAGACTGTAACCATGTACATTAACTGCCCAGTCATAGATATCATCCAGCCATGTCTCAGTTATTCCCACTATGTCATAGTCCTCCTCACACATCACTAATTCCAGTTCCCCAGTTTTATTAGTCAGGCTTCTGGCATTAATATACATACATTTGAGAGGTTTATGTATATTTTTTACCCTACACCTTTCCTTCTGAACTGTTCTAGTCCCTCCTTCCATTCCTCCCCCAGTCCCAGTACCTTGCCCCCGATCTCTATCTGCACTATCTTCCCCTCCTATAATGAAATTTCCCTCCCCCAGTCCCTAGTTTTAACACTCCTCCAACCTTCTAGCCATCTTCTTCCCCAACACAGCTGCCCCTTCACCATTGAGGAGCAGCCCGTCCCTACGATAGAGCCTGTAGCCAATAGAGAAGTCGGCCCAGTTCTCCAGGAACCCAAACCCCTCCTTCCTACACTAGTTCTTGAGCCACTTATTAATCTCCCTAATCTCCTGCTGCCTTTCTTGTGTTGCCCGTGGTACAGGTAGTATTTCGGAAAATACTACCTTTGAGGTCCTTGCCCTAAGCTTTTGACCTAAATCCCTGAAATCATTTTTAAGGACTCTCCACCTACCCCTAACTTTGTCATTGGTTCCGATGTGGACCATGACCGCTGGATCTTCTCCAGCCCCTCCCAGTAATCTGTCAACCCGATCCGCAATGTGTCGAACTCTAGCGCCAGGAAGACAGCACACTGTTCGACGATCACGGTCTTTGTGACAGATTTCCCTATCTGTTCCCCAGATAATAGCCAGGGAAGCCGAACAAAGCCTTGATTTTTAGTATATCACACATAGAAAGTGACTCCTTGGATCCATTTTACATAGTTTATAACATCGCTATTCGCTCTTGGGGATTAAAGTGATAATTGATGGTGTACAAATATTACACATCACTTTCCATTAGGGCACATACTACACAGAAGGACAGCATACGTGATGTACTGACAGTGAAATATGAGACCATATTCAGTTTCTTGAGCATTTTGTACAAGCAGTTTAGTGCTGATTATAGCAATTGCTTTCTTATTCGTGCTGTAATCACATTAACAGCTGCAGAGTTTGACTATTTTATATTACCTGTTCATTTAAATATCATTGGGACTGACAACAGACATGCCTGATTTATTTTCTGAAAACTTTAAAGCTATGTGTT
Source organism: Bufo bufo (assembly GCF_905171765.1). Classification (NCBI taxonomy): domain Eukaryota; kingdom Metazoa; phylum Chordata; class Amphibia; order Anura; family Bufonidae; genus Bufo; species Bufo bufo. The sequence goes on from NC_053390.1 coordinate 710,677,016, forward strand.
TTTATGACATGGACAAACAGCTGCTGAAACCTGCTTGTGATAATCAAAAGACATACTGCAAAAATGATAGTGGGGTGGGTCTACTCTAATACACAACTCCAGGATCAGACTACACAAGGGTATGCTTGTTGTCTGTTACTAGAGTTGAGCGAAGCTGAATTTCCTCATGCTTAGTGATAGCTAATCGGGTAACCTGAAATAGTGTAAAAAAATAAAATAAAAAAAATCACACTTGCCCCCTCTATTTGCTCCCGATGGGCTGGCCACAGCCATCTTGTTTGAAGACCTCAGCTGTAATCCCGTGCGTGGTGGCGAGATTTTGCGCCAGATCTTCTAGCAAGATGACGGAGGTCGGCCCGTCTCGAGCAAATGGAGGCAGTTAGTTTGATTTCATTTTCTTTTAATTTTACACTGTATTTACTCTCATACAATCATGTATGAACGCGGCATCTGAGGGGTAAAATGATAAGATGCAGTGCTACCGCAGCTCCCTGTCATTGCCCCCATTACTTCACAAAGCAAATTTTTTTGTAAAACTAGGTGAAGCAGCTGAATTTAATTTTCCAAAACTTCGCTCATCTCTATCTGTTACCATAGACACAAATATACAGAACTACCCAGAGGAAACCCTCAAAAACCCATGCATAACTTGCAAGCTACATGCAGTTTTTGCTCTGGATGGGATGCTAATCCTGGACATCAAGGCAGTAAAACAATAGTGCTATTCACTGAACCACCATACTGCTCAGGCGCTGCAGAAAAAAAGGTAGGATATTTTTAATAAATAAGTTTTGCGCCTACTTTTTACATCTACTTGGCTCTTACTGCAAAGAAAGTGGTATATGGATTCATAGAAAGACTGCTTGCTTATAGAGTTGAGAAACAAGGGGCACAACTCTCAGATGATTACTTGTCAGCTTATTTTAGAGATTGGTGGGGGTTTCAGCACCCAAACCCCTATCTATGAAAAAGTCTGACATGTCCATGCGACACCACAGGAGTTTGTTAAAATGACACCTTTACAGCGAATGTGTCACCACTTTTAAACATATTTAACATGGGTCGCATATGATTAACAACGCAAGTAGTGTTGAGTGAATCGAAGTCCACAATTTCAGAGACAATTTGATTTGCTGCGTCAAATTTCCTCATGTTTCATGGTAGCAAATCGATTTTCCCTGAAATAATGTAAAAAAAAAAATCCTAGTTGCCTCATTCATTTGCTCATGGTAGGCTGGCCTCCACCATCTTAAATTATGATCTCGTATGAAATCCCATGCACGGTGACATATGACGTCACCACGCCAGCCGATGTGATCACATTATTACGAGCCACGCAAAATTTTGTGCCAGATTTTCAATCAAGATGGCTGCAGCATTGCTCGTCGCGAGCAAATGGATGAGGCAAGTATGATTATTTATTTAACAAAAATTGAAAGTGAGGGCGAGCACTCAACACCTGTAGCCAATTAGTAGTGCATACAATTTTATTAAATCACCATATAATAATATGACATATAAATGGACCATATAAACTAAAATGCAATATAAAATGCCACTTTAAAGAAAAGGTTAAATAGTAGCAGTCTCTTGTGTTCAAGGCTACTATAGAATGTAACTAATGCGTTTCACCGCTGCGTTTCACTGTCCCATGCGCATATTACAATAGTCAATGAGTTTGGCTGACTCGTGTGCGCTGCTCCAATATCAGCCAAACAATAGTGCAGGTAGATTTAACAGTGTCCGCTACCACATATGGACTCGGCTTGGTGTCCTCAACTGCCAATGGTCAAATGGCCGAGCACATTTAGTTAATAAGCCTCACCGCATAAGGTTTGAACCAGTAGTGTTCCTACCTTCCTCTGGTTTCGAGGACGTTAATCCAGACGTGTGCGGTGGGTCAGCTGCGAGCGACTGCTCCGGCGTCCAGCTCGTGGTGTCTGTGATCAGCTGTTTCCTGATCTCGCGGGACCTCGGAAGTAGTATGTGCCTGGACTGCACAGCAATACTAAGAGTTTCTGTACTTAGCGTCTCAGGAATCCAGCTTCTTCCGATAGTTATGTTGTTCGCATGGCCATGCGTCGATTGCGGAGATGCTTCTGTTGCAGGTGTGCGGCCCAGACGCGTTTCGGGAACTCCTTCCCTTCGTCAGTGGGAAGGGAAGGAGAAGACGAAGGGAAGGAGTTCCCGAAAAGCCTGAACACAAGAGACTGCTACTATTTAACCTTTTCTTTAAAGTGGCATTTTATATTGCATTTTAGTTTATATGGTCCATTTATATGTCATATTATTATATGGTGATTTAATAAAATTTTATGCACTACTAATTGGCTACAGGTGTTGAGTGCTCGCCCTCACTTTCAATTTTTGTTATATTTATCACTAGAGGAGGGGTGATCCTCTACACTGGGCTAGTAGCACCACATCCAGAACCCCATCTGAGGTGAGCCACCAATCTTGAGTCCACATGATTATTTATTTATTAATTTTTTTACACCCCATTATTGCTATCAGAGGCCACAATCATGTATGAACGCGGCATCTGAGGCGTACAATGACGGGGAGCGGTGTAATCGCCGTTCCCTGTCATTGCACCCACTACTTACAAAGAAATGCACTTCTTGACAAAGTAATCACAAAGTGAATTTTTTTGTAAAATTCGGCGAAACAGCTGAATCCAATTTTTTAATACTTTGCTCAACTCTAATCAGTGAAAAGACCCTGTATTTTACCCATGTTTTTCATTTAATCAGTGTTCCAAATGTGCTATTTTTCTAGTCTGTACATATGATCTACTTTTATCACCTGTCCTATTCTAATAGCGTGGGAGAGGAGCTAGTTAGTAATAGGATAGGAGAATTCTGGGCACCAAGTAAATGCATTCACTGGCAAATATTTGGAGGGAAAATGTACTTTATAACTTCAATTTGATAGGGCAAACTCAGATTGAAAATCTTATTAATGATTGTCCACACTTTTCTCCAGAAGACATCCACAAAGCATGATGTTGCCTAGTATCCATTTTCTTGGAGTCTAATATATTTGGATACAACTTTAGGGGCTGATATAAGTAGTGGGTTGATCTGTAAATCTAATAGCTTGCAATTTGCAAACGGCCCAGTGAATATAGGACAGCTCTCAAAGACCTGTATATTAATTATTTGTAAGCTAGCGATATCACTTTCCTAAAAGCTGTGGAACGATCATCTCAAACCAGGTTGGGTGTTCAGTAATTATCTTTGTGATTCATTATTGCTTTTATGTTTTGATTAACTTGCAATACAGTAAAAAAATAAAAAAATAACTGTGGGTGGTCTAGAAAGGTAGACATCTCTTGTAGAATAGGTTGGGGACCTGAAGGCATGGAAATACTACATGATCTTGTATCTGAGGCTACCATAGTTGGTATGGTAGCATTTCTGCCTGAGCCAGACCATAACCCTTTTTATCTGTACTACTTTATAGTATGTGAATCAGGCATATCTACAGTATGCCACCACTAAAGCCAGATCTGGAAAGTATGTTATAAGCAATTCTTGCTTAAATCATCCAGATTTCCAAATAAAGCGTCACAAAAAAGGATTGAAGGAGTTCTATTGGCAACATCTGTATTAGGTAAATTATCTTTCGCATGATTAGATGCTATAATAAATTATTCCTGCCTATCTAAGAAGTAAAAGGGTATATGCCGTTCTAAGATTGTTTTTTTTTTTAAATCTCATGTAAGGGTAGTTTCACACCAGCATTAAAATCTTTCAGCAGGCTGTTCTTCTGCTGGAGTTCATTATATCCAGCATAGCTGGAAATGGCAAAGCACTGCCAGGCCCCATTGACTACAATAGGACCCGCTGTAGTGGGCCACTGGTTGGATGCTACAGTTTTCACTCAGAGATAGGGGGGTGGGGCTGTGAATCAACTCAATGCAGATAGCACTTCACTATGAAGCCCCATCCTGAACACCGGGCGAGAGCATCTGTCAGAAAAAAAATTCATAGCCACACCACAAAATGTACGTTTTACTAGTCTCCTCAGCATCTAGTACTGTCAGCAGTTTAGCATGTCAAAACTGCTGACAGCTTCCCATTAAGTCTTGCACATCCTCTGTAATCACAATCACATTATGATGTGGTCTATAAATTATCTAGTAATACTCACTTTTATTTTAACTCTCATCATCATTTTATGATTTTACCCCTTGGTTAAACTCTTTTTCTTTGAACTGGTGGTTAGGGAGAGATCCAGTTTTATATACTGCCAGTAGAGTTCTTCAGCCCTAAGGCTCAGATAGATTCATAAAATATTATTCTTGTTTAAAATAAGAAACTTACTGTGATAAGAAAAATAAATTAGGAAAAGATAATTAGATAGAACGGGTCATTGCCTAACACAAACATTCATAGATCAGTGGGATAAAAAAAGCTAAGACTGCTCATTATAAAAAGTTTTGTAACTTATCATTGTGTTTTGGTAATTCATATAATAAAAAAAAAATAGAAAGCATTTACTTACACATGCTCATATACAATCTAATAGATATTTAGATAAACTATGTCATGGTTTGTTTAGTTTTAATGAACAAAGGAAAACTTTAGACTTCTAATGATGTGTTCATATTCATTATTGCTTATCTCTACAATAGATGCATTTTCCCTGTATGAATTACATGGTATGTCTAGGAGTAGACAAAAAAGTCTATTTTTTCTCCAAAAAGCATTGCGACATCTGTCCAGAGCCAGTGTCTGGCACTGTAGTTCAGCCATTTTCAGTTGAATGGTTTGAACCATTCAAACCATAAAACCAGACACAACTCATGGATGGAATGTTATTTTTGGGGAAAAACAGACCAACTTTTCATCAGGTTTGTTATGATTGTATGTAGGTTTTTTCAGATCATATTTTTAAATTGAAAACATAACAAAACTGTCCTGAAAACTATGATAAAAGAGTGGACATGTCTATATATCCTAATGCATTACTGTACAGGGCCTGGGGCAGAGGGAGATTTATCAAGATCAGCCGTAAATTAAGCCTAGCAATCCATGTACCTAGAATGAAATCTACATCAGCTCATAGCTGGTGTAGATTTCAGTCATTACTTATGCCAGGAAACTAGCATAAATTATAATAAATCTGCCAGACCACACCCTCCTCACGCCCAGCAGTAAATACAAGGGTAGTGATGAGAAATGAGAGAAGTTATGAAAAATTTGATTTGGCTCCTTCACCGAATTTCACAAAGAAATTCGATTTGTGGTGAATTACTTCATCACAAAGTGCATTCCTTTATATGTAGCAGGCGCAATGATGGAAAACGGTGATCGAGCTGCGCCCTGTCATTGAATCCCTCAGATGTAGCATTCATCACTGATCGCGGCATCTGAGATTAAAATTAAGGCCTTTCAGGAGTTAATCCAGTTAAAAACAAAATACATACTCACCTTAACCATTTGATCTTGGACAGGCTGCTGCGGCCATCTTGATTGAAGACACCATGCTGGCCCGTCATGGTGACGTCACCCCATGCAAGATTATGCTCGGTTTTTGCAATCAAGTTGGCTGCAACTGCCTCTTCATGCGCAAATGGATGGTGGGTATGTTATTTTCCCCAGTCATTTGAGGAAAAATAGATTCATTACCTTGAATTACCTTGAAGCACGAAGAAATTCGGCTTTGCAGCGAATATAATTTTTCTTGAAATTCGGATCAAAGTCAATTTGTTTGGCTTCCATTCAGTCAACATTAACAGTGATTAAAACAGAAATTTTGTATGGAGTTTCTTGAGCAAATGGCATTTAAAAAGTCATACCCCAAGTTTTTAATGGCAGGTTTCTGGTATATGGGGATGATAAATCTACCCCATAGAGTACAATATTTAAAATACAAATCTCCAAAGCAAGCTATTGCGGACAGTAATTCAGCAAGGAAGCCAGTGTGTTTTTAGCTCTAAAACCTGCAGATTTGGGAATAAAGCTCGGAATTATAATAAAGGTTTTAAATAAATGGAGTCTATCAGTAGTTTTGCTAAACATAATTTTGCCCACATCATTGTGTTGTAGCTGGGAAGAGTAATACAAATATACCTTTTACGTATTTTTTTAAAATACAGAAGTAGTAAGAATATGAACTTTCATTCTGCCAGGTTCTGCTCCTGCAAGTGCGCAGAAGGCAGATCATCACTGTGAAGTACTCTCTGCATTGAGCTGCTGTGACAGTGACAGCTGTAGACCCGATTGGATGCAATAGCTGTCATTCAGAGCAGAGTGGCTATGAAGCAACTACTGTAAATGCACAGATCACAGTGAAGCTCCACCATCATTGCACTTAAAGAGGACCTTTCACCGATTCTTACCCTATGAACTAACTATACAGACATGTGGAGCGGCGCCCGGGGATCTCACTGTACTTACTATTATCCCCGGGCGCCGCTCCGTTCTCCTGCTATGCCCTCCGGTATCTCCGTTCCCTAAGTTATGGTAGGCGGAGTCTGCTCTAGCGCTGGCCAATCGCATTGCAGAGCTCACAGCTTGGGAGAAAATAACCTCCCAGGCTGTGAGCTCTGCGCTGCGATTGGCCAGCGCTAGAGCAGACTCCGCCTACCATAACTTAGGGACTGGAATCTCCGCCTACTATAACTTAGTGAGCGGAGATACCGGAGGGCATAACGGGAGAACGGAGCGGCGCCCAGGGATAATAGTAAGTGCAGTGAGATCCCCGGGCGCCGCTCTCCATGTCTGTATAGTTAGTTCATAGGGTAAGAATCGGTGAAAGGTCCTCTTTAAGGAGCAGAATCTGGCAAAATAAAAGTTTATATTCCTATTGTTCCTGGTAATAAAAGCTCCACAAAATGCATGTTTGTTGCTCCCCCCATCCCCTACCTAGTGCTGTCAGCAGTTTTGCATGACAGAATCCTGTTAATAATTATCATCTGTATAATTATTATGCCTGTATCCATATGCATTAGAGAAAGTTTGTCCATAAAATGCAATCATGTTGCACCTATCACTAAAAGGGGTCTGTGATAGTTGAAAGCTGACTGGTTTGAATGGGCAACTACTCCACCACTAGTTTGCATTAGATATTATATGCTCCAATTATTCTGACTACCTCATGTAATATACTATTTTATTACATGCTGAGAGCCCTCTTTAATTAATTAAAGCGAGAGAAGTATGTAGTTATGTTGCCATGGCTTCATCTGGCCAGGGTGATAGAAACAAATAAATATCTTGGTCTTTCAATAAGTTTGTTTGGCAAACATCATTCTTCATCTCCCATTCATGAGTACAGAAGATTATGGCTGCCTTTTATTTAATGTAGTAGTTTATTAGGGGAATTGTATTAAGAAGGTTGTTTCTTATGTAAGTCTTAATTTTATTAAGTAGTAATAATCTGGCACATATTTGGCCATTCTGTACGCCAGAAAAAATAATCTATACCAGCAAGGGAGCTGGCATAGATTCTGGTCTAATGTGTGCCAGTCCGGTGCACATGTGAAATGAGTGAGACCGTGCAGGTCCTCCCTCTTTAGTGCCTTCTGCTGCCCATCCACTTTTTGTATAAGTGCTGGAGAAGTAGAAAAGGGCAAAAATTCACACATTTCAAAAGAAATGTAGAATGCTGCTACATTCCCCCTATTGCGTGGCTCCAAGTGGCAACTAATCCCTTACTATTTGATCAAGAAACAGTGACCCTTTAACACTATTCATATTTTTCAGACCAACATAACTTTATAGTAGTGCATTTTTATTAAAGAGGACTTGTCACTAATGTTGGTATCACAGATGATGTTACAGATAGCTGGAACTTATAAATAAACATCCGACTGGCTTGATCCAAACTAAGGAGCAAATGGGTGAGCCCTATAAAACCCTAAGCGCTCTCCCTGACTGCTATGCCCATGCAAGGGTCTCGATGGTAGATGATTGCATGCCCACGTACCTAAGACTGTGTGACACCTGAAAACTCTAGAGTAGTGAGAGAACATGACCACCGGCTCCCTGCACTTAATACGGACGGAGTCAGGGTCACCTAGAATCAAGCCAGCAAGGAAACACAAATAAAGGAAAGGACTTATCTGAGCAAACAGCAGCAGCAGCCTCCAGCAGTGAACACTTCATCCAGGAAGTAGTATAAACCGCAAAGTGAGGCAGTTTAGGAGGGAAAATAAAAGGGAGACAATTAGTCTAAATAGGTGACACCTGGGAGAAGGAAAGGAGATGAGAAAGTGAAACTAAAACAAAGAACGTCATGCAAGAGGTATAGAAGAACGTCTGCCAGACCTTCTCATAGAACTGGCGGTGACAGTACCCCTCCCTCTACGGGTGGACTCCGGACACTCAGAGCCCACCTTCTCAGGATGAGACCTATGGAAAGCCCTGATGAGACGAGTGGCCTTAATGTCCGCCACTGGGACCCACATCCTCTCCTCAGGACCATAACCCTCCCAATGAACGAGGTACTGGAGAGAACCGCGGATAATGCGAGAATCCACAATCCTAGAGACCTGAAATTCAAGATTACCATCAACAACAATCTGAGGAGGAGGTAAAGAGGAGGGTAAAGTGGGTTGGATATAAGGTTTTAATAGGGACCTGTGAAAAACATTATGGATCTTCCAAGTCTGAGGAAGATCAAGACGGAAGGCAACGGGATTGATGACGGACAAGATCTTGTAAGGCCCAATAAACTTAGGACCCAACTTCTAGGAGGGAATCTTCAGTTTGATATTCTTTGTAGACAACCACCCCAGATCACTCACATTCAGGTCCGGACCAGGCACACGTCTCTTATCCGCCACACGCTTATATTTCTCACTCATCCTCTTCAGATTACCCTGAATCTTTTGCCAAATAAATGACAAAGATGAGGAAAATCTCTCCTCATCAGGTAAACCAGAAGACCACTCTCCAGAGAATGTCCCAAACTGCGGATGAAACTCATATGCACCAAAAAATGGTGACTTATCAGAGGACTCCTGGCGACGGTTATTTAAAGCAAACTCAGCAAGGGACAAATAAGAATACCAATCTTCCTGATTCTCCGCCACAAAACAGCGCAGATATGTCTCCAGATTCTGATTGACGCGTTCGGTCTGACCATTCGACTGCGGGTGAAAAGCAGAAGAGAACGACAACCGAATCCCCAAGCGAGAACAGAAGGCCTTCCAGAATCTGGAAACAAATTGCGTGCCCCTATCAGAAACGCTGTCTGAAGGAATGCCATGCAGTTTAACAATGTGATCAAAAAACGCTTGCGCTAATGTCTTAGCATTGGGTAACCCAGGAAAGGGAATGAAATGCACCATTTTGCTAAAACGGTCCATTACCACCAGGATCAAAGTCTTCCCCGAGGAACAAGGCAGGTCCGTAATGAAGTCCATGGACAGATGCGTCCAAGGACGTGAAGGAATGGGTAACGGGAGGAGAGAACCCGATGGCCGTGAATGAGGGACCTTGGCACGAGCGCAGGTCTTGCTGGCTGCCACAAAACCCAAAATTTAAATTTAGGCCACGGAAGTATGGGCCCCAAAAATTTGTCATTCACCTGACAGAAAAGAAAAAGTGATTATGTGGTTGGAAGTATATTAGACGGTCAGTGGATGACAATTTCACTGCAGGCCAGTGGAGTACAGGGCCCAAACATTAGAGGGCGGCTGTCAATGGGTTGGCTACAAGAATGATCTCATATGCGAAGTGACCAACACATCTTCAAACCGCCGTCTTCTGCATGTGCGGTAGGATTGGTATCCGCAACTGTTTCTCTGTGGGTGGAAATTCCTCTGCCAGCACCCGCAACAGCAGAATGAAGAATATCTCGCAGCTAGTCCTGGAAATGCTGCATTCAGACAGCCCTCTGTGATGCTGATAACATGTCCGCCATTTTGTCTTTGTATTGGGGGTCTAAGTACGTTTTTTATACGGTGGTCCCTCTTCAAACACTGGAGCATGAAGGCCCCCTATTCCACTAAATTGGAAGCAGTGGAGCGCACTGGCTCCTGCTCATCGCCCAGGAGAATGTCATCCTCGGTCTCCTCCTCCATCCACGGACAACACCAGGGATCTCCAAAAAGTTTAAAGACTGCTCTTATTGCTCCTCCTCCTCCTTCTCCCCCCCGGGCACCATCCTCCTCTTACTCCTCTTTAGACTACTGCTGACTTGTCTCAGATGGAGTAGCCCCCCTGGGAATTCATTCAGCATTGCGACTTCCTCATCTTCCAGCTACTGCTCCTCGACGGCTTGATCAACGACACCACGCAATGCATGCTTCATAAAGAAGGCTTAAGGTACGATGTCACTCATGGTGCCCTGGCTGCAAATGACTAGTTTGTTGGTCTCATCAAATGGTCGCAGAGGTCTGCATGCATTGCACATGAGCAGCCACTGGCCTGGTGAAAAGAAACCAATCTCCCCAGAACCTGTCCTGCTACAGAGTTTGTACAGGTAGTCGATAACGGCAAGTTGCTGCTGGAGCAGACTATTAAGCATATATAAGGTGGAGTTCCAGCGTGTCAGGGTGTCACAAATCAGACGTCTGATGGGCAGGTGGTGTCGCCGCTGAACGACAGCAAGGCGAGCCATGGCCGTGTAAGATCTTCTAAAATGGCCAGAGATCTTCCTGGTCTTCCGCAAGATATCCTGGACCCCGGGGTATTTGGCAACGAATTGCTGCACGACAGCAGTTCAGGACGTGTGCCATGCACGGCACGTGTGTCATTTTGCCCTGTTTCAGTGCACTCAGCAAATTGGCACTGTTGTCACACACCACTTTACCAACTGACAAATTGAGCGGGGATTGCCACTGATCGGCCTGTGAACGCAGAGCTGAAAGCAGTGCAGGACTGGTGTGGCTCTTGGCTTCCAGGCACAACAGCCACAGCATAGCATGGAAAAGTCTCACCTGGCACATCAAATAAGTTATGGGGAGCTTGGGGGGTGCAGCGGAAGAGGCGGTAGCAGTAGAATAGGAGGAGTCAGCTGAGGAGGAGACGGAGGATAGAGTAGGAGGAGGAGAAGAAGAGGCAGGCATACATGTAATCCGTGGTGTAACACCAAATCCACATGGGTTCCATGGGATGCATGCTTGACAGCCGTCAGAAGGTTCACCCAATTGGCAGTAAAAGTTATGTAGCTTCCCTGCCCGTGTATTCTAGACCATGTGTCTGTGGTCAGATGTATCTTGGCACCGACACTGTGTGCCAGAGATACATTCACTTGCCGCTGAATGTGGCCATATAGCTATGAGATGCCCTTCTAGGAGAAATATTTCCTTCCAGGGACCTTCAATTGCGGTGTGCCAATGGCCACAAATTTTCTAAAGGCCTCCAAGTCCACCAGTTTATATGGAATTAGTTGGTGGGCTAGCAGTTCTGACAAGCCAGCAGTTAGCCGTTGGGCAAGAGGGTTATCCGGCATCATCAACTTTTTACGTTTGAACATTTGGGCCACGGAAGCCTGCTTTTTGCCAGATGATCGCGATGACGGCACGGTGGAAGGTAGAGTTGAGGACAAATGGGAGGAGAGAGGAGAAGGAGAAGAGTCAGGATGTGGAGGGCTGGGAGTGTGAGTTTGTGGGTTCTGACTGTGTTGCTCCCGCTGGGCTCGGTGATGGGAGGCCAGGCGCCTTCTTAAGGCGGTCGTCCCTAGTTGAATGTTGTGCTTACCGCGATTTATGCGTTGACATCACAGGCTGCAGATGGCAACAATATTGTCAGCAGCTGACACGTTAAAAAAAAGCCCACACTGCGGAGCCATGTGCCGGCGTCTTTGGAGCGCCAGATGTGACTGTGCCTGATGGCTCACTCCAGATACATTTGCAGTCTGATTTTTGCCTCGTGTGCACTGCAAGTTCTGCCTGCGTCTCCTCCTTCTACCCGGTATCTGCTGCTCTGCCTCTCCCTCTGAACTACCCTCCTCTTCAGCTCTTGTGGGCACCCATGTGATATCCATCAACACGTCATCATCATCACCTTCACCACCACTGACATTAGAGATCTCGGAGTAGGCAGCAACAGTGGGGACCTCCATCCTTGGACTGTTCTGGGTACTGTCGTCAGACCGCTGGGTGGCGGCCGTTGCTACCTCCTCTTCCTGATCCGATGCCAAAAATGGCTGCGCACTGGTAAGATCTGGGAATGGATGGGAAAATAATTCCTCTGACTCGAATTGAGGGGCTATGATGGAGGTGGTGGTGGTTTTGTCTTTGGGGGTGCACAGCAGAGATTGAGGAGGGTGCAGATACAGAGGCTGAGGAGGGTGCAGAAGCGGAAGGATGAGTGAGCCATTCAACCAACTCTGGTGCATCCTTTGACCTAATCGAACGCACCTTCTCCAACTTCCCACTTAGGCTCCAGCCTGGTGTACCTGCCTGACTCCTCCCACCCCTGCGGAATGTCTTGTCTCTTCCTCTGCCTGTCATTTTCAAAATGACCCTGTGAAAAAGTCCCTAAAGAAGAGCAGTATTGGTGGAAGCAGGTATATTGCAGGCCTCAATCAATATTTGGTTGAAGCAGGTATATCAATCCCCTCTATCAGTATTTTGTGGAAACAGGTATGAAGAACCCCTTAATTAGAGATGTCGCAAACATAAAATTTTCCATTCGCGAATGGCGAACGCGAATTTCCACAAATGTTCGCACACGGGCGAACCTCCATAGACTTCAATAGGCAGGCGAATTTTAAAACCCACAGGGACTCTTTCTGGCCACAATAGTGATGGAAAAGTGGTTTCAAGGGGACTAACACCTGGACTGTGGCATGCCGGAGGGGGATCCATGGCAAAACTCCCATGGAAAATTACGTCGTTGACGCAAAGTCAGGTTTTAATCCATAAAGGGCATAAATCACCTAACATTCCTAAATTGTTGGAATAACGTGCTTTAAAACATCAGCTATGATGTTGTATCGATCAGGTAGTGTAAGGGTTACGCCCGCTTCACAGTGACAGACCAAACTCCCCATTTAACACACCGCAAACAACCGCAAACAGTCCATTTGCACAACCGCAAACTCCCCATTTGCACAAGGTTGGATACCAAGCTAGCCATGTCCTGTTCCTTGTCCTCACTGATGTCATTGAAGGTCTCTTCCTCCACCCAGCCACGTACAACACCAAGGGTCCCCGAAAGGTGACAACAAGCCCCCTGGGACGCCTGCTGTGGTTGTTCTTCCACCTCCTAAAAGCCACCTTCCTCCTCTGACTCCTCTTCTTCAGACTCCTCTTTCTGCGTTGCCGCAGGTCCAGCAATCGACTACGACAAGGCTGCTTCTGGTGGTGATGGTGACCACAACTCTTCCTCTTCATGCTCATCTACGGCCTGATCCAGCACTCTTCGCAGAGCACACTCCAAAAAAAACGCATATGGGATGAGGTCGATGATGTTGCCTTGTGTTTGACTGACCAGGTTTGTCACCACTGCAAAAGGACGCATGAGCCTACAGCCATTGTGCATGAGCGTTCAGTAACGCGGTAAAAAAAAAAAACAGCTCCGCAGAGGCTGTCCTCTTTTTTAAAAAAAAAATTGTTCTTACCAGTTTAATCTCTTTTTTGTCCCCTATCAAGGGCCGGTGTGGTGTATGGAATAGATTTTAGGAACCGGGAGATGGAAAAAGATGCTTGGTCGGTCCTCTTACTTCCAATTTGGGGCACTGTGCATGCGCCGTGCAATGTACTGTGCTACCAGATATGAGTGGTATTTTAAGTAGTACTATTCCTATCAGTTTAATCCCTGTTACGTCACCTATCAGGGGACGTGTATAAAATAGATTTTAGGAACCGGGAGATGGAAAAAGATGCTTGGTTGGTCCTCTTACTTCCAATTTGGGGCACTGCGCGTGAGCCGTGCAATCTACTATGGAATCCCAATATGAGTGGTATGTTAAGTAGTACTATTCCGATCAGTTTAATCCCTGTTACATCCCCTATCAGGGGACGTGTATGGAATAGAGTTTAGACAACCGCAAAGAGTTGTCAATAGTTGACACACTCATGACATAAATTTTATTCCTCTATGCGTCAATCTTGGTGTAGTGGTGACTGTGCTCGTGCGCCTGGCAGATTGCAGGCGATGGTGGTTTTTCAAAGCCTATGGTCGTGCTGAGGTAGTTCAGTGACAGTTAAGTAATCCAGAAAACAATGATTCTGCAGTGTGGGCCCATTGTCTAGCCTAGTAGGCTTTAATGATCACCTTAGATGATCACAAAGAAAATTAATGTTTTTTCTATGCAAAATTATCCAGCTGATCGCTTTTGGTCTGTTCACAATGTAGCAACGACCTTATCTCATCTGGGGTGTGCCAACATTGCCATTGCCAACACACTCATAGAGGTGATCGCTTCATTGTGATATGCAAGCACCTTCACCACAACAAGGTAACGATCACGAAGGGGAATTGACACATGTATGTGCCTTTTTTTTTGTTTTGTTTTTGCAGCCACAGTGCAGCACCAGAGGCCAGAAAAATTAGGCATGTACACATGCCTGAAAGATTAGGTATTGTTGCAGCCAGAAGTTCTATCGCAAATTGGGATAGCTCAGGCCACAGGTCAAGCCTGCACACCCAGTAGTCAAAAGGTTCATCGCTCCTCAGAGTGTCGATATCTGCAGTTAAGGCGAGGTAGTCTGCTACTTGTCGGTCGAGTTGTTCTCTGAGGGTGGACCCCGAAGGGCTGTGGCGATGCGTAGGACTTAAAAAGCTCTGCATGTCCTCCATCAACAACACGTCTGTAAAGCGTCCTGTCCTTGCCGGCGTGGTTGTGGTAGGAGAAGGATTACTTTGACCTCTTCCCCTGTTAGATTCCCGTTGTGCTGTGACATCACCCTTATACGCTGTGTAAAGCATACTTTTTAACTTGTTTTGGAACTGCTGCATCCTTTCCAAATTCCGGTAATTCGGTAACATTTCAGGCACTTTCTGCTTATACCGGGGGTCTAGTAGCCTGGCCACCCAGTACAGGTCGTTGACCTTAAGACCCCAAGACCCCATTTGCACAAGGTTGGATACCGAGCTACTCATGTGCCGTTCCTCGTCCTCACTGATGTCATTGAAGGTCTGTTCTTCCCCCCAGCCACGTACGACACCACGGGTGCCAGATAGGTGACAACGAGCACCCTGGGATGCCTGCTGTGGTTGGTCTTCCTCCTCCTCCTCAAAGCCACATTCCTCCTCTGACTCCTCTTCCTCAGACTCCTCTTCCAGTAATGCCACAGGTCCAGCAAGCGATGCTGATAAGGCTGTTTCTGGTGGTGATGGTGACCACAACTCTTCCTCTTCCTCTTCACGCTCATCTACGGCCTGATTCAGCACTCTTCGCAGGGCACGCTCCAGGAAGAAAACAAATGGGATGATGTCGCTGATGGTGCCTTCGGTGCGACTGACTAGGTTTGTCACCTCCTCAAAAGGTCGCATGAGCCTACAGGCATTGCGCATGAGCGTCCAGTAACGTGGCAAAAAAATACCCAGCTCTGCAGAGGCTGTCCTAGCACCTCGGTCCTACAAATACTCATTGATGGCTTTTTCTTGTTGAAGCAGGCGGTCGACCATTAGGAGTGTTGAATTCCAACGTGTCGGGCTGTCGCAAATCAAGCGCCTCACTGGCATGTTGTTTTGCCGCTGAATATCTGAAAAGTGCGCCATGGCCGTGTAGGAACGCCTGAAATGGCCACACACCTTCCTGGCCTGCTTGATGACATCCTGTAAGCCTGGGTTCTTATGCACAAAGCGTTGTACGATCAGATTCAACACATGTGCATGCACGGCACATGTGTCAACTTGCCCAAATTCAATGCCGCCAACAAATTGCTTCCGTTGTCACACACCGATCTCCAGTTGGTGCGGGGTCAGCCACTGATCCACCTGTGCGTTCAGGGCGGACAGGAGTGCTGGTCCGGTGTGACTCTCTGCTTTCAGGCAAGTTAACCCCAAGACGGCGTGACACTGTCGCATCCGGGATGTGGAATAGCCCCTGAGGAGCTGGGGGGGTGCAGTTGATGTGGAGCAAGACGCAGCAGCAGAAGAGGATTCAGCCAAGGAGGTTAGCGAAGAGGATGGAGTAGGAGGAGTAGAGGAGGTGACAGCAGGCCTGCCTGCAAGTCGTGGCGGTGTCACCAACTCCTCTGCAGAGCCACGCATTCCATGCTTGGCAGCCGTCAGCAGGTTTACCATATGCGCAGTGTAGGTGATATACCTGCCCTGACCATGCTTTGCAGACCAGGCATCAGTGGTCAGATGGACCCTTGCATCAACACTGTGTGCCAGACATGCCATGACTTCCTTTTGCACAATAGAGTACAGGTTGGGGATTGCCTTTTCTGAAAATAAATTTCGGCCGGGTACCTTCCACTGCGGTGTACCAATAGCTAAAAATTTTTTGAAGGCCTCAGACTCCACCAGCTTGTATGGTAAAAGCTGGCGGGCTAAGAGTTCCGACAAGCCAGCTGTCAGACTCCGGGCAAGGGGGTGACTCTGTGACATTGGCTTCTTACGCTCAAACATTTCCTGACTGTGGGCAGATGAGCAGGAACTGCTGAAGGCGAGAGGTGGAGTGGCAGATGGTTGAGAGGGGGCAAGGAGGACAGCAGTGGTTGACGTGGCTGAAGATGCTGGACCAGGAGGAGGATGGCGGCTTTGATTTTGTGTGCTGCTTGTACTCATGTGTTGATCCCATAGGCGTTTGTGATTTGAGATCATGTGCCTTCGCAAAGCAGTTGTACCTAGGTGGGTGTTGGACTTCCCACGACTCAGTTTCTTTTGGCACAGGTTGCAAATGGCATCGCTGTTATCAGAGGCAGACACACAAAAAAAATGCACACTGCTGAGCTTTGCAATGACGGCATTCTGGTGATGGCAACGGCATGCGTTGATTGGCGTGCTGTCTGGCTGACCCCGGGTGCCGATACATGCTGTCTGACTGTGCCACTAGCTCCTTGCGACGACCTCCCCCTGCTTCCAACTCGTCTCCTCCTCCTCTCTGTCTCCCCATCTGAACTTTCCCCCTGTTCTTCTTCTCTTCAAGCGGGTACCCACGTGACATCCACGGACACGTCGTCATCATCAACCGCTTCACTTGTATCTGACAACTCAGCAAAGGAAGCAGCAGCAGGTACAACATCATCATCATCATCACACCGTACGTCCATGTGTGTAATGCTGCCTGACTGAGACATATCCCTGTTATCTACATCCTCTGGCAATAATGGTTGTGCATCACTCATTTCTTCCAACTGATGTGTAAATAACTCCTTTGACAGATCAAGTGAAGCATCTGTGGTGCTAGTGTTGGTGGTGGCGGCAGGCGGGCGAGTGGTAACTTGAGAGGTGCCCGAAGCTGAGCTGGAGGAGGATGGTGCGTCAAGGTTCCGAGCGGAAGCTGTAGAAGATTGGGTGTCCTGTGTTAGCCAGTCAACTATGTCCTCAGAACTTTTCGAGTTCAGGGTACGTGGCCTCTGAACACTGGGCATTATTCTAGGGCCAAAGGGAATCACAGCACCACGACGGCCCCTGCGGGGTGGCCTGCCTCTGCCTGTAATTTCTTTTAGATTAGTTGTACTATGCGTGCAAGCTACTGTGACACCAGATATGAGTGGTGGGCACTGTGCACTGGCAGTAGTTGGCACAGTACACACTGTAGGCCTAACACACACGCTTGCAGGCAACTAACTGCAATTATATTACAGTCAAAAAAGTGTTTTGTTTTTTTAAATGTAATCTACTGTGACACCAGATATGAGTGGCACTGGTGGCACTGTGCACTGGCAGTAGTTGGCACAGTCCTAACACACACGCTTGCAGGCAACTAACTGCAATTATATTACAGTCAAAAAAGTTTTTTGTTTTTTTTAAATGCAAGCTACTGTGACACCAGATATGAGTGGTGGCACTGGGCAAGTGGGCACAGAATACGCTGTGTGCCTGACACACATGCTGGCAGGCAACTGCAATTAGATTACAGAGAAAGAAAAAAAGCAGACTGATGTACTAGCCTTAAAAAGGACTTTTTGGGGTGCTGTTAGGACGCTGTCCTTACAGCAGATCAGATGAGTCTTTCAGGACTGGAGTGGACACTGAATACACTGGCCTAACTATTGATTTCCCTATTAAATCAGCAGCAGCTGCACTGTCCCTCCTCTCACTAAGACTGCAGCTTCCGATTGAATCTAAGATGGATGCTGTCCTTGCTTTTTGCTAGGAGGTGGGAGGGTCTGGGAGGGAGGGTATGCTGCTGATTGGCTGGAATGTGTCTGCTGATTGTGAGGTACAGGGTCAAAGTTTGCTCAATGATGACATATAGGGGGCATATGTTCGCACGCCGCGGCGAACGCGAACAAGCGATGTTCGCCGGGAACTGTTCGCCGGCGAATAGTTTGGGACATCTCTACCCTTAATGAGTATTTCCTGGAAGCTGGTAAATCAAACCCCTTAATCAATATTTGGTGGAAGCTGGTGTATCGCAGGCCTCAATCAATATTTGGTGGAAGCCGGTGTATCAATCCCCTTTATCAGTATTTTGTGGAAACAGGTATATACAACACCTTAGGCTACTTTCACACTTGCGTTCGGGGTTACGCTTGTGAGCTTGAAGGCTCTCACAAGCGGCCCCGAACGGATCCGTACTGCCCCAATGCATTCTGAGTGGATGCGGATCCGCTCAGAATGCCTCAGTTTGGCACCGTTTGGCCTCCGTTCCGCTCAGCAGGCGGACACCCGAACGCAGCTTGCAGCGTTCGGGTGTCCGCCTGGCCGTGCAGAGCCAAACGGATCCGTCCAGACTTACAATGCAAGTCAATGGGGACGGATCCGTTTGAGGTTGACACAATATGGTGCAATTGCAAACGGATCCGCCCCCCATTGACTTTCAATGTAAAATCAGGAGTCCCTATTAATTTACCATCGGATCGGAGTTTTCTCCAATCCGATGGTATATTTTAACTTGAAGCGTCCCCATCACCATGGGAACGCCTCTATGTTAGAATATACCATCGGATTTGAGTTAGATCGTGAAACTCAGATCCAACAGTATATTCTAACACAGAGGCGTTCCCATAGTGATGGGGATGCTTCAAGTAAGAATATACTGAGAACTGTGTACATAACTGCCCCCTGCTGCCTGGCAGCACCTGATCTCTTACAGGGGGCTGTGATCCGCACAATTAACCCCTCAGGTGCCGCACCTGAGGGGTTAATTGTGCGTATCATAGCCCCCTGTAAGAGATCAGGTGCTGCCAGGCAGCAGGCGCCAGACCCTCCTCCCTCCCCAGTTTTAAATTCATTGGTGGCCAGTGCGGCCCCCCTCCCTAGTATTATATTCATTGGTGGCCAGTGCGGCCCCCCTCCCTCCCCAGTATTATATTCATTGGTGGCCAGTGCGGCCCCCCTCCCTCCCCAGTATTATATTTATTGGTGGCCAGTGCGGCCCCCCTCCCTCCCTCCCCAGTATTATATTCATTGGTGGCCAGTGCGGCCCCCCTCCCTCCCCAGTATTATATTCATTGGTGGCCAGTGTGACCTCCCTCCCCAGTATTATATTCATTGGTGGCCTGTGCAGCCTCCCCTCTCCCCCCCCTAATTAAAATCACCCCCCCATCATTGGTGGCAGTGGAGAGTTCCGATCGGAGTCCCAGTTTAATTGCTATGGCTCCGATCGGTTACCCTAGCAGCCAAGACGCTACTGCAGTCCTGGCTGCCATGGTTACTTAGAAATTTTAGAAGCATTATACTTACCTGCGATGTCTGTGACCGGCCGGGTGCTCCTCCTACTGGTAAGTGAAAGGTCTGTGCGGCGCATTGCTTATAGCACAGACCTTTCATTTACCAGTAGGAGGAGCGCCCGGCCAGTCATAGACATCGCAGGTAAGTATAATGCTTCTAAAATTGCTAAGTAACCATGGCAGCCAAGACTGCAGTAGCATCTTGGCTGCCATGGTAACCGATCGGAGCCCCAGCGATTAAACTGGGACTCCGATCGGAACTCTCCGCTGCCACCAATGATGTGGAGGGGGTTTAATTAGAGGGTGGGGCCGCACTGGCCACCAATGAATATAATACTGGGGAGGGAGGGAGGGGGGCCGCACTGGCCACCAATGAATATAATACTGGGGAGGGAGGGAGGGGGGCCACACTGACCACCAATGAATATAATACTGGGGAGGGAGGGGGGCCGCACTGGCCACCAATGAATATAATACTGGGGAGGGAGGGGGGCCGCACTGGCCACCAATGAATTTAAAACTGTGGAGGGAGGGGGGTCTGGCCCCTGCTGCCTGGCAGCACCTGATCTCTTACAGGGGGCTATGATACGCACAATTAACCCCTCAGGTGCGGCACCTGAGGGGTTAATTGTGCGGATCACAGCCCCCTGTAAGAGATCGGGTGCTGCCAGGCAGCAGGGGGCAGTTATGTACACAGTTCTTTTAGTATATTCTAACTTGAAGCGTCCCCATCACCATGGAAACGCCTCTGTGTTAGAATATACTGTCGGATCTGAGTTTTCACGAAGTGAAAAATCAGATCTGAAAAAAACTGTTATGCAGACGGATCCATTCTGAACGGATGCAAGTGTTTGCATTATAGGTGCGGATCCGTCTGTGCAGATACGCAAGTGTGAAAGTAGCCTTAATGAGCATTTGTTGGAAGCTAGTAAATCAAACCCCTTAAAGGGAAGCTGTCACGTCCTAAATGCATGTAAACCCACCAGCAATACCTCAGGGTAGTCCGCAGTGTTATACTAATCATATTTTTCATCCTGCAGTCCGATGCTGCATAAGATCAGAAAACGATCTTTTATCCTTCGTCCTCCCTAATTTGCATGTCAGCTTGAAGTCAAGGGGGCAGCGGCCTTCTTGCTTCAAGTCAATGTAACCACGCCCCCTCTTGCCTTTGAGTAACACCCCGCAATTCAGCTTGACTTTCAGAAGTATTGCGCATGTGTGGTACCCTCTGTTTTACTGCGCAATCCTATTTTAGGGCATGGGAGCGCTCAGTAAAATAGAGGGCACTGCGCATGCCCGAGACTTGGGAAAGTGAAACCGAATTGCGGGCTGTCACTCAAAGGCAAGTGGGGGCGTGGTTACCTTGACTTGAAGCAAGGAGGCCGCTGCCCCCTTGACTTCAAGCTGACATGCAAATTATCGCGGACGGAGGATAAAAGAAAAGTATGATTAGTATCACACTGCGGGCAACCCTGAGGTACTGCTGGCGTGTTTACATGCATTTAGGAGGTGACAGGTTACCTTTAATTAATATTTGGTGGAAGCCGGTGTATCGCAAGCCTCAATCAATATTTGGTGGAAGCCGGTATATCAATCCCCTGTATCAGTATTTTGTGGAAACAGGTATATAGAATCCCCCTTAATCAGTATTTGCTGGAAGCAGGTATATCAAACTCCTTAATCAATATTTGGTGGAAGCTGGTGTATCGCAGGCCTCAATCAGTATTTGGTGGAATCCAGTATATCTATTCCCTCTATTAGTATTATGTGGAAACAGTTATATTGAACCCCTTAATGAGTATTTGCTGGAAGCTGGTATATTAAACTCCTATTCAATATTTGGTGGAAGCCGATGTATCGCAGGCCTCAATCAATATTTTGTGGAAGCCAGTGTATCCCACCCCTCAATCAATATTTTGTGGAAGCAGGTGTATCACACCCCTTAATCAGTATTTTGTGGAAGCAGGTATATTGCACCCCTTAATAAGTTTTTTTGGGGGGCAAAACTATTTCATGCCAGTTGCAATTAGTTATTCCAATAGCTTTTGTCCCTCTATCTAGCTGCAGTATCTCAGCAGAACCTCACACAACTGCTGCACAATACAAATGCACTATAATATACTTTCTATGTTAGAGGGTAAATTATAGGTATATCACACCCCTCAATTATTTTTTTGGGAGGGGGCAACAGGTATATCACACCAGTTGCAATTAGTTATTCCAATAGCTTTTGTCCCTCTATCTAGCTGCAGTATCTCAGCAGAACCGCACACAACTGTTGCACAATACAAATGCACTATAATATACTTTCTATGCTAGAAGGTATAATATAGGTATATCACACCCCTCAATCAGCTTTTTCTTTTTTTGGGCAACAGGTATTTCACACCAGTTGCAATTAGTTATTCCAATAGCGTTTGTCTCTCTATCTAGCTGCGGTATCTTAGAAGAACCGCACACAACTGCTGTACAATACAAATGCACTATAATATACTTTCTATGTTAGAAGGTATTTTATAGGTATATCACACCCCTCAATCAGTTTTTTTTTGGGGGGGGGAGGGGGACAGGTATATAACACCAGTTGCAATTTGTTACTTCAAATAGCGTTTGTCCCTCTATCTAGCTGCGGTATCTCAGCAGAACCGCACACAACTGCTGCACAATACAAATGCACTATAATATGCTTTCTATGTTAGAAGGTATATTATAGGTATATCACACCCCTCAATCAGTTTTTTTTTTTTAGGGGGGCAACAGGTATATCACACCAGTTGCAATTAGTTATTCCAATAGTGTTTGTCCCTGCATCTAGCTGCAGTATCTCAGCAGAACCGTACACAACTGCTGCACAGTACAAATGCACTATAATATACTTTCTATGTTAGAAAGTATATTATAAGTACAGTGGCGGAAATAATTATTTGACCCCTCACTGATTTTGTAAGTTTGTCCAATGACAAAGAAATGAAAAGTCTCAGAACAGTATCATTTCAATGGTAGGTTTATTGTAACAGTGGCAGATAGCACATCAAAAGGAAAATCGAAAAAATAACTTTAAATAAAAGATAGCAACTGATTTGCATTTCATTGAGTGAAATAAGTATTTGAACCCTCTAACAAAAAAAGACTTAATACTTGGTGGAAAAACCCTTGTTTGCAAGCACAGAGGTCAAACGTTTCTTGTAATTGATGACCAAGTTTGCGCACATTTTAGGAGGAATGTTGGTCCACTCCTCTTTGCAGATCATCTCTAAATCCCTAAGGTTTCGAGGCTGTCTCTGTGCAACTCTGAGCTTGAGCTCCCTCCATAGGTTTTCGATTGGATTAAGGTCCGGAGACTGACTAGGCCACTCCATGACCTTAATGTGCTTCTTCTTGAGCCACTCCTTTGTTGCCTTTGCTGTATGTTTTGGGTCATTGTCGTGCTGGAACACCCATCCACGACCCATTTTCAGTTTCCTGGCAGAGGGAAGGAGGTTGTCGCTCAGGATTTCACGATACATGGCTCCGTCCATTTTCCCGTTTATGCGAATAAGTTGTCCTGTGCCCTTAGCAGAAAAACACCCCCAAAGCAAAATGTTTCCACCCCCATGCTTGACGGTGGGGACGGTGTTTTGGTGGTCATAGGCAGCATTTTTCTTCCTCCAAACACAGCGAGTTGAGTTAATGCCAAAGAGCTCTATTTTGGTCTCATCAGACCACAGCACCTTCTCCCAGTCACTCTCTGAATCATTCAGGTGTTCATTGGCAAACTTCAGACGGGCCTGCACATGTGCCTTCCTGAGCAGGGGGACCTTGCGAG
Source organism: Bufo bufo (assembly GCF_905171765.1). Classification (NCBI taxonomy): domain Eukaryota; kingdom Metazoa; phylum Chordata; class Amphibia; order Anura; family Bufonidae; genus Bufo; species Bufo bufo. Next base: position 710,700,523 of record NC_053390.1, read on the forward strand.
CCCTGCAGGATTTTAATCCATTGCGGTGTAATGTGTTTCCAATGGTTTTCTTGGTGACTGTGGTCCCTGCTAATTTGAGGTCATTAACTAACTCCTCCCGTGTAGTTCTAGGATGCTTTTTCACCTTTCTCAGAACCATTGACACCCCACGAGGTGAGATCTTGCGTGGAGCCCCAGAGCGAGGTCGATTGATGGTCATTTTGTGCTCCTTCCATTTTCGAACAATCGCACCAACAGTTGTCACCTTCTCTCCCAGCTTCTTGCTAATGGTTTTGTAGCCCATTCCAGCCTTGTGCAGGTCTACAATTTTGTCTCTGACATCCTTGGACAGCTCTTTGGTCTTTCCCATGTTGGAGAGTTTGGAGTCTGCTTGATTGATTGATTCTGTGGACAGGTGTCTTTTATACAGGTGACTAGTTAAGACAGGTGTCCTTAATGAGGGTGACTAATTGAGTAGAAGTGTCTAACCACTCTGTGGGAGCCAGAACTCTTAATGGTTGGTAGGGGTTCAAATACTTATTTCACTCAATGAAATGCAAATCAGTTGCTATCTTTTATTTAAAGTTATTTTTTCGATTTTCCTTTTGATGTGCTATCTGCCACTGTTACAATAAACCTACCATTGAAATGATACTGTTCTGAGACTTTTCATTTCTTTGTCATTGGACAAACTTACAAAATCAGTGAGGGGTCAAATAATTATTTCCGCCACTGTATATCACACCCCTCAGTATGTCACACCTATCGATAGCACACCTATACCAGTCCTTAGAAGGACTTTTGTGGCCCTATTAGCTAGCGTTTGGTGTCTCTAACAGTCTGTCCCTGCTACACACAGCACCCTCTCCCTACACTTGCAAAAAACGTAATGTAAAATGGCTGCCAGATCGGGTTTATTTAAACTGTAGGGGTGTGTCCATGTGCTGAAACGTCTCAATTGGCTGTACTGTCCCACCTGATTGATGTGTCATGGGTCAAAGTTCGGCGCTGTGCAAAAAATATGGCGGGAGCGAATATCGCCATATGTTTGCATGTTCGGCGAATCGCGAACAAGCAAAGTTTGACGCGAAACGACTGCCGTGCAAACCGCAAGGCCTTCTCTAACCTGAAGGCCCTCAATTCTTAACAGGATCAGCTCACATGCAGGCCCTCTCATATAATTTTTTCAGGGTCAGCTCATCTGTAGACCCTCGCATATAATGTTTTACAGGGTCAGCTCATCTGCAGGCCTTCGCATATAATGTTTTACAGAGTCAGCTCACCAGCAGGCACTCACCTACAATCTTTTACAGAGTAAGCTCACCTGCAAGCCCTCACCTACAATCTTTTACAGGGTCAGCTCACCTATAGGCACTCACATATAATTTTTTTGAGGGTCAGCTCACCAGCAGGCCCTCATCTACAATCTTTTACAGGGTCAGTTCACATACAGGCCCTCACCTACAATCTTTTACAGGGTAATCTCACCTATAGGCCCTCGCATATAATGTTTTACAGGGTCAGCTCACCTGCAGGCCCTCGCGTATAGTGTTTAACAGGGTCAGCTCACCTGCAGGTCCTTGCATATAATGTTTTATAGGATCTGCTCACCTATAGGTCCTCACATATAATGTTTTACAGGGTCAGCTCACCTGCAGGCCCTTGCATATAATTTTTTTAGAGAGTCAGCTCACCAGCAGGCCCTCACCTACAATCTTTTACAGGGTCAGCTCACCTGCAGGCCCTCACCTACAATATTTTACAGGGTAATCTCACCTGTAGGCCCTCGCATATAATGTTTTACAGGGTAATCTCACCTGTAGGCCCTCGCATATAATGTTCTACAGGGTCAGCTCACCTGCAGGCCCTCGCATATAATGTTTTCCAGGGTCACCTCACCAGCAGGCCCTCACCTACAATCTTTTACAGGATCAGTTCACCTATAGGCCCTCACCTACAATATTTTACAGGGTCAGCTCACCTGCAGGCCCTCGCATATAATGTTTTGCCGGGTCAGCTCGCCAGCAGGGCATCACTTATAATTTTTCAAGGATGTATAATGCCCTCCTTTATGTGTAATAAAGGGTGTATTGGAGTGCTGGTTCCTTGTAATTTTTGGCAGCCATTTCACTTAGTGCATAGTTCATTGCACCACAATGTTAATGAGGCCCTCCTTTATGTGATATACATGTTGTATTGGAGTTCCCCTTCCTTGTAATTTTTGGCAGCACTTACACTTTATATATAAGTACATATACAGGAAAGAATGTTTCCTAACAATTTTTCCTCTAAATTCGATTTTATCTTCATTTTGGTGCGTATTATTGTCAGACTGTAATAGTGGCGTACTACGAGGACAACATCGTTCCCTGGGAGTCCAAGATGCATCCAAACATCCTCCCCATGCTTTTCTCAAACCATTTCAGTGGTGTTTTCATAAATTTCTGACCTTTTCCTATGATCCAGACACCCGCCCCTCTTCCGAGCAGTGTGTCCCGAGATGTTCGGCCCGAGCACCCGAGCACTTTGGAGTTCAATCAACACTAATCATGACAAAGGTCAGTCTCTCCACATGGCTCAGCCTTCCTTGATGCAGCGGTGACACAATGTTCTTCTCGTTGTCGGTCACCATAGTTTCGATTTTAAGTTGTCGGGGAGAAAGCCAAGATTCGATTTATTGATTCATCAGAGGGAGCAGTTCCTCCCCTGTGTGATTCCGTTTGCCAAGGCAAAACAGGTGCAGAACAGTGTGACACCGCCGAGCCCTGCACATGTGGGATGCTGGAAGGGCACTGTGACTTGTCCCTGCAGTGGAGGCTGAGGACATGATGGAGAATGAGGAGGCAGAGGCGGACATTGTCGCAGGACCAACAGCGTGGCGTGTTGCAAGAAGCGGCGTGACCTGTCCTAGTTGCTGGTGTGGTTGTGCCGGAACCACATTCACCCAGTGGGCCGTAAAGGACATGTATTGTCTCTGGCCGTAGTTATAGCTACACACGTCGGCGCTGCCTTGCACTTTGGCAGACACCGACAGGCTCAAGGACTGGCTTGCCTTCTGTTCTACATGTGTGTGTATAGGGCTAGTATTGCCTTTTTCGCAAAGAAATGACGGCTTGGGACTCTCCACCTCGGCTTGGCACAAGCCATCAGTTTTTTTGAAAGGTGCAGAGTCCACAACTTGGAAAGGGAGGGACTGAAGCACCTACAACTTGGACAAGAGCACGTTCAGCTTCTGCGCCGTTGGATGTGTGCATACTGTTGTCTCTTGGCAATTGCTTCGGTGATTGATTACTGACGGAATGACTGACAGGGAGTAGGACCAGGAGCATCTGGACCAGCAGAAGATGGGATTGACAGACAGCTCCCTTCGGCTGAGGTGGTGGAGCCTTGACTTGCTGAAACTGAGTGCGTGCCACTGGGTGATATAGCGGTTGCTGCGGCAGGCTGGACCACCACATCAAAGCCACAGTTCTCCCAAGCCACTGTATGGCAACGCTGCATATGTTGACGCAGGGCCTTAGTGACAACATTAGCATCCTGGCCATGCTTCACCTTCTGTCCACAGATGGCACTTTCATAAAAAAAACTGTCACACCGCCGAGTAGGTGATTTTACCCCCAACAGTCCGCACTGACTGATTGCTACCGACGCTGTTTCCGTAAACCCCTACAACACTACTTCCCAGGCAGGTAGGCTGCTGCGAAGCAGGTGGTCTACCCCGTCCACGTTTGGCTCCCGAACTCCCACTGCTGCCACCCTACTGACTCCTAGCCATGCTACCACCTTGCTGGCTCCGCCACTTCCTCACGGGCAAGCTGCCATCCTCTTCTCCTGATGATGATGAAGCCCCTTCTGCATCTGGCTCCCAAGTGCGATCGGCTTCATCATCATCGATTAGTGTTTGCACATCACTTATGCCCTCCTCAACGGCCTCTGAGTCAGGAGCCTGACCCCTCACAGCACAATCTCCCGTGCCACTCCCCTTATCACTAGTTTTGATTGAGCACCAAAGTGCTTGTGTGCTCTGAACGAACACATCGGTATGCTCGTGTGCTCTACCGAGCACCCGAGCACAATGTAAGTTAATGGGAGAACCCCAGGCACCCCCTGCTTGGAAGAGAAGAGGGTGTCTGGTTCACAAAAAAAGGTTAGAAATTGATGGAAACTACATCAAAATGGTTTGGAAACAGCATTAAGAGGATGACTGGATGTGTCTTGGACTCCTATTATCTATGACATACAATAGACAACCATACAAAGGCTATATGCCAAAAGCCACGTATGTGAAAGCCATCAATCTATCCATGAGATAGATAACAGGCTGAGTCAGCATACCTTACAATAGCAGCCTTGTGCACTATGAGACATTCCAAACCAGCTCTCATCTCATTAAAAACCAGTAAGCCTCAAAGTTACTTCAGATCTGTTGGATGGCTTGGGTGGACCTGCGTACCTAGATCAATATCATTAGGGTGACAAAAAGTTTTCTGATTGTTTTAACATAATATTTAATAACCTTTCTATACAGTTTTGTCATGTAAAAACTCATTTGCATAAACATGGGCATATGTGAAAGATATGCAAATGAGCATAATCTGCCTTGTTTTTCATCTGAAAAACCATTTGCATGGAAAATTTGCAATCTACACTACTCATGAATAGCCCCATCTATTGGTTTCATAGTCTTATGACAAGACAATTAGTGTTGTCATAAGACTATGAAACCAATAGTTGGCGCTGTTCATGACTCATTAACAGCGCCATCTATTGGTTTCATAGTCTTATGATAAGACTATTAGACTATGAGTCTTATGACAAGACTATTAGTGTAGCCTTTTGCATGGAAAATTTGCGATAAAATTTGCGATTAGAATATTTGCAAACTATATTACTCATAAACAGCGCCATCTATTGGATTCATAATCTTGTCATAAGACTATGAAACCAATAGATGGCGCTGTTCATGAGTCATTACAAGCAGGGCAATAGTCCTCATATACACCTTAGCAAGCTTATATTACCACAGATAAAGTGCTAGATGTGTTAATGATAGCAGCAATCCGATATACACCTCAGTGTTAGCGCAGGCTATTATAGGCTGAGTGCTACACGGTGTGTGGCCTCTGCTGAGCAGTGTGCCCCACTTACTAGCGCCCCAATAAGATGCCATCTAATAGTCTTGTCATAAGACTATGAAACCAATAGATGGTGCTGTTCATGAGTCATAAACAGCACCATCTATTGGTTTCATAGTATTATGACAAGACTATTAGTCTTGTCATAAGACTATGAAACCAATAGATGGCGCTGTTCATGAGTAGATCTGAAGTAACTCAGTCAGATGAGAGCTGGTTTGGAATGTCTCATAGTGCACAAGGCTGCCATTGTAAGGTATGCTGACTCAGCCTGTCATCTGTCTCATAGATAGATTGATGGCTTGCATATACCTGGCTTTTGGTATATAGCATTTGTGTGGTTGTCTATTGATAATAGGAGCCCAAGATGGATCCAGCCATCCTCTTAATGCTGGTTCCAAACCATTTTGATGGGTTTTCCATGAATTTCTAACCTTTTTATGTGAACCAGACACAGCAGTGGGTGCCTGGTTTGATGTTCGGGTCTCCCATTGACTTTCATTGTATTAAATTGTAGTCGAGTATCCGCAGTATTCGGCCAAGCACTCCGAAGTGCCGAGCATATCGATGCTCGAGCCGAACAGCGGTTCGGCCGAGCATACTCGCTTAACACTACTCATCACTACTTGCCCGCCTAGTGGAGGAAACGTCAGATGTCTCCTCCAGATCTTGGCTGGGCAGTTGCTGCTGACTGTCCTCTAGTAGCTGGGAGGGAACAGAAAAGGACAGAGGCAGGTTGAGAACAGGTGAGGGCACAGGGCCTGCTCCCGAGCCATGCCAGCTAAGGGTTGTGTCTGACGTACCCACCACCTGTTGGCCGGGGATGTCTGATGTCACTTGGGATGATGTGGATGACTGTAGTTAACCAATCAAGAACCGCTGGGTTGCTGGTCAAGACACGACCGCTAGATGACACTGGGAGCTCAGGCCTCTCGCTGCGACTACTACTGCCATGACCCCTTACTCTGCTGCAACCTCTGCTTGCGCCAGAAACATTCATGCCTCTGACACTCCTATGTGCATGGCCTGGCACTTCTCTGCCTTACATACTTGTAGCTGAACTAAACAAATGAAACGGAAATTAAAACACCCCTAAAAGCGACAAATATATTGTTCTTTTTGTACTGAAATAGGCCACAAAATTATTTCTGCGCAAATAACAGCAAACCTGAACTGAGTATATATTTCTCGTATTGTACTGAAATAGGCCACAAATTTTTTTCTGCGCAAATAACACCACATGTGAACGGCGTGTATTTTTCTATGGAAATATGACAAAATACGCTTTTAGCGCAAATAACACCAAATGTGAACAGCGTCTATTTTTCTCGTATTGTACTGAACTGACAATAAAAGGTTGTACCACAAATAACACCAAATGCGAATGGCGCGCATTTTTCTCTTTTTCTCTAGAAATATGACAAGAAATGCTTATAGTGCAAATAACACCAAATGTAAACGGCATGTATTTTTCTCTTTATCTATGGACATATGACAAATAAAACGCTTTTAGCGCAAATAACACCAAATGTGAACAGCGTCTATTTTTATCGTATTGTACTCAACTGACAATAAATGGTTTTACTGTAAATAACACCAAATGTGAACGGCGTGTATTTTTCTCTTTTTCTCTAGAAATATGACAAGAAGCAGTTATTGCACAAATAACACCAAATGTGAACGGCGTGTATTTTTCTCTTTTTCTCTAGAAATATGATAATAAATGGTTTACCCCAAATAACACCAAATGTGAACGGCGTGTATTTTTTCTAGAAATATAACATGAAACGCTTATAGCGCAAATAACACCAAATGTGAACAGCGTCTATTTTTCTCGTATTGTACTGAACTGACAATAAATGTTTTTAGAGCAAATAAAACCAAATGTGAACAGTGTCTATTTTTCTCGTATTGTACTGAACTGACAATAAATGGTTTTACCGCAAATAACACCAAATGTGAACAGGGTGTATTTTTCTCTATTTCTCTAGAAATACTGTATGACAAGAAATGCTTTTAGTGAGAATAACACCAAATGTGAATAGCATGATTTTTCTCTTTTTCTCTAGAAATATGACAATAAATGGTTTTACTGCAAATAACACCAAATGTGAACAGCGTGTATTTTTCTCTACTTCTCTAGAAATATGACAATAAATGGTTTTACCCCAAATAACACCAAATGTGAACGGCGTGTATTTTTCTCTTTTTCTCTAGAAATATAACAAGAAACGCTTATAGCGCAAATAACACCAAATGTTAACAGCGCCTATTTTTCTCGTATTGTACTGAACTGACAATAAATGTTTTAAGAGCAAATAACACCAAATGTGAACAGCGTCTATTTTTCTCGTATTGTACTGGACTGACAATAAATGGTTTTACCGCAAATGACACCAAATGTGAACAGCGTGAATTTTTCTCTTTTTCTCTAGAAATACTGTATGACAAGAAATGCTTTTAGTGCAAATAACACCAAATGTGAATAGCATGATTTTTCTCTTTTTCTCTAGAAATATGACAATAAATGGTTTTATGACAATAAATAACACCAAATGTGAACGGCGTGTATTTTTCTCGTATTGTACTGAACTGACAATTGATGTTTTTAGAGCAAATAACACCAAATGTGAACAGGGTCTATTTTTCTTGTACTGTACTATAATAGGGCACTAAACGCTTTCACCATATACAGCTGTAGAAGTGAACAGAGTATATATGGTATTTCTCTTTTTCCACAGATATAAGCCATTAAAGGCTTTTCAACATAACACTTGCATCCCTACACAAGGGCAGACACAGACAGCAGAGGGCCCCTGTGCAAAGGATGTGCCTGCCTCCCCCGAGGCCAAATTCTCAACATAACCTATTCCGTCCTAACATTACTTATAGCAATACAAAACATACAGGTCAAGGCTACTTTCACACCTGCAGCACTTCGCTCCGGCCACCTTATCCGGCAAAGAATGCATGGAATTGGCCGGACACAAACTCAGGCATGCAGCGGTTTGTGTCCCGCTGATTCTCTGCACTTTTGCCAGATTGTGGCCTATCTCTGCAGATCCCATTATAGTTAATGGGGCCGGCGGACATTCAGTCTGCATTCAGCAGTGCTGGAGCATTCCGGCAGGCTGTTCTCTGCTGGAAGAGCCTGCCAGAATCACTAACTTAGATGTGAAGGTAGCCTAATACAGGTCCACATACCTCTTATATCCAGGGACGTCTTCTTTGATGTAGATGTTCTCTGTCCTCATCTTCTCCTTTCAGACCACACCGCCATGATGATTTATTTCAGTCATCTCTTCTCTCTGCAGGGTTTGACAGACAGACATCTTAGTTTCCTAGTTTTCCATCATCCTCCCACCTAATCAACACCCCTCTAATATTGTGCATGCTGTGCTCCATATGCTAGTTACATACAGATAGTTCCCCTTCAATAATTATTGGCACACAGTGTCCTAAAATATAATTGCGCCCAGGAAACAGTGTCCCTGACACTAATAGTGTGAACATAATGTTCCACAAAAATAATTGTGCTAAGCTGATTCTGTGCCAGGGTGCCCCCCACAGTAACAGTGCTCCCCAAAATTTCACCAATAGAAATAATTATCTACCAGACAACACGTAGTAGTAATAGTGCCTCTACAGTAATAATGACCCCACTGTTTCCCAGAAGTAGTAATGCTCCTATGATGCTCATACTAGTATTCAAGTTCCTCATAGTCCCTCAACTTTAATAAAGCCCACCATAATGCCCCCAGTAGTAATAATTATCTTTATAATGTGTAACAGTAGAAAAATGCCCCCTAATAATGTGCCCTGTTGTGTGGCAGTATAAAAAATACCTCCTCTTAGTGCCCCCTGTAGAGTCAATGTCCTTATAGTACCCTCATAATGTGTGCCAATGCCCCTACTGTGTGCCCAAAAAACCCTCTTAATGCCCCCAGTTGAGCCAAGGTCACGACAGTGCCCTATAATTTGCGCAAGTATAAAATACTCCTATATTGTGCGCCTCCCCTTGTCCCCATGGTACCTGACAATGTGCCAGTATATAATGCCCCCATAATGTGTGCCAGTATATAAGTATATAAGATAGGGTCACTTCTCCATTGTGCCCCCCATGTGTGCTAGCATATAAGATAGGGCCCCCATAGTGCTACTCCCCCTCTATAGTGCCCCCCATGTCTGCCAATATATAAGATAGAGCCCCAGAAGATGCCCCCATAGTGCTCATGTATACCCTTCTCCATAGTGCCCCCCATGTGTGCCAGTATATAAGATTAGGTCCCCATAGTGCTCCTCCCCTCCATAGTACCCCCCATGTGTGCAAGTAACTAAGATAGGGCCCCCCATAGTGCTCCTCCCTCTCTATAGTGCCCCCCATGTGTGCCAGTATATAAAATAGGGTCCCAATAGTACTCCCCCCTCCATAGTGCCCCCCATGTGTGTCAGTATTTAAAATAGGGCCCCCATAGTGCTCCTCCATAGTGCCCCCCATGTGTGACAGTATATAAAATAGGGCCCTAATAGTACTCCCCCCTTCATAGTGCCCCCATGTGTGTCAGTATTTAAAATATGGCCCCCCATAGTGCTCCTCCCCCTATAGTGCCCCCATGTGTACTAGTATATAAACATAGGGCCCCCAGTAGATGCCAGTTAAGACCCCTAGTAAAGTGTAAAAAAATAAACTCACATACTTACAGCCTTGCCTCTTTCAGCTATGCAATTCAGGCCTCTTCCGGCCTGTGTCCCGCACTGTACGGTGTTATGATGTCATTGCACCGCCCTCTGATAGGTTTCAGGCCTAGTGCCTGCAGCCTATGAGAGGACTGGGGAAGGGAGACGCCTCTCCCCTGCCGCAGCATCCATCTGTATCGCTGTCCTAAGGACAGCGATACAGATGAATAGAGATGAACGCTTCCACAATGGAAGCGCTCATCTTCCCCTGCTGCCAGTAAGAAGGGGCCCCCTCCTGCTCTGGGCCCCTGTGCAGCCGCACTGGCTGCACAGGTGGTATGTCCACCCCTGCCCCTACAAGAAATTGCTGGAATGACAGAGCTGTATAATGGCTATTTGGATCCCCAAATAATCTTTCCCTGCAATTGTAAATAGTATATATTTTTTTCCCAATGATGTTTTCTGTATGACTCTCCCTAGCCACTGCAATGTCTGTCCCTGCACTAATATGCTGTGAAATGATTTCTCCCTATCCTTAATTCTACACTTCGAGAGCGAGTTGTATACTGAGCTCTCTTGGCAAAACTGACATTCATCTCGTGGTCGTGGAAAAGATGTTAGTCTGTTTGAAAAGGGTCAAATCATTGGCATGCGTTAAGCAGAGAAAACATCTAAGGAGATTGCAGAAACTACAAAAATTGGATTAAGAACTGTCCAACACATTATTAAAAACTGGAAGGATAGTGGGGACCCATCATATTCGAGGAAGAAATGTGGCGGGAAAAAAATCCTGAATAATCGTGATCGGCGATCACCTAAACATTTGGTGAAATCAAAACGAAGAAAAACAACAGTAGAACTCAGGGCTATGTTTAATAGTGAAAGTAAGAGCATTTCCACATGCACAATGTGAAGGGAACTCAAGGGATTGTGACTGAACAGCTGTGTAGCCGTAAGAAAACCACTAATCAGTGAGGCAAACCAGAAAAAAAGTCTTCAATTTGCTAGGGAGCATAAAGATTGGACTCTGGAGCAATGGAAGAAGGTCATGTGGTCTGATGAGTCCAGATTTACCCTGTGTGATGGGCACATCAGGGTAAGAAGAGAGGCAGATTAAGTGATGCACCCATCATGCCTAGTGCCTACTGTACAAGCCTGTAGGGGCAGTGCTATGATCTGGGGTCTAGGTTCAGCAACAGTATGTGCTCCAAGAATGAAGTCAGATGACTACCTGAACATACTGAATGACCAGGTTCTTCCATCAATCGATTTTTTCTTCACTGATGGCACAGGCATATTCCAAGATGACAATGCCACGATTCATTGGGCTCAAATTATGAAAGAGTGGTTCAGCGAGTATTGAGACATCATTTTCACACATAGATTGGCCACCACAGAGTCCAGACCTTAACCCCATTGAGAATCTTTGGGATGTGCTGGAAAAGGCTTTGCACAGCAGTCAGACTCTACCATCATCAATGCAAGATCTTGGTGAAAAATGAATGCAACCCTGGATGGAAATAAATCTTGTAATATTGCAGAAGCTTATCGAAACAATGCCACAGAGAATGTGTGCCGTAATCAAAGCTAAAGGCAGTCCAATGAAATATTAGAGTGTGTGACCATTTTTTTTTGGTGGCGACTTTTTTTGTTGGACAGGCAGTGTAATTTATTAGGGATTCTATATACGCTCTATTTGTCTATACGTATGAAGGTTGTTGCTTCTTGAAATCAATGTGTCGCCGAGCGTTATGTCCAATTGATTAAAAAGGCTGGCAATAGGGTAGTTAATAAGCACGACGCGGGATCCATCAGGTATGGGTGTGTTATCCAGGCTAACGATTCTGCAAACGATGTGTAGCAGGGTGTTATTTAGGTCGTAATAATAATAACCTCTGACCAAGATTAAGAACTCCAAAGGCCACTATGTCGGCAATGGCCTTTATCGGTTGTACCTCTACATAAAACGATTTTTCAATACTTGTTTGCGTGGGCGGTATATGAAAGATATCCAATAGTGTTGATCAAGCACCAAAGGGCTCGTGGTGCTTGGGTGCTCTGGCCGAACACATTGGGATGTTTGGGTGCTCTACCATGCACCTGAGTATAATGGAAGTCAATGGAAGAACCCGATCATTAAACCAGGCACCCCCTGCTCTGAAGAGGGGAGGGTGTCTGGTTAATAGGAAAAGGTCATAAATTGATGCAAACACCACCAAAATGGTTCGGGAACAGCATGGGGAGGATGTCTGGATGCATCTTGGACTCTCAGGTCGCTGCTGGAAATGATGTTGTCCGAGTAGTACGCCACTTTTACAGACTGGCAATAATACGCACCAAACCGAAAATAAAATAAATTTTAGAGGAAAAATTGTTAGGAAAAATTCTTTCCTGTATATTTACTTGTATATAAAGTGCAAGTGAAGCCAAAAATTACAAGGAAGAGGAACTCTGATACAACCTGTATATCACATAAAGGAGGCCCTCATTCACATTGTGGTACAATTGTTCATGTAGTTTGACTCCTACACTTATAAAGCCTATGCAATAAGTGAAAGGGCTGCCAAAAATTACAAGGAACCGGCACTACAAAGCACCCTTTGTTACACAGGGGAGGGCTTCATACACAGCCTTGAAAAATTATGATTGATGGCCTGCTGGTGACCCTCAAAAACATTTGGAGAAAGGTCCTGCTGATCTGATCATCTAAAAGATTATGGGGCGAGGGCCTGCTGCCGCTTTGGTGACTCTAGATAACCTGGGGCCGATCGCACATCCCCGTGACGGCAACGATCCATTCGGATGTCTTCCCTATCAACTTTTGATGTTATTTTCAGAGCAAACCATGGTGACCACGGGTAGCGGGGAATCATGGTTCGATTCTGGAGAGGGAGCTTGAGAAATGGCTACAGCTACCACATCCAAGCAAGGCAGCAAAGCTCAAATGACCTATTAGGTATAATTAGCTGAGGGCCTGCAGGTGAGCTGACCCTCTAGATAATTATATGCGAGGGCCTTTAGGTGAGCTAACCCTGCAAAAGATTGTAGGTGAAGGCCTGCTGGAGAGCTGACCCTATAAAGTATTATATGTGAGGGCCTGCTGGTGAGCTGACCCTGTAAAAGATTGTATGTGAAGGCCTGAGGGTGAGCTGACCCTCTAAAAAATTATGTAAGTGCCTGCTGGTGAGCTCACCCTGTAAAACATTATATGCGAGTGCCTGCTGGTGAGCTGACCCTTTAAAAAACTATATGCGAAGTCCTGCTGTGAGCTAACCCTGTAAAACATTATACGCGAGGGACTGCTGCTGCGCTTACTTTGTAAAAAAATTATATTCGAGGGCCTGCCGGCGAGCTGACCCTGTAAAACAATATATGCGAGGGGCCTGCTGGTGAGCTGACCCCCTAAAAAATTATATGCGAGGGTGTGCTGGTGAGCTGACCCTGTAAAACATTGTAGGTGAGGGCCTGCTGGTGAGCTGACCCTGTAAAACATTATATGCGAGGGCCTGCTGGTGAGGTGACCCTGTAAAACATTGTAGGTGAGGGCCTGCTGGTGAGTTGACCCTCTAAAAATACGAGGGCCTAGAGCTGAGCTGACCCAGTAAAACATTTTATGCAAACAGCATATATGCAAGGGCATTATATGTGACGAATAAGCATGCTGATATGATGGACGAGGAGAAGGAGGATGAGAAAAGGAAGATTCAACAATATACCCTTGTTTGTGGTGGAAGGGGTGCATGTGAATACAGTGTATTCAGTACATTTTAAATAACACATTTAAAGTGCCTTTATGTTCATCAGCTTTCCTCTTGTGGAGTCGAGAAGTCATGGTCAATCCAGGCCTAGTTCATTTTTAGAAGAGTCAACATTTTCAGTTGACAGGCGGATACACTCATCTGTTATAATGCCACCAGCAGCACTAAATACCCGCTCAAACAAAACGCTGGCGGCAGGGAAGGCCAGAACCTGCAAGGCGTAGACCACCAGTCCCACTTGTCCAGCTTGGACACCCAGTAGTTGTAAGGCACACAGGGATCATTGAGGATGCTGACACGGTCTGCTATGTACTCCTTCACCATTTTCCAAAATGTTTCCCTCCTTGTGACACTAGGCCGCACATAAGGTTGAGGGTGCTGGCGGGGTGTCATGAAACGGTCTCAGGCTTTGGAGAGTGTTGCCCTGCCTCTGTTGAAACTGCTGTGTGTTCCCCTTGTCTCCCCTGCTCAGTTGGCCAAGAAACTACGGACTCTGCCACCAGGTTTGTCAGATGGAAATTTTTGGAGCAATTTTTCAACAAGTATCTTCTGGTATTGCACTGGTTTTGCTGGTCCTCTCCACCAGAGACATGAGAAATGAGAAGTTATTTTTGTAGCGGGGGTCGAGAAGGGTGAATAACCATTAATCTGTGTTGTCTAAAATGCGTATAACACGCAGGTCGCGGGAAAGGCAGCCTAACATGAAGTCAGCCATGTGTTGCAGGGTACCAACAGGCAAGATATTACTGTCGTCATCAGGAGGATCACTCTCAATCTCCTCATTCTTTTTCTCCTCTTCTGCCCACCCACACTGAACATATGGAATAAAACTTTCATGGGTGCTACCCTCTGTAACGGAGGCAACCGTCTCCTGCTCCTCCTCTTCATCGGCTAATTCGCGCTGAGAAGACGAACTGAGGGTGGTCTGGCTATCACCCTGTGTAATGTCTCCCCCCATTTCCAGCTCTTCCACATGGAAAGCGTCGTCCTTAATTATGAGCAGTGAGCGCTTGAGTAGACACATAAGTGGGATGGTTATGTTGATAATAGCGTTATCGCCGCTCAACATCTGTGTTGATTCCTCTAAGTTTCTTAAAACCTCACAGAGGTCTGACATCCATGCCGACTCTTCGCTTGTGAATAGCGGAAGCTGACTGGAAAGGCGACGACCATGTTGCAGCTGATATTCCACTACTGCCCTCTGCCCTCTGCACAAAGCCTGGCCTACATGTAGAACATCTAGTTCCAGCTCGTGCTCACATAGGACAACATCCAGTGAGCTGGCAATTTCAAGCGCTGCTGCAGCATTGACAGACCAGCCAAAGCTGTCGATGACTTGCGGAAGTGTGCACATCCGCGGCGCACCTTCAGCAGTAGCTTAGGCAAATTGGGGTAGGTTTTGAGAAACTGCTAAACCACTAAGTTTAAGACGTGGGCTAGGCAGGGGTTGTGTCTGAGCTTGCCGAGCTCCAAAGCTGCCACCAAGTTACGGCCATTATCAGACACAACCATGCCTGGTCGTAGGTTGTGTGGCGAGAGCCACAGCTCAGTCTGGTCTCTTATCCCATGCCACAGCTCTGCGGCAGTTTGCTGTTTGTCCCTAAGCATATCAGCTTAAGCCCGGCCTGTTGCTGCTTCCCCACTGCATTGCTATTGTTTTGGGAGCTCAAGGTGAGGCACCTGATCCTGTCCTCTAGGGAGGTTGTTTTCTCCTTCTGGGCTTTGACACAAGGTGTTCAAGGAGCATCATGATACTGTCCTTGCGGGACACCCTGGGAGCAGATCCACTGTAGATCTTATTTCTCAGAGATTCTGGTGGCCAGGTTTACGTAAAAATGTGGAGGACTATGTGGCAGCTTGTGAGACCTGTGCACGTGCTAAGGTGACTCATACTTGGCCTTCAGAATCTCTTCTTCCTTTGTCCATCCCATCCTGTCCTTGGACGCATATGTCCATGGACTTCATCACTGATTTACCTAGCTCTTCTGGGAAGACTGTGATTTTGGTGGTGGTAGACCGCTTCAGTAAGATGGCACACTTTATACCATTATCAGGTTTACCCAATGCCAAAACTCTTGCTTAAGTGTTTATTGATAACATTGTGAAATTACACGGCATTCCCTCTGATGTGGTGTCTGATAAGGGGACGCAATTTGTTTCCAGGTTCTGGAGGGCGTTCTGTACTTCGGCTTTTCACCCTCAGTCGAACGGACAAACTGAGCGCACAAACCAGAATCTGGAGACTTATTTGAGGTGTTTTGTCTCTGTGAATCAGAAAGAGTGGTCTTCATTTTTGTCTTTGGCTGAGTTTGCCTTGAACTACCGTAGACAGGAGTCCACAGATTTTTTGGTGCATATGGTTTTCACCCTCAGCTTAAACAATCAAATAGCTACAAGCTGATATCCTCTCTTGTCCCAGATATTAAAATATAACTTTTAATGAATTGATTAAAATAGTATAAACAAACCTATTAGACTATTATAAGTGAGCAAAAATATTGTGGGTTAAAACTAGCTGATACTCATTATTGGTGCAACATATCTGCATGATTGTACTACGCTGTTTCTAGAGGGTGGCCGTTTTATAGATGATGTTTCGATTTTATGGGATGGCACCACAGCATTATTTCAGGAATTTGTGAAGGCTCTAAATACTAATGACATAAGAATAAAATTTACTTCTGAAATACATGAGCATACTCTAACCTTTCTGGACCTTCGTCTCTCCTTGGACTCTGGTCGACGCATCACAACAGAGGTATATAGTAAAACCTACTTCCACCAATAACCTGCTTCATTGTCAGAGTCACCACCCATTGACTCTGAGAAAGGGTAAACCTATTGGACAGTACATACGGGCTCGTAGAAACTGTTCGGATGACTCTGGGTTTCTCCAGGAAAGCAGCACACTATTTCATCGCTTTTCTGAAAGGGGGTACCCCAAAAGAACATGCCATAAGGTCTTTCATAGGGCCAAGTCGACAAATCGTGGTGACCTCCTCTGTAATACATGCAAAGCAAATACTGAGACCCTTTGATGCACAAAATCATAGGATTTTTCAAATCTTTTAAACACATTGGCATGTTTTAAGAGCTGACAATGATTTCAGGGAGGTGTTGACTGTCAAACCTGGCATTACATACCGGAGAGGAAAAAATCTTATGGATCTACTGGTACAGAGTTTTTATTAGAAAACCCCCCTATAAAGACCTGGCTTAAATCCAATGTAAAGCATCAAAAATGACAGGCACTCAATCAAATAGAACCACAAGAGAGAATGATCGGGAATAATTAATTTATTATGATGAATTGGGGGGTCAAGAGGTAGAACAAACAGGGTAAAAATAAAAGAAATGCCATCCTATATGAGAGCACTGGCAATAAAATAGACGATAAAAGTAATGATACAATATAAAATATAAAAAATATGAAAAACAATGTGCAAGATCCTTGAGGAGTCAAATAGTCCAATGAAGAAAGTCTATCAAGGAGGATGTAAGGCTAGGGAGGAGTCTTGGATAACTGCCTGTATAGTTAGGCAAAATAACTTCCCTTAGCTGCTGATGTAGAGGTTGTGAGAATAGGTGCAGGGTAATAATCCGTAGCTCAAACTGGTCTGGTGGAAATAGTAGATATAGGTTTAGTATATCAAGCTACTAATAGTCCCGGACTCCTCAATGGACAACAGATGTGGCGGTGATATATATGTATATGCAAGTTGGATGCCCAGATAAATATGTCTAGTGTGGCGTCCCACACGATCGTAGTAGAACAGATATTCCTACCTTTCTTTGCGTTTTTCACCAACCTGTACCACTTGTGTTTATGGTAGTTTGCTTTCTTGGGAAATAATAAGTAGCACTCATATCCAGGATTCATAGAAGAAATTTCCTATGAAGTTTTGAAACCTACTCCGGCAAAATAATCTTTTTGGGGGAAGCGCTTTCAACATTATCACCAGGACCTGGCTCTTTTTTGTCCTCAACCTATGAATTGCTGCACACAGAAGCACGTGACATAGTATGTCACAGACCACGTGGATGTCACAGGTCACATGAGCGGCTAAGATCACGTGAGCCCCAGTGATCGCACTCCACCACGAGAGAAAAAGTGCCCATACTCCATTCATGCGGGACATCTAACCAAGAAAGAGAACGACCATAAACACAAGTGGTACAGGTTGGTGAAAAACACTGAGAAAGGTACGAATATCTGTTCTACTAAGATCGTGTTGGATGCCACACTAGACATATTTATCTGGGCATCCAACTTGTATATACATATACAGTACAGACCAAAAGTTTGGACACACCTTCTCATTCAAAGAGTTTTCTTTATTTTCATGACTATGAAAATTGTAGATTCACACTGAAGGCATCAAAACTATGAATTAACACATGTGGAATTATATACATAACAAACAAGTGTGAAACAACTGAAAATATGTCATATTCTAGGTTCTTCAAAGTAGCCACCTTTTGCTTTGATTACTGCTTTGCACACTCTTGGCATTCTCTTGATGAGCTTCAAGAGGTAGTCCCCTGAAATGGTTTTCACTTCACAGGTGTGCCCTGTCAGGTTTAATAAGTAGGATTTCTTGCCTTATAAATGGGGTTGGGACCATCAGTTGCGTTGAGGAGAAGTCAGGTGAATACACAGCTGATAGTCCTGCTGAATAGACTGTTAGAATTTGTATTATGGCAAGAAAAAAACAGCTAAGTAAAGAAAAACGACTGGCCATCATTACTTTAAGAAATGAAGGTCAGTCAGTCAGCCGAAAAATTGGGAAAACTTTGAAAGTAAGGGCTATTTGACCATGAAGGAGAGTGATGAGGTGCTGCGCCAGATTACCTGGCCTCCACAGTCATCGGACCTGAACCCAATCAAGATGGTTTGGGGTGAGCTGGACCGCAGAGTGAAGGCAAAAGGGCCAACAAGTGCTAAGCATCTCTGGGAACTCCTTCAAGACTGTTGGAAGACCATTTCAGGGGACTACCTCTTGAAGCTCATCAAGAGAATGCAAAGAGTGTGCAAAGCAGTAATCAAAGCAAAAGGTGGCTACTTTGAAGAACCTAGAATATGACATATTTTCAGTTGTTTCACACTTGTTTGTTATATATATAATTCCACATGTGTTAATTCATAGTTTTGATGCCTTCATAGTCATGAAAATAAAGAAAACTCTTTGAATGAGAAGGTGTGTCCAAACTTTTGGTCTGTACTGTATATCACCGCATTTTATTTTTTTTTACCCTGTTTTTTCTACCTCTTGACCCCCCAATTCATCATAATAAATTAATTATTCCCGATCATTCTCTCTTGTGGTTCTATTTGAGTGCCTGTCATTTTTGATGCTTTACTCAACTTTCTGATCAGGGTGAATCGTTTGACTAGAGCACCTTTTTCATAGTACTATAAAGGTGAGCCACCCCAACCCTTCTTACATATTAAATCCAATGTAGTTAGTAGTTTTCCTTGTGGCAGGTGCAGCTTCTGCCCGTATATTAAAAATAGTTTGTTAATCCTGTGGATGAGAAAAAATATGACAGCAGACAGTTTATTAACTGCCAAACTATGGGCATTATCTATATTGCCCAATGTCCCTGCCTAAAATTGTATGTTGGCAAGACGTCACAAGAATACCAGAGATGAACATGCCAACATATTAGCATTATAAATACTAAAGCTGATACAACGATTTCCAGACATGTTAAGTCCATTCATGGTGGGGACCCCAAGTGTCTCAAATTTTGGGGTGTCTGTAAAAAGACCCTTGGAGCATGAAGAGCTGACTTGGACAAAGTTCTTCTTCAAGAGGAAACTAGTTGGATTTACCATCTAGACAGTCTTAGCCCAAAAGGCCTTAATGAAGGATTTACGTTTTCATAATTTTTATGAACTGTCACCTTCAGACTCTGTTATGCACTGTAAGGTTTATGTATACTTTATTATATTTGTTGATGATCTTTCTGTGAGCTTGTAGCATGTGGAAACAAACAATAATAAGCCAATGGAGTATGTTGTGAAATGTATTGACAGGATCCCAATACTGTAGTGATGAATGAGATATGTTGGGTTACAACTAGGGATGAGCGAACCCGAACTGTATAGTTCGGGTTCGTACCGAATTTTGGGGTGTCCGTGACACGGACCCGAACCCGAACATTTTCGTAAAAGTCCGGGTTCGGGTTCGGTGTTCGGCTATTTCTTGGCGCTTTTTGAAAGGCTGCAAAGCAGCCAATCAACAAGCGTCATACTACTTGCCCCAAGAGGCCATCACAGCCATGCCTACTATTGGCATAACTGTGATTGGCCAGTGCAGCATGTGACCCAGCCTCTATTTAAGCTGGAGTCACGTAGCGCCGCACGTCACTCTGCTATGATCAGTATAGGGAGAGGTTGCAGCTGCGACGTTAGGGCGAGATTAGGCAGATTAACTCCTCCAAAAGACTTCATTCTGTGATCAATCTGCAGCTGTGGATCATTGAAGTGCTATTATTGACTTGCTCACTTTTTTGAGGCTGCCCAGAGCGTTTTTAGATCACTTTTTTTCTGGGGTAATCGGCGGCCATTTTGTGACTTGTGGTGCGCCAGCACAAGCTATCACCAAGTGTATTTAACCATCGATAGTGTGGTTATTTTGTGCTATATCCTACATCAGCTGCAGGCTGAGCCTGTGTCACCGAAGTGCATTTAACCATCAACAGTCTGGTTATTTTTTGGCCATATACTACATCAGCTGCAGGCTGAGCCTGTGTCACCGAAGTGCATTTAACCATCGACAGTCTGATTATTTTTTGGCCATATACTACATCTGGTGCAGGCTGAGCCTGTGTCACCCAAGTGCATTTAACCATCAACAGTGTGGTTATTTTTTGGCCATATATTACATCAGGGGCAAGTTGAGCCTGTCACCCAGCGCCTAAAAAATAGACCTGACATTTCTATTCAACCAAATCTGTACTGTTTTAGCTGGTCAAGTTATTTGTAGTGACCGTAAAAGCACACTTTTTTTTCTGGGTTGAAAAACCATTCCCAAATTTGCCAATATCAAAATAACTAGTTTCTGGTATTTAAGGCCTACTTGAAATCTATCCCAAAAAGAATATCTTACATTGAGGCTAGTGATAGTGTCATTCAGAAAAACCTAAGACACGCTAGCGTGCTGATAGAAATCTGATTCTGTGATTAAACCTATACCTGTCACACAGCGCAAAAAAAAACAGGCCTCACATCTCTATTTAACCAAATCTCTACTGTTTTAGCTGGTCAAGTTATTTGTAGTGACCGTAAAAGCACACTTTTTTTTCTGGGTTGAAAAACCATTCCCAAATTTGCCATTCTCAAAATAACTAGTTTCTGGTATTTGAGGCCTACTTGAAATCTATCCCAAAAAGAATATCTTACATTGAAGCTAGTGATAGTGTCATTCAGAAAAACCTAAGACACACGCTAGCGTGCTGATAGAAATCTGATTCTGTGATTAAACCTATACCTGTCACACAGTGCAAAAAAAAAACAGGCCTCACATCTCTATTTAACCAAATCTCTACTGTTTTAGCTGGTCAAGTTATTTGTAGTGACCGTAAAAGCACACTTTTTTTTCTGGGTTGAAAAACCATTCCCAAATTTGCCATTCTCAAAATAACTAGTTTCTGGTATTTGAGGCCTACTTGAAATCTATCCCAAACAGAATATCTTACATTGAAGCTAGTGATAGTGTCATTCAGAAAAACCTAAGACACACGCTAGCGTGCTGATAGAAATCTGATTCTGTGATTAAACCTATACCTGTCACACAGCGCAAAAAAAAACCAGGCCTCACATCTCTATTTAACCAAATCTCTACTGTTTTAGCTGGTCAAGTTATTTGTAGTGACCATAAAGGCACACTTTTTTTTCTGGGTTGAAAAACCATTCCCAAATTTGCCATTCGCAAAATAACTAGTTTCTGGTATTTGAGGCCTACTTGAAATCTATCCCAAAAAGAATATCTTACATTGAAGCTAGTGATAGTGTCATTCAGAAAAACCTAAGACACACGCTAGCGTGCTGATAGAAATCTGATTCTGTGATTAAACCTATACCTGTCACACAGCGCAAAAAAAAAACAGGCCTCACATCTCTATTTAACCAAATCTCTACTGTTTTAGCTGGTCAAGTTATTTGTAGTGACCATAAAGGCACACTTTTTTTTCTGGGTTGAAAAACCATTCCCAAATTTGCCATTCTCAAAATAACTAGTTTCTGGTATTTGAGGCCTACTTGAAATCTATCCCAAAAAGAATATCTTACATTGAAGCTAGTGATAGTGTCATTCAGAAAAACCTAAGACACACGCTAGCGTGCTGATAGAAATCTGATTCTGTGATTAAACCTATACCTGTCACACAGCGCAAAAAAAAACAGGCCTCACATCTCTATTTAACCAAATCTCTACTGTTTTAGCTGGTCAAGTTATTTGTAGTGACCGTAAAAGCACACTTTTTTTTCTGGGTTGAAAAACCATTCCCAAATTTGCCATTCTCAAAATTGTGGTGAACGGGAACAATGAGGAAAACATCTAATAAGGGACGCGGACGTGGACATGGTCGTGGTGGTATTAGTGGACCCTCTGGTGCTGGGAGAGGACGTGGCCGTTCTGCCACAGCCACACGTCCTAGTGAACCAACTACCTCAGGTCCCAGTAGCCAGCAGAATTTACAGCGATATTTGGTGGGGCTCAATGCCGTTCTAAGGATGGTAAGGCCTGAGCAGGTGCAGGCATTAGTCAATTGGGTGGCCGACAGTGGATCCGTGGTTCACATTATCTCCCACCCAGTCTTCTGCAGAAAGCGCACAGATGGCGCATGAAAACCAAGCCCATCGGTCTGTCACATCACCCCTATGCATATCAGGGAAACTGTCTGAGCCTCAAGTTATGCAGCAGTCTCTTATGCGGTTTGAAGACTCTGCTGCCAGGGTTTCCCAAGGGCATCCACCTAGCCCTTCACCAGGGGTGGAAGAGATAGAATGCACTAACGCACAACCACGTATTTTTCCTGATGATGAGGACATGGGAATACCACCTCAGCACGTCTCTGATGATGACGAAACACAGGTGCCAACTGCTGCGTCTTTCTGCAGTGTGCAGACTGAACAGGAGGTCAGGGATCAAGACTGGGTGGAAGACGATGCAGGGGACGATGAGGTCCTAGACCCCACATGGAATGAAGGTCGTGCCACTGACTTTCACAGTTCGGAGGAAGAGGCAGTGGTGAGACCGAGCCAACAGCGTAGCAAAAGAGGGAGCAGTGGGCAAAATCAGAACACCCGCCGCCAAGAGACTCCGCCTGCTACTGACCGCCGCCATCTGGGACCGAGCACCCCAAAGGCAGCTTCAAGGAGTTCCCTGGCATGGCACTTCTTCAAACAATGTGCTGACGACAAGACCCGAGTGGTTTGCACGCTGTGCCATCAGAGCCTGAAGCGAGGCATTAACGTTCTGAACCTTAGCACAACCTGCATGACCAGGCACCTGCATGCAAAGCATGAACTGCAGTGGAGTAAACACCTTAAAAACAAAGAAGTCACTCAGGCTCCCCCTGCTACCTCTTCTGCTGCTGCTGCCTCGGCCTCTTCTGCTGCTGCCGCCGCCTCGGCCTCTTCCTCTGCCTCTGGAGGAACGTTGGCACCTGCCGCCCAGCAAACATGGGATGTATCACCAACACCACCACCTGCGTCACCAAGCATCTCAACCATGTCACACGGCAGCGTTCAGCTCTCCATCTCACAAACATTTGAGAGAAAGCGTAAATTCCCACCTAGCTACCCTCGATCCCTGCCCCTGAATGCCAGCATTTCTAAACTACTGGCCTATGAAATGCTGTCATTTAGGCTGGTGGACACACACAGCTTCAAACAGCTCATGTCACTTGCTGTCCCACAGTATGTTGTTCCCAGCCGCCACTACTTCTCCAAGAGAGCCGTGCCTTCACTGCACAAACAAGTGTCCGATAAAATCAAGTGTGCACTGCGCAGCGCCATCTGTGGCAAGGTCCACCTAACCACAGATACGTGGACCAGTAAGCACGACCAGGGACGCTATATCTCCCTAACTGCACACTGGGTAAATGTAGTGGCGGCTGGGCCCCAGGCGGAGAGCTGTTTGGCGCACGTTCTTCCGCCGCCAAGGATCGCAGGGCAACATTCTTTGCCTCCTGTCTCCTCCCCTCCTACTCAGCTTCCTCCTCCTCTTCTTCCACCTGCTCATCCAGTCAGCCACACACCTTCACCACCAACTTCAGCACAGCACGGGGTAAACGTCAGCAGGCCATTCTGAAACTCATATGTTTGGGGGACAGGCCCCACACCGCACAGGAGTTGTGGCGGGGTATAGAACAACAGAACGACGAGTGGTTGCTGCCGGTGAGCCTCAAGCCCGGCCTGGTGGTGTGCGATAATGGGCGAAATTTCGTTGCAGCTCTGGGACTAGCCGGTTTGACGCACATCCCTTGCCTGGCGCATGTGCTGAATTTGGTGGTGCAGAAGTTCATTCGCAACTACCCTGACATGTCAGAGCTGCTGCATAAAGTGCGGGCCGTCTGTTCGCGCTTCCGATGTTCACACCCTGCCGCTGCTCGCCTGTCTGCGCTACAGCGTAACTTCGGCCTTCCCGCTCACCGCCTCATATGCGACGTGCCCACCAGGTGGAACTCCACCTTGCATATGCTGGACAGACTGTGCGAGCAGCAGCAGGCCATAGTGGAGTTTCAGCTGCAGCACGCACGGGTCAGTCGCACTGCGGATCAGACACACTTCACCACCAATGACTGGGCCTCCATGCGAGACCTGTGTGCCCTGTTGCGCTGTTTCGAGTACTCCACCAACATGGCCAGTGGCGATGACGCCGTTATCAGCGTTACAATACCACTTCTATGTCTCCTTGAGAAAACACTTAGGGCGATGATGGAAGAGGAGGTGGCCCAGGAGGAAGAGGAGGAAGAGGGGTCATTTTTAGCACTTTCAGGCCAGTCTCTTCAAAGTGACTCAGAGGGAGGTTTTTTGCAACATCAGAGGCCAGGTACAAATGTGGCCAGACAGGGCCCACTACTGGAGGACGAGGAGGACGAGGATGAGGAGGAGGTGGAGGAGGATGAGGATGAAGCATGTTCACAGCGGGGTGGCACCCAAAGCAGATCGGGCCCATCACTGGTGCGTGGCTTGGGGGAAACACAGGACGATGACGATACGCCTCCCACAGAGGACAGCTTGTCCTTACCTCTGGGCAGCCTGGCACACATGAGCGACTACATGCTGCAGTGCCTGCGCAACGACAGCAGAGTTGCCCACATTTTAACGTGTGCGGAATACTGGGTTGCCACCCTGCTGGATCCCCGGTACAAAGACAATGTGCCCACCTTACTTCCTACACTGGAGCGTGATAGGAAGATGCGCGAGTACAAGCGCACGTTGGTAGACGCGCTACTGAGAGCATTCCCAAATGTCACAGGGGAACCAGTGGAAGCCCAAGGCGAATGCAGAGGAGGAGCAAGAGGTCGCCAACGCAGCTGTGTCACGGCCAGCTCCTCTGAGGGCAGGGTTAGCATGGCAGAGATGTGGAAAAGTTTTGTCACCACGCCACAGCTAACTGCACCACCACCTGATACGGAACGTGTTAGCAGGAGGCAACATTTCACTAACATGGTGGAACAGTACCTGTGCACACCCCTCCACGTACTGACTGATGGTTCGGCCCCATTCAACTTCTGGGTCTCCAAATTGTCCACGTGGCCAGAGCTAGCCTTTTATGCCTTGGAGGTGCTGGCCTGCCCGACGGCCAGTGTTTTGTCTGAACGTGTATTCAGCACGGCAGGGGGCGTCATTACAGACAAACGCAGCCGCCTGTCTACAGCCAATGTGGACAAGCTGACGTTCATAAAAATGAACCAGGCATGGATCCCACAGGACCTGTCCATCCCTTGTGCAGATTAGATATTAACTACCTCCCCTTAACAATATATTATTCTACTCCAGGGCACTTCCTCATTCAATACTATTTTTAATTTCATTTTACCATTATATTGGGGCAACCCAAAGTTGAATGAACCTCTCCTCTGTCTGGGTGCCGGGGCCTAAATGTGTGACAGTGGCCTGTTCCAGTGGTGGGTGACGTGAAGCCTGATTCTCTGCTATGACATGAAGACAGATTCTGCGCTGACATAAGGCCAGATTCTCTGTTACGGGACCTCTCTCCTTTGTCTGGGTGCCGGGGCCTAAATGTGTGACAGTGGCCTGTTCCAGTGGTGGGTGACGTGAAGCCTGATTCTCTGCTATGACATGAATACAGATTCTGCGCTGACATAAGGCCAGATTCTCTGTTACGGGACCTCTCTCCTCTGCCTGGGTGCCTGGGCCTAAATGTGTGACAGTGGCCTGTTCCAGTGGTGGGTGACGTGAAGCCTGATTCTCTGCTATGACATGAATACAGATTCTGCGCTGACATAAGGCCAGATTCTCTGTTACGGGACCTCTCTCCTCTGCCTGGGTGCCTGGGCCTAAATGTGTGACAGTGGCCTGTTCCAGTGGTGGGTGACGTGAAGCCTGATTCTCTGCTATGACATGAAGACAGATTCTGCGCTGACATAAGGCCAGATTCTCTGTTACGGGACCTCTCTCCTCTGCCTGGGTGCCTGGGCCTAAATGTGTGACAGTGGCCTGTTCCAGTGGTGGGTGACGTGAAGCCTGATTCTCTGCTATGACATGAAGACAGATTCTGCGCTGACATAAGGCCAGATTCTCTGTTACGGGACCTCTCTCCTCTGCCTGGGTGCCTGGGCCTAAATGTGTGACAGTGGCCTGTTCCAGTGGTG